>NW_023994136.1:0-745386 GCF_015586225.1 Lucilia sericata | reverse complement strand
TAAAATTAATACATTTGTTTATTGTTGACAATTAGTTTAAGTTTAATCTGTTTTAACCTTTTGCAAAATAAAAGCTAAGGATACGAAGACTATCAAATTAAAATTAAACTGCATGCTTAATTCAAAAAATTGTTTAGCAACTAAAATATTATAACGTTGTGTAATTTTATATAGAATAAATAAATATATTTATTGTAGATTTCCATTGAAATGGCAAATAATATTTTTGCATGTACATACAATAATATTTAATAATATACTACTTAGCCCCATTATCTCAATGTCTGGTTATATTTTATCTTAAGGTTAAATTGACAGTTTTCATACAAAAATTATTTTAGCCCGCAGAATGTCTACCGGTTAAAAGATAACCGGAGTTGGTGTTAGTGGGGGTTAGAATAAAATCTGAAAACGTGCATGCTTAATCACAATTATTTAACCAAAATTTGATAAAATTTAGGTCATTAATATTGATTCTTCTCCGATTGCAATTAATATTTGAATTATTCATTATTTGATACACGAGGATTTGTTTTTTTTTTTTTTTTTGATGGAAGTGTTATTGTAATTTAATATTATAGAAAAGAAATTAATTCATATTAAGTGTTTTCAATAAAAAAGTTCAAATTATTAAAAATCAGTACAAAATATAAAAAATTTTACTTTGAAAACATTAAAACGAATGTCTTATGCTATGTTCACACCAAATATCAAATATTATAGAAAAGAAATTAATTCATATTAAGTGTTTTCAATAAAAAAGTTCAAATTATTAAAAATCAGTACAAAATATAAAAAATTTTACTTTGAAAACATTAAAACGAATGTCTTATGCTATGTTCACACCAAATATCAAATATTTGACGAAATGGCCCCTAAAAAATCAACATTTTGATTTATTTGTACAAAGATAATATGTCTTTGACGACATTAGTTTAGAACTCCTTTAATATCTGTTTCGATATTTTTTCCAATTATAAAAAACTTGTAGAATCAAAAATAAATTTACGAAAAATAGTGGTTATATCTTTTTCGTCAAATATTTTATAGGTCTCAACGTACCTTTAGACAAATTTGATTTTTTTAACCATTCAAATAATCGAATAATTTTTAAAACGTTTAAATTACTCGAATAAAAAATTATAATTTGTATTCTAACAGTCGTAAACACGAATAATTAACAACCCTAGAAAGAGTCTCATTGGAACTTTATACTTTTCTCATCTTAGTCATACTGAAAACTAGACTTGTCCGGCTATTCTCGCGACATACCTATCAACTACTTGTTCAATTGTGGTCGATCCCATTCGTCTTGTTCGCTTCCATGATATGTCAGTAGAGGTCGATTAGGTTAACACCCTACAAAAAAATGCACAATTTGCCTAATTTAAAGGAGCGTAATATTGCAAAATATACATATGTACAATATGTACATACATAAATATGTAAGTATACATATGTATATGTAAAATCTTTATTTTTTTTTTATTGGTAGAGATGAGTAAAAAATGAATTTACTGTTTCGCAAATTACTTTAAAATAGCAATAAAAGTGTCATTTTGCATCACACGATATACGATTTATAGATGTTTTTAGTCTGCAATGCAGTTAAAAGTAAACAAAAACAAAACATAAAAAAACAAAGCAAGAGGGCTGAGTTATATACACTATGTACATAGATGTACATATTTATCTATATTGAACATTATAGTGGTTCAAAATAACATTTTCTATTTATGTAATTATATGTATCACAAAAACTTTCTATGAAAAATATGAATTTCAATGAATTTTAAGCTTTCTTCTGACATTATCAGCAAATAAATATAATAATCCATAATTAAAAGTTTACTTAGATTCCTCTCTTTATTGATGAACCATTCTAATGAATATACTATGTACAATTATTTTACATTAACACATAAAAAAACAAACATATTACAATCTGGTAAAAAGTTGAATAAATAGGTTTTAGCTAAATAAAGTCTATGTTTGTATGTGCCTATATACAATTTTCAAAACAAAATTTTTTTTCGTATGTATGCATGTATGTATGTAAAATTAATTTTTTGGTACTTTGTTCATCTTGTGAATTTTTTTCATACTTTATATATAACACTGAATCTAGAAACTTGAAATTAAAGATATTTGGTGAGACTCCGCAAAAGTAGTTCTTTTTGAATTTTTAATCATATTAAACCTAGGAGGTGTGTGTGCAGCAGTGTATGTTACTGAAGCTCATAGGAAATTTTGACAAAATAAGAGTGTGTTTAATAAAATGCATAACAGTTTATTTTTTTATAATAAATAAAAATAATATTTTTCATATTTTGTCTGGTGTTAATTGCTTTAAGTGCGTAATACATAAATATTTCTTTTTTTGTGTATGGACCATCAAGTGAATTTTTTTGTTTTGATCTGGCAAAACATCACAATGCAATTTCGAACTGTTTGAAACAAAAAACTTTTTTTAGTGTCACGCACACAAAAACACGACAGTTGGTCAAATTTATCTATAAAACTTGTGCAGTGTACAGAGATGACCACTTGGAGTTTTTGGTTTTGAGTTGAATGCGTTTGTGGGGAGTCCTTATTACAAGGTAGAAGTATGGGGCGGGAGGTACTGTGACGGCAAAATATATGGCTTTAAGCATTCATACATTTAGTCATTGTTTATTTGTGGGTTTAAATTTATCTGTAGTTTATAGTTGTTTTTATGTTTGTCCGTTTGCTTGTTTGTTTGTAGGTATGATTACGTGCAACATTATACAAAAGTACAAAATGAAGCCCAAATAGTGCTATCTGCTTAAAAATGTGGGTATGTATTGTGTTCTCTTTACGTATGTATGTATGCATATGTGTTGATCAGTGTGACCAGGTCGCAAAAAATGTTGCGGCTAAATCCCATCCAAAATAATGCTAGGAAAAATGCTAAATTGATTTTAAAATGCCAAAAAAAAATGCTAAAATTTTTTAAGTGTTTTTATGAACAATTCATATTAATTTGTAAATGAAATTCATTGTAATTTATAACAAGTAAAAAAGTATATTCTGCTGTGGTTGACCATATGAGTATAAAATTTGATTTGTTTTTCGTAATAAAGCATTTATGTTGAATTGAACCTTGGTTCCGATATATTTAAACTAATTTTCTAATGTATGGGGGCTAGGTAAAATAAAGGACGGTCTTTAACCATTTTTAAAAGGTTTTGTCATTGGATCAAAAAGCATACGTGCTTATTGTTTTGAAAATTTCAACCTCTACCAGACGGTCAGACTTACATGGCTTAATCGATTCAGAAAATGATTCTTAACCGATTAGTATACTCAAACGTAGTATAGTGGAGTAGGGTAAAAAATTAAGTTCCGTGGTATTAAGATAAACAGAAATGCTAAAAATTATTTCAAAATTTTTGTAAATTTAGCAATATGTAATGTCTCTAACTTTAAAATATTTCTGAATGCAAAAATTACATTAAAACTCTATTAATTACACTAGTTGCTCATGGTATAAAACCTATATGTGTTTTCGGAAGGAAAAGTATAATATTTCTAGTTTGACTTTTTTTATATAAACAATTTTATTTGTCTTCCTCAAAACACTTTAAAAATGGTTTTCATGTCACAAAAATATTAAAAATTCCGTTGAAATAATTTTAAATCTCGGCGAATAGATGTCAGGTTTATAACTCATACTTCCAAGATTTTTTCGGAAAAATATATATGAGAATGTATGAAATGAATTGAGAGATATATTCAAATCCGTAAGCTTGTAATTCTGGAATAAATTGTCAATAATATTTTCGAAATTTATGTATTTTTTTAATTAAAAAAAAAAAAAACGTGACAACAAAATTACTAAAAATTTGGCAAAAATAAAAAGAACAGAAAGTAGGATGAGAAAGTCTTAATTATATATTATTGATTTTTTTCAATACTTATTTTCAATAAATTAACAAGAACTCCTGAAGGATGATAAAAATTAAAACCTCTTTATTTCGTATAGGAAAAAATAAAATTTGTTAATTAATTTATTTATCATAATTTAAGTTATTTATCATCATGAATCTTTTTGCATTATTTTGAACTACAGGGTAAATTATTACATTTCTCATATTTCTTGTTGCTTGTGTTTGGGTAGACATTTAATTCTGATTTTTTCCGGTTAAACCTATTTCCAATATAAATCTTTTTTGCAAAAATTTGTCTTTTTTTGTTTATATACTAAAATTGCAAAAAAAGCTAAAAATGCTAAAAATATTTTATAAAAATGCTTAATAAAATGAAAATGCTAAATTAAAATTTTACAGCTAAATTAAAATAAAAAACGCTAAATCTAGCTGCAAAAATGCCAAAATGGTCACACTGGTGTTGATGTATGAATGAATGAATGTATAGATGACGGCACAGCATGGAATGGTATTAACTTAAACTATTACTTCGCCTGCAGTGATGACAGCACGAAAATCATGCGAACATAAATACATGTACATGTGCACACATTCGTAGAATTTCATAAATGTATGTAATAGTAAGTGTATATACTATATAGTAGTACTATACCGAGTATGACAGTGACCAATAAAATGTGTTTATATGAAATTGAATATCATTTTAATATCATTCTATTACGTGAAATTAAAAAAAAAAACATCCAAAAAAGCTTCTAATTCTTCAGATTTGAAAATTCCGATTAATAGATATAATCTAAATATAAACATATTAGCCGGAAATGAAAATTCAAACACATACTTATTTGATTATAACATTTTGATAACTATAACCAATTCTATATTTTTACGGTAACACTATTTTATCCTTATACACTGTAGGTTTTCACTATACCATTAGCAGTTCGTATATTATTTGGGTATTTAGTTTGTTACTTACTTATCAATGCAATGTTACCTTAAATGATAAACCAGATAACTAATTTGCTTTGTTATTGAAATGAATTATTTATTTTCAAAAATAGATTAAGAATAAGCTAAACTTTATAAGTACGGCGATAAACTATTAAGTGTATATTATGAATGCCTAGTAGTGTCCCGAGACATAGCCTTTTTAAGAATGGGTCTCAAAAATTCCGTAATTTTGATCTGATAACGGGAAAATAATTTTAAAGTTTTTGTAGAGCATTTTTGGTTTGGCATTTGGATTTATCCATTTCAGAATTTTTTAGATTATTTTGAAATTTATATGGCCCTTATAATACACTAAAAGTCGTTTTGCGGATATGAAACACAATAACAAACATTTTGCTTAGCTTAGAAGCACATTTGGAATTTAAATTTCACAGAATTTTAGGACCTAAACGGGAAAAGCTAGTGGGTAAAAATATATCCACATTTTTACAACAGGTCACTTTCTGAAAATTACTTTAACTTTTGTAACTGACTTAAAAATACATGTAAGGCGATGTTATTCGATTTTTTTATAGAAAATCTTTGTACCAAATATCGTAAGGATCGGTCTATAATTGATCGTACGCACCCCCATATAAAACCACTTTATTGTCAAAAAATCGCTTAACAAGCAAGAGGAATTCGACAAAAATGTTTTGTTATTAGAAATAAATCTCTCTATCCAATTCTGAAGGGTTCGAATCAAAATTGACCAGAGCCCCCATAAGTGGGCCTCTTCCGAAAATCACATTAATATTAAAATATGAAAAGGTTTTGATGGTGGGTACTTACTATTCGGCATAGTCGAAAATTACATTCTTACTTGTTTTATACTGAGATTGCTAAAGTAGGAACAATGATAAAATTTGTTGTTGTTGACACTTTGCCCCAGCAGTAAGAGTTATTGGAATTTATGTATGCAAACAGAAACCTCCAATAGTAGAATACAATCTCAACATTCATACATATACACATGAATACTACGTATCTATGTTTGTACATGTTCTCATATATTAACTTGCATATACCATACACATAAATACATATATATGTTTGTATGTATATCCTGCAAAAATAAGAATTTATTTTTACAGATTCTGTTTATGTGTTCGAGTGTGTGATGTACTCGTTTTGTAAAGTTAAACGTTTTGCAATTCTTTCGAGAACAATTACAATTATCGGAGCATACCAATAAGTATGTACATATGTATATGTATGAACCGCATATGGGTATATATTTACATATGTATGTAGGAAATAGACTTAGCTATTTCTGTGGCAAATCAGGCACATACGCTTTTTAGTAAATCAAACACTTTATTATTTCTTCAATAAAATATAATTTAAATGTTTATTAGTTTACTTTTGTTTAATCAGTCCGCGTATATGTCCGTCTTTGCTGATTGTTTAATGACAACTCTATTGTTCTTCTTTCTGTTTGCCTGCAACAGCCTCTGTCTGCTTGCCACTCAATTGATCTCACTCAATCTCCTCTCATACTCATCTTTCTACATTGTCCGTCCGTTTGTACTGTCCGAATATTATATCACCCTACAATCGGCGATCCTGACATCCGATTCGCCCCGAATCGGTAACACCACCTTTTCATATTCTCGGCCACAGACACGGTTTTATTCGGACCCTCTTGGTCTCCAACCTTCTCCACCTCATACCTGCCGTGCTGTAACTTACTTGTAACCTTATAGGGACCTAGAAATTTACCCCTCAATTTCAAACCAGTACCAAACTGGGTACGCTTAATGGCAACCATATCGTTCACCGTATATTCCTCTTCCGGCTTCCTGAATTTGTTAAAAGACTTGCGGTTCTCGTCCTGTATTTTCGCCATGTTACCCCTAGCCTCTATTCTTGCCGCTTCTCTTTCCCTATCGAAAACTCCTAAGTTTTCCTCTTCTATCATCTGACGGATGTCCGGGTACTCCGCCAACTTCATTTCCACTCCTGTCATCAGTCTAAACGGTGAGTAATGAGTACTTCGTGTTGGGGTTGAATTAATCACCATTTGCACCTTTCGTACATGTTTGTACCAATTTACTGCCTTCTCCCGACATAACTTCGTCAACATGGGCACTACGATCCTGTGAATCCTCTCCACTTGCCCGTTTCCTCTAGGAACACCTGTCGCTATGGTGAGATGTTGGATATTCTCCTCTTTACAGTAATCCTCAAACAGCTTTGCAGTAAATGCGGTTCCCCTGTCAGTTATAATCCTCGAAGGATTTCCGAAAATTGATGCCTGTTTCTCCAAACACTCAATCACGGATTTCGCGTCAGTCGATTTTGTTGGATAAAGCCAAACAAACTTCGTGAATGCGTCGACCACCACCAAGATGTGGTTATACGCCTTATGTGTAGTCTCCATAGGACCAACGTGGTCTATATGATATGTCGTCATAGGCCCTCCATCTTTATCGATAGGATTTAATAAACCTTCCTTCTTTCCGGCCTTGGCGTCAGCAATTATACACTCTACACAACTCTTCGTCACCTTTTCCACCTTTGGTGCTATCTTCAAAATATAATATTGCCTTTCTATCAAGTCCTGTGTTTTCTTCGCGCTGAAATGACCTTGTCGATGAGCGATCTTTATGATCTCTTCTTCCATCTGTTCAGGTACAACAATAAGCTCCTTATTGGGATCTTTATAGAGTAAATCGGCCTTCAAATAATAGTCATCGTAACTATCCCTCTTCAGAACTGACTTTATAGCTCTTATCCTCTCATCTGCCGTCTGGGCTTCTCGCAATCTATGAGATAAATCTCCTTCTGTCAACAAACAACTTACTCTGCTCAGAGCATCTACATGTTTCATCTTATTAGCGGGTCGATGTTCAATCTCGTATGAGAACTCCTGTAAAAACATAGCCCATCTTGCTACTCTTGGCGGAACATCGTTCTTTTCCATCGTCATTCTGAAGGCATTGCAGTCGGTAACGATCTTAATAGGTATGCCCAATAAATAAATCCGCCATTTCTTTAGAGCCTCAATCACTGCTAATATCTCAAGTTCGTATGAATGATATCTTTCCTCGTAGGGTTTCGTCTTTCTGCTCATGTATTGTACTGGGTGCATTTCCTGGTCTTCGGAGTCCTTTTGCATTAACACGGCACCATAACCGTACTTGCTGGCATCTGTGTGGATCTCTGTAGTCGCATCCGGTGAAAACAAACGTAAAGTGGGTGCTTTGATGAGCTCGTTCTTTAGTTGTTGAAAAGCCAACACTACTTCATCATTCAACTTAAAAGGTACATCCTTCCTTAAAAGGTCGGACAACGGCTTAGCCATCACCGCATAGTCCTTAATAAACTTTCGGAAATAGGAAGTAAGTCCTAAATACTTCTGAACTCCTTGACGATCTTTGGGTACAGGATATTTTCTAACTGCTTCCGTTTTCTCCTCAGAAGGTTTTATTGAACCATTCTCAACTTCATAACCCAAGAACTTCACCTTTCTCCGCAGGAACTGACATTTTCGCCACTTAATCTGTAGTCCGTTTTCCGCTGCCTTCTTCAACACCAACTTCAGTTTTTCTAATCCCTCCTCCTCATCTTTGGCTGGAATTATAATGTCATCCATATAGACAACTATAGTCCCGTCGTATATTAGATCACGTAGAACTGCCGCAATATACCTAGTAAATACCGCCGGTGAATTACTTATTCCAAAAGGAACGTAGATAAATTCATACTGCCCTCTATTGGTGACGAATGAGGTATATTTCCTAGATTCTTCTTCTATCGGCACATGGAAAAATCCATTAACTAAATCCAACGTCGTATACACCCTTGCTCCTTGAAGTTTATCCATTACTTCGTCCATCAGTGGCATTGGAAAATTGTCCCGAACTATTTTTGCATTCAACCGTCTGTAGTCGCAACACAGTCTTTTACCACCATCCTTCTTTGAAACTAACACTATCGGCGACGAGTATTCTGAAAAGCTAGGTCTGATGATTCCCTCCTTTAACCAATCCTCGATTTGCTTTTCCACGAACACTTGATCTGTGTGTGCCATGCGTCTTGGTCGTTGCGATACCGGAATATCGTCCTTCAGCACAATCTTCATTTCCACAGGAGTCTTACATACCTTTCCGGGCTTATAAGTCCCCATTAATCTTCTTATTTCCCCTTGGATCGCAGGTTTCAAATGCGTTAAATCCACTTCACCGTCGTCCTGGAATGTTTCCGCAGCTATACAGATTTCAGCGAATTCCGTACACAAATCAAATTCCATCTCCTTCACATCTTCCATCATCTTTGCATCTTTCAATATCCTTTCATCCTTAAACATCTTTATATCTTTGGGTTTAGTACCCGTCATCTTATCATCTTTAAACATCTTTACATCTTTGGGTTTAGTACCCGTCATCTTTTCATCTTTAAACATCTTTACATCTTTGGGTTTAGTACCCGTCATCTTCTCATCTTTTAACATCTTTACATCTTTGGGTTTAGTACCCGTCATCTTTTCATCTTTAAACATCCTTACATCTTTGGGTTTAGTACCCGTCATCTTTTCATCTTTAAACATCTTTACATCTTTGGGTTTAGTACCCGTCATCTTTTTATCTTTAAATTCACCTGGGATTCTAAAATGTGCCTCACCATTCTTCACAATGACCTCTGCCTTATTCAGTAAGCTATTTCCAATCATGACGGAATGGATAATATCTCTTTCGGGCACGACATAAAAGGTAACTTCAAATGGGATACCATCTATTTCAATTCCCGTACAAAAACTTCCCATAGTCTCTATTTCGCTCTGGCCTATGCCCCGTAATTTAATCTTCTCATCAGTCATGTCGAAACCACCTAGTGTTATCACCATATCCCACCTCATTATACAGATATCACATCCGGTGTCTATTAACGCCTCAATTGTTCTTCCTCCAAATTTGACCTCCTTAAAAATGAGGGATGAACCCGCATTCACCATATTAGCCTGCTCATTATTGTTCCCCGACGACGCTTTAGTCCTACCGTTTCCACATTCAAAGGATCTATGACCCAACTGATTGCATTTAAAGCATTTGTATTGCCGGTGGGGACAATTGTTGGCCATGTGACTTTCATCGCCACATTTAAAACATTTCCTCGGTTTCTCCTTCTTCACCAGGTTTGATGCGTTATCTCCTCCTACAGGTCTTTCAACACCGCGATTTAATGATCTTGGTTTAGTGCGTATTCTGTCGTACACCTTCATCTGTTCCTTTAGTGATCGTATATCCTTAGCTTGGTACAGCACCGCCTTATTTAAATTGGAATCGTTTATCCCATTTATAAAATACTCGATGACACTAACTTCATCCAGACGAATCTGCTTACCGAGTTCCATAATAGCGTACAGATACTCTAACAGCGATTCTCCTCCCTTTAATTTCCGATTACGAAGAGCACGATGCACCTCTGCAGCCGACATCGTAGTTCCGAATTCTTCTTCTAATGCTTCCTTTAATGTCACCCAATCACGAATACCCACTTGACTTCCTATGAATAGTCGAGCAGCTCCTTTCAAAAGCTGCTTAGCGTACACGAACATTTGAAGTGGCGTCCACTTGACGATGGTTGCCGTCTCCTCAAATTCCGAAACCCATTGAAAAACATCCGGTGAACCTGTGCCTTCAAAATTCACCAAACTATCTTCTAAATCCCTTAAAGTATAAAAATTCTCACGTGGTGCTACCCGACGTGACTCATCTTCCGTCAATAATCTACCATCTCCATCATCACCTGCATCTACAAAGTCCAATTCAAAGTGTTCCAATAACCTGTCTCTTAAGTCGTTCTTCCTTCCCTTTGTGTCCAGTCCTAACTCTTGCAATTTTTCCCTTAGGTCACTAACACCTAAACTCATAATAGTTACAACGTCCATGTCCTTTACAAAAATATTAAAATATTATATAATAAAATATTATAAAATAAAATATTATAGAGTAAAATATTATAAAATCCAAGATTTATAATATTAAATCAAAATAAAGTTAATTTAAATCAAAAATGTAATAATCATCAAAAGTCCAGAAAAAGTTCAATATTATTTACCATTAAATCAAAATTAATTTAAATTACGTTAATCTTTAATCATCAAAATTAATTATCAAAAGTTCAGCAAAAGTTCAAAATTATCCAGTATCAAATCAAAATTACTTTAAATTAAAGTTTATCAAAATAAATCATCAAAATTATCTAGTATTAATTCAAAATTAATTTAAATTACGTTAATATTTAATCAGCAAAATCAATTATTAACAGTCTAAAATTATCCAGTATTAAATCAAATAATATAAAATAAATCAAACCGTCCACTCATCCATACAGCTTCACTTGTCCTCTGTAGCGCACCATATAATTATGTTGAATCAAGATCTTACTTGCAGCAACAAAAATCTTCCTTCTTCATTCACTGTATAGTACAGAGCATTGATTTCATCAGCTTGGCGACCAATATGTGTTGTTGTTGTCCTACTATTTGCGTTGTTGTTGTAGTTTCTTCTATTAATCAGCAACCGCTATACACCAATGTACCTTGTACTGTTGTTGTTGTAGACACACACCAAAAGTATACACACATCAACTACGTCGAATAAAATCAGTCGGTTACACTTTGAATAGTTTTCGCTCCCTCGTACTATGCTGTGTTGTTGTTGTTTTAGTCTTTATTTCTTTTCTTTCTTTTCTATCAGCAGCTGCACTCTATGAACACCTGCATACAATACACCATATAAAAAAAAAACGTTCACAAAACTGTAACGTATTTTGCTCCGTTCATTTGCCACACACACAAAAAAAAAGTTCACAAAAACTGTAACGTATTTTGTTCTGTTTTTTCCCACGCACACATGTAATATTGTCTATATCAACATCAACAAAAATCTTAGTGGAGTTATTCTCTCCCACTCTTCTAATTACTCTCTTGAGTATCAGATAAAGTTTCACTCATTTATTTTGATGAACAATTGGGTGGAGCTTAATCAACCACCTTTTAGTCACATACACATCAACACTCAAAATCTCTTATTTTTGGTCTATCGACTCTTCTCTGCTTATGTTTGTTCGTGTGTTCTTGATCAGTCTCAACGTTTGGTTTTATGTGTTCGTCTTCCTCTTTTACTTCTTTTCTCTTAACTTCTTTCGTTCTCTTAACTTCTTTAAACTTCTTTAAACATCTTTAAACTTCTTTTGTTCTCTTAACTTCTTTAAGAAAAAATCTTTTGAACACATAAAACTTCAACACAAAACACTTTAACACTCTTAACACCTTCACACAACACTTTCACATATAATTCTGGTTGAATTAAATTTCGGTTGAGCCCCCATGTAGGAAATAGACTTAGCTATTTCTGTGGCAAATCAGGCACATACGCTTTTTAGTAAATCAAACACTTTATTATTTCTTCAATAAAATATAATTTAAATGTTTATTAGTTTACTTTTGTTTAATCAGTCCGCGTATATGTCCGTCTTTGCTGATTGTTTAATGACAACTCTATTGTTCTTCTTTCTGTTTGCCTGCAACAGCCTCTGTCTGCTTGCCACTCAATTGATCTCACTCAATCTCCTCTCATACTCATCTTTCTACATTGTCCGTCCGTTTGTACTGTCCGAATATTATATCACCCTACATGTATGTATGTACATACGTATGTATGTGTCTGCTTTAAAAAATTGTCGTAGGCTTTAAATAAGTTAAATAACTAACTCTCTTACTTGCCATCAATCCATTTTGATATTTATATGTTTAGATATGTATGCACATCTTTAAATCCTAAAAGATAGAAATAAATCTGATGATAGCCTTTAAAAAATCCATTAAAATTCAAATCACATTTACTTTTATTGTACATATATTGCACATAGAAAGTAAAATAAAATAATAAAATACACATACGTGGTCATATACATACATTCATATGTAAAATGTATGTAAGTTTGAAAATAAAATTCTATAAATAGTAAAAAAGTATCATTGTATTGAATTGTCGATTACAATAGTAAAATTGTAATATGCCAGATTACTAACAATGAAATATTACTGTCTCACTCACTCACATATACCCAGTCAATATATTTTTATAATGGAATGTCTGATCAAGTTATAAATTAGATTGTTTAAACTTACGACTCTTATTTCTCATATTATTCAATCATAAAAAAGTAATTATAACGATTCCTCAGCGCAAAGTAGTCATTACTGAGGAAATGAATATACATATGGCGTTAAAGTACTGGCTTTTAAAAGGACAACATTTCCATTCTAGTTGTTTGGAATTAAACAACACGTAAAACAATATTTACTGGGTATATTTTCTACAAAAGTGGATATAAATTCTTATGAATGTGTGAATTATTATTTTGTTGTGCCAATAATGTATTTTTATGTATATTGTGTGCATTTCTTACAAAAAATTTTTGATCTGCGTATCGACACATATTGTTTATGAATATATTTCAATTTAAAATAAAAAACAAAATCTACAAACATATACATACATAAGTATGTATGTATGTACAATGTACATACATCAAATTATATAGCAGTATGTATACTAAACAGCTCCAAAATAATAAATTTTTAAATAAGAAAACTATTTCCAATGAAATCCCAATTGCTTAATTTCGGGATATTTGCACATTGATAAAATTTCGATCCATCTATATAAATAAAAATGTAATGTTAGGAAGAATGGCATCTGAAAATCGATCTGGCATATTACAATTTTATTATTGTAATCGACAATGTGTGTCGAAAAAAAATCAAAAATATTTTTTCTCAAATTATATAATTTTGAAGTGATTACGGGAAAAATTATCCTTCCAATCTACGGGATACCCTAATGTATATACTTATGTAACTAATTTTGGCGAAATTTTTGGAATACCGCCACGTGATTGCTAATGTTGTATAAGTAATAAATATAATTGTTTGAGAACAAAAACATTACGCACCAACACCAACTTCTTAAATAAACCATCTTTTACCCATTTCATCCCTAGTTTCTAAAAATCACTTCCTAATGGTTCTATACAATGCCAAAGAAACCTAGTAACAAAAATTGATTAATTCTAGCTTCAAAACTTTATTGCGTTTGCTGCGTGAACTTTTCTAACAACCACGAAACAATAATACCGTGGTTTTTCATATTTTTTAATGCTCTATTCGACCATGCTATGCCAATTCTCATATTTGCAAAAAATGTCAATAGTTACACAGCAAAAAAAGAACTTCCAAAGAAGAGAAAAAGAAGTAGAATTTACTCCATGGAAGTACTGAAAAAGACCTGAAGAAGTGATGATTTTAACACAGACCTTTTTATTTGATTCCAAATTTACTATTTCTGAACTCATTCTCAAGAAGTAATTTTTATGCTCTTTTTTTTGAAGTTATTCGGAAAGGAAATTATATTATTATAGAATATAACTAATTTGAATTAAATAATATTAACATTAATAAATTTTTTATCTCATAAAAATGAAAAACAAAAAATATATATTCAACATTGAAAAATAGAATTATTTTCGCTTCTTCGGAAGTCATTAAATATCACTTCCACGGAAGGTAAAAAATTCACTAATTGCTACTTTTGAAGTGGTGATAAATGTTATTCTTTTGGAAGTACTTCGCTTTATTTTTGCTGGGTATACATATCTAGGTATCTAAAAATATCGATAATGATCAGATGGGTCTTATTTAGTTTAGTAGTGTATACACTTATTGGTGAAAATATTAGTCAAATCGGATAACAGGGACCCCTCGTAAATAGATTGAAAATTGTTAAATTGGGTAAAAATATGACTTCTCACGAAGGTGAAGGGTATAAAAACACTTTTCTTAACAATCTTCTTTAGCTTTCCACTATGTATATTTCTTTAAACATCCTCAAAAAAAAAAAAAACGCCAAATAAGAATACGGAGCAGTCTAATTTATACGAGTATATAACTTACTGTATAATTTATAAACATTTTCCAAATTTTCAAAAATAAGAAACTGAATTTTGAAGAAATAACTTGTAGTCAAAACTTAGAAGACGAACGAAAAAATCCTTACACTTCCATATTCATACTATAAGTACATAAATATGTATGTATGTACGTACTAACGTATGCATATATATATGAATTTATGTGTCTGAGCTAAAATACAATATCTTATTGAAGAATAGCGAAAAAGAAAAAAATATGTTTGTATACATATTCATACGCTTTAGAATAATCGTGATATTTATAAATAGTTTTTGTTTGTATGTGTTGCAATTGTATGGGAAAAAATCATATTTCTATAAAAAATAAAATCGAAATAATATCAGAAGTGGCAGTCAACGTAGGAGCAGCAGCAATTGTATTAATAAAAGCAGTACGACTAGTGGCAGCATCATGTGTTACATTTTCATGTTGTGTCAGTAAAAGGAGTTTTAAATTTATTTCTCGTCTTTGTTGTTATATACATTCGTACATACATATGCATACATATACATACATCTGAGTATATATTGTATGTTGATATGAGTATAATCAAATTTTGCTTTATAACATTTGACTATTGCATTATGAGCAGAGTATTTTTATGCAATTTTATATTTATTTATTATTTGTGTGTATGTTAATACATTGTATAGATGTATGAGATTTTGTATTTGCCTGTATATGTGTGTATGCGAGTTTGTGTTTATGCTAAATAGATTGAATGTATGAATGTTCAATCATTGGAAAATATTAAAAAATAATAACAAAAGAGAAATGTAAAATTCATAAATGAAAGTTAATGCATGTGTGAGTGATAACGGTTATTCAGATTACTGAAAATCACACTTTAATATGTACATATAAGGACATTTCCATAAGAATACAAATCTGTAAAATTTATTGATTTGGTCGCGAGAAAGCGATGGAATCATTTATGTATATTGTTACTTTTTACCTTTTAACGTTGGTTTATTATCCTTTGATATGGTCCGGATTCTTTAACTGCAAATTCAGCATCAATTAGTTCATAAATTACAAAAACTCTTCACTCACACAAATTTATACACAAACACTTTTATAAACAACACCCGAGAACACACATGACTTTATTAACTTTACTCAATGACGACTTATTACAGACTGATCCATTTGGTTTCTTGCCGGCGTTATTTTTACCTATGCATCATCTTCTAGATATTTTTTGCCGAAAGGAAAAGTCGACTGTTCGACTTTCTGCATTTTTGAAAAGACAATTTTTCGGCTATTTGCGATTTATGAAAACTCGACTTTATTGACTTATTGCTACTTTTCGACATTTTCCGAAAGGAAATGAATATTTGAATGTAATTTCACAACCAAAACGTATGTATGTATATCGTAATCTAGAAACTCGTAAATTAAATATAAAAATTGTATAGGTAGAAAATGTCAATTCGAATGAAAATAAGTTACTACATACATATTATATTTAATAACACAAAACATATTTTTCTTCATACTTGAAGCTTTACTTTTCCGACTTTTAGATTTTTTTTTTTTAATTTTCGAATTTGTTTTTACTTTTTTCAATTCGATTTTTCGACTTTTTCAATATTAAAAAAAACTTGAAGCAAAAATATGAAGAATTTTGAAATGTTTTTAAATAATGTTTTTATTAAATAAAATTTTTTAAATTTAAACCGTTGGAAAAAATAAAATCGACTTCGACTTTTCGACTTTTTCCGACAAAAAGTCCGACGCAAAAAATATTTTTCTTCATACTTGAAGCTTTACTTTTCTGACTTTTAGATTTTTTTTTAATTTTCGAATTTGCTTCTACTTTTTTCAATTCGATTTTTCGACATTAATGAATTTTCGACTTTTTCAATATTAAAACAAATAACAAACAATATTTTTCTTCATACTTGAAGCAAAAATATGAAGAATTTTGGAATGTTTTTAAAACGTGTTTTTATTAAATAAAACCGTTAAATTTAAACCGTTGGAAAAAATAAAATCGACTTTGACTTTTTCGAACAAAAAGTCGATTCTTCGACTATTGTAACGTTGATTTATAGAATCATAAAAGCACTCTGACTTCATGTTGCCATATCAAATGTTATTTTAAGGCACATTTAGAAACAAAGGAAAACAGAATGTTTATAATCATAACGAATGTTGAAACCATTAAAACCGTTTAGTCTAAATTCTAAACACAATTTCGTAACAATATAAAGCAGCATATCTTGGTATTTTTATAATACAGTGGGACCTCGATTTTCTGTAATGGTCGGAACCGGTGGCATTCTGTGTAATCGATTTTCCCGGTTAATTGAGTGCGCCAATTTTGGCTAGTTTTCTAATAAATGAATATGTACATATTTAATAAAAACTAAATAATTCAAGGATTTTATATTCATACATGTTTCAAAAATAAAAAAAAAAATTATTTTGTCAGAAAACAGTAAACAGTAGATAAGGATTTTATGTTATGTAATTTCTAAGAAAAATCATGTTATTTTGTTTGTCTCGTATTTTTCAATTTTGTATTTTCGTTTCAAGGGAATTCCCCTTTCCGATTTGTTCTAATAGTTTCCAACCCGGATAATCGAATCACGGATAATCAAGGTCCTATTGTATTTATTTCAATAATACAAGAAAAACAATTTCACATTTTGTCCATTAGTGGTGTCCAAAATATATGAATTTTGCTTGGATGGATCTCATTTCGTTCATTAGTATCTAAAACTAATTGGTATAAAATTTTAGTCAAAATACCAATACCGATATAAATACTGTTACCGTTACCATTAAATATTCCAAATAGGAAATACCGAAAACGTTAATATACCAATACCGAAATGAACCATAATACTTATAAGTTATAACGGATTGTTTGATTGTTGTTTCTAACTTAATGTAAGATATCTTGGAGAAGGTAGGATATATAAAAGAAGTTAAGTAAACAGGTTAGACTTACGATGACATAACAAATGTTATAACATTTTTTATAAATAGAAAATTTATCATATAATAATAATTTTCTATCAAAAATTAAATAATTAACACGACATTAAAAAAAATATTTTCGAAATTTAGGACCCGGTATTGCAAAAATCTATTATGATTGAGAAATTTTGAGCCCAGATTTTATTTGTCGTAAATACCTCTACAAAAATACCCCATTTTAACTAAGATACCTTTAACTGGCAACACCATATGCTGCAATATTGACCTTGAAATATTAAATAAAGAGAATGTATCAGTAACAAAACAATTAAGTAGTTAGTGTAATCACATTTCCGCTTCCAAAATAATTTTAAGTTTTCCTTCTAGTTCTCTACTATGACTAAATACTCTCACTTTCATAAAAACATGCGCAGTAAATGCTGCGCAGTAGCAGTTATATGAGCGAATTACTTAATTAAATTTTTAAAATCATAATAATGATGTTCATTTAAAAGAGAAGAAAACACTTGTTGCAACTTGCAAGTATATATTAGCTCTCACAACTATTCTTACCAAAATATAAGTGTTGTTTAAGGGGGTGCTGGGGGGATAGAAGTATGTATTTGTTAGTATATTTTTAATATAGAATAAAGGCGTAAAACATGCATAGTTATGAATACATGTGCAGATGATTTACCAACATACTTATTCCCAAAAATAAGAATACTTATTGGAAAGAGGGTAGTGGGTTGAGATGTATTTTTGGTACAGTCTACAATAAAAACAAAACATGTATTATGGTAAAGTTTTGTTGGTAAAGGGTGGTAGCGAGGAGTTGACATTAGTTATAGAAACCTTCAATAGCATGGGAAAAGTATTTACGTATGAATGCAAGCAAAATCATGAGCAGAGTATTTACCACCAAAATAGTTTGATTTCAAAGGGTAATAGTGAAGTGTTGTTATAATTTTTAGTGAAATCTAAAATAGAGAGAAACGTAGAGAAATTTTATAAGCATGCAAATGCATGTGCAGATGATTTACTAACAAACACACAATTTACTGAATATTAGTGGTGGTGTGAGGTTAATGCAAAAATGATTGACAGTGGCGAAAAAACTAAGTATTTATGGAACATTTTCTTTAAAAAGAAATGTATAAAAAATACCTAAAGATTTCTAAAGCGATGAAAATTTTTATATACATATGTATCTACAAATTTTATAAGAAAATTGCTAATAAATAGGAAATTGATAAAAAGTTTTAAAGATAAAAAATAACGATTTTTTTAATATAGGTGCAAAATCGGAATGCGAGTGGGATATCTATTAAAAAAAATTTAACTCAAGAACAAGATTTTCTTCAATATTTGGCACTTAATTTTCCCCTTTTTTAAAATGGACGTTTTTGTTGTTTTTCTCGTTTACTCAAAGAAAAGCTAAGACCGTTTCCTTTAAGAGCTTTATGGTGAGATGTTCTCAATTGTCTCCAATTCAAAAAAAAAAAAAAAAAAAATAATTCGGAAAATCTTCGCATCTATTCCTTTTGTCAAAATGGACGTTTTTGTTGTTTTTTTTTTTGCTAAAAAGAAAGCTTAGACCATTTCCTTTAAGAGCTTTATGGTGAGATGTTTTCAGTCGTCTCCAAGTCCAAAAAAATAATACGGAAAACAAATATCTATTCAAATTTTGTGGACTTTAATCTGTATTTAAAAAATTTTGGTTATGAGTTATCTAGGTTATGTAGTTATTTAATATATATATATATACTACCTGGTAATGAGTAGTCGTTATTAATAATTTTTTTTTTTATTTTTTTAATAGGATTTGTAGCCAATTATCTAGAGCATCTGCCCAATAAAAAATGTTTGTGGTTCAAATTCTAGTTTATATAAGCAGTTTTTTCAGAAAATTTCGATTTATACTTTTATGTAAAAACTACATATTGCAAAAAGTACTATAAAATAACATGTTAATGGAGCCCTGAGTAAGCGGATAGACTAATAATCACAGAAAATAACTGTAGAGGTTTAAGTCCACGAACGTCGGATAGGCCTATTTGTAAGCAATTATTTTTTGAGCCTATTCGAACAAAAATAATTAGTTATTCACCCCAACGGTAATAGATTTTTTTAAATACTTAGAAAATTTAAAATGTCGTTTAATTAAATGGTTTCTCTATTATATTTTATATTTCCTATTTGATTTTACAATTAATTTAATTAAATTTACAATCATTATTATATATTAATTTAATTATTATATTTCCACAAATGTTAACTCATTGTCACACATTTCGACCCACTGTATTCCTTTTTTTGTCTTACTAATGCTCTCTCACCTAACGGCATTTCTTATGGCGTGATTTTTGTCAAGTACAATGCATCATCTTTTAACCAAGAAATTTATTGTTAAGTGACCGGTGCGTGCGTAAAGTCGTGTATTAAGAACAGTGAAGAAGTTTTATAAAAAGTTAACATTTAAACAAATATAAGTTAATTATTTAAATTAAAGTTAAAAGGACTAGTTTCAGTGAAAGTGTTTTAAATATTTGCTTAAACAATATTTAATTAACCATTTTATTAACAATTAATAGTGCAAAAACACACATTTATATAAACGTTTGTATGGTATAGCTCTGCAGCTGAGATTTTTCACGTTAAACATTTTACTAAATTTTATTAATTTGTTAATTGTTTTTAATTTTGTTAATGTAAATTGTTAGCATTCTTAATAATTTGTTTAAAATTTAAAAAAAAAAGTGATCTAATTGTTGTTTGCATATAGTTTCTGTTTTTTCTGCATCTCTGTCATCAGCTCTGCTTTTACGTAGTTCTCTGCTGCACTTGTTAGTGTATTTTTTAAGAAGAAGTTTGTGGGTTAGAGAGGGGTTTTCTTGCTGTATTAAGTTTGCGGGGTGGTAGGAGGAGATTTTAGTGTGAATAATGTATGTGGGAAATTTGTTTGTGTTTTGAGGAGTTTAGTAGAATTCTTGTTGTGATAAAAGCAGCGCTGCTTGGATTTATTTTGTAGTATTGCTGCTTAAAGTAGTTAATAGGTAGTTGTTGGTGTTCTGTCAGGTCATTTGATTGTTGCAGCTGGCTGTTCACTTTACTTTTTTGGTAGTTTTTGTCGCTTGTTTTTTGTTTTTGGACTTAGTCGTATAGTTTGTTTTGTTTTTATTGAAGTGGTTTGTTTGTTTGTTGGTTGTACGTCTGTTTGGTGGGACAGTGAGTTGGTTTATTTTTGCGGGAAATAGTTGTTTGAAGGTATTGGTTGTAGGCTGTTTAATAATTTTGTTGTTTTTTTATTTTATTCTGATTTCTATTTTTGATTTGTCTTAGCATCTCTCCACGAAGATGTGGTAGAGTGTGAGAGAGACATTTTAAATTAGTGTTTTTTATGTTTTTAAGTGGGTAATGTGGGGATGGAAAATGTTTGCAAATTTAGGCATTGTTTCGTTTGTATGAATATATGTACGTTTCGTGTATATATGAACGTACTTGTTGCTTTTTTATTGTGTTTGATGTTTTTTTAATAGTTCTTTGAATTTCTTATTGTTACTTAAAAGAGTTTGATGATTTATGTTAGTGATTGATAATTTATCAGAGAAAAGGGAGTTGCATGAGAATTGATTGTGTGTATACAAATAATTTTATCTTGTCTATTCATATGCACTATTGTCAAGGTTAAAAGGTCTTAAAATTTAAGTTTTGTTTTTGAAAGCAGTGTGTAGTTATACCCTACATTCGTGCATGTAATTGTGTGTGAGTACTTGTTTAAATTTAAAAATTCTGTGAGTGAAGTGTTTGTTAATTTATCCCCCATCAATAATATATTTTTTTAATTTTTTAAAATAATGCAATATATTTAATTTATTTAAAATGAATTAAAAAATTTATCCGTATAAATAATAATCTTCCTCAATCGTCTCATCTTTTCATTTATACCCGTAATTTTTTGTCAATTTTTAACAATGCCAAATATTGGTCCACATTACAAATTGCTCAAATAGATGACAAAAATCAATCTTCTGACAAAAATAGGCGTTTTACTATAATTTTTAATAACAATGTTCAATTAAAAATGTTTACTAAAATATTTTGTAATTCATACTTTAAAAAACTTTTTATTCAATAAAATTTTAAATTAAATGTTAATATTTTTCTATGTAAAGAAAATTTAAACAGTACACAGTATTTTTTTATTTTAAATTAAAAGATAATAATTTTTTATCTAAATTTAATTTTTTAAAATTCAGTATTAAAAATATTAATATATAATTCAGATTGTAGTGTCATATAAATAATCAGTATTAAATAGTTTTAAAAATTTTAAATGAACAATATGTAATCTGTTTAAAATGTTAATAGACGTTCAAGATTTCTTAGCCTCAGTTGTAAATGTGTTTTTCAGAAGTTCAAAATTCATATGTTTTTCGGAAAAAGGGTTCATATGTTTTGATTTAGCAATGTATATGTATCAAACTCTCTATATATGTACATATGACACATAACTCTTTGTCCATATTTCTGTCAATTTGAGTCAATGTCATATATTCGACATTATAATCTCTCTGAAATGCAATTATTTTTAACATAAATTTGTCCGTTTATACCAATCCGCTTTATACTTGCCTCTCCGCCTGCAGAATTTATATATATCAAACTCTCTATATACATATGATTCATATCTCTCTGTCAATATTTCTGTTTGACTCAATGTCATATATTCGATATTATAATCTCTCTGATATGCAATTATTTCTAATATAAATTTGTCCGTCTATACCTATCCGCTTTACACTTGCCTGTCCGCCTGCAGAATTTTTTAAATTTATTAGAAAAGTTTTTGAATTGAGGCAAATGAAATCGACCCATATTTTTCACAAATTCCAAAACTTGTGTTCTATAACTCTATATGTATATGTCCGTTTGTCTGCTTTTCTGTTAATCCGTCTGTTTGTTTGACTTTAGACTATCAGTACGTCCGTCTGTAAATTTATGTTGGTCCATTAATTAGTCTTTTTGTAGATGAATCTGTATATCATTCCAGTCCGTCTGTGGTTTACCTGTCCGTCTGGAATGAAAATATTGTCCACATACAACCCATCCTGATAAATCATTTTTCCAATTCAAAAACAAAAATGTCTAGTCCGTCTGTGCTTCATAACTTATCTGTCCGTCTGGAATGAAAATTTTGTTGTCATAACATCCATTCTAATATACAATTTTTACAAAAGTTGTAGAGTTTAAACTAAAAAAGAGCCATGTGTTTTCTTAATTCAAAAACAAAAATATCTGTAATTTTTGTTTGTATTTCAGTCTATATGCCAGTATCTGCTATATTTTTAGTTCTGACATTGCTTTATTCATTCTGTTTATCCGTTTTTAAATTATATCAAGGAAATTGCTTCAAATTGATCTATATCTTTTCCAAAATTCCAAAAATTACTTAAAATTTACGCAGATACATATACATATGTCTAATAGAAATTGGTATTAAGACACCGTACCACCACATTTTACAAATTTTCAAAACTAACCATAGTTCCCATTAGCGAAAAAACTAAAAATTCAACAAAATTAACTTCAAGCTCATTCACCTGAGACTTTGCGTATACATTTTCCTAAAAAGTATTTTGAAAAAAATATTTTAACGTTGTTGTTTGCTTTTAATAATATCTTGTAGTAATTTTTTCAAATTATTAATTACTTTACTAATATTAATTAAACCGGAAATGTACAGCATTTTTTGTAATTAAATATTTTTGCATACAATTTCATTACCTTTTATTTAAATATTTATTTTTGATGGATGATAAAAGTTGAATATTTGTGTTTAAAAAAGGTAAGTAAATATTTATGTTTTTAATTATTCATTACATTTTATTCTATGCATTAAGTCATGTATTAATCGATAACATCAGGAACATTCCCACGACAACTGGATCTTAGCTCCGGAACCATCCGAGTCTTATCCGAAAAGAACTATCGGCCAAAGTCGAACTGTTACAACAACAAAATTGCAAACATATGTTCCATTGGTCGTGAGAAGTGTTTCTGCGAAGATTTAAGTAAAATTTTAGTTAATAGAGATAATAGATAATAGAGATAGAGATATATAGGATAAAATGAGGACCGGTAGAGTAACTCATAAGCTAAGAATACGTCTCTGAGTTTTAGGTTTAGCAAATAATTCTTAGTATTAATTATTGTCAAATATAAAAAAATTAATTTCACTTTTTTTCGTATTTTTACAGATCAATAATTTTGCGACAGGCTTAAGAATTTCAATAATTACTTTTTCGGTAAGTTTTTTATAAATACCTTTTCAACTTATATTGTTGCTACTGCTGATAAATAATAAGAACAAAATAAATAATACAAATGACTATCTGTATTATTTAGAAAAAAATTAGTTTAAAATGATCAGTACAAATAGGCATCAATGTATCAATGTTGTGAAAGTAAAATCCCATACAAAATGCACAGTTTGCGAGGCTTTTGAACGTTTATATGAAAAACTTTATTGTTTTTATGTTTGAATACTCATATTTTTATAAACTACAAATTTGACCTTGAAACACTAACTAAGAAGAATGTATCAGTAACAAAACAATTAAGTTGTTAGTGTAATCACATTTCCGCTTTCAAAATAATTTTAAGCTTTCCTTCTAGTTCTCTATTAAATACCTTTAACTGGCAACACAATATGCTGCAATATTAATAAACTATAGTTTAAAGCTTAAAGCAATGGTTTTAAGAAAAAATTCATTCTGTTGACCTTGAAAAATGAACTATTTTGAGCCCAGATTGTATTTGTCCTAAATACCTCTACAAAAATACCCCATTTTTACTAAAATATCTTTAACTGGCAACACAATATGCTGCTTTAAACTATAGTTTAAAGCTAGAAGCAATTGTTTTAAGAAAAAATTCCTACTGTTGACCTTGAAACATTAACTAAAGAGAATGTATCTGTAACAAAATAATTAAGTTGTTAGTGTAATCACATTTCCTCTTCCTTCTAGTTCTCTACTATGACTAAATACTCTCACTTTCATAAAAACATGCGCAGTAAATGCTGCGCAGTAGCAGTTATATGAGCGAATTACTTAATTAAATTTTTAAAATCATAATAATGATGTTCATTTAAAAGAGAAGAAAACACTTGTTTCAACTTGCAAGTATATATTAGGTCTCATAACTATTCTTACCCAAATATTAGTGATGATTAAGGGGATAGAAAGAAGTATGTATGTATGTATGTATGTATGTATGTATGTATGTATTTTTTTGTATTTTGTAATAGAGAGTAAAGCCGTAAAACATGCATAGTTATGAATTCATGTGCAGATGATTTACCAACATACTTATTCCCAAAAATAAGAATACTTATTGGAAAGAGGGTAGTGGGGTGAGATTTATTTTTGGTACAGTCTACAATAGAAACAAAACATGTATTATGGTAAATTCTTGATTTTTCAACATTTCATGAAGAAAATAAAGTTTTGTTGGTAAAGAGTGGTAGGGAGGAGTTGACATTAGTTATTGAAACCTTCAATAGCGTGGGAAAAGTATTTACGTATGAAGGCATGCAAAATCATGAGCAGAGTATTTACCACCAAAATAGTTTGTTGTCAAAGGGTAATAGTGAAATGTTGTTACTATTTTTTAGTGAAATCTAAAATAGAGAGAAACGTAGAGAAATTTTATAAGCATGCAAATGCATGTGCAGATGATTTACTAACAAACACACAATTTACTGAATATTAGTGGTGGTGTGAGGTTAATGCAAAAATGATTGACAGTGGCGAAAAAACTAAGTATTTATGGAACATTTTCTTTAAAAAGAAATGTATAAAAAATACCTAAAGATTTCTAAAGCGATGAAAATTTTTATATACATATGTATTTACAAATTTTATAAGAAAATTGCCAATAAATAGGAAATTGATAAAAAGTTTTAAAGATAAAAATAAGGATTTTTTAATAAATGGTAAATTTTGTGTCATGTGACGCATCTTTTAAAATTGATGTCTTCTGATTTGGAATAAATTTACAATCATTATTATATATTAATCTAATTATTATATTTCCACAAATGTTAACTTATTGTCACACACTTCGACCCACTGTATTCCTTTTTTTGTCTTACTAATGCTCTCTCACCTAACGGCATTTCTTATGGCGTGATTTTTGTCAAGTACAATGCATCATCTCTTAACCAAGAAATTTATTGTTAAGTGACCGGTGCGTGCGTAAAGTCGTGTATTAAGAACAGTGAAGAAGTTTTATAAAAAGTTAACATTTAAACAAATATAAGTTAATTATTTAAATTAAAGTTAAAAGGACTAGTTTCAGTGAAAGTGTTTTAAATATTAGCTTAAACAATATTTAATTAACCATTTTATTAACAATTAAGAGTGCAAAAACAAACATTTATATAAACGTTTGTATGGTATAGCTCTGCAGCAGAGATTTTTCACGTTAAACTTTTTACTAAATTTTATTAATTTGTTAATTGTTTTTAATTTTGTTAATGTAAATTGTTAGCATTCTTAATAATTTGTTTAAAAATTAAAAAAAAGTGATATAATTGTTGTTTGCATATAGTTTCTGTTTTTTCTGCATCTCTGTCATCAGCTCTGCTTTTACGTAGTTCTCTGCTGCACTTGTTAGTGTATTTTTTAAGAAGAAGTTTGTGGGTTAGAGAGGGGTTTTCTTGCTGTATTAAGTTTGCGGGGTGGTAGGAGGAGATTTTTGTGTGAATAATGTATGTGGGAAATTTGTTTGTGTTTTGAGGAGTTTAGTAGAATTCTTGTTGTGATAAAAGCAGCGCTGCTTGTATTTATTTTGTAGTATTGCTGCTTAAAGTAGTTAATAGGTAGTTGTGTTCTGTCAGGTCATTTGATTGTTGCAGCTGGCTGTTCACTTTACTTTTTTGGTAGTTTTTGTCGCTTGTTTTTTGTTTTTGGACTTAGTCGTATAGTTTGTTTTGTTTTTATTTAAGTGGTTTGTTTGTTTGTTGGTTGTACGTCTGTTTGGTGGGACAGTGAGTTGGTTTATTTTTGCGGGAAATAGTTGTTTGAAGGTATTGGTTGTAGGCTGTTTAATAATTTTGTTGTTTTTTTTATTTTATTCTGATTTCTATTTTTGATTTGTCTTAGCATCTCTCCACGAAGATGTGGTAGAGTGTGAGAGAGACATTTTAAATTAGTGTTTTTTATGTTTTTAAGTGGGTAATGTGGGGATGGAAAATGTTTGCAAATTTAGGCATTGTTTCGTTTGTATGAATGTATGTACGTTTCGTGTATGTATGAACGTACTTGTTGCTTTTTTATTGTGTTTGATATTTATTAATAGTTCTTTGAATTTCTTATTGTTACTTAAATGAGTTTGATGATTTATGTTAGTGATTGATAATTGGGCAGAGAAAAGGGAGTTGCATGAGAATTGATTGAGTGTATACAAATAATTTTATCTTGTCTATTCATATGCACTATTGTCAAGGTTAAAAGGTCTTAAAATTTAAGTTTTGTTTTTGAAAGCAGTGTGTAGTTATACCCTACATTCGTGCATGTAATTGTGTGTGAGTACTTGTTTAAATTTAAAAATTCTGTGAGTGAAGTGTTTGTTAATTTATCCCCCATCAATAATATATTTTTTTAATTTTTTAAAATAATGCAATATATTTGATTTATTTAAAATGAATTAAAAAATGCAAAGTACATTTATGATTTTATTACAGATTTTATAGAAATTTTTTAAAAAATTAGATAAAATTGTATTTGATAAAGACTTTTTTCATAGAAAGAGTCCCAACATATTTTTTATTAAATTTAGTTTTTTTTTAATGTTACAATATTTAAATCAAAGTTGACATTTTAAAAATTCAAACTTTTTATAAAAAGGCAATAAGCTACGGTCTGTTTCATAAACATTTATCAAAAGTTTATAGAACAAGTTTTGTTTGAAAATTCGTTTGAAATGAATTTTTTTATTTTTTATTAAAAAAATTGTTAAAACTTCTGATCGATTTATAGCTGATCTAAACTAATCTCGGTGTTATGAATATATCGACTAGTTAAAAATTTTCCGTTTAATTCAAACAGTCTGTTAGTCTTATATACATAAACATTCAGAATAACTTTTTCTGCCCTTATGCACATCATAATCTGTATGAATTTCTGAACTAGTCCGTCTATATTAGGATACCGTATTTGTCAGTATTTCTCAATTTATCCGTATATATCAATCTTCCTCAATCGTCTCATCTTTTTTTTTAACAATGCAACATATTGGTCCACATTACAAATTCCTTAAATAGATGACAAAAATCAATCTTCTGAGAAAAATAGCCGTTTTACTATAATTTTTAATAACAATGTTCAATTAAAAATGTTTACTAAAATATTTTGTAATTCATACTTAAAAAAATTTTTATTCAATTAAATTTTAAATTAAATGTTAATATTTTTCTATGTAAAGAAAATTTAAACAGTACACAGTATTTTTTTATTTTAAATTAAAAAATAATATTTTTTTATCTAAATTTAGTTTTGTTAAAATTCAGTATTAAAAATATTAATATATAATTCAGATTGTAGTGTCATATAAATAACCAGTTTTAAATAGTTTTAAAAATTTTAAATGAACAATATGTAATCTGTTTAAAATGTTAATAGACGTTCAAGATTTCTTATCCTCAGTAGTAAATGTGCTTTTCAAGTTCAAAATTTATATGTTTTTCGGAAAAAGGGTTCATATGTTTTGATTTAGCAATGTATATGTATCAAACTCTCTATATACATATGACATATATCTCTCTGCCAATATTTCTGCCAATTTGACTCAATGTCATATATTCGACATTATGTTCTCTCTGAAATGCAAATATTTCTCACATAAATTTGTCCGTCTTTATACTTGCCTGTCCGCCTGCTGAATTTATATGTATCAAACTCTCTATATACATATGACACATATCTCTCTGTCAATATTTCTGTCAATTCGACTCAATGTCATATATTCGACATTATAATCTCTCTGAAATGTTATTATTTCTAACATAAATTTGTCCGTCTATACCTATCCGCTTTACACTTGCCTGTCCGTCTGCAGAATATTTTAAATTTATTAGAAAAGTTTTTGAATTGAGGCAAATGAAATCGACCCATATTTTTCACAAATTCCAAAACTTGTTTTCTATAACTCTATATGTATATGTCCGTTTGTCTGCTTTTCTGTTCATCCGTCTGTTTGTTTGACTTTAGACTATCAGTACGTCCGTCTGTAAATTTATGTTGGTCCATTAATTAGTCTTTTTGTAGATGAATCTGTATATCATTCCAGTCCGTCTGTGGTTTACCTGTCCGCCTGGAATGAAAATATTGTCTACGTACAACCCATTCTGATATATTATCTCTGTATTTTTCCAATTCAAACCCAAAAATGTCTAGACCGTCTGTGCTTCATAACTTATCTGTCCGTCTGGAATGAAAATTTTGTTTTCATAACATCCATTCTAATATACAATTTTTACAAAAGTTGTAGAGTTTAAACCATGTGTTCTCCCAATTCTAAAAAAAAATATCTGTAATTTTTGTTTGTATTTCAGTCTATATGCCAGTATCTGCTATATTTTTAGGTCTGGCATTGCTTTATTCATTCTGTTTATCCGTTTTTAAATTATATCAAGGAAATTGCTTCAAATTGATCTATATCTTTTCCAAAATTCCAAAAATTACTTAAAATTTACGCAGATACGCAGATAGAAATTGGTATTAAGACATCGTACCACCAAATTTTACAATTTTCAAAACTAACCATAGTTCCCATTCCCAACTAAAAATTCAACAAAATTAACTTCAAGCACATTTACCTGAGTCTTTGCGTATAAAAAGTATTTTGAAAAAATAATTTTAACGTTGTTGTTTGCTTTTAATAATATCTTGTAATAATTTTTTCAAATTATTAATTACTTTACTAATATTAATTAAACCGGAAATGTACAGCATTTTTTGCATGTAATTTCATTACCTTTTATTTAAATATTTCTTTTTGATGGATGATAAAAGTTGAATATTTGTGTTTAAAAAAGGTAAGTAAAAAACTAAAACTATTTTTAATTATTCATTACATTTTATTCTATGCATTAAGTCATGTATTAATCGATAACATCAGGAACATTCCCACGGCAATTGGATCTTAGCTCCGATACCATCCGAGTCTTAAATTATCGGCCAAAGTCGAACTGTTACAATAACAAAATTGCAAACATATGTTCCATTGGTCGTGAGAAGTGTTCCTGCGAAGATTTAAGTAAAATTGTCAGATAGATGGCGCCGGAGTTTTAAAGTTTAGTTAATTACACCTTTAAAACTTTTAGGGATACACATAGGAGGATAGAATGAGGGCCGGTAGAGTGACTCATAAGCTAAGAATACGTCTCTGAGTTTGAGGTTTAGCAAATAATTCTTAGTATTAATTTTTGTCCAATATAAAAAAAATTAATTTCTTTTTTCGTATTTTTACAGATCAATAATTTTGTGACAGACTTAAAGAATTTCAATAATTACTTTTTCGGTAAGTGTTTTACAAATACTTTTTCAACTTTTATAGTTCCTCTTCTTCTGTGGGAAAAAACGACGAGAAAAATTTCAAAATAAAACGACAAGAGTTTAACGGATTATTTAAATTTAATTAAAAAAAATCCTGTTAAGGCCTACAGGACTTAACGATAACAATCGATACAGAAATAAATTATATATTATTAATAGATTATTTTATTTAATCCCGGGAATATACTATAAATATTCCCGGGATTAAATTAATTAAAACAATTTTTCCATACTTTATAACCTAGAACATTTTTTAAGAAATATTGTATTTTTCTTATGATTTCAAAATTTTTGCATCATAAAAATATGGTTAACGTGATATATAGTTTGTACGAAATCAAATTTTATTTCTTTTTGATCTGATTTTTAAAGGATTCTTAACAATAATTTTGTTTAAATTTATATGTTGATAAATATATTTAGCTTGTTTGAAAATAACATGTTTTTACATAAATTTAAAGCCGAAAAATAAATTTTTAATATTAAGGGCATTAATGAAACACGAGTGCAAGCTTGCTCATTTGCACAAATGACTATCTGTATTATTTAGAAAAGAAAATTTAGTTTAAAATGATCAGTACAAATAGGCATCAAATGTATCAATGTTGTGTAAATAAAATCCCATACAAAATGCACAGTTTGCGAGGCTTTTGAACGTTTATATGAAAACCCTTATTGTTTTTATGTTGGAATATTTATATTTTTATTAACTACAAATTTATTTATTTTTTGATATTGAGAATCATGTTTCCTATATACAAACTCCGATAAGCCCATTTTGTATATTATGTAGCCGCAAAGTTTTTAATATCATTTAAATGACTAACGTTATCCAGAAAGTGTAATTTTCTTGATATTCTGTAAGATGTATAAGTCCATAATTCGAATTGCACTGAAAAAAATTTCAAACAATCATGTTTTAATTATAAGGTAATGTGATGCTCTTACTGTAATTTTCTTCTACATATTTGTACAGAAGGTGTAACGCATTATTATTTTAAATTATTACACGTTGAAAAAGAAGGAGTTTTCGGCCAATTCGGAAAGAAAACATATGTTGTTTTGTTGTAGATTCGCATCAAAAACAGCAGCAATCCTTACACATTCACTGGTCATAAATACTAGGGATTTTTTGGTTCCAAAACTAGCCCTTCTTTTCTCTTCAATTTAATTTTTTCCCTTCGCAATTTTGCAACAAAATCACAATTCCTTTCAGACTTATTTTCTGTTGTTTATTTCGATATTGAAAATCACCAATTTTGTTTATTTTTTTAACTACATATTTTAAATGAGAGCCTTGAACACATATTTGCTCAGCATTTGCTGCTTAAAAGTTTTCTCATGACAAAAGTTGTGTATCGTTTTTTAAGAATATATAAGTTAAATTGTAATATTTTTTAAGAAATTTAAAATGTCCTATTATTTACCCAATTTTTCACTTACCTCTAATGTATAGTGTATATCAAAAGTAATTTGCACGAACTATTGAATTTTCATTCTCAATTTTCGCATGTACTTATTTATGTATACAAATTCAGTTAATGAAATTCGTTTCAGTATCTTAAAATTAATTGATTGTGATAAAAATTCATTCTGTTTGCAATATGTTTTATTAAAACAAAATAATTAAATAATATTTATTATGTATGATTTTTTGTTAAATAAGACAATAATGAACAAAATAACAGATTCGACAAGCCAACCAGTATTACATGCATTTATTCATGATCATCGTTTATGACGAAATATGTATCTGTTTTGTATTTGTAATAAAATTATTGTGTAAATATGTATTTGCATTTTATATGTAAGTAGTTATATCTAACAGGGTTTTCAATAGAAAATATATTATTCTGAATTTAAAGAAAATATGCAATAAATAAAAATAAAGTGGCATTTTCTATAATTGGTAATATTTAGGTAATTTCCTTCTGTGTTTCTTAGAAAAGGGGACACCCTAACGAACATACATACATATATGTACATTAGACCGACTCACTCTGTATGGAAAGCAAAAACTTGTTTTTGTTATCCCTCTAAAAATTTACCTTGCTTTGTTTTATGATGATTCCCTAAATATTTTAAGTCTAGCGATGGCCGTTCGTGAGCTGGACTAAATTAAAAAAGGTACTTTTGATGGGGTATCGTTTGAAAGGGGTTTTTAAGCCGCGTCCAATGATGTATTAATAATAAAAAACTGTCTGCTCATAATTGCCATATTCCAAAAAATTTAAAATTATTTATTTTTTTATTAATATAAATAAAATTTATGCACAATTTTCCAAATTTTGCACACCACTGGACGCGAATTCAAAAAACCGTTTACATGATACCACATATTGTATATTTTGTTTAAGAAAAAACTGTAAAATTAAAAAAAAAAATAACTAAAAAGGGACTTTTTTGTAACCAGTCCAGCTCACGAACGGCCAACGATAGATTAGAAATATTTTGGGAAACATCATAAAACAAAACAAAGATTTTTTGAAAAAAAAAAAATCATGTCCCCCATAGGATATTTTCTTGAAAACTGTCCAGCTCACGAACGGCCAACGATAGATTAGAAATATTTTGGGAAACATCATAAAACAAAACAAAGATTTTTTGAAAAAAAAAAAATCATGTCCCCCATAGGATATTTTCTTGAAAACTGTCCAGCTCACGAACGGCCAACGATAGATTAGAAATATTTTGGGAAACATCATAAAACAAAACAAAGATTTTTTGAAAAAAAAATCATGTCCCCCATAGGATATTTTCTTGAAAACTGTCCAGCTCACGAACGGACAACACTAAACCCAAAATATTTTGGGTAACATCATATTACATAATAACGAATATTTTGAGGGGGGTAACTCAAGCACCATTTTTTGTGAGTCGGTGTAATGTAGTATATATGTGTATTTATCTGCATGTTTATGTATGAGTAAATGCAATTTTATGTACGTTGATATGGGCGTTTACCGCCAACCACATGGCAAATTAAACAATTATAAATATTGACAGAATTATGAACTTAATGTTTCTTTTTTGTTTCATATTTTTTCCTACATATCTACATATGTATGTATATGCATTGCATGTTGCAATCAAACTCATATCGATCCGATCCAACCACCCCATCCAATGAATCCCAAACCTATCTGCATGTATTTTAAAGTTCTCTGCATACATTTTATTTCGACTTAGATCAATTTATTTAAAGGATATTTAAAATGATTATTCGTTTCGTTTTAGGAATAAAGTTATAGAATTCAAATAATTTTTATGAACGGCACTGTTTAAGAAACTCTTATATACATGCATATGAATATAATATTATAAATTTAATGTCACATTCAAATTTACATACATACATACATACATATGGACCTATGTATATGCATATATTTACGTATATGTATCTATGTATGGATTGTACACTTCCATATTCATTTATTGTTGAAATGATAATTTTAATGCATTATGGCAATTTTTGTTATAAATATCTACCATAGGATATAATGGTATTACTACTATTTACTATAAAATGTGTATATGTATGTGTGTAGGCATTTACATTGACTTGTGTATTGTTACTGAGTTCGTTTAAATGTGTGTTCATTCCTAGCAAACATTAAGTCAAATGTTAAAAAAGTATTCTTTTATAATTATTATTTTGTTTAAATATATCAAAGTGGTTAGTTGATCCTAATTTAGAACCCCCAAGCTGTGATATACACACGTACATACATACATTTGTATACTAAAGTATAGGAAGGACACTATATATAAACAAAATGTTATTTAGATTTAGTAGAGTCTCAATCGTAAAGAAGAATATTATTTTAGAATTGAGAAAGAGTTTAATTTCAAATCATTCTCAATATGAGATCAAACATGTGTTTGCTGGGTTTATGTGTACAAAGTTCACATGTTTTAATTGTATACGTTTATGTTGATGTTTGCGTATAAAGAATGGAATGGGATGGAAGTGTGTAGTTATAGCATGTGTATTATGAGCCATTATATCAGTTTTAAGGAAATTAATACATACATATATGTATGTATATGAGTCGGTTTGTCTGTCTCTTTTGACTGTCCGTCCGACTGTTTGTTTGGATGTATGTGTAGTGAAGTGCAATATGTTGCAGTTGACACTTTTAGTATTATACCTACTTAAATAATAAATTGCATTTAACCTTTTAAATGCTTGGTAAACTCAAAGGAAACAACTTGATGAAATTTACATAAAACAGAAAAGAAAAACAGTAGAGTGAGATATATGTACATATGTATGTTTGTGTACATTGTACATACATATGTATATAAATTTATATACGTATACTTGTTTACTTATTACTGTTAGTTATTTTATTAAATTAAGGTCAAGTGTTACTAAATAAAGATGACTTTGATGGTAATGACTAGTTAAAGTTAAATTAATAAATATTATTTCATGTAGGTCTGATGTGCATGCAGAAGTAAAGAAGAAAACACAGGGTTAATGCATAACATGATTTTCCTCATACTTTCTTTAATTCCTGGAAAGTATTTGAATTGATTAAATTTTTTATAGCATTTGTTATCGAACGATAATGAATACAATTTTATGATTAAATTCAGTTTTATAAATTCGATACAACTTAAAATCAAGTCGATGAAAATCATGATTTGGTCAACTTTGCTACTTACTGTTTATGATTTGACCTAATACATTTTCGAATTATTGTTTAAAATTTTTTAAAATATAGTGACTTCAAATCTGTAACATTTGTATAGTCATTTTCAAGAGCGAAATTCAATAGATAGGATTTAAAACTTAATGTTTTTGGAACATTTGTTTGCAGAAAAGGTTTTTGTATTTCTAAAACTTTTGAGTTGTCAATGATGATATTGCATTTGTAGCTGTAGATACTTTTATTTTTAACATTAAAAGAAATTACAGAAGTTTATAACAAAGTAAAATGTTATTTAAGCATTTACACACCCAAACTTTTTCAGTAAAAAAATCATTTTATTTTTTAAATAATAGAAGTATTAAATATCATTTTGTTTGTATCTTTATATAATGACAACATAGTCTACATACATACACAGATATGTATATACTTACATAAATTAGGGGTATAACCAAATTGTTTATATTGTATTACATCTTGATCTCGATTTTTATTTCGAAAAATTAAACTTTTAATCGAAGATTTTTTTTAATAAAAAACAGTTTTTAAATATGCAATTCGATTGTTATTATATGAAAAATTTAATCAACTATTGTCCGAATAAAAATTTTCTAGTTTTATAAAATAAACCCTATTATAAATTGTATATACAAAAGCATGACAGGATGTACGACTGGCTAGATGGCGAATAGATGGATGGATGGGTGATTTGAAAGTCGGTGTTTGTTATTTTCTTTACAATTTCATTCTTTATCTTGACAAAGTTTAAATAGTTTTTAGCATTTGTTTGCCTTGTTGCGCTTAAGCTATTTGCAATGAAACAATAAAACGAAAAGAAAAAAATAAGTTATAGAATGGAGAAGGAAAAAGTTATTTGCTTAGGCATGTACATATACATTCACATTTACTTATTCACCAAAATACTAACTATGTAAATGTATGTGCGTAAATGTGTTTAACATTATCCTGGATACTCTCTTAAGGAATACGTAGTAAGTAATATGCAAGATGCGAATGTAAGTGTTTTTGTTGTTGATGATGTGTTGGTGGTAGTTTTGTAAGCCTTTCTTTAACAGCTGCCTTAGGATTTCGATGTCATTATTAAGTTCTTCCATTCTACTGAGTGTACGATTACGTTGACAATGTTTCTGTGTCTTTGCGAATTAATTTTTTTTTTTTTTGACTTTTAGTTCTGTGTGTAGTGGTACAATCCAGTACGAGTATTATTTTCAACGACTACTTTTTATTTTGTGTCCTTTTGTTTTGTTATTGCGCTTGTATGCTACTGACTGCACAAAGGCGCTGGAAAAGTTAGCGTGAAAAACTTTTCTAATTTAAAATTCGTTTTATACACAAACGGAATAGCTTTGTGCGTGTTGTATGTTTTGTATTTTACAACTTGTATCGTACACAGTTTGTATTCGTGCTCGTTGTTATTCTTTAACCATTTCTAAGTATTCCTTCTTCTTTCTTTTATAAAAAGTGGAATTGGAATACATTTTCTGTAATTCTTTTATATCTACTGCAGAAAAAATATTGAAGTTTTAAAGTTTGTAAAAATTTTGTCAGTTTTGTTCAACATAATGTTAATTTTAATAACAACATTTTTAAATGATACTTAAATACAAATGTATTAATCATTGTAATCACTACAATGCTACTTTTTAAATTGAATATTTTTGATTGAAGATACTATATCTTTGCATCACATATAGTAATCAAATAAAAATAATTTTTTTGGAACTCCCAATCATGTAAATTACTGTACTGTACTGTTCATTTAAATTTGTTTGTGAATGGTTTAGAAAAACTATTTGCCAGGGAAGATTTTAGCACCAAAATGACCCGATAAAAATATTTTCGTTATAAGAACACTACTGGCCAACACGTAGTAGGGCCTAACTTTGGTTATAACTCTAATGTATATACAATGTATGCATATTAGAAGTGTCAAAAAAGTATAGATTTTGTTTCGATGGGTCTTATTTTTCACATTTGCGGCGAATGTTGCCAATTAAAATTGTTTAAATATTATTTACGGTAAAAACGAAGTGCTTATAATTTATCGTGCAGTATGCAGAATTCCTCTTGAGTTTTTAAGCCATTGCGTTGCCATTGATTTTTTTGTTGTTGTTTATTTATCATGTAAAACAATACATTCCATATTCACCAATTTGAACAATATAAATGTTGCGAGACTGAGATTAACTTTATTTTAAAGAACAATAGAAGCAAGAAAAAAAAAAACACAAAAAGAAAATAAAAAATTAACTTTCACGTTTATAACATTCTGTATTTTGTAAACTGATTTTGCTTTTATTTCTTTTTTCTGAAATACTGGCATGAGCAAAATTTTTTGGTAAAACTATCGTCACATTTCTCTATTTTCTCTATATGTATATAAACTTTGCATGTGTTTGCATTAAGGTGCTTTACCAAGATCAAAAAGATTTATAGGAATTTCATGCTGAACGATGAACCCGAAAGATGGGCACATCAGCTTGCTAAAATGTAAATGTTTTGAATATCTTTATTTACTTTCTTATATATATATGTATGTATTTATGTATGTATTATTAGTTCATAATATGTCAAAAAATTCAAAATCGCAACAGTAATCACGTCGACGCTATTACTCTCATTAACGAACACCGTTTACTTTATCATATTTTGAAACACAAGTAAAAATTACCACAATTTTTCGTTTATTTTGTGACTTAATATTCATACTCTAATGAACCACTCTAATGTACGTACATACATACATATGAACGTATTGGTTTTAGGTTTTCCCGGTGTCGTACATGGATGCTGATTTAATTCCCTAACGATATCTTTTACTGACCACAGCAATTTTTCAGTTATTTATGAAAAACAAAAACAATTTGAAAATGAACAAAAATTTATTTTTTGTTCATTTGTTCTAAAATATTTAAATTGAGTAATTTTAAATCGTAACTTCATAAAATAGTTTTGATGATGATATAATTTATATTTTTATTAGTTGTTGAATACTGCTTTAATGATTATTATTTTGTTTTTAGACAAATTTTTAATGAGTTTGCAGGTTTAATTTCTTATATTTGTTATACACATAGTTAATTATTTGTTATGTATTAATTGTAAATAAGCATAAATAAATGTGTGTAATAGTTTGTCACAAATTTAACAAAAACGAGACTAGAATTTATATACATATGTATACATAAATCATTTCTGTCAAAAATATTAATTTCTTTTAAAATCTAAATTAATTTACTACGACTAATTTTACGACCTTTGTTACATATTTTTCAGTGTTGTTGCGTTTATAAAGTTGGAAGTTCATATATTGCAAAGTTTCAGCAGAAGTTGTGCTGTCAAGAGATATTTTCATTTTTACTCACTGTATACATATGTAGTACTTGTAATACTTTCATTGTTCCCACTTTTCAAGATTGAAACTTTTTTATTATTCCCGTATCAGAGGCAGGAGAAAAGGTTAATAGTTTATTAGTTTTGTTTTAGTTGCACCCTTATTATACTAAGAACTAATTAAGATTTGAAGAATGTTTTAACGCGATGTATTTTCTTAACTACATATAAATTCTTTGCTTTAATGTAATGGTGTAGTTAAATATTTCGATTGAACTAAGATTTTGTAATCGAATTTGCAGGAATCATATTAAAATAGGAACAGAGTATAAAATATACTTTTCTATCCATAAATAAGCATAGTTACTTCTTTAAACTTAATTTATATATTTTAAGCAACAAATATGTTTAAAATTACCTTTATCACAAAAATATCGTTAGTGAAATAATGTAAATTAACGTTAACTTTTCACCGTTAGGAAAATTGTTAAAACACTACTGAGATAGAGATGAAACAGAATGACATGTCGCGATCTTCAAACTCCAATTTTCTAATTTTTAAAAATTCGAACTCGCTTTACAAAGTTCGCTTATAACGAACAAATTGTAATGGTTCCCCGGGGTTCGTTTGACTGCACATTTATTTATAGATTCTAACTAATGATCTTGCTAGTTGAGGAGAAAATTTTATAAACAAAAAACAATATTGTGCTAGTCATCATCATCTTGTCACCTTCATCGTTATAGTTGGCATAATGATGTGCATCTTTTTATCCTTATGGTTTGTGTAGAGCTTTCACTCACTCTCATACAAAGATTGAAACGGAAATGAGAAAAATACGCTTTGTGTTTGAACAAAAACTCTCGCGTGTTCTTGTTTCCGTGTCTGTATCGTGTGTTTATGAATGGATGTGCGTTTATATGTATGCAGTATGTATGTATATGTATATGGGTAATTTCATGTCAAGTGACCCAACTCAAAAAATCGATTTAGATGAAATTTGCACCACGGTTAGTACTATTGGATAGTAAGCCAGAAACAAAATTCCAGCTCTATCGCACTCTCATTCCACTAAGTGACGACAAAGCTCTTAAAGGAAATGGTCTAAGCTTTCTTTTGGGCAAAAAAAAAAAAAAAATATATATATATATATATACAACAAAAATTTGAAAAATTTGAAAAATATTGAAAAATCTTATTCTTTTTTTTTGATAGATATCCCACTCGCATCCCATTATGGGACTACAAAGCCCTTAAAGGAAATTGTATAAGTTTTCTTTTGAGCAAAAAAGGCACATTTTGAAAAAAATTAACTTTTTTGGGAAACAACGATGGAATAGCTATCTGATCTCCTTTGGACAATTTTTGCTAGGTCCAATAGTTAACAAATTTACACTCATTTTAATAAAACCCTTTTGACTAAAATGTCCAACTTTGACCGCCTCTAAGTGCGGCAGTTCTTGACCGATAGGGCGGAAAATTTGTTTCTGGCCTACTATCCAATATTACTAAACGTGGTGCAAATTCGGAAGACATCGATTTTAAATGTTGGGTTATTTGACACGAAATTGCCCATATGTATCTGCACATGAAAGAGAATCATGAATAAACATCGGTTTGTGTGCTATTGTGAAGTATGAGTGTTTGTAACAGGATGTATGCTTCAATAAGTTTCATGGTTAAAATTACAAGTATTGTTATGAGTCCAAAAGAAAAAATAATAACATTGTCTATAAATTAAAAATACAGTTGGTTGCCAATAGTTAATATGTATGAAATACTAGCAATATTGTATTGGATCATAAATAAGTTAGGTACAGATCATGTTCATTACCAAGCGCAAAAGGATCAAAGTTTGTTGCCACATACATACATAAATACTATGTACATATGTGTGCTTATATTAACAATTCAGTAAGTGTTATTTGATGCTGCATATTGCACACCCAGTTGAAAAGTGACTCAACTCTATTTTTTTAGGGAACAAATATTTTATAAATTCTGATACATAAAGAAAGACATAACGTTTTTTCAACAGTTAACAGCAACATAACCTGCTCATATTTTTTTTTACAGACAAACAAGTTCTTGTGCATAGTTTAAGCTTTAAACACTTAAAGCTTTATGTACATAAATCCGAAAAAATCAAATTTTGAGTTGAGTCACTTTTGAACTGGGTGTGCGATAAATTAAATTTAATTATTTATATTTTAAGGCTGAATTTGTTGGTTTATAAAATGTTTGGATTGTAAAATGAGTATTGTAGAAAGCACTTGTTCATTATGGTTTTTGTGAACATAAACGTTCAAGGCTAAAAAAACATATTTTTATTAAAAAATCTAAATATTTTTTCATATTTATTTTAATTTTATTTTAATTGCTTCAAATTATGTTCAATCTTTCAAATTTTATTTGTCAAGCTCTTTGTGAGTTTGCAAAAAACTCAATAGTACCAGTTAAAGAACAAAAAACGTATCAAAAATGCGTCTCTTATACTATAGTTTAACCTATTTAATGTTACCAATTTTTTTTATACCCTACACCACTATAGTGGTGAGGGTATGATACGTTTGAAATATTGGTCCTACACTTACCTTAAAGTATACCGATCGACACAGAATCATTTCTGAGCCGATTAAAGCATGTCCGTCTGTCTATCCGGCTGGCTGGCTGTCCATGTAAACCTTGTGCGCAAGCTACAAGCCACAATTTTCAAGATATTTTGATAAAATTTGGACCATACGAGTTTTTTGAACGATGCCTAATGAAAATGGTTGAAATCGGTCCATTATTTCACCTAGCCCGCATACAACCTTACCTTCCGATTTAGGGTTTTTAACTCATAACTATGTCAAATATACTACTATCTCAACACAAAATTGTCACAACTAATATAATATTTTTACTTTGGAACTGAGTTATCGATATTTTTTCTTGATCAGCCTTTGTTTTATTTTTTTTGGATGTTGTCACAACTACTTCTACCACTGCAACATTATTCTATTTTTACTTTAGCCTCTGCAAAATGATACAATTGCAAATTCTATTAAGTTTTTTTTTTTTTTGTTGTTGCCGTATGTGTTTTAAATTGTTTGTTCTATTGTCAGAGACGCAATTTTTATGCAGTTCAATTGATTGGAAAATCAAATTGATGCGTTTCTATTTTTGCTTTTAGTTTTCTATTTGTAAAGAAAACATTTTTCTGTTGAAGGGTTTTTTTATAAAAAACATTAATAGGTTTTTAAATCCTTAAAGGAATATCATGTTCTAATTCAATGCAAGTATACCAATATTTGTTTTTATAAATTTGTTAATAATTATTTGATATATGAACAAAATCAGAAATTTCTAAGAGTCGATGAAACTGCATTAAAATGTCTCGTATTTGTTTATGTTTTAAAATGAGGTAAAGCTTTCATTCATTTCGTTATAGTTTGTTTACCAAAACAAAAACGTATCCGTAATTGCAGGCCACTAGCTTATCATCTATTAAATTTATGATCAGAGTTTATTAATTAATTTCTCTGTTTTTAACTTACAGAGCCATCCTTCATAAACAAGAGTCACAAGACTGGATATTCAAATATAATAATTGCATTAATACTTTTTAGTGTGGTATGGTTATATACTAAAGTTTAGCGTTTTTCAAATTTGGCACATATCGTCACCTGAAACGCAAACGGCCCTAAGTAACCAACAATTTTATTGTTGATTCCAATGTATTGTATCAAAACAAATGACCACACCAAATTGGACTCCTTCGAACAAAATTACCGATTTTATTGACAAAAAACAAAAGGCCCTAACTATAAAAACATTTAAATATTGAATGTAAAAAGTCCATTTTATAAATTTTTGTATACACCATTGTCAACAATCATAACAAAAGATAGGTTTCACTATTAAATAGTTTGTTTATTTACCTACAAATAAATCGCGTTGTTAGAAACAAAATTTTCAATATAAATAGTTTTTTGTTTTTTCTGTAAAATTTTAAAAATGTTAGATAGGGCCGTTTGTGTTTCAGGTGGAGATATATTATATATATGTATATTATATACAGAAATCTTACTGTAAATTTTTTTAAGATCGGTCCATATTTGGTCATAGCATCCTTAATAGTACCCCTCCCGAAAATTACTTAAACTCACTTAACTTATTACCAATTAATAATATCCATACAGAATTTGGAACAAATATTGCATTTATATACAGAAATGTTACCGTAAAATTTTTGTAAGATTAGTCATAGCTCCCATACAAGGTCCCCTCCCGAAAATTACTTAAATACACATTACTCATTACTAAATAATGATATAGAACAACATTTTTCACAAATATTGATTTCATATACATAATTGGTCGTAGCTTCTATATAAGGTCCCTTTTCCGAAAATCACTTTAAGCTTATATAATTAGTTGTATTATTATTTTTAATAAAATTAATTTAGTATAAACAAATTGTGTACAACAATATATCTAAATTTCCTAAAATCGTTCACAAACATGCATACATGCAAATTATTAAATATCTCTAAAACATATTTAAAATGTTAAAGAAAAACACTTTGTACACTATAATTTGTTTTACTTCGAAAAAAAAAAATCACTTTTCATAAGCCTTAAAAAGCATTTGTGATTAATTCACAAAATCTTTTTACTTGTCCCAATCTTCCTTCACTGTTTATCTCTATAAACCTTACCGTTATATATGATGGTAATATCAAAGTTGTGTAACTTTTCCTTTTAACATACATAAAAACAAACATCTTCAACAGCTTCATCACTTTCTTTTCACGGTAATATAGAATATTTTTCATACTTGCAATAAAGTCTCACCAATGGATATTTAGTAACTGAATCCAAAAGGAACAAAAAATTAATCATCTCACAGAAAAAAGTTCGTAGATTTTTCAAATGTTTTAAACTTCCAGCAACACCTTTTCCTGACCATTAAAGGGATGAATAATCCAAATGAAACTACATCCGTGCTTCTAAGTTTATCAACGGCAACAACAAACAAAAGGGCACCAAATAAAAAATAGCTAAATTTATACAATTTTTCTAGATTTACGGAGAGAAACGAATGAAAGAGAAAAATTGGCACATTATTACGAAAGAATATAAAAAACTATCTTATGATGTAAGAATGGACTCTGGAGTGTTAAAATACACTCATGAGTTAGAAGTACTGAACCATTGAGTGGATCCAATCTTCATGTTCAACTGCATAAACAGACACAGGACACACTTGATGTTTTAAAAGTTGCTAAATATCTACAGCAAAATCATACAGTGTGTTTAAGTACTACAGAAAGTTGTCATTTAAAGAAGTTACTTTACTCCTTGTATTCAAAATCAAAAAGAATCTTTGATGGTTTTAAGATAATCCGACTCTAATAAAATATTTTAACTGCTGTTACCAATTAGCATTCTAATAGAAATAATTTAGAATTGCAATTTTCCCCAATCCTACTGTATTTCTTTTAAAAATGTCGGTAAAATAAATTTTATGGTCTGGGCATAAGAACTACTTTTATAGCCATAAAGTAGAGATACATATGTATATGTATATATAGGTGTATATATTTTCTACATATTCAGGGATTTCATATTCTGTGTACAAGTAAAGAAAAGAAAGGTACATATAGTCAACAGCTAAAAACAACAACAACAATAACAACATAAACTAAAAACATGTTTGATTTATGTAAATTTTTGTTTTCTTTTTCACTCTTTCACTTTTATCACCACTTTAACATACACTAACACTCACCACTCAGTATATGCATACATACATACATACATATGTACATATTATATATTCGAGAGTGTACCGTACGTATGCACATAAGAGGCGCCCTTAAAAAATATTTAGGTTATGTTATAACAAAACATAACAAATTCCGTACCGAAAATCCATTTAAATTTGTAAAATTGATTTTTTTTAATTACTTCTATATATGTGGTTTTCAAATTAAACTTTTTAACATTTTGTTTTAGAGAATAACGAATTATATACATCTAATGCAAATCAATTTGTAAGGGCCGCCCTAATCATGTTGAGTATGTATGTGTATTGTACAACAGGTGTCATGCAATAGTATAGGATTTCCTGATTTTGAATATCAAAACACAAGATGAACAACAAAAAAAGTAAAAGGTAAACTTTTAGATGTGTGTTCAACGAGTAGAGTTTCTGTTTCAAATATTAATGGATTTATATATTAGTCTGAGAAGTTCGTTAAAAATCAATTAACTTTTTGCAAAGAATTTTAATGTAGAACAAATGCAATGCTGAGATATTCCTATATAATTGAAGTCGATTGCAAAAAGTTTTTCGAAATTTGTCATTTTTGCGTGCCCTTTATAAGGTTAGGGTTTGATTTGTAATTTTAAGTCTGGTACAAAGATATCAGAAAAATTAGAAACTCTTGTGTATACAAGGAAAACGAACTTAATAAAAAATGAACTGAGAGGTAAAAACCTTTCTACAACTTATTTGTGTGAGTGTGTATGTGTATGTGCATGTGTATGCATATGTATTTGTAGATGATTTTCATGACTTTGCATGTTTTGTAGACTAAAATAAATATGTGTAAAAATCCTACATACATACTTACATGTATGCATGTGGCTGAGTGTGTATCAACAAATTATTCCATGTGAGTGTACTGAAGCCATGTTTAAGATTTATGTAAATAAGTTTTTCTTTTAAACAAATTATGTCCACAGGGTGTAATTTTACACACGATATTATAAAAATGAAATCTTAAAGAAGAGTAAACTCTAAATATATACACAATATGCTCAACCCAAAGTAAGTCATAAAATATCGAAAAGATACTTTTTAGCTGAATGTTTATTGATGTTTTTTGCGCTTACATTGTTTTAGACTTAACAAATATTTATTTTTATACTCCGAACTAGGATTTTAAATTGTCCACAATAATGCAATTAATTACTTATTTATTGCGTTGTTATTTATTGAAAATTTTAAAGTTTTAGAAAAAATAATATAAGTACAAGAATTAATTAGAAAAAAATTTAAACTACATATCGTCCCTGTTTTGAATTTTAGTACTATGTGGATTTTTCGAATTTTTTTATTGTTGTAATTAGTAGCTCTACTGGTTATACTTATGTATGTGTACAAAAGCATTTATAAATATCTTAATTGGTTTAGGATTTAGCAAAAGTACCATATATTAAATGCTCTAACAAAAAGTCCTATGTGTTACGAATTGTATTGATTTAAATCATAAAACCGCCATAATATTATTCTATTTACACTAGTTAATATAATGGATCATTTTCCGCCTTTTGGCGCACTTATCAGCTTAAAATCAATTTATGGGTCAATTCAATCTCGTTCGTCCTTCCGTTTATATGTCTATGGGACATTCGAAAACAACTGATGATCTATGTATGTGATGATGAAACTATGTTAAAACCCACATAGTACTAATATTCAAAACAGGGACGATATGTATAATAAAAATGTGAAATGATTTAAATATTGCTTCGACAAAGTAATTATATTTTTTATTCGGTTTTCTGTTCAAGCATTTTTTAACAGATGTTTTGATTTGGAATTTTGATTATACATGAATCTGTTTTTGTTTGTCAAACTTTAACATTTTATGTTAAAATACCATTGATAGCTTATAAACCAATTAAGATATGTAAACAAATTTACAGAAAAGTGATTGGACGATATACATATGTATGTAATTGTAACAAATTAAATTACATTTTTGTGCAAGGACAGTATATAAAACGGAAAGGATATAATGCCATTTTTTTAAATATTTTTCAAATAAATAACGAAAACATTCTAAATTTAAATAAAAACTATAAAATTTGTTACTTTAAATTGTTTATATCATACATAAATAATTTTATAACTACATAACAAGAGAAACTACTGTCTATAGAGTTTATTAAGGACATTATTTAAATATTGTTTTTCATAATGTTGGTCAACAAAAGGGTGCAGTGAGAGAGACGAAAATTTAAATTTTTTTTGTTAAACTTAAAAGAATTTGAGTTTTAATTAGATATCAACCTAATTAAAATTGTTTTGTTTTCATTCATTTATTTGTTCCCCAATAAAGAACTAACTCTTGGAGACATTTACTTCCTCTTAGTAGTGATAACAAAACAGAATGGTCAGTATTGGAAATATTTTGCATGCACAACCACTTAAACCTATGAATGCTACTGAAGCAATAACTGCCAACTGTGACCAAAATGCATTTTCATTGAAAATCTATTGTAACCACGTCTTTTACACCATTCCAAATAGAGAAAAATTCCCAACTACAGACAAATTTACCACTGCATGTACTTCCATTCAGTAAAGCGGGCAGAGCAAGGAACATAAAAAAAATATTTGAAAGGACATCATCGTCATGTAGCATTTGGTTTACAATGCATTTGATAATGGATTTTTATTTCTTTCTGTTGTAGTTAGTTGCAACAAGTCGTATCATGTAATGGACCTACACATATACTAAAAGTGCATATGTGAGTGTGTTGGTCTATACACCAACATCTCTTTAGCTTTAAGTTTTTGTACACGTATTTACTGCTATTGTTGTCGTTGTTGCACGTATGCAAGTATATAGTAAATGTGCTTTCTAACTTTCATTTGACTTGTGATCATGTTCATTATCGAGACTTCGGCAAAGCCAGCACATACATATACAATACCAACATACATATTTATACATGTTGTTGGTCAATTGTCTCAAGTGGAGGTAAATATAAACGTGAGTTTGTATGGATTTGCTCAGGAAAACAATTTTAATTAGGGTTTTTTGTAGGTTCCTTTTTTTGTAGAAGTGATGATAATTCTACCTATTCTAAGGCCTTAATGAATTAATTGTTGACAGAAGAATAAACATGAACACAGTAGGCGCTGCATATTTACGGATGTATGTATATATTATGTCGCTTATGTCATAGTAAATGTATGTAAATCGTCATTGACAATCTCTTGTTAAATTTCAATTATTGGATATTTCACATTTGACATAAGATATCCCTTCTGAATTGGACCTGAACTACAAATAGTAACAATACTAAGTTAATGCATTGAAAATTCGAGCAAACGGTATGTTTTACAAATTGTTCCCATTTTAATTCATTTGATGTTCTGATTTTTCTTATATGCATATTATTGTTGACTGTATTTTGACACAGTACTTGTGTGTTTGTGTGGTTCATTGTTTTCGCCATATTTTATAAATAATATTAATGTTTTTTATGTTGTCCATTTTTAATGAAAATTTCATAATATCTACTGACTATATCTGCACACACAAACATGTACATACATATGTATGAATGTACATAAACACACATACATATACAATGTATGTATAAAAATGAATGTATAGTTGTATTCATGTAGAGAACTGTTATTCACTTAATCGGATTATGAATAGATGACAGATGAATGAATAAAAAAGCCATTCATATATTTAATGTTTTGTGTCATGGATTAGAATATCACTAAAATTTATTCACTAACCTATACTAAAATACTTATATGTATTTACACATACTCTTATGTACATGTGTATAATATGTATGTGTGTAGATATGTACCTAGATGTCTGTCTGTTTCAAATATAAATGAATAACAAACCATTTATCTTAAATGGCTCAACATTTATATTTGATTCGTTCACAGGAACATACTCACTCGTACATATAGTAAATGAATGTGGATATATGAATATATTTGTACATTCATAAACAACTAAACAAATATACAAACATTCATATTCTAATATTCTTCTGAATGATTTTTTAGTTTTAAAATACATTGGATGCATATACATTAGTGTGAGCTGGGTCAAAGGATAAAAAGTTCCTTTTTAAGGTTTTTTGCTATTTAGTTCATGTTTCACGCTAAGATATGATATAACATTTTCATATCATGTGAGAGGCGCTTTCAAATACGAATAATTAATTTTTGTGTTAAAGATTTTGTGTTTAAAATTACTGAACATTTTATTTATTTTTTCGAAAATTTTGTTAGTGTCCTTTTTGTAATAATTGAAATGTAAACATTCCTGAAGATTTTAAGAATTTCTACATCATACATTTCTACAACTATACTTAATATTTTAACATGCATCCATATGTTGTGTATACACAACATATGGATCACTTTAATTTAAAATGAATTGCCTTTTAGTCATAAATTAGCTGCACTTTGTAGAAGGTACTTTAAGTGTACAACTCATTATTAAATATTTAGGATTTTGTTAACTAATTCTATGAATGTTGACAGAAAACAGTTATTACTTACTTTTTTAAACATGTTGTCACCCGAAATACAAATGGGCGTAACAACAAATACATTTTAAATCGACTATTTGTTTGAAAGTGATCCACTGCATTAAAATACATGTTGTCGCAAATTTTTAGATTTCTTAAATTTGCTACAAATAAAAGTAAAATATGGCTCAATTATAAATCTAAATATGCGTTAAAATCAAAACATGCAAAATCATATTTCAATTGGATATTTTAGTTTCCCTGGTCGTACCTCTTTAAAAACGTGTTTGATATTTATGACATTTTACAATTTTTAAATGGCTTTAAATCAAATTTTGAGATTTGAAAAATAGAACTTGATGTAAATAAGGGAGATTAATATGTTTATTTAATCGTAATTTTATCCTTACAACAAAAAATTACTTTTACACCGAAAATAGGAGACATTAAAAAAACTTTTTTAAGTACATATGGGCAATTTCGTGTTAAGTGACTCAACTTAAAAGTAGGCCAGAAACAAACTTTCAGCTCTATCGGTCATGAACTAAAGGAGGTCTTAAGTTCTTTGGACAATTTTTGCTAGGACCAATTGGTGAAAAATTACACCCCTTTGGAAAAAATAAATACAAAATGTAAATATGTATGACAAAATGTCATATTTTGACCCCATCTAACTTCGGCAGTTCTTGACCGATAGAGCTGAAAATGGTATACAATCCAATAGTACTAACCTTTCTGCAAATTTCATCCAAATTGATTTTTTAAGATATGTCACTTGACACGAAATTGCCCATACATATGAAATATTTCATGAAATTCATGCAGTAAATAAGCGATATGTAAGAATTAAATACATGGAAATATTACCAAATCCTATTTCTTATTATTCCAGTGGCGTGTTTACTAAGTAACAAATACTTTGAAAAATGACTGCGTTTTTTTTTATAATCCTACTGCACAATGCAGAGTGGAAGAAAAGTGTACTTAAGTCATACCCAAAGGATAACAGAGCTATTGATGTTCTGTTTTATTATTTTGGTGTTGTGATACAGCAACCATTTCTGTATAAAACTATTTTGTTGAGCACGAAAAGAAAAAAATAAAACATGAAAAGCAAAAGAAAATCTAAAACCGAGAAGAAATTTAAACTGCATTGATGTCTCTCTATGGAATTAAACAAGTACATATGTACATTTATTCATACTATGTATAAAAGCACACACATATTTACATGTGGGGGATTTCATGTCAAGTGACCTAACTTTTAAATGATTTTTTTTTACAATATCGGTCAATCCTTTGCTCATTTTTTTAAATATCGGGAGCAATTTTGAACAGATTTTACTCACATTTCTTCTATTGGTTAGACACAAAAATTTGCAATCACATGCAAATTCAGACCAATATCTTTTCAGGATTTCAGGGAAAATAACCGATTAAGAATTGGAAAAATAGTGCATAAGCTAAAAATTTAAAAACCTTTGTCTTGAGAATTCTTGTCCGATATGAAATCTCCCTTAAATGTGTATAGTAAACGCATTTATTTATATAAGCAGTTCTATTGCCGTTACAAAAATTTTAAAAATATTGAATTGAACTCTTAAAACTTTAATAGTTAATCGCAATGAATATATATACATATATGTATCCGTAAATCCTTAATGGGCATATTTCTTTAATGGTGTGCTACATTGAATGTATTTGTTTATCCTTGTCCATCACTTGGACTGCCGCCATAAGTAAAGTTGTCTAGTTGTTATGTACGTGTGTATGTATTTGTTTTTGTAATGTGGTGTTATTTTAACGCATATTTTTCATTTGAATGCACAGAAAAGTGAAAAGACACTAAAACGTATCATACGAAAAGAAAAGTCAGCCAAAACTAAACACACATTGTTGAACTGTAAACTGAAACCGGGACTAAAGCTGAAACTGAAACACAAGTAGTAAAGTAGCAAAATAGCAGTAACAGAAATGCTATATATTGTGCTGTCACGCGTAAATTATTGCTGTCAGCTTGTTGAGTAAGGTAAAATGTTGAGTGTATACGTGTAAACGTTACCAATAATACAAGCTCAAGTTAAGTATTCTCACAATAAGCGTAGTTCTATAAAGGGCGTTCCGGAACGTTTGATTGTTAAACTGAATTTGTTGAATTTTTCATACCTTAATAGTAAATAGTTCATCTTCATAGTGAGGTATTTTTTGTAAAACCTTGAAATTACATAAATTTGGCCCTATTGCAGAATAGAAAATAATTACGCTTCTGTACGAAAATCCATCCAATACATTTTATGGTAAAATCACCTAAGTTTTCGACTTGAAGTTCAGTTAGTTTGCCAAAAGACGAAAAGAAAAAAGAGAGTGGCAGAAAAATACGCAAAACAACATGAACGTACTCGTATTTGTTAATATTAATACCCCTATACATACATACCTACACGTACACATACATACATTTCAGTTTTGTGGGAAATTAGAGTTAAAATGCCAACATTTCCAAAAAGATGATACTCGAGAAAGAAACATTTATTTAATTTATGAGCTTGTTTTTTTTCTTTCTCGGTTTTCGAGCTAGTCCGTTAACACCTTGTTTGCGAATGCGGGAATTAAAAAAGGGGATGAAGAACGAAATAGTTAAACTCCTTGTTGCTCTTTATTCGCTGGCTACTACGATGATAATTGTTAATTTTTTATGTTTGTAAACAAAATGTTCCCTTCTGTAAAATTATCACTTGCTTTCGAAGAAAATTTAAATCATTTGTAATTTAGACCATGAAATTAGTTTTAAAGTTGTTCGGGCATGTATATTGTTTGTATTAATTATGTTTGATGGTATTTGTTGTTTTTTAGTTGTTGGAAATTAACATGAAAACTTTTTCCTTGTAAATTACTCAGGGGTATTAAGAAATTTCCATGTTTCTTAATTTATTTTCCTCTTTTTTATTTTGGGAAGTAAGAAAATATATTTAGTTTGTTGAATTAATATTCAATTCTTAAATAAATAATATTGGCGTGGGAGTAGTTTTAATTTAAATGATAATTTAAAAGTCAAGTTATTGGTTATAAAAGATCTTCTAAATTATCCAATTCACATTTTGTAATTATGAGTTCTAGTTAATAATTTTGTGCAGCTGAAAATCATCAATTTTAAGGAATAGTTTTAGTTTTTTTTTATGTATCAACAAAAAAAGAAAGAAAAACACACTTTCGAGTTGGTTTTAGATGTTATTTTAATAAAAGAACTGTCAATATTTTGTTTGATTTATGTTGATTTATGCCAACAATTTGTCTAGACAGTAGATGTGCTCAGTATTTTCTCTTGTATTTAACCATCCACAAAATTTTGAAACATGACAAGTTTTGTGTCATTAATCTTTATTTTTTATAATATAGATTTGTTTCCCAGCAAAAACATGGTAATGACTTGTACTTACTCAACAACAACAACTACATACCATCTTACTTACAAGGATTATAGTAATGACTTAAAAAAACCTATATACAGAAGCAGTTGACGTATCCCCGCAGCCTATAGTTTAATTTTTTTCTTAAAAACAATACTTCTTACTTAACTCCTTATTTGCAGGCGATCGTTGTGATTAATTAAGAACTCCCTATTTGTAAAATGCTATTGTGTAAATTAATTTTAGCATTTAAACTCCTTACTTTTCAATGTAAGTTTTTGCTGGGTCTTTATATGTTTTAGTTTAATTTCTTTCGTTTTCAACTTGTTTAAATAAAATGTTAAGGTTGATTCTATTAGATTCTATTTCACTCTGACAACTCCAAATATTATTACAAAAATTATGATATTATGAAGTTAAGTTAAATAATACTTCAGAGCATATTTACTATATCTATATAATGATTAGTAAATATGATAAAACACTTGGAGGAATATATAGATCGGAATCTCTGATATCAAATCGCTTTTACTTATATAATAATTAATATAGTATGTATGTATATTCCACGACAAATGGTAATGATAGATACAGCAACCCTTTGATTTCGTTTTTATATAATGCTCATTTCGTTATGTATTTGAGTTGAATTTAACAGAGTTTATTTTGGCTCTTGAATATTTTGCATTTAACGTTTTTCATTGCTAATGTCAACAACAACGACCGACTTTAAGAAAAGCACATTTTAAAATAATTTCTATTCTTCCTTTTCTTTTAATTCTTAGTTTTTATAATACCACTTTGAATTATTTTTTTTTGACAATTTTCCATTGTTTTATGGAATTACTGGCAGGGCATTAATACTCGGCATAGTGCTGTTATAAGACAAGGCCCTTTTAAACATTTAAAGCCTCTTTTTATGCTTTGTTCTATTGTCTTTTTTCATTTTGTCAAGTGATTTTTTTTCTTAACACTTCATTTATGTAAGGGAGTGAAAAAGAAGGAAGACATAAAAGAATACATTTAATATGAAACATAGAGTCAAAACCCCAAAATTAGCTTAAGGAAAAAAAACAATGCTGTTAAGATGGTGCTCATGGTCTTTGCACTTTTGTTGGGATTTAAAGCGTTTAATTTATTTCTTTGGTAAGTCGTTAAAAAGGAAAAAAAAGGAAAAAGAAAACTCTAAAAAAGGAACTTGTTCGAAGAAGAAAAAAAGTCAGATAAATGGATATAGAAGGCATTAATGAAAGCTAATTTTCATTACATTAAGACTTGCATTATTTCCCTCGTTACGCCTTTATTACAAAATGAGACTAAAATCGATACTTTAATTTAGCAACTTTAAAGTATAAAAATATTAAAAAAGTATTTTGTTTGTAATTTTTAACATATGTATTATGTATAAAAATGTTTGTGCGGTTGATAACTATCCTATCAAATATATGTATATGAAAAATATATGCCAATAAAATGGACATTGTACATAATTTTAAATTTTGATAACCTATACAAAATGAACAACGGTTGTACAATACTATCGGATGAAAATATACTCTCAGCTATTAAAATTTTGCCAAGAAAGTACGTCAAAGTTATAGCGGTTTATTTCAATATTATTAAACACATTTTTCCTCAATTGTGGAACTTATTAAAACTTATGTAAAGAAAAACTTCATTAAAGTAGATATTTAAAGTTTTCTTTTTTTAAATTTTTTTTGCAAAATTATAAAAAAACGGCCGATGATATAATTCTTGGAATAATATTTCGGAATACCGTTTTATGTCACGCAAGATAGGCCTATATATTGATCAAGAAGGGTCCGCATGGGATGAATTTTATCCACATGTAGTACCCACAAAATAGAACAAAATCTATATAATTAATAGGCAAGACTATTTTTTGTGACCCCTTTTACTCTTACCGTATACATCTGCTCTTGGCAAAAGAAATATCATTTTAAAGGTATTTGTTCACAGATGTGCACAATATATATATTAATGAGATCGGTTCAGAATTTTAGGAGCTATAAGCGTTTAAAGTTGTTACTAATACATAGAAACAATAGTCACACGTACGTATTCTTGAAATTAAAAACAAACAAAGCATGAAACAAAACAAAAAGTAAACAACACGGCTTTTTGAAAAAAAGAGAGGAGAGTGCAGGAACGTTTAACTTCTCTGTTGCTGTTTTCTTTTTGTATTTTGCATGATATTTGTTTTTGTTGTTTTTAATAAGATTTTTGTAAACAAATAAGTATGTAAACAGGCGCAGGCACTGCGAAAATAGGATTTTATTGTTTTATATTTTTGTGTAAAGTGCTAAATTGTGAATGAGATAATGATCAATTTTGTTATAACATCGTTACGATTGTTACCAAATCGAATATTTTTATAAGAAGTAGGACTTCAGTTTTATATTCAGAGTTTTCGATTGAAGGTTTTTCGTTATTTAAACTTTTCAAAATAATTAAATTGAAGGACTTTCCTGAGGAAACAACGAACTGGGAATATAAAAACATGTGTAAATAATGCTTGGGGACACCTCAAGATATGCCAAAAAATGTACTGATATTGGTGTTTGACCTGGAAAAATATTGGTAGGACATCAGTACCGGAATTCAGTAATATCGTAAAGTAATGACAAATATCGGTTACATTAACGAATTTTCAATTCCCTAACTTTTTAACGACTGTAGAATATTTTAAAGACAAAGATCGGAAAACTATAAGAATGTCAAAAGTTATGTATTGAAATATTTTTAAATTATAAAATTATTAACGTGAACTTTTTATTGGTCGTTACACTGCCGATGCTTTTCGATTATGTTTAACGAAAAAAATCGGTGAAATAAAATACTGAATTGCGATACATAATTATTAGTTTTGATTGATTTGGAAGATTTAAATGATGGATTAACGAATTAATTCAGTGTCAGTAAGTAATAAAAAAAATCCTGTATAAAATATAAGTAAAGTTTAGTTCGTCATGCCGGTACATGATACACCGCAATAAATGGATAGGTATATCGCTTATATGCAGGTTTAGCACAGCGAGGATTTGATGATATTCTCATTTTTTGGGTTATTCTAACCAATTAGGAAATAGTAGTGTAAAGTGAAAACTGTAAGTTGAATAGGGGATGGTTATATGCTATATAAAAATAGATAAAACTGCTAGATGAAACTGCTAAATATAAATCATGTCTTTTGGGATAAAGAGTGTTTAACCGTACTTAGCAATTTATCGTTTATTTAATAAATGTAGGTCTGCTGAAGTCTTTGTCGAGTGTTATAAGGGAGAATTTATACAGCATATACTTGATGGAAGGACTACTAATGACATCCAAATAAAATTTATTTATAATTAGATAAGACATTATTTATTTTAAATATTTTTATTGTTTTGACAAATTATTTAGAACATTTCCACTCTGTATTTTGAACAGCTAACATATCTTTAATGGTGTGTACAGTAGAGTACTCCAGCATTGTGAACGTAGCGTAAATATGTAGGGGATAATAAGTCGATAGAAGAAATGTTCGTTATTTATTATTTTTAAAATAGTTGAAATACTTTTGTAAAACAAGTTGTATAACTAATTTTGACAATTGAGGTTTTGAACTTCTGATGGGACTTTTACCAAAAACCCATCACATTTTCTAAAAGAAAACATTAATCAAAGCAAATTATACACTTTGATAATATCAATAAAGTTCATTTTTTCCGCAGATTTGAACTACAAAAAAGGGTTTTATTTTAGCATATTTATGCATTTTTTCCAGCATAGGTTCTGGTCGAATTTCGACCGCTGGGCGAACTCTAGTTATTATTAATAATTCCAATTTTTGTAAAATCTGTACTAATCTGAATGCGTACAAATGTCACGTGCGATGACATGGATATGCTTATACGTACACACGTTTGTGTTTATTCATAAACTTATTCTGATCTGTATTCACAATATATATTTTATATTTATCATTTAGTGCCACAAGCCGTTTTATTAGGTTTGGTGATCATTTTTAGCCTTTAGCATTGAATGAAATTGTCAAAATTTATGTTTTTAAAACTGTTGACAGAGATTGCATGTATATATTAATGACCAAATATGTTTGTTAAATTCTTTACTTTATTCATTCTCTCATATTTTTTGCGAATGCAAATAGTATAATTTAAATTAATTTAACATTCATTTTCTGGCTAAACGAGAGGCGCTAGGGCAAAAAGAAAGGAAATCTGTGATCACTCTGAAAAAAAGATCCTCAATTATATTTTTGTCTATCAGCTAAAAAATAATAATATAATATTTCGTTTCATATACATACATATGTATGTATATTTTTAAATAACTAAAAGTTATATTTATCCATATGTGTATAATTAACACAAATTAAATGTTTGGTTTTTAGTGATTTTATTTATTTATTTTGATTATAATTAACCACAATATCATTGAATTTTATTTAATTTTTGTAAATTTTAACTTATGATGAGGTCAGGCATGAAAATATGTATTTGAGGAAAAAACGTAACCACTAAATATAATGTGTTTTAATTCCATTATTTATTTGGAAGAATGAACAATTGTAAAAGTAAAAAAATAAAAATAACAATAGTCTTCAGTAATAGCGCTTCATTGAGGGATAAATCGTTCAAGATTTTTAATAATTATTAAGTTTATAATATAAATTAAATAATAAATATTGTTAAATATGATTCAATTTGATTCAAAGCATTTTTTAGAAATATGAAACCTAATACTCCTAAAAGGACTTTTTTTTATCTAAAATTAATAAAAATAAAACACTACTTTATCTTGATTTTAAAAATAAACAAGTAAGAAATTATAGTCGGGCGAGGCCGACTATAATGTGATTTAGTTTTCATAATAAAGCATTTAAGTTGAATTGTACCTTGCCTCAGATATACTTAAGCCATTTATTGTTGAATAAAATTGTGGACATTTAAGTCAAATTTTGAAGGGGGCTTTGTATAGGGGCTATGGTCAAATGAGACCTATAACTATAAAATGTTTGATGGTCATCAAGGCTAGTATAGAACTTGGTTTTGCAGCTTTTTGTCGAGATACGAGTATATTTAACATAATTATGAACTTAAGAGCCTTATTCGGGGGTTCAGTTGTATGGGGGCTAGGTGAAATAATGGACCGATGTTTACCATTTTCAATAGGCTTCGTCTACGATACCATAGAAGATCGTGTGCCAAAATAAATAGAATCAGAAAATGATTCTAAGCCGATTGGTATACTTTAAATTGTGTATAGGACCAATATTACTGTGCGTTACAAACATCAGCACAGACCCAATATACCCTCCCCACTAAAGTGGTGTAGGGTATAAAAAATGTACTGTAACGTTTTGAAGTTTATGAAATTAAAACTATTTGTTAATTTATTGATTTAAAATAATTTGTTAGTAACAATATAAAACCAATTATTACTTTAATCGCAATACAACAGCATTAAAGAGCATTTAAGAATTTGCTGAAAATAATTTTAAAATTTGATTGTATTTTACTTGATGTTTTAAAGACGTTTTATTACTTACCGTTACAGTCATTTAATAAATATTCGAAATAATCTCTTAAAGCGAAAAATCTGCCTTATTTTTTTTAATTTGAATTTGTATACAAGATATTCACTTAAATCCTTTTTCAATTTCTTTTCAACGCTTCTCAATCCCACAAAGAATTGGTATTTGCGTTCATTATGATTAAAACTTTCCCATGAATATATGTATGTAATTTTGTATGAACTTCTGTAAGAACAGAAGACCTCGAAAGGAAAAGGAAATTTCGCATTGCATGTGCGTGTGTGTCATTTATTTTATTTTGTACTTGTGACTGTTTAAAGAGTTTTTCTAAGCCAACCGTAATATGGCCACAAATTCTGATAGTATTTTAATGTAATAGAATTGTAATTGCTGTTCATTAGTTTGTTGAGAGATCAAAACTAAATAAAATGTCATATTATAAAATATGATCATATGTGTGTATGTGAATCTGGAAAATTAATTTGTAATATGTATTGTATATTTTACCCATCATCAGTTGAGGTTGGGGGATATATTGATCGAAGTATTGGTCGTAGACCCATTAGAGTATATTATTAGATTCTAAGTCGATCCATGACGAGCCATGTCCGACCGTCTGTCTGTCGAAAGCACAATAGAGACCATATGGGAGAAGCTAGGATTTTGCAAAGTTATTCTCAATTGATAAGGTTTGTTTGGTATTAAAATGAACAATATCTGTCAAGGATGTCACATATCCCCCATACATGGTCCCCAAGACCCCATACATGGCCCCCATTATTTAATTTGGCAGAAGTGCATACATACCCAGTTATAACACTGTGATGCATGGCGGACATCAGACCATAATTAACCCCCTAAAGGTCCCCTTGAGAAAATGACTTTAACGCTCATAAGTTATAAAAGCAGCATAGAGAGGAAACGCAACATAGTGGAATATGTATATTGGATTTGTACTGATGTTTATATCATGTAGAATTAAAGCGTTATATATAAAATATTATAAAAAAGAAAAACAATATTTCAAAACTTATCAAAAAGCAATACAAAATATTTGTAATTTTTGACTACGTTCTCAGAAAGTATACTATGTGTATTTTATAAAACAAAATATAAAAGGAAACATTTTTGTTAGACTTTTATACGAAAAGTGGTTGAACTCTACGACATTTTAAGTTATTAACAATTTTCGATGTTTGCACTTTTCATATTAAATTTGACTTATTTTAGCATTTTTTTAAGAGTTCATCAATATATCTTGCTATTTATCTAAGTCCATTTGTATATATAACTTTTGTAATTTCTCGAATTTAATTTTGCTACTCTATATGTATAGTATATACATATGTATGTATGTATGTATGTGTATAGGTAGTCAAGTCAATTTAGCGATGTTATCATTTCAAATCTCATGATTTGTATAAAAGTTATTTAAGAAATTCTGAAATTATGTTTTTGGAGTTATGCCAGTCTTGTAGCAAATGAGCAACATATTCTTACGTAAATGTTATTGTGTAGTTGTTAAGCATTGAATATTGATTTTGAATTCAAGCAAAGCCATTCGTTCGACTTTATTTCGTAGATTAATGCATGCAAATGACACAACATTGATTCAGCTTCAGACAATGCTTTTTCCATACATGGGAAATTTTTTACATTAAAATAAAAATCTCTGATATTTCAACAAATTGCTATACGAACAGCATTTGAATAAAATATATTGATATTGTATGTATGTATGTAAAACAATTTTCTGTATAAAACAAAAACATTTACGAAATTGATACGAGTATACAATTTATTTTCATTGATTTTTCGGGAACGTATTGACTGATATTCTTTTTAATTCTTTTATTTTTAGGGTATATTATAAATTGAATTTCATTTCGGCTGTTGAAAGTACTTCTGCAATTAAAAGGTAAGTGAATTTATCTATTACAGTATAATTTAATTGTGTTCCCATGTTCCCACATACTATTTACATGAGACATTAGTTGTTTGTCATAATTCACATTTCAAATCCATCATAAATAAGGATTATTTACTATTAACATTTATAATAAATGACTAAATTCCAGTGAATGCTGTTTCTATATTCTATTCTGGAATCGTGTCCTTTTTTAAGGTTTTGTTATATTCAAATGTAACCCTATGAAGCAGGTGAGGGAGGTAAAACCCATTTGACATTGGCATTCGTGAATAATGATTTTTCATAAGAGCGCTTCATGTTGTTGTGTTTTATCTACTTTTTCTTTGAAATTATGTCAACATAATACACAAGTAATGTTCATTTAAGTATTTATTTTTTCCCTAAAATTATTTGTCAGTGTTTGTTTTTTAATACGAGTTGAATATGAATGTGTGTGTATGTGTATGTGTATGTGTTTCGTGTGAAAGTACTATGTATGAGCAGAAGAAGAAAAAAGAAGAGCAACAAGAAAATAAGTTTCATTTTCAAAAATTTCATTTCCTTTATTTGCCTTTTGTATTTGTGTTGCTTGTTAAGGAAATAGTAAAGACTTTTTTAATGAGAAAACTTTGTTTTTGCATGCATCTGAGTTAGATGAAAATGAAACAGAAGTAGAAAAAGAAGAAGCAATAGATGATGAATAACAACAACATCAACAATAATAACAACAATAGTATGTACACAAGCTCTGTTGAATTTAACAAAGTTTTTTTTTTATTATTTTTTGTTTTTATTTTTGAAAAGAACAAACGCGGTTTTGCCATTGTTTATGATGTTCGTAAAAAGAAAAAAAAAAAAACGAAATATGTTCTTGATGTTGTTGATATTTGCTCAAAGAAACAATATCAGTTCAAAAAATATAAAGACACGAACGGAAATTAAAAAGTTAAAAATACGGTTACATACAAAGAGTCAACAAAAATTAAATGCGGCAAAGTATGACAGAGTACTAGAGGGAGTGAGTGGGCAATAGGAGAGAAAAATACTGGAATTATTTGCTATCATCATTAATATTATATATAGATGACTTATTTTTCAAGCCATGAAACAAGAAAAGGTCAAATCCTTTTAACTGTAAAACAGAAGGCGAGGTGATAAAAGGAAATTAAAATTTACGTATTCAAATAAAGGTGTGAAAAGAAAAATAGATTTCAAAGTGTAGATGTTACATACACACATTGATAGTATTGTAGCTTGTGGTTTGGCAATAGTCAACAATACCCTCCGGCGCATGAGTGTTGTTTAACTTCACTGATATTTATCATACGTCCCAGTGAGCAGCAATTTCAAAAGAAAAGTTTTAAGAAAATTACTTAGCAACAAGTAAATATTAATTAATATTAACTTTTTCCACTTTCCGCCCAAATATTTAACAATTAAACTTTCGTTTTTCTTAAAATATATAGATGAAAGCGCACGGTAGTATTTCGTGCGTATTATAATTTTAAAATTATTTTCAATGTCACTTATGGTGACATTGTATAATGATTTTTGTAGCTACTTCTTAATTATTGTCTGCTTGTTTATTATCAATTGATGGAGCAGTTTCTAAAAATTTCACAGATTTGAGTTTATTACTTCAATCCATTTGTGTTTAACTCTACATAAATTTGCTCAAAAGTTTGAAATAATAATGATTACTTTATAATTAAAATTCATGGTTGATGTTGACTGTTCTTGGAAAGTTAGATTATCAAAAGACTTAAAGATTATATACTTTTGATAAATCTTACATGTAGAAATATTTGCAAATTAAAATAAAATTTGTATTAAATTTAAATAAATTTGTTTATTAGTTTTCATAACACTAATCTTAGAGTTGATCCTGTCTTCGTTAATTTTCATGTAGACTTTTGTAAATATTATCATTGTTATCTAAGTTATTCTTTAACGAAAATAAAGCCTAAGTTCGTCGCTAATTAAAGAAAATTCTCACTCTCTTATTATTTCAAAATACAAAAGAAACCACTTTTTCATTTGTGTGTTGGGTAAACTTGTGGTTTATATGAAAATTCGTAATATTTATAGTTCCGACATACATAATTAAATACATACATAGGTATTTATATCGAATAGTTATGTATACATGCTACTTATTGTAGTAAAAATTCATGACGGCAATAGATGTGTAACAACAGGACATGCTTTTACAAATTGTACACATAAAATGTATTTAATTTTAAAATAAATCTTACTAATTTAAGAGTCTTAAAATTATCGCATCACTCGTTTCAGGGGGCACAATTATTCAAATTAATAAAACCGCATTTAATTAGTTTCAAATTTTAAGTCCATTTAATACTATTTACAAGAACTTCTATCACATCATATGGAACTAATACAAACACTTTCGAGATTGGTGTTTGTGTGTTAATTGTGAAGTCCATAAATTATATGGATGAATAATCTTTGCCAACCATTTATAAATTAACTAGACGAAACAAAATTTACACACAAAAATATATAATTGTGTATATCTACCCTGTAGTTCCAATGGTATTTATTGTAGAATTTGCACTTCTCATGGCAAGAGTGGTGAGGTTTAGAGAGAATTAAATTAATCAATTATACTTTAAATTACAGAGTTTCATTTTGGATATTAGATTTTCAGAGGGAGATCACACAGATTTCGAACATTTTCATCATCGCTTAGAAATATTACTTTAATTCACTATTTATCCAATGTGAGTGTTGTTAAAGAAATTTCATGGAATTTAGAAATTTTAAGATTTTCATATTAATATTATTTAGGGTCACAGTTAAAACAAGTCTAAATAGGAAAACTACTTTATTTTATAAAAACTATATGTAATTCATAATTTGTTGAATACGTATTTAATTTAAAACGGTTTAATTTTTAGGGGACGGCGTTTTTAGAATACGTCTATATAAAACAAGTTTTGTTTAAAAAAATATAATATACAGTAACTTTGTTGTGAAATTTGATTAAATTGAAACAAGACATTTTTCATTATTACCAATAAATGTACTTCTGATTCAGTTAAAATAATTTTTTAACTCTACTCCTATTCCCCTAAATTCATTACCATAATGCGGTAATAATTTTAAATTTAAAAAATCTTTTGCCAATGCTTCAGTCATATTTTTCGTTTCATACCAAGTGTCATATTAAGATGTAACATCCAATACCATAATTCCGCCTTCTCTACCGGTCTTCGATGCATATATTTCTTACTTTATTGATTATACAAAACATAGAAAATTTAAACAAAAATTTACATCTTATAGATGTAACATACGAAACGACCATATCATTTTACAGAGAGTAGGCGAAGTCATATAAAAACTAGCTTCATAAAATATTGCGATTTTAAGCAACCTAGAAATGAATGCTCGCACAATTTATAACAGTTGATGTTTGATGAATGCAAAAAGTGACACTTCCATACATTGAATATATCAACTCATGCATTGATAGTCTACCACTACCACAAATAGTTTCCCTTAAATGAAATCATATGAAATGTTAACTGCTGATAAAAAAAATAAAAAGTTGAACAAATAGAGAAAAAGGAAGTGAAGTAAAATGTATAAGGTTTGTGCTCAAAATGATAGAATTTTTACTAAAATGAAAAATTCAGTGATGGCTTGGACAAATAATAGTTGTATATGGCCAGAATTGTTGGTGTTTTGAATAAATATTAATTAGGACTCAATAACCTCAATATCCACCATAATTTTTTTCAATAATTGCTATTACTCTTATCATGGTCGAAATTGCCTTGGGACAGGACATTCCTTGTTATTTTAGCGTTACAGAGAAGATTAGAGATTTGTTTTATTAATTTATGTCGTAGGTTTTCTACTGAGTTTAGATCGGAGGATTGATCAGAAGATTGATTGAGAGATTGTATTCTCCAAATTCGATGAGTCCTTGGAGTGACTGTATTATAGTATGTTTCATATACAAATTCAAAACTATTATTTTATTTGCTTTGCAAAACTAGTTTTTTATTATCTATGTAAAATAATCAAATTGTTTCTATTACTTTGTTACTGTGCCTTGTGTTTGTTAATTCCTTTTTTGTTCTTGAAATTTCGTATTTTTTCATTGTCAATTCTTTGTTTTTTTTTTGTTGATTCTTGTGTGACGATGTTCTATATTTCCATTTTTTGTGTAATTTACAGCATTTCATTTACAATTGCTTTGACAGTGCAATTAGTTCTAAAAATCTTTTTCAAAAATATCTTCAACTCACTGATGACTTTCACAGACTCGGGGATGGACAAATTGAGTGTTGTGAAATGTTAGTAGTTAATGTTAGGAAATTACTTACTGATCCTGGAAATAATATTGTAGTGCCAGGTTATAGTTAGTTAGTTTTAAAGCGGGTTGTATGTTACATCAGATCCGAAGAAATATATCTAGGCCATTAGGGCCTGTTGTGCAATCTTTTACTAGAGTCTCTGGTGGAAATCGGACGCGGGCTAGCAGATTATAACACTACTAACTAAATTACAGGAGGCACCCGCCACAGTTATATGTTTGAGAGTCGCCTGAGAATCTATTTGTAATACCAGCCAGTATAAAAAGGAAATTTACAAATGTCTCCATCCCTGTGCTTTTGTAATTTGCGCTACTGCTGTTTTTGTTAGAGTATTTGCTATTATTGTTGCTATGGGATGGTATGATAATAAGTCGATTTTGCAACAAAACATGATTGCATTTAAAAGGGTACAATTTGATTGACAATTTGCAAATTGTTTGACAGTCGACAATTAACTTTTATCATGCAGACCTTAAAACTCTATAACTGATATTTGTAAAAGCATCTTACATAAGCAAATTTATATTGAAATAGTGCGTATATGCTTAGTGAAAATATTTTTTTTGTTCCTTTAAATAAGTAAAAAGTATTTTGCTTTTTTGGAAAAATATATTAAAGAATTTTTTATTTTTTTACTTATTGGTATTAGTGTAAAATTATATAGATTATTTTTATCTATACATACATATATTCTTTGATGCCTTTGAGGAATGAATAAAAGATGTATTTAATAATTTGTTGAACTCATCTCTCACATTTATAATCATATTTTATTATTTTCGTTCTCATATTTATATCCTATACACATGTTATATAATTTATGGCCCATAAAAACTTTTCTATAAAATTTCAATAGTTTTTATTTACATTTTAATCTACATTTATACCAGTTTAAAATCAGAAATATTTTTTCTTGTTTTATTATTGTGTTGTTTTTTTGTACCACAATTAACCCAATAGCAACAATAACAGAACAATACCAAGCACAATGCAATTGTGGTATTTACAATTTATTTGTGTTGTAAAGTCAGCAATGTTGTTGCTGTTGTCCTGAGTTGGAAAACTGAAAAAATATTGTAAACCACACAGAAGTGAATATGTTTTTGATTTCAGTTAATTTAATTTTGAAAATGAAAATAAAATTGATTGTTGCCAAACGAATAGATTGGTTTGGATGCACATGGGGCGTATGATTAATGCGAATTTTATTGAGCAATTAGTCGTTGCTTATACGTTGATATAGTCATACGTACATTTGTATAAATGTGTGTACATATAACAAAAAATACACATGTATATATGTAGAGGTAAAACTGTCTAATTTTTTCACCTACAGGAAATCATACACTTTTCATCAAATATACGTATAGGTCGTTGTTTTTTAATTAAATTTAATTGAGTTTATTAATAGTAAATATAATAGACATTACTGTTCGTTATCTTTTTTTGATACACACTACTTCAGTTCTAATTTAAGACTATCTGTCGTTGTCAGTTAATTTAAAAGCCATTGATAGGCCCTTTATGTCTACTTGTCCGTCTGCTGCAGTGTTGCCTTTTTGACTATTTCATTTGTTTAGCTTTAAAAAACATAATTTGGTCATTAGCCATTTCTATTTTCATTTAGCCATATTTGGCCATTTTGGCCAATTGAATAATGTAATGATTCGATCATTTAAACTTTTTACTGTTTCGAAGCCTTTGGTTGACTATCGAATTCATAAAATTGAAATGATGCAGTTCATTTGCTTGACATTTTTAACCTATTTCGCTTTTTATTAGTTCAGAAAACGAATACTTAAATAATTCAAAAAACTGGAAAACGTTTTGTACATCCTTTATGAATGCATCTCAGATATTCAGTAATTGTTAGAGTACCTCTTTTTTACAATCTACGGGACAATTTTTGGGAAAGTTCTGGACGGAATGAAATATATATTTTTTAAATGTTTTATGTATATATAGAAATAATCATAATCGTAGATAGTCACAACCGATTTCAATAATTTAGAGCTAAAATGAAAATAGATGAAATTATATGAAAGACTTAAAACGGCGCATATTTTTTAGTAATCTACTCAGTTCAAAAAACACGAATGCCAGTCTTGCAGTAAATGAGCAATACGTGTAACAAAATTCCATGGTGATAGTAATAGAAAATTTAAGAGATATAAACCTTTTAATATTCACTGCTAGGAAAGATATTAAAATAGAAAGTGCTGAGAATTTTTTACTCGAGTTGAATTTTCATTTAAACGGTCATCTTTTTATACTCCTTAAAGTCGTTGATACTTACGTGTTAAAAAATGAAATCAGAATCCGGAAGAAAATGCCAAATTTGAGTTTCAAAGTCAAGAAAAAGTATTTGTACTTCAATGACAATTGAATTTAACATTTTAATTTGTTTAATTTTTTAGTGAATAAAAGACTTTTTATTTTTTCCAATTATTAATTGTTTTTATTGTTTATCAGTTTTATCTATAATACATTTTTATTAATTATTTTAACTATGTTTTAATAATGATTCAGTTTAATCACTTAGCTACTAATTAATTGTTTTATTATTTCGTTTTCCGCCTTTTCACTTCTCTGTTAATTAATAATTATTTACAATACAAATAAATTGAATTTATTTCTGTTGTTTTTAACTAAATAATTTTTTTGTTTAGAGTACGTATAAAATTTTTATATAAATAATTAGATTGTATTTATGTATTTTCTAAATATAAATTTTATTTTGTTGATTCAAATTACAATTAATGTATTTTGTTTCTTCACTGCTAGGAAAGATATTAAAATAGAAAGTGCTGAGAATTTTTTACTCGAGTTGAATTTTCATTTAAACGGTCATCTTTTTATACTCCTTAAACTCGTTGATACTTACGTGTTAAAAAATGAAATCAGAATCCGGAAGAAAATGCCAAATTTGAGTTTCAAAGTCAAGAAAAAGTATTTGTACTTCAATGACAATTGAATTTAACATTTTAATTTGTTTAATTTTTTAGTGAATAAAAGACTTTTTATTTTTTCCAATTATTAATTGTTTTTATTGTTTATCAGTTTTATCTATAATACATTTTTATTAATTATTTTAACTATGTTTTAATAATGATTCAGTTTAATCACTTAGCTACTAATTAATTGTTTTATTATTTCGTTTTCCGCCTTTTCACTTCTCTGTTAATTAATAATTATTTACAATACAAATAAATTGAATTTATTTCTGTTGTTTTTAACTAAATAATTTTTTTGTTTAGAGTACGTATAAAATTTTTATATAAATAATTAGATTGTATTTATGTATTTTCTAAATATAAATTTTATTTTGTTGATTCAAATTACAATTAATGTATTTTGTTTCTTTTTTTATTTATTTGGACTTAGAAATAGAAAATGTTTTGTTTATTCATTTAAATATTTAATTACAATAGAGGTTTTGTCTGTACACATAGGTTTGGCATTTGAAACTTTAACTGTTAGTTTTTAAGATCAATATATTTAGAGTTGATCTAATGAAGATGTCGAGGGCTTAAGTTGAATTTAATTATATCTTGAATATACACACAGATGACAATAATGAGTGGCGAATTCAAATTAAATGTAATAATGTTTTTTTTTTTAAAAACAATGGAAACGAAATATTTTTTTGAAACAAATAATTTATAATAATTTATTTAAGTAGTTTCTCACTTTTTTAATTTGCTTAAACTAATTAACAACTTTTTAATATTAATTTATTAATATATATATATATATATATTTTTTTTTTTGATTTTAGAATAATTTTTTTTTTCGGGTTTAGTTTGTGTGTTCAATTAAATATTTATGAATGATTTAATTGTTAAAAATTTAAAATAAATTTACAAAGTGTTTTCTTCGTTAACTTGTTCGTTTATGATTTTAATCGGTTTTAGTTTCATTTTTTTATAATGATTAAATTTTTGGTTTGAAATAATTATTTGTTCAACAAAACAAAAGGCAAAACGTATTTAACAACGGTGGTAAAAAACATTTAAAAGAAAAACAAAATATATACATGTTTGTTAAATTGAATTGCATTTTCAGAGGGCTTAGTGGGTCTGAACCACTTACGTTAGCGATTTTATTTATGAATTCTTGCAATTGTTGTTTTTTTTCTTTCCTACAGGATTCAAGAATATTTTGTTATATAAATTGTCGGCTTGAAAGGGTTTAGTGATAAATAGGATTTAAATGCGATTCTTTTAAAAGGCAGTTAATTGAGTTTTTCTTTTACTATAACGTCTTAATTACTCTGCTATATGTTGTTCTTAAAGAAGGTCTCTTGTTTCCTTTTCATCTCTTACTTACTTTCTTGTAAATTATTTTATATATTTTTGTTTATTTTTTATTTTATATCAACATGAGGTTCACTTTGAATTGATTTAAAATGTTAATTTTATGAATTTTTTACTTATATGAGGTTCATTGTCTACTTTTTTATTGTTGAGATTTGAATTATTAGTTCATTTTTCCTTAAAATTATGTAATGTTTAGCGTCAGAATCTTGTGCCATTGTTTCGATCTTGTGTCATTATAATATTCTCGCCATTAATTTGATGATGAATTATTTCTTCGGGAACAGGTTTTAAAATACCAGAGTTTGTGGGCTGAAAATAAGAGATTAAAAAATTTCCCAATTTAAATTGAGTATTTTTTAAATTAAATACAAGAGAAAAGTTTTAAATGGACATATTATTTTTAGTCATTCTCAAAGGATTTACAAAATAAAAGTTAATGTTTTGCATTAAATTTTCACTTTAAATTTTTTTTTCTACAAGAGCAGTTTTGTTTTTTAATACTGAAATTCTTGTTAGTGTGAAATCTATCATATCGTTGTTAGTGGTTAGTTAGTATTCGAGTTACTTTTAAAGGAGCGCACAACAGACCCGATATGACCTAACAAACTAACTAAGAGTTTCTTAAATAGTTTTATTTGTTTAAGAAATAAGAATAATATTTACCGCTTCGTTAAGATAGACACCTGAGCCACCCATATTGTTGACAGCCATTATACTGCCATTTCCCTGTAAATTTAAGATGCCGCCACCTACTCCACCCGCTGAACAACTTGATGCCAAAGACGACGATGGCAGCGTAGTCGTTACTGATGCCGTTGAATGTGTTGAAGCTGCCGAAGGCGATTGTGGTCTCTTCTGGGACGCACAAATGATGGATTGTTGTTGGGCACTATGATGTGAGACTGGTATATGGCCGGGCAGCATACCAGTAGTTTGCAACAGACTTCCGCCTCCTACGCTACCACAGCCACTGCCAATGTTGGTGGTATGGGCATTTGCTGCAGACACAGATACCATGCTGGTTGGAATATTTTGGGATTGTGAAGCTGAAACTAGTTTATGCGCATACATGGATGGAAGTGGTGGTGTTGTAAAGGTGGCCAATTGTGATGGATGTGACATTGTGACACCAGTTATGGTACTAGTGGCAAACATAGGACTCGTAGAGTACATGGGATGATGAGCAAGATCAATCTGTAAAAATTCATATATATATGTATGTGTATGCATATATTTTTACATTAATGTGTATGTACGAGTGAAGGAATATGGATGTATATGAAAAATAAAAAATGCGTGTCTTGAATGGATCCAATTTTGCACGTAAAAAATATCTGTCTGTAAAAAGGATTGTCCACGCAAATGCAAAATCATTTATATATACAAAATACATTTTTATTTCAAAATCAATATATTTTTTTCGAAAAGCTTTACACTCCAACTTAAGTACCCCAGGAAAATTTGGCAAAAAATTAGCAATTTGGGAAATTTTAGGTAGCTAACTGAAAATTTGCATAACTAGTAAGGAATTAAAAGTCACCGAAAATATCGTGTGCGCTAAGCGAGATATTGGGGGTACAAAAACCGTTTTTAGCGAATATCTTGCTTATTATGCGACGTACGCGTTTTGATGTAATTATAATTTCAATAGAAGATTTAATTTCATGCATTTAGATTGAAGAATATTTTTGCATATTATTGGTGCATTAAATTTCCATTGTACTAATATTTTCAAATCTTAATACATATATACATATATTGTACCGATAACAAACTTGTCATAATTTCTACATTACTGATAAGAGCTTTATAATATATGCTTATACACTGTTATACGTTTTAGCTCAGAATCGCTCCATGACCCTTAGTACAATGCCTGTGTATTCATGATTTTATGAATTATTATGAAGCAATTTTTTAATTTTTGAAACAAAATAGGTATATAATAATATAATAATGATATAAAGAAGCTATTCCGCAACAAAAACCTTATTTTCCTGGGTTATAAGGTGCTAAAGTACAGAGTTATATCTAAGGGCAGGTCTAATATTTATAACGCAGGGATAAGTAAGCGTATGTGTGTACGTGTAATTGAATATCTGCGTATCATACGTGGTCGAGGTGGCGAATGTTGTAGTCCTCGTACAAGAATGAATATGAAAGCTCAATTCATCTGTTAACAAAATAAATAATATACATAGTAACGTACATATGTATGTAATACATATTAAAAGAAGGGAATTCGATTCGATTACTCATATGAAATTTATGCTTCGTTATTATTCGACCTGAGTTTTTCTTTTTATTTATTTACATTTATGATTTACTATTTATGGTTTGATTGCATATACGAATGAATGGATGGATGGATGTGTTTGTGTGGCCTATGTCCTTTACTGTTTACTTTCTTTTTGTTAATACGAATACGAATTTAAACTGGTGATTGACTTTGAATCAATTGTATGACCATAATGTATGAAAAAATATTGGTAACATATTTGCGCACATAAATATATACATACATACATATATTTGATATAAGTAGTAAATATGTTTGTACAATAGCCCTGTCCTTAAAATGGAATTGTTTTTAATGAATACTAGAATTCATTACTTATGTAGATCTAAAACAATTTTCTTTTCTAAGAATTATTGTGTTTTTATATCTCTACTGTAATAAAGTCTAGTTTATTTTAGATCGGTTAGGTTTAAACATTACAGAATTAAATTAGGTAGACTCATCGAAAAGTGGTATGTATAATTTATAAGGGCAGGTGAAATGAAAGAAATTTATCTACTTTTCACTATATAGAAATAAGGTCAAATGAAGAATTAATAACAAATATTTGCGAACATTTACAGTTTTATAAAGGAAACACAATCTCATAACTATGAGAATATCCGCTAAAAGTATATTTTTATTTCTTTTATTTTTTTACTGTCATATTGTTGATATTATTTTTTAGTCTTAGACATTAGTTGAGTACCCTGATATGAAACACGTTCTGTCGTTGTTACTTGCTTCAAAACACTCTTCATTATCGCTATCAATCATGGGAATTACCTGGGAATATATATTGGGTTCGGCTCGTTTTAAATCCGTCTGTCTGGGACGACCTAACGTTGCACTGCAATATTGTGATATACGTTGACTTGTTGCTCCAGTCATGTCGGCATGTGGTAGCTCACCCTGAAAAGCACAAATATGTGAATATATCATTACTAAAAAAAATTATTTTAATCAGATTAAAATAAAATAATTTAAAATTAGTTTTTAAATTCTGTTATATTATTGAGTATTAGACTGATGTCTACAAATTCCCAAAAATTTCCACAGCAAAACCATTTTCATATTTTCGATGAACCAATTTTGCACAAATTAGCAAATAACTAAACAAGTTTTATTAGAACCAATTTTATGAGAATTTTGGTAATCAATGGGGTGCCAGAAATTCAGTGGTCAAGAACTCTTGTAGTCCCAAATGAGCTAAGAATATATACGTGCATATAGGGCAACATTCTGAAATTCATTCTTTTCTAATAAAATAAACGTTAAAATAATCATAAGTTTTAGTTTTGACATTTATAACTAAAAATCATTTTCACACCAAAAATAATCATATCTAAAAGATTTTAACGCGAGAGATATTTTGTAGTACTTAGTTTTAAAACGATGGATTGCTTTTGAGTTATGGCTGTTTAGTTGGAAATAAGCAACTGTGTTTAATTTATTCAAAACTTAACATCCTCACTTTCATATATACATACTTATGTATGTACATTAGGGTGACACGTGGATCATTTCTTGTAGGAATACCTTTACAGCTTTAAACTTTAAATTTATTATTTATTTAATTATTTAGCGTTTTGTTTGTTCACTTAGACTAAAATTTATTTTGTGGACAAAAAAGTACTTTATGATTACATTAGTTAGTTTTGGAGACTTATAAAATCCTATCCAAAGAAAATTAATTTTGTTTGGGCATCTCTTAGATACATAATAATAAGTTGCATATAAAAACACATAGGATGAATACAGATATACTTTGAGTGCTTTTTGTGGCTTTAGTTAGTTGTAGAATGCGATTTGAAATAACAAGATTTTGAGTTTATTATACCCTAGTCAACCGGACAGACATACATAAATATACATACCTAACAAATCACCTAACGAGACTTTATTGTTTATTACAAGTAACGCTTATACATATGTATAAGCATAACTAATGCCATATACATATATGTGTATGGACATTAGAGGTGTTCAAAAAATATCGATTTTGTTTGGTTGGGTCTTATTTTGTTCATTATTTTCTTAAACTAAATGGTGTTAAACGTTTTTTTTTTTTTTGATTTCTTTAAAAATTGCTCTTTAAAAATTATATATTTTTTTACCGAATCTCATTTTCTAGAGAAAATTATATATAATACATTTACATCAAAGGACAAACAGCAAAGTTATTGACATTTTCCCATTGTTTGGTGTTTGTTTGTTTCGCTTTCCGTTACGGATTCCCGTTATTTGAGTTGACTAAAATTTTACACCAGTAAGTTTTAGACACTAATGAACAAAATGGGACCCATCCAAGCAACATTCATATTTTTTGGACACTTCTAATGTACATACATATATATGTACATCTAAAGAGTTATGAAAATAACGGAATGAAGAAAAATTGCAACTGTTGTATCATTTCTTTTGTACATGGCAAATTACAAAAAAAATAAATGTAATTGAGTTTGTTTCATTCAAAGTGGTTGACTTACCTTATTTGCTTGTTGTTGTTGCTGTGCTTGGAAAGCACTCATTTTACTAACCGGTATGAGAGTATTGTATTGTACATATTGACCATGATGTGTCGGCGGTACTGCAGACATTTGTTGTGTTTGCTGTTGATGTTGTTGCTGTTGTTGTAATTGTTGTAAATGCTGCTGTTGTGACTTTTTATCGACGACAGCATATGTGGGTATTATGTGATCATAAGTTGTTGATGACGTTATCACAGCATTTTGTTCGGCCATGGCAGCTGTAGCATAAGCATGATTATGGGCACTAGTTGTCCACTCATCATCCTCATCGTGTCCATCTGAATGTAGATGGGAAACTGTGTAATACAAACAAAAACATATTGTTTCCTAAAGTTATGTTTACAAACCTTGTGGTATTATATCGGGATTTTTGTCAATACTATCCAAACTGCTCGTTACATGACAATTTCCTCGCCCATTGTGCATGTCGTGGCTATTGTGAAGCGGCCCAAGGCCATTGTTGTTTCGTCCCTGAGTTGTTGCTGTTGCATGCATATAATTATTACGGTCTCTTCCAGACGAACCCCTCATTCGCACAATGATTACAATGATTAGAGCCACCAAAATTATGCTGACCACAACACCAACTAAAATACCTAAAAACGGCCGTATATCCTCAATGACAGGAGCATAGGCTAACGACAGATCTAAAAATGGTTGAAGGACAAAGTAATCATTAGGTCGTAGTTTTGAGTACATCATGCCATGCAAATAAAATTAAAAAGTGCAAATCAATATGTTTATATACATATGTATGTATGTATATACATATATGTTATATAATATTTTATTATCAAGTAATGAGCAATACTATATGATTAAAATTCCGAAAAAATAAAATATATTTCAACTCGTTTCGTGTGGGAACTTTTTTAACAGCAGCGAAACTGTAAAATTTTTTATACCCATTTTGGTTAAGGGACGTAAAATTGTATATTGGCAATAGTTATCTGAGTTAAGCCAAAAAGCTAGAAGTCATTATTTTTATTGTTTTCTAATTGTTAGTCGTCTAATTTAATTCTCAGTTTTCTTGTTAGTAATGGTGATTATGAATTATGGTCGCGGGAAAACAATTTTTAAGACATTAACGATTGTGGTTTTAGGAGATGTAAAAATTTAAATAGTTGTAGGATTCAAGCAGTTAAGTTGCTTTAATTTCTTACTTTTCTTTTTTGATTTGGGTTGTGTTAAATTAAAAGGTGCTTGATTAACGGTCTCATAAGATTTTTTGTAAGTAAATAAAACTGAAAATTTAATATAAAGAAAAAATATAAATAAATTGAACAATCAAATCCAACATCCTATCAAATAATACAGCAAAGAGTTATAGTAGAACAAAAACTACAAGGATAAAGTTAAATAAATAGTGATTAGAATGAAAAAACTTTTCTTTTGGGAAAAAAATATACCTGTCTGTTTCTCCGGATCCTTAAGTGTATATACTTGCAATATGGTAGCATTGCTGCGTCCTTTACTATTGTGTGCCACCAGAAATACATTATAACCAGCACCTGGCACTAAACCACGCACCTCAAAGTAAGGTGTTCTATATGTTTGTTAGAGATGGTTGTTGTAGTTTTATGTTTTTTGTTTGTAACATTAAAGACATTTGTAACAGAAAACAAGTTCAAATTGCAATTTGCATACATTTACGAAGTGGTATGTAGTTAAAGAGAACACATATGGAGTTTTTGTGACAGTTTCCAAAGCAAAGATTGTCAGATTTAAAACCATACATCACATGATGAGTGCAAAAATAAAGTGAAAGAAAAGAGTTAGAAAATGTCAAAATATAGAGAGATAATATAATAAAAAAAAAAGAAAAAAATATGAAATTTAAGGTCTGTTTTAGATTCAAATATTTATCACATCTAAAGCAATCGGTGCTATTTTACTCACTTTGATTTGTAGATTTTTGGATGTCTAGTGGTGCCATTCACATAAACTTCCATAATAAAATCTTGCTGTAAGCCACCATCAAATCCTTCTATACACTCAATTTGAAAGCCAGTTGAAGTTTGATTGAGCAATGTACAATTTACCAAAGAGTCTGGTTCACCTTCAATGAACAAAAAAAAGTTAAAATTAGAAATAGAACTTATGAAATATTATTGATATCCATGTGCAGACTTACAAAGCAGAAATTTTAAAAATATTTAAATAAAAAATAAATGAGTATATTAATTTATATCACTCAATATACTAACATAAATTCAAATCTTATTATTTTTTTAAATTTCACCTGTTTTATTTAGTTGATTTTAAATTTTATATAATTAGGACAATAACAAACATTTACACAATTTTTTAATATGTTCATTTCTTTGTCATAGCTTTGTTGTATCTTTTTTGTTGTTTCAAGAATATACAGCAAGTGAAATTAACATTTTCATTAACAAAAACGGTGGAGTGGAAATAAAAAAGCATGTGAAAAAAATCAATGCAAAAATCAACCACATTACAAGGTTCAGTGTAAACAGGAATTGTAATTTGTGAACACATATTACATAAAAGTGACTGACGGACTGGTCTGTTTGTTGGTTGTTACACTGGCCATTTCCGTTTTTATGTTTTACTGACTTATTTTTTTGTTCAATAAAGTGTCATGAAAATTGAAAAATGATGTCTGCATATACAAACATGCTTTCATCATGATATATTAGCATAATGTAACAACAACAAAACAATTAACCACGCCTCTCTCTGTATCACTGATGGATGAATAAATGAATGGATGGTCGAATAAACATAATGGAGCAATACACTGTTACAACCATACATCCATTCAGGCCCCCAAACACTCACTCGCTTACTGTTTCACTTACCTGCTGGTGTTATTGTATAAACACACGGCTCCGTTTGATCACCAATTTCATTACTAGCCCAACATAATAGAGTTCCATAGTCCTGTCGAAAGAACAAAAAAAAAAACAGATTGAAATACCGAAAAAATAAATGTATAATGAAACTCATATACATTGACAATTCGTAAACAAAAGTGTGTATGTCTGACAGTAACTGACACACATACATATGTATGTACGTACTGAAATTATAGGCTGACCGTAGTGCTAACAGAAGCTATCATTGTAAGAGGTTAAAACCGCAATTCATTTGGAAAATTATGCGAATATATTTGAAAGTAGATGATTTATCACTTGACTAACACATTCGTACATTTCCACACATATAGAGTAATATATACATTAGTATACACAAACATGTGTACATTTATATACATCATACCCAACAGTTTCTCAAATAAGTCAGTGTACCCATTATAAGTGCTTTTTTTCAACGTCCAACTATGTTGACTGGAATTTATATTGCACAGTAAATTTTCTATTTATAATCGAAAAATATGTATGCAAGTGTAGCCGCCTAAAGAACAATTGACTTCCTTCTTGGCCATATACATGTTATTTCTGTATTCCGAGTAACCCTAAATGATATACCACTAAATATGGGCAATCACCCCGAACCGCAGGCTATATACAATGTAGACATTTCAATCTCATGAGTCTTTGTAACAAAGAATTTTACTTTTGTTCTTCACACAAAGTTCATACATACATATGTACATGCACAATTCTGTATTTTGGTGCATAACTAACATAAAGAGGTGTGACATCATTATCATTGTTAAAACAGGCTTCGAATTGATTTTTGATTTTTTTAATCTTCATATTCCCATTTCATAACATATCCTCATTTCCCAGTAAAATACTATTCTTGAAATATCGGAAAATTGTGAATCATTACAAGACTGTATAACATATTGTAAGAAACTTATAAATATTTTTTTTATAAACATTTTATATTGAGATTATTTAAATTTATATATACAATTTGGCACTCGGAAGAATTCTTAATAAAATTCAGAACTACTTTTAAAATCGCCAAGTGTTAATGGGATACTAAATTTGACATTGGGTCATTGTGATGATTGCTGTAACCATTAGTTATTCATTATTCATGTATGAGTTTGTGTGAATGTAAAATATTCTTTCTTATTTCTTTTTAATCGGGTTTTACAATTTCAAAGAACTTACATTTTCTGTCATTGGTGTGTAATGTGCAATACTGCGTCCACGATCAATGGCTATAAGTGAGGCCGGTATGTCTATTGTTTCACCAAGTGTGGCATTGAATTTCCACACGTATGTTGTTTCCGCTGGATTTGCTTCAATTTCACATGCAATTTTTACTGTTTCATGACGTCCCGTACTATAGACAACTCGTTGCCCTTGTCGACATACGGGTGCAACTGTCCAGCAAATGTTGGATGTTTGATTTGATGGAGGACAGATATAAAAGAGTAAAAAAAGAATATAACGTTTTTATATTTAATATCAGTCAGTAAATCATTTAAAATGAATTGTAAAAAAATAGAAAAACAACAAAAAACCTTATTCAGCTGTGCCGAATCTTATACAACCACCACCAAAATATGCGTGGTAAACCCATAATATTTGCGATTTTTGTGTAATTTGTACAAAATCATTTATCTTGTTAAAGGATTTTGTAAATTGACAAAATTAAATAGTAAATGTCTATCTAGAGAAGATTCGAAAGAGTTGTGAAAAGGGTGAAATTATACTTAAATTTTTAATATTTTAATGAAATTTAGATTTTTTAGTGTTAACTACATATAAACCGTACCTAAATAAAAGCAATAAAAATTGTCTTCAATTTTTTTGAGCATATGACATAAAGCTTTGATGAACATAAAAAGTACTTGGTCAACTCCAAATTTATACATACATTGATATTAACAAACATCAAGATATTCCTACTCTCAATACGCCTAAAAGATGCACAAAAGCAAAGAAATCAAAATGAAAGGAAAATATAAACTGAATATACATGGTATATGTATATGAATGTATGTATTTATGTGAGTTAGATTATTTCCTTCCATACGGTTTGTCCGGACAGAACAATGACAAGCAATTTGTTAGCTTGTCTGCAACAAAGCAGTAACAATGAGTCTTTGGCCATAAACTACTACAACTACAAAAATCCTGTCATATGCAATATTTATGTATGATACGTGCACAAATATTTGTTTTTATACATAAAAATACATGTATATATACAGATTACGTATTATAAGTTACGGGCTTATACCAAGAGTTTAAGACATAGTTTTCGCTGATTAATTTTGATAAACAAATAAGTTGAGCTAAATTAAAGAATAAATAGAAATATATTATATATTATGCTCTATCATAGTCGTATCTTTACTTACATCGTATATCCAAGTGGACTGGATTACTCTCGCCATCTCCTTCTCGATTACTTCCGACGCATGTATAAATGCCACTGCGTGCTCTGCTTACATTTTGTAGAACAAGACTTTGGTTAGCCACTATAATGCCTTCAGCAATATTATTTTCCAATATATTGCCCTTCATTGTTTGAAATCATCGCATCGGACATAACATTAAACAACATAACAGAATAAAGAAAGTAATGACGATTTAAATTAACAGTTAATGTATACAAAAATATGAAAAAATACAAATTCGAGCATTCATATAATTTAAAAATTTTTCAAAACTTTAATATCGTTTTTTCTCAATATTTTCGTTTTGTGGCATAATGAGTTACTGCAATAAGCCCTTCAAATATACGGTACCTATTATTCGATGGGACTAAAGAAGTGAATCTATTTTTCAGTGTTCAGTATTTAAGTAACAATATATAGTGAGAAGAATGTGTAGTTCTTCAAATTACAGAAATAACATTCAATCAATGCGAACGATTTTTATATTAATCAATAAAATATTAATTATTTTAAAATGGACTATTATATATGTAGGTGGGTAAAAGATTATCAAAAGTTACAATATATTAAGAGAGTCGTTAAGATTATGCCTAATACGTAAATTGATCACAATTAACAAAACTTGTGATGAGTTTTAAATTAAATTATGTTCCCCTTCCATAAAAATGGATATTAATTTAAAGTCAAAAGTTTATTCGCTGTGAATGCGTTTTTCTTTTCCCTTTGTATCTGTTTATTTTTATTTTGTTGTTGTTTTAATCTCTCACTTTAACCATAATTATATTATAATTTTTCAATAAGTATTCGGCCCATTAGCAAACACATTTTGTAAACATTAAGACAGATTATCGAAAATCCTTGAAACAAAGTTGTTCCTTCTCACTTTTTCTTCAGTTTGTTTTCAAAAAGAGGAAAAAAAAATAATTTAATGAAATCATATTAGCAAAATTTACACTTTGCAAAGACTTCAATAATGAACTTCTGCTGACTTTTGAAATTATTCTCTGCAGCTTGTTTAATTTGTTATTTTCCTTACAACAGGCAATTGGGATATTAAAATTTTAAATCCTTGACATTAAATATTGAATAATTTTAAACATCACATGTGAAGAGATGACAAAATACAAGGACTCCTGAAGTTCTTGTGTAATTGATAAATCTATATATAAATTGTTTTGGTACGAACTTTTTATGTGGAAATGTCTTACTTATTAAAATAGATAAATTTTCTTTTGTACACTTACGTTATGGCGCCAACTGACATTGTTGATCCATGGATTTGATTTGATGTTACACTCGAAAAACACATCAATACCTTCGCGAAATGTTGAATTCATGGAATTTGTGCCGAGCTCCAATGTAACCACAGGAATATCTAAAATTATATAAAAAGGCTGTGTTAGTAGGTATACTTTAAGTATGTATATACATAAATAAGTAATTGAATATAAACCTTTTTTGAAGATAACTAAGTTTACTAGTACATAAAATTTCTTTAAGTTCCTCTTAGCTTCATACGAATAAATTATTTATTAAATTTTTCAGCTGATTAAGTTCTCCTTTCATTTATTTGATTAAGTATTTTTACTCTTTTTTTTTTTTGGTCACTTATTTATAACCCTTTTTATCTTGAACTTGTGAAATCCCTTAGGATTTTTTTGTTTTGTTTAATTTTATCATAATGCTGTTGTTGCTGTTTACTTTGGTATCTTTTAAGCTAATTCCAAATAAACATAAAAGTGAAATCAAGTGTTTAATTTTTTCCATTTTTGGCCATTCTGTCGGCCTTTCAGTTTACTTTCTTTCGATTTTCTCAAAAGGGTCGGCAAAACTTGTCCTCAGTAAATTACGAATTAGATGTATGAGACTACCATCTATAGTACATAAATGCAGAGATAATATATTTATTTTTGTTGCTGTGAGTGTCTGTTCACTTTGAACTGAGAGAGTAATGGTGGTCAAGGTTTTAAAAACCTTTGGTCAGTTAAAGAGTAAATCGTTTAATATACATATGTATATGTATGTGTGTATAAGGGTAATAGCTTTTGGTGACAAAATACTATAGCACTAATTTATTTCCAATGCTTTTCTGATAAAAAAAAATCCTATTTTTTATCGAATATTATCTTGATTTATTTGAAGTTCCGTAACAGGGCTGTAATGAACAATTTTCTCTTTAGGGTAATGTAAGAAAATTCCACATTTAGAAAAAGTGATATTTATACAAAACTTTATCGGGATTAATGCGGAAACATTTTCACGATCGCAAAAAACTTATATCACATCCCGTAACATCTGTTCACGCTCTACAACGTTTTGCTATGGTATTTTTGATATTTTCAAACATTGCAAAAAGTTATTACCCTAATGTGTGTGAGGATATTCCCGTCATTTATATAAAAAAATATCCCTTTTTTATATGTATTAATATTCATATTAATACACAATAATTAATTTTTCGAGCTAATTTAATAAATTGCTTAATATGTACTGATAAACATTTTTCATCAAAAATGTATGTATGTAATGGGAAATATATTGTTAGGATTGAAATTATTTAGGTTAAAACGCTTAGTTAGTTAGTTTGAAAGGAGGATGTACAATGTACATACATCAAGTCTGAAGAGATACACCTAGGCCTCTATCGGGCCTACTGTGCGCACCTTCGGTCTATCAGAATAGAACACTAACCACTAACCTGCCATTTTGGTGGAGTAGCTAATATTTAAACTTAAATAATTTAAATCTTTTTTACAACTTAAATTGTGGATTTCTTGTAAATTTTGATGTGCTCTCTCGTTAAATGTTTTTAAATGAACAGACCTAATGTCAGGTTGTTATTATTTAGTTGCATATTTTACCACTCACCTAAGAAATATTTATCTAAGCCATTTACATATTTACATATTTATATGGTTTTATTCAAATTATGTTCCTATAGTTATAGAAATGTGCATGCGTTTAATATTCGATTATAAGTGTATTAAACAATTGAAAGACAAACTCATTATATCCCCTTTGTGAGTGAGAGTTGAATAATATATTTAATTAATTTGCTTATAGGCGAATATTTAGCGTCTTTATCACATTAGATCCGCATCAAAACAAGATGAAAGAACATACACCTTGTTTCAAACTTTAACAAATAAACATTCTCATTTGAATTCAGAAATATAAATATATCCATGACGTGTTCAGCATGATTTTCAAATTAATAGTCGACATCTATCTCATTAACAGAATTTGAAATGGGGAATTATCGCATAAGTATGATTATAAAAACAATAAAATGCAATATGTTTTTATGTATATATATCTTGAATAAATATTGATTGCCTTGTGAAAAAGCATATTTATCATAAAATATTGTATTAAAATATCACTTAATTAAATCAACTTTTATACATAAATTATGAATAAGAATGCGAAGAAAATATATTTGTAATCACACATCATATTAAAGAATGAAACACCTCTTGATGGATACTTACAAAAAAAGTTTATCTTCAAATATAGTTAAAGGACTGCTTTCTGATTCAATGTTTGTTTGTTTGTCTTTCTATCCTTTGTAATTTTAAGGAAATTTTTTGTTTTTATTTCAGTTTTGTATATTTTTAAATCATTTTTGTACCCTTTAATATGTATCAGTGACATTTATCAGCAAGAGCAATAATGACAAAAGTTTGTACGTAGTATTTTTTTACTTCGAATGAAATATTCAATCTCGAGGAAGTAATACTTACGATAAATATCCAATTTCCATCCATCCTCCATACCCGACTCTGGAATCATACTCTGTTCAGCGCGACATGATAAATACTTGCCACGGTCATCAATTGTGGGTGTAAAGGTTAAAATTGATGTGGTCATATTACCATCGGGATTAGCCTGTTGTTTGCACAATGATACAAAAAGCAAGAGGAAAATGTTAAAATATAAACAATATAATGAATAAAAAAGTGAAAAACAATAACAAATCGATATAAATAAAATGATATAAAAAAGTACCGAGTACGGATAAACTCGAGTAAATATATGTACATGTATTTAAAAACCAAAATGGAAAAGAAAATCAAACGAAGAACAACCAACAGTGATGGCAGAGATAAAAGAATTCATGAATAGTTTTAAGTGTTTGGAGTTTGGGACATTACATGCAAAATGTTGTTAATGGTCTGATGTATCTGGACGGAGAAGAGTAGAAAAAGAAATAAAATAAATTACTCAATCTATACTTACAATTTCATGAGTATTTTTCATTGGTGTACTACCCTTCCACCATGTTATTGTGGGTGCTGGTCTCGAGCCAATGACTACACAGCTTAATTGATATGAATTATCCGCAGATAAAGGACGATTTTCTCCTTGCAATTTAACAAGTAATGGACGTACTATAAATTAAAAATTGTTCAAGTTAACGAAGAATTATAACATTTAAACCAAAAGAAAACAAACACACATACAAATAAAAAGTATAAATATTTATCTGATCTGGTATTACTTTCAAAATAATATTTACATAAATATGCCATACTGACAGTGTGAGCGTTTTCAGGAAGTTTTTTGAGCAGGTTAAAATTTTCTTATTTTTATTTTCGCTGTAGTTTTTGTATTTTTTAATACAATTTTCTAATACTTAATGCAGTTATAATTTTTTATAAATATCTATGTATTTTATTTAAAAAAAAACCTAAATAATACATACATATGTGCCTCATAAGTAATTCGTATACAACATGATGGGGCCAATAATTCTACCTAAAGTGTTATTGTAACTCGTGCACTTATTTCTAGGAAGGTATAAAATTAATTTGAATTACTTACGGTTCATATCCAGTACTACGGTATTTGTAATTGGCATTGTTATATTATTGTTTGCAGCTCGACATGTTAGTTGCATGTGCAAATTTTTTCTTATTAATTTTGCCAGTGATAAAACATTACCCACACGGCGGTCTGACAATGCATGTGATGAGGAGTCAAGTATTGCATTTTCATGCAACCAGGTAACTCTAGGCTGCGGTTGGCCTGAAATAAAATTTAAATGCAAATCTTATATGAAATTGATTATGGAAATAGAAAAATATTTACAGGTTGACGTAAATAATGTTAACCATTTCCTACTCAAGCAGTTTTTTTAAATTATTGAAAGGGACCTATTTAGAAAATGGTCTTAAAAATAGTCTTCTTTTTTAAAAATATTAATCATAGAACAAGGCATATTTTAATATGTGAGTCAGTCTAAAGTTTATGATTTTATTATAGCAGATTATTCCATACAATAATTATACTTTTTGTTTTGAGTTTTGGCGTATCAGAGAAACGGACCAAGCAAAAACTTACTTACATAACCATATACTTTTCAATGACTACTACATACCGTCAGTATTACTTTTAAGTACTCATATAATGACTTTCATATGTAACTAAGCAGTGGTGTTGTGAGTACGATAGCGAACTTGACAAACAAGAAGCCCAAGTTCGTATTCTGTGTGATACTTTTTTTATGCGTACTTATTTAAGTAGTTATTTGTAAGCGAGCGTGGTAAATACTTGTATCCAATGACGCTTCGTTGTAAAATAGTACATATCGAAGTCATCGTAAATTTCCTTTCTTCTGTCACACATACATATGTATATATTTTTTCAGCTGATGTGGATTTTCTTTTTTGCAATGTGTATTTCTGCCGCTCATTGTTTATTTAAGCTTTTTGACATTTTCTAGTACTTTTTTTGTCCAAATAACGTACAATTGTGTAAATGACATTTAGTTGCTTATAAAATTGTTGTTGTACTAAATCAACAAATAAACATATCAACTTCGTCATGAGAATCTTCACACACAGTCTCAAACACTTTCCTTCAACAACAAGTTTGTAATATGGATCAGAGAAATACAAAACAGCAACCAACAAAAACAATACGCAATCAAATATACACTTTTCTTGTTTGTTGTCTGTACAACGTCCATTAGGGGTATAACTTGATTTGAATAAAATGTACCATTCGTATTATTTATGTATTAGAAACGTTTCAAAAGCTGAAAAATGGTGAAAAAACCCTACTTTCTTTCAATTTCAGTGACAAAGATGTCAAAAAATCTATATAAATACTAGTTTATATTATGTTACAAGAATATGATCTGTCAAAATTTCATGTAGAAGAGAACAGATGGGATCGTCTAAACGCAATATGTAATGAAACAAGCAAGTTTCATTAGACCAAGGAGGTATTTTTCTGTAAACACATCGAAAAAAAAAATAACCAGTGATAGTGTAAACGCAAAAAATACAAATCATCAACATTTACTCTCTTTTTTAAAATACGGTTGGAATTACATACATAAATTTGATTTTTCATACGTAGAGTCATAATTAAATGGTGTTATTTATAACAAAATTTCGCATTTCTTGGGTTAAGAAACATTTAACAAGTTAAATAGTTACCCTAGTATGGAGTTTTTGGTGCTTTAGCATGGGTGTGTGTGAAAGTAAAGTTTTATTTGTTTTCCATTTAAGGATTTTCAAGTCCTTAAACTGTAAATATTGAGGTAGGACTGGATGAAAGTGTAAGCAATTCCATATACATACGTACATACATTATGTATGTTGTTGGTGCTTCTGTCATTATTAATATAGTTGTTGTTGTTGTACATAAACGTTTAAGTAGTCAAGTGTTTATATTTTCATGTCATGTCGTAGTGGCACTCATACATTTTTTCTTCTTTGTATTTTCTTCAAGTATTGAAATTTTATTGAGGGTTTATTTGTTTTTATTGTTGTTTTTATATACATACAAATAATTTTGTTTAATGTATGTAGGTATGTGAGCGTAAATTGTGAGTAGATGAGAAAAGTTTGTGCGTTGTTTAGTATCACTTTCTATACATTAGCACATTTCTAAGAAAATTTTGAACATTTTGTTTCTTATTTATATGAACGTACAAACATACATATGTAATTTCATTTCCACTTACCTCCAATAGCAACACACGTTATATTTATCATAGCACCTTCATTGTATGGGCCCAAAGTATGATCTTTAATTGTTGTTCCCTTATGATCCAATATAATAATTGATTCGGGAGGAACTGTAAAAGAAAACGTTTTGATGTGTTTAATATATTAAAGCGTATAAAAAACTATATAGTATAATTCTAATTAGTATAATATTCATTTAAGTTCCTGGTTAAACTATAGGTGCTAGGGCAAAAAGAAAGAAAATCTGTGATCATTTCAATTTCCCAACAAAAATAGATTTTTTGAGTGAAAACATAAAAGTCCAATTTCTGGCTAAACTAGAGGCGCTAGGGCAAAAATAAAAAAAATCTGTGATCACTTTAGTTTCCCAACAAAAATCCATTTTTTTAATAAAACATAAAAGACCATTTTCTGGCTAAACTAGAGGCGCTAGGCCAAAAATAAAGAAAATCTATGATCACTTTAATTTCCCAACAAAAATCGATTTTTTGAGTGAAAACATAAAAGTCCATTTTCTGGCTAAACTAGAGGCGCTAGGGCAAAAATAAAGAAAATCTGTGATCACTTTAATTTCCCAACAAAAATCGATTTTTTGAGTAAAAACATAAAAGTCCATTTTCTGGCTAAACTAGAGGCGCTAGGGCAAAAATAAAGAAAATCTGTGATCACTTTAATTTCCCAACAAAAATGATTTTTTGAGTGAAAACATAAAAGTCCATTTTCTGGGTAAACTAGAGGCGTTAGGGCAAAAATAAAGAAAATCTGTGATCACTTTAATTTCGCAACAAAAATCGATTTTTTGAGTGAAAACATAAAAATCCATTTTCTGGGTAAACTAGAGGCGCTAGGGCAAAAGTAAAGAAAATCTGTGATCACATTAATTTCCCAACAAAAATCGTTTTTTTGAGTGAAAACATAAAAGTCCATTTTCTGGCTAAACTAGAGGCGCTAGGGCAAAAATAAAGAAAATCTGTGATCACTTTAGTTTCCCAACAAAAATCGATTTTTTGAGTGAAAACATAAAAGTCCATTTTCTGGGTAAACTAGAGGCGCTAGGGCAAAAATAAAGAAAATCTGTGATCACTTTAGTTGCCCAACAAAAATCCCTTTTTTTTTAGTAAAACATAAAAGTCCATTTTCTGGCTAAACTAGATGCGCTAGGGCAAAAATAAAGAAAATCTGTGATCACTTTAGTTTCCCAACAAAAATCTATTTTTTAATAAAACATAAAAGTCCATCTTCTGGCTAAACTAGAGACGCTAGGGCAAAAATAAAGAAAATCTGTGATCACTTTAATTTCCCAACAAAAATCGATTTTTTGAGTAAAAACATAAAAGTCCATTTTCTGGGTAAACTAGAGGCGCTAGGGCAAAAATAAAGAAAATCTGTGATCACTTTAGTTTCCCAACAAAAATCGATTTTTTGAGTGAAAACATAAAAGTCCATTTCCTGGCTAAACTAGGCGGTAGGGCAAAAATAAAGAAAATCTGTGATCACTTTAATTTCCCAACAAAAATTGATTTTTTGAGTGAAAACATAAAAGTTCATTTTCTGGCTAAACTAGAGGCGCTAGGGCAAAAATAAAGAAAATCTGTGATCACTTTAGTTTCCCAACAAAAATTCATTTTTTTAATAAAACATAAACTAGAGGCGCTAGGGCAAAAATAAAGAAAATCTGTGATCACTTTAATTTCGCAACAAAAATCGATTTTTTTAGTGAAAACATAGAAGTCCATTTTCTGGCTAAACTAGAGGCGCTAGGGCAAAAGTAAAGAAAATCTGTGATCACATTAATTTCCCAACAAAAATCGATTTTTTGAGTGAAAACATAGAAGTCCATTTTCTGGGTAAACTAGAGGCGCTAGTGCAAATCACTTTAATTTCCCAACAAAAATCAATTTTTTAATAAAACATAAAAGTCCATCTTCTGGCTAAACTAGAGACGCTAGGGAAAAAATAAAGAAAATCTGTGATCACTTTAATTTCCCAACAAAAATCGATTTTTTGAGTGAAAACATAAAAGTCCATTTCCTGGCTAAACTAGAGGCGGTAGGGCAAAAATAAAGAAAATCTGTGATCACTTTAATTTCCCAACAAAAATCGATTTTTTGAGTGAAAACATAAAAGTTCATTTTCTGGCTAAACTAGAGGCGCTAGGGCAAAAATAAAGAAAATCTGTGATCACTTTAGTTTCCCAACAAAAATCCATTTTTTTAATAAAACATAAACTAGAGGCGCTAGGGCAAAAATAAAGAAAATCTGTGATCACTTTAATTTTCCAACAAAAATCGATTTTTTGAGTAAAAACATAAAAGTCCATTTTCTGGCTAAACTAGGCGCTAGGGCAAAAATAAAGAAAATCTGTGATCACTTTAATTTCCCAACAAAAATGATTTTTTGAGTGAAAACATAAAAGTCCATTTTCTGGGTAAACTAGAGGCGATAGGGCAAAAATAAAGAAAATCTGTGATCACTTTAATTTCGCAACAAAAATCAATTTTTTGAGTGAAAACATAAAAATCCATTTTCTGGGTAAACTAGAGGCGCTAGGGCAAAAGTAAAGAAAATCTGTGATCACATTAATTTCCCAACAAAAATCGTTTTTTTGAGGGAAAAAATAAAAGTCCATTTTCTGGCTAAACTAGAGGCGCTAGGGCAAAAATAAAGAAAATCTGTGATCACTTTAATTTCCCAACAAAAATCGATTTTTTGAGTGAAAACATAAAAGTCCATTTCCTGGCTAAACTAGAGGCGCTAGGGCAAAAATAAAGAAAATCTGTGATCACTTTAGTTTCCCAACAAAAATCGATTTTTTGAGTGAAAACATAAAAGTCCATTTTCTGGGTAAACTAGAGGCGCTAGGGCAAAAGTAAAGAAAATCTGTGATCACATTAATTTCCCAACAAAAATCGTTTTTTTGAGTGAAAACATAAAAGTCCATTTTCTGGCTAAACAAATCCATTTTTTTAATAAAATATAAAAGTCCATTTCCTGGCTAAACTAGGCGGTAGGGCAAAAATAAAGAAAATCTGTGATCACTTTAATTTCCCAACAAAAATCGATTTTTTGAGTGAAAACATAAAAGTTCATTTTCTGGCTAAACTAGAGGCGCTAGGGCAAAAATAAAGAAAATCTGTGATCACTTTAATTTCCCAACAAAAATCGATTTTTTTAGTCCATTTTCTGGCTAAACTAGAGGCGCTAGGGCAAAAATAAAGAAAATCTGTAATCACTTTAATTTCCCAACAAAAATCAATTTTTTAATAAAACATAAAAGTCCAACTTCTGGCTAAACTAGAGGCGCTAGAGCAAAAATAATTTCCCAACAAAAATCGATTTTTTGAGTAAAAACATTAAAGTCCATTTTCTGGGTAAACTAGAGGCGCTAGGGCAAAAGTAAAGAAAATCTGTGATCACATTAGTTTCCCAACAAAAATCGATTTTTTGAGTGAAAACATAAAAGTCCATTTTTTGAGTGAAAACATAAAAGTCCATTTCCTGGCTAAACTAGATGCGCTAGGGCAAAAATAAAGAAAATCTGTGATCACTTTAGTTTCCCAACAAAAATCCCTTTTTTTTAGTAAAACATAAAAATCCATTTTCTGGCTAAACTAGAGGCGCTAGGGCAAAAATAAAGAAAATCTGTGATCACTTTAATTTCCCAACAAAAATCAATTTTTTAAAAAAACATAAAAGTCCATCTTCTGGCTAAACTAGAGACGCTAGGGCAAAAATAAAGAAAATCTGTGATCACTTTAATTTCCAAACAAAAATCGATTTTTTGAGTGAAAACATAAAAGTTCATTTTCTGGCTAAACTAGAGGCGGTAAGGCAAAAGTAAAGAAAATCTGTGATCACATTAATTTCCCAACAAAAATCGATTTTTTGAGTGAAAACATAGAAGTCCATTTTCTGGGTAAACTAGAGGCGCTAGGGCAAAAATAAAGAAAATCTGTGATCACTTTAATTTCCCAACAAAAATCGATTTTTTGAGTGAAAACATAAAAGCCCATTTTCTGGCTAAACTAGAGGCGCTAGGGCAAAAATAAGGAAAATCTGTGATCACTTTAGTTTCCCAACAAAAATCGATTTTTTGAGTAAAAACATAAAAGTCCATTTTCTGGCTAAACTAGGGGCGCTAGGGCAAAAATAAAGAAAATCTGTGATCACTTTAATTTCCCAACAAAAATCCATTTTTTGAGTGAAAACATAAAAGTCCATTTTCTGGCTAAACTAGAGGCGCTAGGGCAAAAATAAAGAAAATCTGTGATCACTTTAGTTTCCCAACAAAAATCGATTTTTTGAGTGAAAACATAAAAGTCCATTTCCTGGCTAAACTAGGCGGTAGGGCAAAAATAAAGAAAATCTGTGATCACTTTAATTTCCCAACAAAAATTGATTTTTTGAGTGAAAACATAAAAGTTCATTTTCTGGCTAAACTAGAGGCGCTAGGGCAAAAATAAAGAAAATCTGTGATCACTTTAGTTTCCCAACAAAAATTCATTTTTTTAATAAAACATAAACTAGAGGCGCTAGGGCAAAAATAAAGAAAATCTGTGATCACTTTAATTTCGCAACAAAAATCGATTTTTTGAGTGAAAACATAAAAATCCATTTTCTGGGTAAACTAGAGGCGCTAGGGCAAAAGTAAAGAAAATCTGTGATCACATTAATTTCCCAACAAAAATCGTTTTTTTGAGTGAAAACATAAAAGTCCATTTTCTGGCTAAACTAGAGGCGCTAGGGCAAAAATAAAGAAAATCTGTGATCACTTTAGTTTCCCAACAAAAATCGATTTTTTGAGTGAAAACATAAAAGTCCATTTTCTGGGTAAACTAGAGGCGCTAGGGCAAAAATAAAGAAAATCTGTGATCACTTTAGTTGCCCAACAAAAATCCCTTTTTTTTTAGTAAAACATAAAAGTCCATTTTCTGGCTAAACTAGATGCGCTAGGGCAAAAATAAAGAAAATCTGTGATCACTTTAGTTTCCCAACAAAAATCTATTTTTTAATAAAACATAAAAGTCCATCTTCTGGCTAAACTAGAGACGCTAGGGCAAAAATAAAGAAAATCTGTGATCACTTTAATTTCCCAACAAATATCGATTTTTTGAGTAAAAACATAAAAGTCCATTTTCTGGGTAAACTAGAGGCGCTAGGGCAAAAATAAAGAAAATCTGTGATCACTTTAGTTTCCCAACAAAAATCGATTTTTTGAGTGAAAACATAAAAGTCCATTTCCTGGCTAAACTAGGCGGTAGGGCAAAAATAAAGAAAATCTGTGATCACTTTAATTTCCCAACAAAAATTGATTTTTTGAGTGAAAACATAAAAGTTCATTTTCTGGCTAAACTAGAGGCGCTAGGGCAAAAATAAAGAAAATCTGTGATCACTTTAGTTTCCCAACAAAAATTCATTTTTTTAATAAAACATAAACTAGAGGCGCTAGGGCAAAAATAAAGAAAATCTGTGATCACTTTAATTTCGCAACAAAAATCGATTTTTTTAGTGAAAACATAGAAGTCCATTTTCTGGCTAAACTAGAGGCGCTAGGGCAAAAGTAAAGAAAATCTGTGATCACATTAATTTCCCAACAAAAATCGATTTTTTGAGTGAAAACATAGAAGTCCATTTTCTGGGTAAACTAGAGGCGCTGGTGCAAATCACTTTAATTTCCCAACAAAAATCAATTTTTTAATAAAACATAAAAGTCCATCTTCTGGCTAAACTAGAGACGCTAGGGAAAAAATAAAGAAAATCTGTGATCACTTTAATTTCCCAACAAAAATCGATTTTTTGAGTGAAAACATAAAAGTCCATTTCCTGGCTAAACTAGAGGCGGTAGGGCAAAAATAAAGAAAATCTGTGATCACTTTAATTTCCCAACAAAAATCGATTTTTTGAGTGAAAACATAAAAGTTCATTTTCTGGCTAAACTAGAGGCGCTAGGGCAAAAATAAAGAAAATCTGTGATCACTTTAGTTTCCCAACAAAAATTCAATTTTTTTAATAAAACATAAACTAGAGGCGCTAGGGCAAAAATAAAGAAAATCTGTGATCACTTTAATTTTCCAACAAAAATCGATTTTTTGAGTAAAAACATAAAAGTCCATTTTCTGGCTAAACTAGGCGCTAGGGCAAAAATAAAGAAAATCTGTGATCACTTTAATTTCCCAACAAAAATGATTTTTTGAGTGAAAACATAAAAGTCCATTTTCTGGGTAAACTAGAGGCGATAGGGCAAAAATAAAGAAAATCTGTGATCACTTTAATTTCGCAACAAAAATCAATTTTTTGAGTGAAAACATAAAAATCCATTTTCTGGGTAAACTAGAGGCGCTAGGGCAAAAGTAAAGAAAATCTGTGATCACATTAATTTCCCAACAAAAATCGTTTTTTTGAGGGAAAACATAAAAGTCCATTTTCTGGCTAAACTAGAGGCGCTAGGGCAAAAATAAAGAAAATCTGTGATCACTTTAATTTCCCAACAAAAATCGATTTTTTGAGTGAAAACATAAAAGTCCATTTCCTGGCTAAACTAGAGGCGCTAGGGCAAAAATAAAGAAAATCTGTGATCACTTTAGTTTCCCAACAAAAATCGATTTTTTGAGTGAAAACATAAAAGTCCATTTCCTGGCTAAACTAGGCGGTAGGGCAAAAATAAAGAAAATCTGTGATCACTTTAATTTCCCAACAAAAATTGATTTTTTGAGTGAAAACATAAAAGTTCATTTTCTGGCTAAACTAGAGGCGCTAGGGCAAAAATAAAGAAAATCTGTGATCACTTTAGTTTCCCAACAAAAATTCATTTTTTTAATAAAACATAAACTAGAGGCGCTAGGGCAAAAATAAAGAAAATCTGTGATCACTTTAATTTCGCAACAAAAATCGATTTTTTTAGTGAAAACATAGAAGTCCATTTTCTGGCTAAACTAGAGGCGCTAGGGCAAAAGTAAAGAAAATCTGTGATCACATTAATTTCCCAACAAAAATCGATTTTTTGAGTGAAAACATAGAAGTCCATTTTCTGGGTAAACTAGAGGCGCTAGTGCAAATCACTTTAATTTCCCAACAAAAATCAATTTTTTAATAAAACATAAAAGTCCATCTTCTGGCTAAACTAGAGACGCTAGGGAAAAAATAAAGAAAATCTGTGATCACTTTAATTTCCCAACAAAAATCGATTTTTTGAGTGAAAACATAAAAGTCCATTTCCTGGCTAAACTAGAGGCGGTAGGGCAAAAATAAAGAAAATCTGTGATCACTTTAATTTCCCAACAAAAATCGATTTTTTGAGTGAAAACATAAAAGTTCATTTTCTGGCTAAACTAGAGGCGCTAGGGCAAAAATAAAGAAAATCTGTGATCACTTTAGTTTCCCAACAAAAATCCATTTTTTTTAATAAAACATAAACTAGAGGCGCTAGGGCAAAAATAAAGAAAATCTGTGATCACTTTAATTTTCCAACAAAAATCGATTTTTTGAGTAAAAACATAAAAGTCCATTTTCTGGCTAAACTAGGCGCTAGGGCAAAAATAAAGAAAATCTGTGATCACTTTAATTTCCCAACAAAAATGATTTTTTGAGTGAAAACATAAAAGTCCATTTTCTGGGTAAACTAGAGGCGATAGGGCAAAAATAAAGAAAATCTGTGATCACTTTAATTTCGCAACAAAAATCAATTTTTTGAGTGAAAACATAAAAATCCATTTTCTGGGTAAACTAGAGGCGCTAGGGCAAAAGTAAAGAAAATCTGTGATCACATTAATTTCCCAACAAAAATCGTTTTTTTGAGGGAAAACATAAAAGTCCATTTTCTGGCTAAACTAGAGGCGCTAGGGCAAAAATAAAGAAAATCTGTGATCACTTTAATTTCCCAACAAAAATCGATTTTTTGAGTGAAAACATAAAAGTCCATTTCCTGGCTAAACTAGAGGCGCTAGGGCAAAAATAAAGAAAATCTGTGATCACTTTAGTTTCCCAACAAAAATCGATTTTTTGAGTGAAAACATAAAAGTCCATTTTCTGGGTAAACTAGAGGCGCTAGGGCAAAAGTAAAGAAAATCTGTGATCACATTAATTTCCCAACAAAAATCGTTTTTTTGAGTGAAAACATAAAAGTCCATTTTCTGGCTAAACAAATCCATTTTTTTAATAAAATATAAAAGTCCATTTTCTGGCTAAACAAGAGGCGCTAGGCCATAAATAAAGAAAATCTATGATCACTTTAATTTCCCAACAAAAATCGATTTTTTGAGTGAAAACATAAAAGTTCATTTTCTGGCTAAACTAGAGGCGCTAGGGCAAAAATAAAGAAAATCTGTGATCACTTTAATTTCCCAACAAAAATCGATTTTTTTAGTCCATTTTCTGGCTAAACTAGAGGCGCTAGGGCAAAAATAAAGAAAATCTGTAATCACCTTAATTTCCCAACAAAAATCAATTTTTTAATAAAACATAAAAGTCCAACTTCTGGCTAAACTAGAGGCGCTAGAGCAAAAATAATTTCCCAACAAAAATCGATTTTTTGAGTAAAAACATTAAAGTCCATTTTCTGGGTAAACTAGAGGCGCTAGGGCAAAAGTAAAGAAAATCTGTGATCACATTAGTTTCCCAACAAAAATCGATTTTTTGAGTGAAAACATAAAAGTCCATTTTTTGAGTGAAAACATAAAAGTCCATTTCCTGGCTAAACTAGATGCGCTAGGGCAAAAATAAAGAAAATCTGTGATCACTTTAGTTTCCCAACAAAAATCCCTTTTTTTTAGTAAAACATAAAAATCCATTTTCTGGCTAAACTAGAGGCGCTAGGGCAAAAATAAAGAAAATCTGTGATCACTTTAATTTCCCAACAAAAATCAATTTTTTAAAAAAACATAAAAGTCCATCTTCTGGCTAAACTAGAGACGCTAGGGCAAAAATAAAGAAAATCTGTGATCACTTTAATTTCCCAACAAAAATCGATTTTTTGAGTAAAAACATAAAAGTCCATTTTCTGGCTAAACTAGAGGCGCTAGGGCAAAAATAAAGAAAATCTGTGATCACTTTAGTTTCCCAACAAAAATCGATTTTTTGAGTGAAAACATAAAAGTCCATTTCCTGGCTAAACTAGAGGCGGTAGGGCAAAAATAAAGAAAATCTGTGATCACTTTAATTTCCAAACAAAAATCGATTTTTTGAGTGAAAACATAAAAGTTCATTTTCTGGCTAAACTAGAGGCGGTAAGGCAAAAGTAAAGAAAATCTGTGATCACATTAATTTCCCAACAAAAATCGATTTTTTGAGTGAAAACATAGAAGTCCATTTTCTGGGTAAACTAGAGGCGCTAGGGCAAAAATAAAGAAAATCTGTGCTCACTTTAATTTCCCAACAAAAATCGATTTTTTGAGTGAAAACATAAAAGCCCATTTTCTGGCTAAACTAGAGGCGCTAGGGCAAAAATAAGGAAAATCTGTGATCACTTTAGTTTCCCAACAAAAATCGATTTTTTGAGTAAAAACATAAAAGTCCATTTTCTGGCTAAACTAGGGGCGCTAGGGCAAAAATAAAGAAAATCTGTGATCACTTTAATTTCCCAACAAAAATCCATTTTTTGAGTGAAAACATAAAAGTCCATTTTCTGGCTAAACTAGAGGCGCTAGGGCAAAAATAAAGAAAATCTGTGATCACTTTAGTTTTCCAACAAAAATCCATTTTTTTAATAAAACATAAAAGTCCATTTTTTGAGTAAAAACATAAAAGTCCATTTTCTGGGTAAACTAGAGACGCTAGGGCAAAAATAAAGAAAATCTGTGATCACTTTAGTTTCCCAACAAAAATCCATTTTTTTAATAAAACATAAAGGTCCATTTTCTGGCTAAACTAGATGCGCTAGGCCAAAAATAAAGAAAATCTATGATCACTTTAATTTCCCAACAAAAATCGATTTTTTGAGTGAAAACATTAAAGTCCATTTTCTGGGTAAACTTTGGGCGTTAGGGCAAAAATAAAGAAAATCTGTGATCACTTTAATTTCCCCACAAAAATCGATTTTTTGAGTAAAAACATAAAAGTCCATTTTCTGGCTAAACTAGAGGCGGTAGGGCAAAAATAAAGAAAATCTGTGATCACTTTAATTTCCCAACAAAAATCGATTTTTTGAGTGAAAACATAAAAGTCCATTTTCTGGCTAAACATAAAAGTCCATTTTCTGGCTAAACTAGGGGCGCTAGGGCAAAAATAAAGAAAATCTGTGATCACTTTAATTTCCCAACAAAAATCCATTTTTTGAGTGAAAACATAAAAGTCCATTTTCTGGCTAAACTAGAGGCGCTAAGGCAAAAATAAAGAAAATCTGTGACCACTTTAGTTTTTCCAACAAAAATTCATTTTTTTAATAAAACATAAAAGTCCATTTTTTGAGTAAAAACATAAAAGTCCATTTTCTGGGTAAACTAGAGACGCTAGGGCAAAAATAAAGAAAATCTGTGATCACTTTAGTTTCCCAAAAAAAATCCATTTTTTTAATAAAACATAAAGGTCCATTTTCTGGCTAAACTAGATGCGCTAGGCCAAAAATAAAGAAAATCTATGATCACTTTAATTTCCCAACAAAAATCGATTTTTTGAGTGAAAACATTAAAGTCCATTTTCTGGGTAAACTTTAGGCGTTAGAGCAAAAATAAAGAAAATCTGTGATCACTTTAATTTCCCCACAAAAATCGATTTTTTGAGTAAAAACATAAAAGTCCATTTTCTGGCTAAACTAGAGGCGGTAGGGCAAAAATAAAGAAAATCTGTGATCACTTTAATTTCCCAACAAAAATCGATTTTTTGAGTGAAAACATAAAAGTCCATTTTCTGGCTAAACTAGAGGCGCTAGGGCAAAAATAAAGAAAATCTGTGATCACTTTAGTTTCCCAACAAAAATCCATTTTTTTAATAAAATATAACCTAGAGGCGCTAGGGCAAAAATAAAGAAAATCTGTGATCACTTTAATTTCCCAACAAAAATCGATTTTTTGAGTAAAAACATAAAAGTCCATTTTCTGGCTAAACTAGAGGCGTTTAGGCAAAAATAAAGAAAATCTGTGATCACTTTAATTTCCCAACAAAAATCAATTTTTTAATAAAACGTAAAAGTCCATTTTCTGGGTAAACTAGAGGCGCTAAGGCAAAAATAAAGAAAATCTGTGATCACTTTAATTTCCCAACAAAAATCGATTTTTTGAGTGAAAACATAAAAGTCCATTTTCTGGCTAAACTAGAGGCGCTAGGGCAAAAATAAAGAAAATCTGTGATCATTTTAGTTTCCCAACAAAAATCGATTTTTTTGAGTAAAAACATAAAAGTCCATTTTCTGGCTAAACTAGGGGCGCTAGTTTAGAAAATCTGTGATCATTTTAGTTTCCCAACAAAAATCGATTTTTTTGAGTAAAAACATAAAAGTCCATTTTCTGGCTAAACTAGGGGCGCTAGGGCAAAAATAAAGAAAATCTGTGATCACTTTAATTTCCCAACAAAAATCGATTTTTTAATAAAACGCGAAAGTCTGTGATCACTTTAATTTCCCAACAAAAATCCACTTTTTGAGTAAAAACATTAAAGTCCATTTTCAGGGTAAACTAGAGACGCTAGGGCAAAAATAAAGAAAATCTGTGATCACTTTAGTTTCCCAACAAAAATCGATTTTTTAATAAAACATAAAAGTCCATTTTCTGGCTAAACTAGAGGCGTTAAGGCAAAAATAAAGAAAATCCGTGATCACTTTATTTTCCCAACAAAAATCGATTTTTTAATAAAACGTAAAAGTCCATTTTCTGGGTAAACTAGAGGCGCTAAGGCAAAAATAAAGAAAATCTGTGATCACTTTAATTTCCCAACAAAAATCGAATTTTTGAGTGAAAATATAAAAGTCTATTTTCTGGCTAAACTAGAGGCGCTAGTGCAAAAATAAAGAAAATCTGTGATCACTTTAGTTTCCCAACAAAAATCGATTTTTTGAGTACAAACATAAAAGTCCATTTTCTGGCTAAACTAGGGGCGCTAGGGCAAAAATAAAGAAATTCTGTGATCACTTTAATTTCCCAACAAAAATCCATTTTTTAATAAAACGTAAAAGTCCATTTTCTGGGTAAACTAGAGGCGCTATGGCAAAAATAAAGAAAATCTGTGATCACTTTAATTTCCCAACAAAAATCGATTTTTTGAGTGAAAACATAAAAGTCCATTTTCTGGGTAAACTAGAGACGCTAGGGCAAAAATAAAGGAAATCTGTGATCACTTTAGTTTCCCAACAAAAATCGATTTTTTAATAGTCCATTTTCTGGCTAAACTAGAGGCGTTAAGGCAAAAATAAAGAAAATCCGTGATCACTTTAATTTCCCAACAAAAATCGATTTTTTAATAAAACGTAAAAGTCCATTTTCTGGGTAAACTAGAGGCGCTAAGGCAAAAATAAAGAAAATCTGTGATCACTTTAATTTCCCAACAAAAATCGATTTTTTGAGTGAAAACATAAAAGTCCATTTTCTGGCTAAACTAGAGGCGCTAGGGCAAAAATAAAGAAAATCTGTGATCACTTTAATTTCCCAACAAAGATCGATTTTTTTAGTGAAAACATAAATGTCCATTTTCTGGGTAAGCTAGAGGCGCAAGGGCAAAATTAAAGAAAATTTGTGATCACTTTAATTTTTCAACAAAAATCGATTTTTTGAGTGAAAACATAGAAGTCCATTTTCTGGCTAAACTAGAGGCGCTGGGGCAAAAATAAAGAAAATCTGTGATCACTTTAGTTTCCCAACAAAAATCCATTTTTTTAATAAAACATAAACTAGAGGCGCTAGGGCAAAAATAAAGAAAATCTGTGATCACTTTAATTTAGCAACAAAAATCGATTTTTTGAGTGAAAACATAGAAGTCCATTTTCTGGCTAAACTAGAGGCGCTAGGGCAAAAATAAAGAAAATCTGTGATCACTTTAATTTCCCAACAAAAATCGATTTTTTGAGTGAAAACATAAAAGTCCATTTTCTGGGTAGACTAGAGGCGGTAGGGCAAAAATAAAGAAATTCTGTGATCACTTTAATTTTTTAACAAAAATCCGTTATTTTTAATAAAACATAAAAGTCCATTTTCTTGCTAAACTAGAGGCACTAGGGCAAAAATAAAGAAAATCTGTGATCATTTTAAAGTCCCATCAAAAATCGATTTTTTAATAAAACATAAAAGTCCATTTTCTGGGTAAACTAGAGACGCTAGGGCAAAAATAAAGAAAATCACTTTTTATCGATTTTTTAATAAAACATAAAAGTCCATTTTCTGGGTAAACTAGAGACGCTAGGGCAAAAATAAAGAAAATCACTTTAATTTCCCAACAAAAATCGATTTTTTGAGTGAAAACATAAATGTCCATTTTCTGGGTAAACTAGAGGCGCTAGGGCAAAAATAAAGAAAATCTGTGATCACTTTAATTTCGCAACAAAAATCGATTTTTTGAGTGAAAACATAAAAGTCCATTTTTTGGCTAAACTAGAGGCGCTAGGGCAAAAATAAAGAAAATCTGTGATCACTTTAATTTCCCAACAAAAATCGATTTTTTGAGTGAAAACATAAATGTCCATTTTCTGGGTAAACTAGAGGCGCAAGGGCAAAATTAAAGAAAATCTGTGATCACTTTAATTTTTCAACAAAAATCGATTTTTTGAGTGAAAACTAAATGTCCATTTTCTGGCTAAACTAGAGGCGCTAGGGCAAAAATAAAGAAAATCTGTGATCACTTTAATTTCCCAACAAAAATCGATTTTTTGAGTGAAAACATAAAAGTCCATTTTCTGGCTATACTAGAAGCGCTAGGGCAAAAATAAAGAAAATCTGTGATCACATTAATTTCCCAACAAAAATCGATTTTTTGAGTGAAAACATAAAAGTCCATTTTCTGGCTAAACTAGAGACGCTAGGGCAAAAATAAAGAAAATCTGTGATCACATTAATTTCCCAACAAAAATCGATGAAGCGAATGTAAAAAAGAAAGCGAATAATTCTCATTCACATATGCGAAAGCATATTCGCGTTTCTTACATCCCTAGCTAAAACCCACATCGATCCCTAGCTAAAACCCACATGATCACTTTAATTTCGCAACAAAAATCGATTTTTTGAGTGAAAACATAAAAGTCCATTTTCTGGGTAAACTAGAGGCGCTAGGGCAAAAATAAAGAAAATCTGTGATCACTTTAATTTCCCAACAAAAATCGATTTTTTGAGTGAAAACATAAATGTCCATTTTCTGGGTAAACTAGAGGCGCAAGGGCAAAATTAAAGAAAATCTGTGATCACTTTAATTTTTCAACAAAAATCAATTTTTTGAGTGAAAACTTAAATGTCCATTTTCTGGCTAAACTAGAGGCGCCAGGGCGAAAATAAGGTAAATCTGTTATCACTTTAGTTTCCCAACAAATATCGATTTTTAATAAAACATAAAAGTCCATTTTCTGGCTAAACTAGAGGCGCTAGGGCAAAAATAAAGAAAATCTGTGATCACTTTAATTTCCCAACAAAAATCGATATTTTGAGTGAAAACATAAAAGTCCATTTTCTGGCTAAACTAGAGGCGCTAGGGCAAAAATAAAGAAAATCTGTGATCACTTTAATCTCCCATCAAAAATCGATTTTTTAATAAGACATAAAAGTCCATTTTCTGGCTAAACTAGAGGCGCTAGGGCAAAAATAAAGAAAATCTGTGATCACTTTAATTTCCCAACAAAAATCGATTTTTTGAGTGAAAACATAAAAGTCCATTTTCTGGCTAAACTAGAGGCGCTAGGGCAAAAATAAAAAAAATCTGTGATCACTTTAGTTTCCCAACAAAAATCCATTTTTTTAATAAAACATAAAAGTCCATTTTCTGGCTAAACTAGAGGCGCTAGGCCAAAAATAAAGAAAATCTATGATCACTTTAATTTCCCAACAAAAATCGATTTTTTGAGTGAAAACATAAAAGTCCATTTTCTGGCTAAACTAGAGGCGCTAGGGCAAAAATAAAGAAAATCTGTGATCACTTTAATTTCCCAACAAAAATCGATTTTTTGAGTAAAAACATAAAAGTCCATTTTCTGGCTAAACTAGAGGCGCTAGGGCAAAAATAAAGAAAATCTGTGATCACTTTAATTTCCCAACAAAAATGATTTTTTGAGTGAAAACATAAAAGTCCATTTTCTGGGTAAACTAGAGGCGTTAGGGCAAAAATAAAGAAAATCTGTGATCACTTTAATTTCGCAACAAAAATCGTTTTTTTGAGTGAAAACATAAAAGTCCATTTTCTGGCTAAACTAGAGGCGCTAGGGCAAAAATAAAGAAAATCTGTGATCACTTTAGTTTCCCAACAAAAATCGATTTTTTGAGTGAAAACATAAAAGTCCATTTTCTGGGTAAACTAGAGGCGCTAGGGCAAAAATAAAGAAAATCTGTGATCACATTAATTTCCCAACAAAAATCGATTTTTTGAGTGAAAACATAAAAGTCCATTTTCTGGCTAAACTAGAGACGCTAGGGCAAAAATAAAGAAAATCTGTGATCACATTAATTTCCCAACAAAAATCGATGAAGCGAATGTAAAAAAGAAAGCGAATAATTCTCATTCACATATGCGAAAGCATATTCGCGTTTCTTACATCCCTAGCTAAAACCCACATCGACATATAGTTTTCATTACCTTAGCATTAAGTTTACTGTGTTGAATCAGACAAAAACTTTAAGTTTATTATACTTTGGCAAGAAGAACAAAACTAAACTTTCAAATACATGATAAAAAATCTTTATTTAAAATCTGCTTTTTTCAACTAGACAAAAAGTTTGTTGTAACAACTTTAGTTGATTTTTTCTTTTGCTAGCTTAACTAAAACAAACTCCCAAAAGTATACTTGCAAAAGTATTCAAATATATGTATGTGAGAATCACATGCATACACAGATAAACAAATACTCCGATATTGAATATTATGCACCATGTTTAGTAGGATTTTAAAGAAAATCTTTTTATACGTAATATTTATTTCTAAAAAAATCAGTTGTTGTATTTAGCAGCTGTGCAAGAAAAACTTTCTATTATTGTATTTATTCGGTTCTTTTTCCAATTTCACTCCAAGTATACATTGTGTTTTGCATTAGTTTTGTATTTTTGGATATAGCGTGAGTATGTGTTTATCTGTTACGGATATGTACATGTGTTGGTTTGTTTTTGGTGGTGGAAGTGTTGTTAGTGTCAAAAGTAATACTTATTTATTTCCTTTGAATTTCAACACTTTTCCGTTTTAGTTAGACTTGAAGGTATAAAATTGGATTTCAGTATTCCGCAAACCTTTCTTGATTTGAGTATGAGAAAAAAATAAGAAGGGACTTTTTTGTTTAGTGAAATATATTCAAAGAAAACATAAGTTTATGTATGTCTTCTACAAGGGTTAACATAGACACGTCGTGATTATTGCACATACATAACTAGCGTAAAAATGCTTATTTTAAAACTATAAAAACAAATACTAGTTTACATAGCAATATATTTTCATTTTCTTAATGTTAATTTACATATGAATCTTTATTTGCCTATACACCTTTATCATAAATCCTAATAAATAGGTTTAACGATTTAAAAATAAGGTAGTGCTGCAAAAAAGTACATACATACAAGTGTATGTACGTCCCATAGATTTTTAGTTTTATTTAATGTTTACTCACTTATAACAGTTAAATTAACTTTTGAATTTCGTGTAGGACTCTTTTGAAAATCAACACGGCATCTATATTCTCCTGTATCTTCTTGTTGAGTATTTTTCATTGTTAATGTCCCAGTACGCCCATCCAACGCAAAGGATAAACGTTCTCGATAGTCTTCGTCAGACCAATGAGTGCCTTGGGAAAAATTGGACTCTCTCGTGTCAACACTAAAAATTCAACATAATTAAAAGAAAATAAACGTAAAACATTAGAAAACATTATTTACATTACATCACATTAACTTAAAAAACTTCTTAAAAATATTACTTCAAGTGTATGAACACTAAAAAACTAAAGTCTAAAGTGTTTCCTTTTTCACATTTTTCACTTTTATCCTTAAAAGCATCGGATCTAATTGTAATTCATCATCAACTGTGAAGGCCACTATTCTCACGTCATAGTTTTACATTAAATTTCTAAAATGAGAAACCGACTCTTTTGGTTATCTTATTTTTTCTGTTATATATTTTTTTATGCAAAGAGAAGTGTCATCATTATCGTCATTTTTGTCATCAACATTTCTTTAAGTTTATCTTTAACACAAAGTTTTCTGTCCTGATTGTTGACCAGAAAGTAGTAAGAATAAAATAAGAAAATAAAATAGTTTTGCAGCTCATTAGCGAGTTAAGGAAAATCGTTATTTTCAGTTTTTCCTCTTCACACAGCGACAGTTACTCGTGCAAGTGACAAATTAATAAAAAGCCAACAAAACAATGTCGTCAAAAAACACAAAGTTGTTTTCTCTTACTCCAACAAAAATAAAGTTTCTCTTTTCATTCGGAACATAACAAAAAGACGCAGTTTAAAGTGAAAAGGATTTATTTAATATTTATTAAAAGTAAGGGGTTAATGAGCGAGGCAAAGGAAAAAAATATAAGACATTCTTAGAAAAATTAAAGACGTTCTTATAATGTGATTATATTTAAATGTTTATATTTAGATTTTGTTAAATTGATAATAAAATCTCTTACCTATAAATGGGTGTTTTTAATCCAACTTTATACCAAATCACCAGTGCTACTCGATCTTCCTGCAAAGGTGGTGTCACATTACATGGTAGTCTGGCTAAAGTCCCAAAAATTGATTCAACTAACACAGGAGGACCTGAAACATACCAAATAAAAATCCCAGTAATTAGTTGATTACTATTTATAAACTATTATTATTATACTATTAATATTATTTTATAATCAACAGTTAAGATAAAATTTATGAAAAACTATCATAGTCAATAAAAGCTGTGATACAAGGTTGTCAGATCTTACAAAGTTGTCAGTAAAATATGCAAAATTTTTCTTTTGCAACGTTGTCAGAAAAAGCATTACTGACAATGTTGCAAGACAAAATATGTAAGTTGACACTGTTGTTAGACATTTTCCGCACATTTTACTGCCAACATTGTAAGATCTAACAACCGTGTATACATAGCATAAGTAGTATTGTCAATTTTTATTTATAAATAATTGAAGACAATTCAAGTAATAATAAAATAAAATACATTACGTCTTTTGCATTATTTTAGATACTTTTTCAAAGATTTTGTATTTGACATTTCATAATTCTGCAATTTTATTCATGTGGTTATGTATATGAATTTCCTTGTTGAAAGTTCCTAATTGCTATTATTAGCCTTGTTAAAAGCACATTATTTATTTTTTTCTTAGTCATCATTTGTACATTTTGGGCTTTTTCTAATTTTACCCAACAAAATTATTATGTGATTGTAAAATATGTATGTATATATTTCTAATGTAAGTAAATCGCGATGATGGTAACTCTTCATAAATTAAGAAAATTATACGAGATTTTATAATTACCAAAATTATTAAGAACTAAGTTCAATTTTAAAGGAATTAAATGCTATGATAATTATTCATACATATATTTTACATTTTAGTATTATTAGTTTTGTTTTAAAAAGGATTTAACATGGGAACAATGAATTTTAAAACTTAAAAAAAATTAGTAATATTTAATTATCCAACTTCCCGTTACGTTAAAACATCAATTAATTATTTGTCGCATACCAGATTAAAACAAAAACTGAATTATTGAGTACCTTTATGTACAAAATAAATAGAGTCATCAGAATGACGCTGCTTCTACTACTTCTATCTAACATTATATATGCCTTGCTGCCACAGTTCTCATTTGTGTTTTAATTTTATGCATATTTGATTGACTTTGAAAAACATATCGAGACATTAGTTGAAATCTAGGTTCAATATAATAATTATTTTATATTCTTTCAATTTTTATTCAATGTTTGGACAAATTAATAACAGTACGAACAAATAATTATGTATGTTAAATAAATACTGGGCATTATTCTTAAACCACAAAGTAAACACCGTCCGTTGGACTACAGAAAAGGCACTTAAGAAAAAGGATAAAACCAGATTTAAAATAATTTTAAATTTTAATAAAATAAGTAAAATATGATAAATATGATATTCTAGTCAAATAAGCGGACTTTTCTATCTGCTACAATAGTTCCCATTAACAGATCCCAACTCGGACACTCCCAAGTCAATTTAAATAATTGTAAAAATTTTCCACACAAGGAAAAACACGTTAAATGTATTTACATTAATACATATGAACATACACATAAATAGGATAATGTACATATATTCATATCAAGCACATACACACATATGTACATAACATGTTCGTAATATTGTCTGTACATGTTTGACATTTAATTTCCCTTAACAAACATACAAGTCTGTCGGAGTGAGTTACTTATTCATTATACAGACATTCACAAAATGAGATACAATACACATACCTATGTATGTATGTACATCGCTTTGGATATGAGTATTTGAGTGGGAGTGTTTCCCACCGGGGAAAATAATAGACGGTTATTATATGTGATTATTTATTTCTCTTTTTTTCAACTTCTTCATCTTTAAACGTTCAAAGTGAGGTCAAGTTGTCAGGTTATTGTAAAACAACATTGCGCCATAATTTAAGCCAAATAGTCCTTAACACACAAATACACAAACTGTAATAAGATTGTTTTATTAATGGTCTTTGGCCTGTTCAGGGGAAAATTAAAAGAACACACACAACAACCGTCCCAACCCCCACCAACATGCTGACATAGAAGTAAAGAGAAAAATATAAAGAAGCAACAGTGCCACGCAGATCTAGGAACCTGGACTGATGAGAGCGCATATATTTCTTGTTAGTACAATAATCACAAAAGTTGTTAATTTTATCAGAAGACTTCTATTTGTATTTTTCGAAAAATAACTTAAAAAAAATATAACTATCTAGTGAAAATACCAACAAAAGGCATACTCTATCATATGTGGAACTAGTGGGTTGAAAAAATTACTTGTAAAGAATTTCAACAACACAACAAGTACAAAACAGCAACAATAAAGCTTTAATTGTAGACAAAGTGTACTTTTTTCGTTTGTTATTCACATACAAACATACATAATTATTTCCATTGGGCTATAAATTTACATGTACAGTAGGGTGATTTCATTTTAATAGAGATAAAATGTTGGTTTAGTTGGAAATGTTTAAACAAATACTTCCTTAATTTCACCAAATCTTATTTTATACTTTATTTGTAGTTATTTTTGTTAAAATAAATCATACTTTACATATATTTTTACCAAATAGCAAATCATTAGACCTGAATTTCAGGTGCGGTGAAACATCGAATACCAAATTTGAAAAAGCAGCAAATAGGCTATGGGGCGCAACTCAATACTAAAACTTATTCTAATTTTTAATTGATTATTAACTGCTCAGAAATGATGCTCAGTTATAACCCACATGCCTCTTAATATCTGCGGTCAACTCCGCTATTAATTCTTAATTTAACTTAGGGTCATGCCCATATATAATAATATAATAATAATAAATGTAGAACAACATAGAAAAACGGGACTTTAAAGTAAAACAAAATTTGTTTTTCCATATCAAAGTGTGTTTAAATTTATTTTAAAATAACCACCATCACAATAGATTGGTGATATAGTTTTGGTATTCCGTGTGTAAGATAAGATAATAAATACTTCGTAAAATGTTAAAAATTGTTTTATTCAAGGACGAATTATACATCCCATACAAAGTTAAATAATAATTTTCAGTTTTGTAGTTTATACAACCAACTTAAGGTGGAGGGTATTTAAAAATCGGTAAAGTCGAATATAGCTTGTTTGTATATGTACGAATTTAAAAACAAAATTGTTTATAAAGCAAATATCATAAATCTAAAATGAATTTTTAAATATTTTCTATTTAACAATGATTTTTTTATGACTGTTGTTGTTTGTTTATTTTTTTCGCTGGGCTTTACATATATGTGTTATTTGATGGATGGTTACTGATTGTGATACAAACATGTACATAATGTCCCACCAAAAAAAGGAGTGAAAAGTAAGTAAAATTTACTCAATGGAAGTGAGAGAAGCAATGACTTCAACACAGGCTTGTCACTACTTCTAAAATTAGGCTCAAGAAGTAATTATTATGTTTTTTTAAGTGATTTTAAAGTAGTCAAATATAGTTTTACAGTTAACTAATTAATTAATCTTAAATAAGATTAACACAATAAAATTACAAAAATTTAACATAAAAAACCGAAAAGTATATTTTTAAACTCATTAAGATTTGAAAAAGAAATATAATCACTTCCTAGGAAGTCATTAAACATCACATTCCCATCAGCTAAAAATTGTTCTATCTTTGAAGTGGTGATAAATGTTATTCTTTTGGAAGTACTTCGTTTATTTTTTGCTGGGATATACTATTTTTAATGTCAGTTTCTATGTGTTTACTTACACTTATACACTGTATAACAAAAAAAAAAAAAACTCATACATACACTCAAAACATTGAGATTTCCCATAAAAACACATTAAATTTTTACGCTTCATAGGACAAACAACAACAAAAACATTATTAACAACAAAAACAATAATAAAAAAATCAAACATTACGACGAGCGTAGAGTTTTGGCTGTTAGTGGCAGGAAAATCATATTTAGATTTGAATTTAGATTTTGCTTTTTATTTTTCATTCAATATGTATGAATGAATGAGCAATTGAAATTCAAAACAAGAAACAATACAAAATGTGCTAACATTTTTTAAACAAATGGTTGTGAATTTAAAAAAACCGGGAGGAAATTCTTGCAAATTGTATTATCAGGTTTATAAATCAATAAAATTTCTTTAATTATTTATGGACAGTTTCGGGTCAAGGGACCCAACTTCAAAAATCGATTTGGATGAAATGTGCACCAAGGTTAGCACTATTTTTTAACTTAAAAATAAGATTTTTCAATATTTGGCACAAGTAACACTTTAATGTTTCCCTATTTTTTTGGCGTTCTTTTTTTTTGCTTGGGTCACTTGACACGAAACTGCTCTTATGGAATGGAATAACTCACAACTTTTGATTATGGCAATGTTATCTTGTTTAATTTTTATTTTCATCATAACAATTATTCGTTGTTACTAATTAATTGTGGCATCATAAGCTATTTAAATTTGGGGTCTTCACTACAACACGATTTATAATTATCCCTAAAATTAGTAAATATTTGAAATTTGATTATTAAAAATATAAATAAAAAAATAAATACTAATTGCGGTTGGTTGTTTTTCCAGTAAAATTAGATGAAACACAACAACATTATGTGAAATAATTTAGATAAAAATATTTTTAGAAGCCAATTGGTGGGATGTGGAAACAATGAAATCGCATAAAACGCAAATTGAAAAAAAAAAATGAGACAAACAAATGTATTCAAGTGTAAATAAAGCAATTTAGAACAATAAAATTAAAGGACAAACATCTTTTTTCACTTTAGATTCATAAGGAACTTTAGAAAGACAACCAAGTATGCCGTTCAAATCTAAGTACTTTAAAATTAGTTATGGCGCAACCAAATCATACTTTTTACTCTGAATATGTAAACAACTTCATTACTAACATCTCGTCAGCGTATTATTATCCTCATCATCAATGTTTTCGTTGTGAATTCTATTGATGATTGCCGACCGACGCGTCGATTGACTACTGATTAATTTTTTTTGTTAGTTCGTTTGTTTTTATGTTCGTATTATTTTATTCTTGTTGTGATGCTGTGTCCATGAAAGAGAACGCACGTTAATGTTGATGGTCCGTTACCAATGTTAAAATTTTTATAATCAACTTGAGTGCAATTAGTGAAAGGACCATGATGTTGACAATAACAATAAGTAAGATTGTCATGACAGCAACAAAATCTATTAAAATTGTTTCCTTTTCTATCCTGTTCTGTACAGTCGAACTAAGATACAACTTATTTTTATTTATATACTTATTTATTTTTTTTTTTTTTTGGGTTTAAATTGTTTCGCTTTTTTCTTTGATATGGCAGTTAAATCGGTTGCCGGTTTCAATTTCAAAGGAAATAGGGACAAGTGAATTATTTAAAATTAAATTTAAATAAAAAATCACAATCAAAGGGGAAATGATGTTACAAAATGTCGCCTACTAACAAAATTTCACAAAATAATCAATTTGTAAACAAGTCTATTATCTAATATCTATTAAAACAGTGTCATAAATTCTATTACATTTGCATATATTCATACTGTGAATATACATATTAAAGGAGGATTGTAGTTAACATAAACAGGAGTTCAATCTAATATGAAGGTTCTGAATGTTATTAAGGAAACTTTGGACATTTTTAGACGTTTTAAATTACAAAAAACTAATATAAAATCTATTATCCATTAGTCCTTAAGCATTTATTTTCTCTCAATTGAGAGTTATATTTGACAAATTAGCATGAAATCAATAAATCAGCATCAGATGTTTAATTTACTTTTAAGTTTAATGAACAATTTATTTGGCAGCACATTGCTAATTAAGCAGTGCACAAAAATAATAATAAATGGTTTCTAACATATGTAAAATGTTTTCTTGGTACTGTAAGGATTTAAATATCAAAATTTTTTTAAAGATTAAAAAATCTCTAAAAGAAAATATATATTAATTTTATTTGCTTCTTTCTGGCAGATTTTAAATTTCAAAATAAATTTGATTTCCAATGAACCACAGAAAAAGCGAATATGGCAAACAGCCATTTAAGTCAAGCTAAGGAACTATATTCTGAACAGAACATACGAGTACTAAATGTCATTTTATACATACAGTCAAAAAAAAAAAAAAAACACAAAATAAAATTTTCTACTGACTCAATGTTTTTTCAATAACATTAAGATGTCATTTGCAGATAGTTGTTTCCGTTTCCGCCACTTTAACTGCCGCAATGGTTAAATTTCATTTCAATTTTACCCCCTTTTTAAACACTTACAACAACATAGAAGATACTAGCAATAAAAATCAAAAACACACATAGAAATACATATATATGTATGTATGGATAAACTTATTTAGGTGTGTATGTGTATATGTTTATACTTAGAACACATCTATGTAGAAAGAAGCAAAACCAAACAAAATGATTCCTTTATTGCACATCCTTTTGTTGACAGCAGCAGCAGAACGTACAACGATCGAACGGTAAGAAAGTTCGAAAAGGAAATGTTAGTTTGTGTATTTGTGTTACTGTATGTAGCGATTTTCCCTTAGTCTACAATTTTTTCCATTATGACAATTTAAAAGTTGCAAATAAAAAGCAAAAAAAAAAAAAAACGAAACGATTTTTGCCAATAAAGCTATGACGATGATGATGTTGATGTCGATAATGATGATAAGTAAAAAAAACGATGTCTAAAATAATGTTATTAAGGTAAGTAAATAACAGCAAAATGAATTGAGTTAAGGAAAGAAATAAAAACAAAAATCTGAAAAGAAGATGGCAAAAAAGGACATGAGCATAAAATAAACTTAAATGACCTGATTTTTATTTAATTCTCTTATAAAATGTGATGATAAAATTTTATATAATTTCACTTGTTTTCTTACTCTTTCTTCTTGGCAAACAATGATAAACAAATAAGAGAAATCTGTTAAAGGTCGTTAAACGTATTAACCAAAGAAAATTCAGCTTATGACATTTTAAAATTGTTTAATTTTCTTAAATATTTGCTGTCTTTATAAAACAGATTTCGTTCATATGAAATTTTCTTTGCAAGTTAAAAAAACAACAAGTTTTAAAACCATTTAAGTTAAATGTGTAATAATGACTTTTTTTTGGCAATTTTGCCAAAAACAAAAAGTGAAACAGAATAATGATTTTTCCATTTGTTTGTTATTTAAAAATAATGCTGGTAGTCGAAGCATGGTGTGGTGTGGTTATAGTTCCTTCTTTTATGTGTCAAAAGTTTTTAACCTCTAACCGCGCCATCATAACCACTAAACTTAACCATCATTTCATTACCATAACCCACCAAACCACCATCAACGGATTGTTTGACAGCCAGCCAAACATCCAAACAACTAGGCAGCCAACGATCCCAACAATATAATATTATTTTTTCACAATTCACCACTCCTCCTCTTTGTCTTCCACCATCATCTCATCTTCCTTTTCCTCTGCCCTCGTAGAGTGAACAAAATGAGTATCTGCTTAAGCATCCACAGCATCATCAACATTATTTTCTTTACCCGTTATTAATGCTTTTAAAGCAAAAAACTTTTTGTTCCCTACGCCTTTCAGTCATTCGTTTTGTTTGTATTTATGAAAAAAATCAAAATTAAATTAAAGAGAATTTTATTTAAATGATAATTTTAAATGGTTTTTTCAACTATTAAAAGGAATGTTGTTTAACATCATAAAAATGGAATTCTTAGCGCAGAATTAAAATCGCAATCTTTTATTCTGCCATAAATTATTAATAATAACAATTGAAAGCATAAAACAGAATTGTTTATATCTATGTGCATATGTATGTATGTATGTATGTATGTATGTATGTATGTATGTATGCGTATATAAAGGTAATTTAAAGACGTTTTGGGGCTATTTAATAGAGTATATATACTTTATTGGTTCTTGCAGTTAGTTTGTGTTAGAAAATGGCTTTTTTAAAATATGGCTTTAATGAATAATTTTGATGATTGTCATCATTGTTCATTATAAAATATTATGTTCGAAATATATATGAATCATTTTAAAGATTTAATTAAAATTAGCTTTCTTTTAAAAAAAGTAAAGCTTTTTTAGCTTTAATTTTTTATTATATGTATATTTTTATAAACTTTCTCTGTTAGATCTTAGTTATTTTTGAAATTTGATAGATATGTATTCTAATAATCATTTCTAATTCCTTTTAATTGAAGTTTATTTTTTGATCACATTAAAAACTATCTAAGTATATAGAATATTAATGAATTGTAAACTAAATTTTCTATTACCACACAATGAATAAACCGTCAAATATTATTATATAAAATATTATTATTTATTTATTAACAGTACTGTTGAAGCGTATTTTTTTTACACACTTTTATTGTTGAGTGCTTTGTAATGCACTCGTTGAATGTTTGTAAGACATTGAATTTATTTACAAAAATAAAATCTTAAGTACTAAATATAAAAATCTTAAAACTACTAGAACTATGATAAGACCTCATGCGACTTAATGTGCATTCAATCTTATCAAGTGAAAATTCTTATCACTGCGTGGGTATAGCACGCAAGTGATAAAAATACATATCATAAAGGCATGTATGACAAGACAAGGGTTGATTTTTCTTATCTTAGTATTGTACACATGCGCTGTCGCACTAAATATAAAGAATCATAAATTTAAATAATAGAAAATATTTTATAAAATAAAAAATATAAAAACATGTTCAAGTGATTTGAACAAGTACATAATAACATGTAGTGCCCAAAACAAAAAATTAATTTAAAATTTTTTGAAAAATGTTGAATTCTTGCGAACATAATTCTAAAATTTAAACAATTTTTTTTATATTTTTTAGGAAATTTAATTATAAAATAATTGGAAATATAAAACTAGGAAGAAATTTTTAAATTTGTTGTCACAAATCTTCCAATTCCCAAAAAAATTTTGAAAAATCTTAAACTCAATAAAATGTAAGCCTGAGGCATGTGAAATTTCATTCGAATCAGACTAACCGTTTAGAAGTTACAGAATTATTCTCCGTTTTTTTCTATACCACTGTGCAACAGTTTAAATATATACTACATACATATGTATATTTAAGAGTTTTTTTTTGCTAAAATGATAATATTCGAAAAGGTACCTACATTTGATTGAAATTGGAAAATATAAAAGTAATATAGGGAATGCTTAAGCTGATATGAATGTGAATATTATTCACTTGGTTTAAACCGAAAAGTTCTTTATGTTTGTATATCATATATTAAATCGCTTTTGAATTCGTTTGTAGTTAAATGCACTTTTTGCTGTTTTCCTATTTTGAACATAAAATAACATTTGTTACTATTACAACTTTTATGACTGTTAAATCTTATTTTTTATATTTTATTTCAAATTCAAAATCCCATTTATGGACATATAAAAAAGAGAGAAACGAATGATTTCGAACCAAAAAATATGAAAATTGTTGGAAATAAAATACAAAAATATTACTGCTACTTCAACTAAATGTTTAGGTTTATTTGGGTTTGTGTGAGAGTTTATGTCTTTTATCCCTCCTCCTTTCGGTACTTTTATACGTATGTATGTATGTATGTAAGTACGTACGTACGTATTACTTGCATTCATTCTCATACAATTTATTGGCTTAAATTTTTATTAGCTTTGCCACTAGGCAAAAAGTTGTATCAACACACAATCTCAAAAAAATGAGAAAAAGAACATTTTTCCCTTTAATACACATGCAAGGGACATACATACAGAAGACATGTAGTAAGTATAACAAAAGTTTAATACATACATATGTATGGATGCTTACATACATAAATACACAGTATATTAATAATACCCGATTGGAATTTAAGATAAATAAAATATGCCGAAGGCAATATTATGTAGACACGAAGACGATGACAATCTGCTACTACATAATTGGGTATAAAATATTTGAACAATTCTTAAGAAAATAAAAAAAATAGAATTAGTTTCTTTGTTCGACTTTTCCAATGGGCATTGTGCATAAAGTAAGCAAGCCAAATAAAAATGGCCAATATTGTTGACAATGTAAAAAAGAAAATTTTTTTTACATTTTTATTCATTTCTCTATTTCTCTTCTATTAAGTCAACATTTTTGTGTCATCAATTTTATAGACATTACATACTCGCATGACAAAGTTACATTTTATTTCTTTGAAATTACATTTTGTGAAATGTACGAATTTGTGATTTAAATTATTTTTGAGAATAAAAAATTTGCCAAAACCATAAGTTATTGCGCTCAGAGTGAATGTTGAAATGATTATGAATTATAGGAGCTCTATACAAAATTTCGTATCTGTATCCCGTAACGTGTGTAATTAATATTAACACAATATTTAATTCTGAGCGCCATATGCTAATTGTATTTTATTGCAATAATAATTTAATATACCTACAATTACTTATGTGTATAATATCTATATCACTTTTCTTACGTAAATACATATGTATGTATATACATTAGAGTGGCCCGTTTGCACTGATGTTCCCACCGAAAATGAAAATTTTGTTCATTCTACGATATCATTTCCGAACATTTTTATCCTGGAGTGAACTGGGTCAAAGGTTAAAAATTCAATTTAATTTTTTTAATTTTTTTTTTCATATTTCACGCAAAAGAATGATAAGAAAATTGTTTATCATGTGAAAGGGTTTTGGGATAAATTTGTCTAATTATGTCAATTAAACTGAAATAGTTGTTCTAATAATCCACAATAAAAGTTTCAACTGATTTCTGTATTCAAAGATACTTATATTCGAAGTCGGCAATGAAAGAGCGAATGTAATAGCCTTAAAGGGAAGGGAACTCGAGGTAGTTAACCTGACAAACACAAAACCATTTGACGCAACGAGGGCAGAATTGGATAAATGAAACCATGGGTAGAACCACAAATATCCTATTGGGTGACCCTAACGAGAGCAGAACGAGAAGCCTCCTCAAAATGAACAAGTCTGAGGTTAGTATTAATTAGGATTACGAGCACACCTATATAAAATTGGACGTGCGGATTCAGACGAATGTAGAGCATGTAGAGAGGACAGTGTAACTCTGGAGCACTTTCTTTGCCATTGTCAGGCTTTTGTCGAAATTAGATCCAAGTATCTTGGAAGTGATATTATTCCGGATATAATATCACTTACGAACACTGATTGGAAAATTCTTAGGAATTACGTTACATCGGACAATAATACATTAAGTGAATCCTATATAAGGTTTTTGTTTTTACCAACAAGCATTTTCCGTGTAAAGGAGCGCACAACAGGCCCGATAGTGGCCTAGGTGTATTTCTTCGGATTTGATGTAGATACATCCTCCTATCAACCTAACCTATTTACTATTTACTACAAGATTGGCGTAATCAAAAAAAAAAAAAAAAAAAAAAAAACGCATCAAAAAAGACGACTTAATTTTTTTTACGATGTATTAATATAATACTTCTGAAATAACTTTCAAACAAATTATCGGAATTCAAGCATAAAGCCAGATAAACAAGGTTTAGATTAATATGTTTCTAATCTGATTTTAACTAAACTGAATTTTTATTTATATAAAAATATAAAAATGTGGATTTTAGTTTTGACATTTAAAGCAAAAACTCGCCTTAACACAGAAAATAGTAGACATTTTTAAAAATAGATTACATTAAAAAGTATGATATCGAAAATAAGAGCAAACTTCCAAAAATTTGTATTTTTTAATTATTGATAATGAAATTAATTTACATTTTAGGAAATCTTATGAAATAGTCATAGACTCAATAGTTCACTTTAAATGCTGAAATCTTTGCAATATAAGCCTTATTTTTTAACAATTACAGATTCCATAAAATCGGAATATTTGCCATTATTAGCCAGTGTTTATTTTTCTTTAATTTGTACTCATACTGAAATTGTTCCACCCATTTTGTTAATTTTATATTTGGGCATAGTTGTATGCATGTGTTAGTGTTTTTATGGTTTTATATACCTACAACATGTGCCTAAAATAAATGTGTGTAATATTTGTTTAAAAACTTTTTTATATTTGTTCCCAGCTCTTACATTTGCACCGACTTACATACAAACATAAATGTATATATAAGTACGTAGTATATTAGATGATGTCTATAACGAGAGCTAAAAGCACTAACGAACCATAAAGTGTGAAAAAAATCCTCCCAAATTATTAATGTGGTCATATATTTGCGTTATTTCTTTCCTAAAACAGCCATTTATTTGGTTGGCGTTCACATGTACACATACAAATACTAAAAATACACACAATATTGGTGCCATTTGGCTGTAATTAGTGTAATGTTTTTTTTCGTTCATATTTTTTTAATTTTTTCACCAACAGTTTTTATTAGAAAAACTTTATATTGTTCAATGTATTGGCTTCATACGATTTATGTATGTGAATATACATACATTCATACATATGTGTGTGTAATCATTGTACATGTACAGAAATAAATGAGCAAATTATAATAAATTTAACAACAGAGTGTGTATGTATTTATGTATAGAAGTATCTAAGGCATGGTGCTTAATTTGTGTGTGTGGTTATGGGGAGAGTAATCAAATATTATTATAGAAGGAGGTAATTATTTGTTAAACACGCTTATTTATTTCTCACAAAGGAGTTCGCTCACTTCGAACTTTAAGTAAAAATACGTTTAGAGTTTAATATTTAAATTTTAACGCTTCAATTAGGAACTGAGAATTTCAATCGATCATTTACCTTTACAATATTTTATGCAACATGAAATATTCATGGAACACATTTTGCAATGTTCATAAATAAAGAGATTGTATTTTCACAGCAATCCTTAACTTAACATTATTCTCAAAGCATACTTTAATACAAAAGAAAATCCATAAAATATGGGTCAAAATAAAACTTCACCACCGCATACGTACTTATTTTTGTTTTGTTTATATACAAAATACATATGCAAATATATACATATATACATAGATAAATGTACATACATCATATACACACTTATTTGAAATACTTAATGCAAAAAAGAATCCTGTTCACTAACAAATGATTGCAACTAAAAAGTATTTTAGATGCAAACTTCTTAAGTAAATGTATTATACTCATCAGCAGCAGAATATACAAAAATTCAATGGTTTAATATTTTTAAAGCCATACATACATCTCGCATTTTCAGGAATTTTTTATAAAAATGATCATTTCCCTTCGAAATACTAATGGAGTTGAATACGAACTAAAAACTTATGTATGTATGTGCGAATCAACTGAATCGAAATTATAAGAGACGTTAATTTTCTAAAAAAAGAACACTCAACAATGAAAATTTAAATTAGAAATAATTTATGTTGATCATTGACATAACTACTAACTAAAAAAGTTACTTTTACTTAATCCGTTATTAAAGTTAAATTAAAAACAGCAAAAATGTTTTTACTTTCGTAGTTTGGCTTAAAAAATGTTCACAAAAGACAATTACTTTATTTCGAATACTTTTTAAGTAATGGTTCAAGATTTCTTTTGTAATTTTTTTAAGGGAAATCTGATAAAAACTTGAGATGCCCTTTGAGATTTGTATGTGTGAATGGAATGTATATTTTATTTTTTTATGAACAATACTTTGTGGTACAAAGCAACAAATATTATCATATAGATCATCACAATCACCATCATCGTAATTTTCGTCTTCATCGTATGACTTGTTGTTTTGTTTTTATTCAATAGTATTTTTATTTTTATTCAATAAAGTCAACCATTTATATTTATTATGTGTACAATATACAAAACGAATTGTCGGGTGGTTGTTAAATTTGTTTCTTACTTCGAAACGAATAAATTTGTTTAAAATCAAACTTGCATATTTCTGTGTTCATGCTCTTACGATTTTCTTTTAAAATATCCAGATAAGAAAACAAAAAAGACTAGGAAATACAGAAATCTAATTTATTTAAAGATAAAAATCTTATGGTGCTTTTATGGAACTCAGCCTACATAATCTTTGCAAATGTTTTAGTATTGAGTAGGATTTTCTTATTTATTTTTAATTTTATTAAAAGCTGCCAAAGCCAAAGCAACAGATATGTACATTCATACATACATACACCCATATGTATGCGTATACATATTTAGGATTTGTATGTAACTATTTGAAAATAAATAAAATAGGGAATATAGAAAATAATGTATTTCTTTTAGACAAATTGTCGAAGGATTTTCATCAGATTAAAATTAGAAAATAAAACGATTGATGTTGTGTTTATTATATTACAAAGACAAAGACTAATCTGTGGAATCGCAACAATTTCAATATTAAATTATAATAGTTTACACAACTTGGGTTTATAACCATTTGCCACCATGATCCTCAATTAATTTGGAGATCAAAATAATTTGCAAAACAAAACTATTAGATTTAGGATCAAACATTAATGAAATTTTTAGTGTTAATTTAATTTTGGTTATTAATGAAAGTGGGGATTTTTCTTGTAATTTTTGCTTTTTGCTTAAGTTTGAAATAAATTTAAACATAACCTAAACGATACGAGTGAACGTACCAGCAGTATATGTATGTACTCTCGGCCATAAATATAAATGAATGCTCACCCTTTCACTGTGTGTTGTTCGACGTTATGCCTTTTTATACTTTCTTTCATTTAGACATTTTTATTTAATTCAAAGTTGGGTGCTTTTTTCTTCTTGTGTGGCTAATTTCATATGCAAAAATTTGTTTCAAAACAAAGTTTCAGTTCACATTCATTTATTTCAGTTATTTGTTCATTTTCATTCTTTCGTGCTCGTTCTCGCATTTGTTAGTCCCATTTTTCTGGCGTTATAACATGGCAACCGGAAATACTTAGTAGAAAAACACAAGTTGAAAATTGTGATTTGTCTTTGTATAGGCATAAATTAAATAGGACTTTTATTACTTTTTATGTATGTTTTATTTAAGTATACTTTTTTTGCTGCTTTATTTTCGTGCAAAGTCAACTTTTTGGCCCCATTTTTTCTTATTTTGGCCAAAAGTGAGTGTAAAACATTTCAAATTACTTTAGAGTAAAAAATTTATGGATGTCCATTAAATGGGTTTGAAACGGTGGTCTCTTAAGTAAAATTAATGAAGTGTAAAGGGATTTCAAATACAAAGAAAAAACTCTGGTTTTCTTTTTAATCTTTTTAACGAATCATAACTTACAAAGTCCCAAAAATGTACATAATTCCATTCTATTTAAATTCTATTTTCGCTTTCACTAATAATAATCGTACATTCTTACAACAATGTCTGGCTTTTGCGGTTTAAAGGTTACGATTTACTTAAGACAAGTACAATAACAATAAAAAATAAAAACAAATACAAGCATAAAAATAAAATAAACAACGACTTAGTGGTTTTTATTTTGGTTTTGAATGTTTGCTTTGTGTGTGTCTGTCAGTTTGCCAATATAAAAGAGAGTGTTGGTGTGCGACGGAAACAGAGAGCTTTTTTTATGAATATTTGTTTATGTCCCATAAAAGACAAAACAAATACATACATATGTGTTAGGTTTATATACTTAGGACCTGCTTTGTAAAACACAAAATAATTTAATTTGTAAATTTGTATGTACAACAACAAAAAAATATTCACTCATATGTAGTTCTCATTTTCCATAAAAATTTAATAAATAAATTTTTTGCTTTAGGTAATGTTTGTTTTACACTGTCGTAGTTTTGATACTGGATAAGTAAGGTGAGATTATCATTTCAAATAGTTTTGGAGAAAAACGGATTTTATGAGATTTTACTATTTCTTAAATAACTTTTAAATAAACCAGGAACATTCAAAGTAGCGAAAAAAAGAAGTAGAGTTTACTCCAAGGAGGAATGTTCTTCTTTATGATTCAATTTTCACTACTTCATGCTCATGAAATAATTTTTTGTTAATTTTTGGAAGTGATTTGGAAGTACATACTAAAATATGTTATTATAATAACAATTAATTTGACTTAAATAATTTTAACACAAATAACAGAATTACTATCATTTAACATAAAAAAATATTATTTTTAAACACAAAAAACTTAAATACAAATTATATGTATGTATATTTATTATAAAAATAGTTCATACTTAAAAGCAGATTGTTCCAATCAATAATGTATGGCTTAAACATCGATATTTATGTTGTGGTTCATTTTAAATATTCGTACCGTTTAGGCACTTGTAATTAAAAAAGAACAATCATTTTTAAAACTCACGTACAAGCTGTTGCGAAACAACTCTGTATTTCTGGTTCTATATTTCTCATAAGTTGAATAAGCAAAGCCAAACTGGAGATAATCATTGGGTGAAATTCTTAAAAAGAGGAAATAATAAATAAAAAACAGAAATGCTTACTTGTTTAATTGCTTAAGCTTCATTCATTATGCAATGACTTTTTAAAATACAAAATTATTGTGATGCACAGAATTACCCAGATACTTCAACAGATAAACAAAATTAGATAGACCGAACTACACACAAATTCTCACATACTGACATGTATTTAAGAAAAAATGTGTGTGTTGGTATTTGTGAAGAAAATGGAAAAGGAAAAGAAGAGCTGCCACCATTTTTGTTACAAACACAACATTTGAACGCATAAACATACTAATGCCAGTTTAGCGTAATACTATGAACAACAACGTCAGCACTTATTGTTGTGACTGTATATTTAGTTGTAGCATCAGAGACAACAGCTGCAGCAAGAATTTCCTAGGGAAAGACTTTCGAAGGCAAAAAATAAATATGTATAATAAATGTGGCATTGTGTACCAAATGAGTTAATTACAACATTTTTGTGACCCAGATTCAACATTTGTCAGTAGCACGGAGAAGAAGTTAAAACCAACAAAAAGCAAAGAATGTATAGTCGGGCGTGGGCTACCATGTGATACCCTACCTACCCTGTTACAAATGTGGATTATTTTTAATAAAAAACATTTACCGCCATTTTCACCACCACTAGTTATCGTTTAACTGGTAGTTATGCATCCAGTTAATACGATTTTTATATGAGAACTGTCAATGTATCTTAAAGTTAAAAAATAACTAGACATTGTAAAAATACGGGTTAAGGTGTTTTCTATTTTAATTCCGATGTACATATTTTAACAATTTACAAATCAAAAACTGATTATCTGAAAGATGGATTATATGGGGGCAATTTTGGAATTTAATTTTACATTAAATTTTTTATGTTTGGGGGTTAGATTCAAAATCGGCAGTTTTCTTTTATTTAGTCATATAGAGAGATACTAGAATATTTAACATAATTAAATATTCTAGTATCTCGTGGTCCGGTTTTATGGTGGCTAGATGAAATAATGGACCGATTTCAAACATTTAAAATAAGTTTCGTCCTAAGAGTATGCACCAAATTTCATCAAAATATCTTGAAATCTGCGATATATAGAGAGATAATATACCAATATATTTGGGTGTTACCAACATCAGTACAAACGCATAATATACTCCTCACTGTATAAGTGTAGGGTATAATTAAATATATATACATATATGTTTGTATGTGTAAATATATAAACCCAGCAGTTCGACAATTGTCAATGATTACGAAAATTACAATAATTTCCACATATAACCACCTGGTTGGCTCTAAGTCGTCTTTCCTTACGAATGTACTCTATGCATACGAGAGTGAATACAGTCATCACCCTTTTGTAAGTGAGAGCGGGGACCATATTCTCCCCAATTAATCTAGAAGTGGCACTTGAAATATCTAGTTACCTGGGAAGGCGGGTGACTAAGGGAAACCGTAAGTGGTAGGTTAAATAGCTAGTTTAGGACTGTCCCCCCGAACTGCTGAGAAGGCAACCTTTGTACAATACAAACAAAGTGAACCAGAAATATCAAATCCTGGGCAGCTTGTCTTTTCTTGCGCTATGTTGGGTTGTGTGAGAAATAAATAAATCTTCAGTCTTCCACTTGGAGTTGAAAAATATAAAATTAAATGCACATTTATTTACACTTTACTTGGCAATTTTACACGTACACAAACTAAAGAACAAGTACTTTATTCTCGTACAATTAAATAGTTGTACTTATTACCCACTCACAGAACGAGAGTGACGATGAGATGATGCAAGGGCTTCTATTTGGTTAAGGTGTATCTATTATGTTATTTTCTGCAGGATTGTCTACTTTTATACTTCATTTAAAATTGTTTATCTCATAATGGTGAAGCAGATTTCCGCTCTAATAGTAGTAAACATGTTCGTTGTTTTAATTTACACCCAAATAAATAACTATTTTGCTTTTTCTACTTAAGACTCACACACACCCACTTGTACACTGCTTGTGTAGATGTACGGCATTATAAAAACGGAGCTGTTGTATTGGTTAGGAATAGTTTCCCATCTGTTCGGGGGGAACAATTTATTTAACTAACCACTTAGTATTACCCCTAGCCAACCCAGGTGACTAGCTATTTCAACATGTGTTTTAGGAGGATGTCAATCTCTTTGTCTAATTGGTGGGCAATGTTTGTCCATTCACTTACAGAAAAATATTATGGTTCGACCTTAGAATATTAGGGTCGACCTTAGAATATGTAACTATACATTGAATATGTAATTCATATTCATTTGTGTGACTTATTTTCTTTATAATTCCTTAACATCAAATGCATGTAATTGTGATTTTAATCAAAACATAATATTAAATACGTTGTTAAAAAAATTAGTATCAAATACATACATACAAATGTTCATAATTGTTTTAAAAATGTATTTGCTATTTTAATCTAAAAATATTTGTAAGTATAAAAATGTAAAGTTAGCCCTTGTTGTTAATGCCTCGTTTAAAAACTATATATCCAATTTATTCTATAAAATTTGATGGAAAAATAAAAAATCCGCAATTGTTTAATTATAGTCCTGGTACATAAAGTATGTTTTTAAATAAAATATTTGTTGAGCGACAAAACAAATCTACATACAAATTAAACAAACCATTCGGCATTTATAAATATTTTAGTTTATGTTCCAAAACATTTTCGAACATAGAGATTAATTAGAAAATTCAACAAAAATGCACACTTTTTGGGATTAAAACGAAAATGAAAAAATATATTTTCATTAAAGTCATAAAGTCAACACACAGTCCTCATGCACTTCCACATTCATTTGTATATGAATCTCTAGTGTGGGAAATGGTTGAAATAAGTAAATTTTATCTTAAAAATAAATGGTCATTTCCGAAGAACTTTTAATGAATTTTTGAAACATTGTGAATTTTATTTTTGTCTTTAACACAAAAGTTCTGTGTGAACGTGAGGTTAATATGTAAATAAAAATACATGTGTATATATGTATTAATTTATGTATACATATTAAGTTCATGTAATAAGTGTTTAAAGTTCTTTCTATCTTAAGTATTTATTTATTTAAATTTTATTTTGGTTGAATATATAATTGCTTTCAGTTTAGTAGTTTTGTTGTTTTTTTTTTCATTTTGGCGAAAGTATATAGGATTAGGTCCTTTTGCTTTATTCTCTTTAGTCAATGTTAAATAACTGAGGATTAAAATTTTAAATATTTTTATTTTCTTAAACCATTTTGACCATTTGGCAAAATTTACAGTTAAAGATTTATGTTTAAATTATAAACTTATATACACAAACATATGTAAGAGATGTTTATCGCTAAAAATCATATGTGAATAACAGAAGAATACATGAGGAACATAGGACAACTGAAAAAGATTTTTTCGGTTTGTTAAGGAGTTACGAACAAAAAGGCGAAAGTAAAATTATATAGACGAACATGAAAAGTCTAAGAAGCCACAAGACTACATTTAACACAATGTGAATATAAAAACACATTCATGTGAATACAAAAAGAACATCTGAAAGCCAAAAAACTAAATAAGGAATTAAAATGAAAATCCTGCATACTTAACAAAACTGTTAAGCTTCATCTAAGGCATCCTTACATCTAGACTTACTCATATAAATATGCAAACCTACAAACAAACATACATACATATGTATGTACGTACTGTATATGTTTGGCTTTGTATTCTCATGTACATATTTAGTTTTTATTCGTATTAAGGATCTTTAGGGAGAAAAAAAACTCTTACAATTACAAACATCCATTTACAGATGTTTTGTTGTTTTCTTGTAGGTTTATTTGTTTGTTTGAATGTCAAGAGATTTTTTCTCCCGTATCCCCCAGTCATTCTACCGGCATTCATTCTTTATATTATTGTTGGTGTTTATTTTGAAATGAAAATATTTCCTTTTACATGAGTATTTCTAATATAACTGTTGTTGTTTTAACTAAGCACATTTATGTGTGTGTATGCTTGTGCACAAAAAATATTACAGTACGTGTTAGTATGTATATTAGTTATACATATGTACAAGTATATTTACGTACAAAAGAACTTACATACATACTTACAAATCTAAATAACTATGTATGTATTTGAGTCAATAAGTGTTTACAACATAGCTGTCTATGTGTATTTGGTAGTGTGGTTATTGTGTCAATGGATTTTATTATTTTATCTGTGTTTGTGTGTTTGCATTTCATTTAATGTTTATTTATAATTTACAACATTTTTCTGTTTTTGGTTTTTTGTTCTTATTTGTATGCTAATCCTCTAATAGTAATTACATAAATAAATCAAAGGAAAGGGATTAGCAGCACACATACATATACTAAACAATTCGCAAAAAATGTACATACATATACACTCATAAATATGTAGATATGTATATTTTCCAGATATAAAGATATATACATATGTACGTATAATTACTTAGAGAAAGAATAATCTTACGATTGCATTAAATAATATAAAAGGGACTAATTAATATTTGCTTGATTCAAAATAAAGGTTAATTTTAAATCCGCTTTGAATAATGTAGGATATAAGGCTATTAAACTAAATTATACACTACAATATTCAGTTAACATTGTGTACATGTACAATACAAAAATAATTGGAACACTAAAGTAAAAGAAATATTAAACACATGTTTAGATTTACAAAAAAGAAATATTAGTTAAAAAAGTTTTCATTCATGGAAATATCGAACAAGGGTATTAGTACTCATTTTATGAAACATTAAAGACATTTTCAGACTGCAATACTGTGCAGTGGACCATTCTACGAAATGGCGATCAAAATTCATAACTTTTGATTGAATTGGAATTTTTAAACCCGTTATGTTATAATTTCCCCGATAAACAAATTTTTGTATCTTATTTGTCCTAAATATGTGTATTCATACTAATATACTCACAGAAAATTTGGTGACTCTAGCTGTAACAGTATTGCACAAATATGAATTTTGTTATTTAATTTATATGAGAGATGCCACACCCACTATTGATAATTCGCCCATTTTTCTCCTAAGTGTTCATCGATTTCTAAGTTCACCGTGCAAAATTTGAAGACTATAGCTGTTATAGTTTATCAAATAAAAACATTTTTGTATCTTATTAATATGAGAGATACCATGCACAATGATTCTAGACCGCCCATTTCCCTTTAAAAATTCATATTCATATACAAGTTACAAGTACAAAATTTCACTCCAGCTTTTATAGTTTCCTAGATATACGAATTTTAGTAACTTATGGGAGATGCCACGCCCACTAATGCAAGTCTGCATCTCTTTGTATATAGACGTGGCAACTCGGCCATTAAGAATTGCAAAACTTGTTTCTTTCAGTTCCTTCCGGACTATAGGAAGATACTTTGAAAATTTCACGAAAAGAGGTCAGTCCGTTTAGCTGTTTATAGACTTTAAACAACAATACAAACAAAGACACACACATTTCAAAACATTTCTTTTCATAAATGTTCAGAAAAGATTCGATGTTGGGTCAATTTATCTGATGCATATGCGCGGAACCGGGCGTATACATACATATAAAATGGAGCATACGCGTCTAAGGGGAGGGTTTTGGACTATAGCACAGTGTAGGACTTTTTTTGTTCTCATAGGGTTTTTTTCAAGGTTTACATAAATTTCCAGTACAACATTAAGTATAGCTATACCTACATACATTGTATATTCAGCATTGTGGTCTGAAGCCGGCTTAATAGGAAGTATATGTATTTTAAATTCGGTGAAATCAATCGTTTGAATTGTAATATAATTATTTTCATAAAAAGGAAAGGTAAAAATATACTTTCTAAACAACTATTCGGATATTTATATAGGATGTACATAAACTAATTCTAGTGTTAAAATATGCTTAAACATAACTGGAACCAAACACAAAGACAGAAAACGAAACCATTATTGTTTTTTTTTTTCTGCCAAAAGCCACCAACATTGACAATAAATATCCTAAGCAAATAAAAATGTACAAATAACTTTCTGTTTTAAAAACAACCTTTTATTTTGTGGCAAAACCGAAACAGACAAAAAAATAATGTTTCTAATTGTAGGTCTGCATGAACAGTACATATGCCCTACACAATATTAAAATAATAATTCTTTTTCAGTATGTTTTACGAATATTTACAACATATGTAAATGAAGTTAAGTATGTATTTAGTTTAAAATTATCGTTTACATGATAAATGAGAAAATATACATACATGCATATATATGTATGTATAGTGCTTCATCAAATCCACTCCAACAAATAGTTTTCAATGCAAATACAATAGAGAGATACAAATGGAATGACAGGACTTTGTATACCCTTATCATACATAGCGAATGATTGAAAAAGAGTAAAATAGGCCTTAAACTCCTGCACAAACATGTGCCATAAAACAGTAACACAACACTTTTATAGACTCATTAGATAATGTTGGGAAAAATGGAAAAAAAAAAAATAAATAAAAAAAGGAAACAACAAAAATACTTATATACAGTTTAAGACAAATATTGCAAATAAAACCTACGATTGAGCAACAAACAAGGGTGTATATTTGTTAAAAGAAAAATGTGGATTTAGATAAAAAAGGTTAAAGTATTTTAAAAATATTTAAATGGCAAAATAAAAGAAGAAAAAAAAAAAAACGAAAAGATTCCTCCACATTTGTTGAATAGTATAAAAAGGACATTCTTTCTTGTGTTTTTGTTTCTGCTAAATGCGTTACTAAATGGTTGTTTCATTTTTGTTATGGTTTTTCTGTGTATTTAAGATTTCTACAACTTTGTTTTTATTTAGTATCAAATGATAAATGACCTTGTAAAGTAAAAACTTTACAATGTAAATATGAGAAAAAACACAAAACAAACATGACAAACACCAACAACAAATTTTTAAAGTTCAAATACATTAAAGAGTGATAAATTAAAATAAAATATTACAACATTTGATGAAGATCAGTTTTATTCTGAGCACTTACATACGTTTATATTATTTTTTCCTTATTAAGTTAAGTGTTAAGTCTGTTTTACAAAATATTTGAATGGAGTGATACTAAGAAGCAATTAACTACTTTTTAACCATATTCAAGTTATCAATGACCTCATTTACATATATACACATACACTTCAAATTGAAAGAAATAAAGAATTTTAGTATTATATCAGTTATTAGTTATAGTATTTTCGATTTAGAAATTCCCTTCCACCCATAGTAAAGCTGTAGATATATTTATTGCTTTGTCTCCTATTCCAAACCACATCGCATTCAGACAACAGATACTGTATTTGTTACGTTTTCCACTTATTTTGTTCTTATTTGTTCATGACTTCTTTGCTAAATTTTCTTAATTAAAGTTCAGTTAACAGTTGTTCTTTTTATTACACAGCAAGATATACCCACTAGAAGTGTCCAAAATATATCGATTTTGCTCAGATTTGGCTTCTTTTGTTTATTTTTATCTAAAACGTCCTGGTGCATGACATTGTTTTACAACCCAAATTTCTAGGGGGACGGCCTGTCGAATAAAATTGTTTTCCTTTATAAAAGCTAGGGGCACTCTAATATATGCATATTATATGTACATATACGTGAACGAATTTATGTTATATATAAAATAATAGGAAGAAATGCCAGCATATATATATGTATATATATATATATATATATATATATATATATATATATATATATATATATATATATATAAAATTGATTTTCTGAAAGTTTTATTATGAAATAAATTCTCTCGAAAACCAATCTTTACTATACGAAATAATAGTAATAATAAAATAAATAAAAAACAAATTAAATTTAAAATTTACCTTCTAACAAGTATTTTACTGAAAAGAAAAATAAAAAGTAAAATAAAAATTGAGAAATAATAATAACTTAATAAAATAAAGACATTAATAATTAATTAAAAATATTTATATATGCATATTAGGGCATTCAATTATTCGGATTTTTTGAGGTTTTATGTTAGGCGGTTAATAAACGGATAATTCAAAATTTTGAACTAATAAGGAAATTGTATGTTTTTATCAATTTTAAAGCAGTTTTACAACATATTTCTCTTTTTATAACAAACAAAATTGTAATTTTCCACTTCTTCGAGTTCAATTCATTGACGATTTTTTAATTATAATTATTTCTTCAAACTTTAGAAAATATTTGTTTTCATTTGTTTCTATATAAAGAAATTAAGGTAATTAATTTCTGTTCCGCATGAACCCATTCTAGAAGTAGTTAAATCACAACTAATTCTTAAAATGTTTTTAATAGTTTGAATACCCTAAGATACATACATACATATATCATTAAAATTAAGTTTTAATTAAATTATGCAAATCTTATATAAATATATTTGAATTATTATTTTATTATAGTTCTTTTTCTTTAACGATTTCCATTATTCAAGCTTATCTCGTCTAAAAATTCATAATTTGTTAATTGCTCTAAGTTGCGGAATTTGTTTAAATATTAATACAAAATGTAGAAAAGAAATCCTTTAATTTAATTATGTTTGTATTTCATAAAATAATTGACCTTTTAATTTTTGTAAATTTGTTTTTGTTTTTATTTTTAGTAAGAAAAACTTTTTTAACTCAAGTAGAAAATATTTTTAATTTAAAAAACCTGTTTAACAATAAAAAAATAAAAGTTTTGCTAATAAAGTTGATTTTAATAAACTTCTTGTTTTCTGTTTGTTTGCTTTAGAAACCAGGGAAAATACAAAAGAAAACAGTTTTAGCAACAAAAAACAACAACCATTTACATTAATAATTCATAAATCCCAAGGAAAATATGTACGTTTTTTGTTTTGTAGCTCTTGTTATTCCTGCTGCTTAAAATGAAAATTATTAAATGCGATGATAAATGAGCCTAAAAATAAAAAATATATACTCTACTATAAATTAATAATAATAAATAAAATATGTAATGTTTCTGGGTTTTTAATATTTTTCAAATTATATTTTTGAATTGTTCTTTGATCGCGTCTTGTGATTTGTTTTTTAATGTTCTCTGTCTTTTCGCTCAATGTCTGTTTGTAGAGTAGTAAAATGAAAAGAAATAAAATAAGAGACAATGGTATGTTATCTGTCACATAAAATTATGTTTTATATTTTTAATAGTAGTTTTTCTTTGTATGCGAATCTTTGTTTTTCTTATCAGGCTGTCAGTATGTGTGTCTTTTCGGTTTTGGCTCCACAAATTTCATTGACTTTGCGATTTTTTTCAAACATTTTGTTAAACTTCATTGCGAAGCTCGTAAAATACATTTGTTGCCATTCTTGTAAGTGTGTGAGTTTTCTTCTCATTTTTCTGGTTTGTGTTTTTTATAATAAAAGTTAGAAGAAGCAAAAAAACAACAACAAAGTTTTGTAATAAACATTCTTTCTTCAATTCAAGGAATACACACACATATGTAGGAACATGTACTTTGAAAAGAAGTTTTTGTACGAGGTTTTTTCTCTTTCATATTGAATGTAATTTGTAACTTATGACCTTGATTAAAAGCGTGACAAAAAATTTTGTTAATAAAATATGAATAATAAATCAAGAGACAACAAGCGACAAAAACAACAAAACTTTGTTTATATCTATTTTTCAAATGCCAGAATATACACATTTTTTCCGATTTTAAAAGTTAAAATGTTAAACATAACTTTTTTTTAGCTAAATTTTATCGACATTTTTCTATAATAATCTGCATTTATGAAAAATATGATAAACTTATTTGAATGCGGAAAATTACTTCTTTCAAAAACAACTTTAACAAAACTTTATGCAAATTTGTAGTTTCTTTAAGGTTCCTACAAATTATGAAAAATTTTTAATATAAGTAGTATGTATATGATATTCATATGTATACAAAAGTATGAACAGAGCATATGCATGAAAATGTCCCTTATCGGAGCGTATGACAAACACAAACATAAATGTATATCACTCATACGTACACGTGTAACTAAAATAAATTTACTTTTAGTTTTATTGATTTAAAGCATATATCATGTTTTGAATAAATTTTTCAGAAAATTATTCAAAACTAATGGAGATTGTAGATGGAAATATAATTATACACAACTCGGAGACACGCCTCGTATAACATTAAAACAGCTTTATCTTTCATGTTCTTTTTTAATTTTTAGCCAATTGATAAAACGAAATATAATAACACGCATTCGCAAAAGTCATGACTTTCCCCGCGAAGCCATGATCCAAGAATAGTTTATATTAAACGATCATAATTTTAGCGAATCATGTAGTTTTCATGATCATTATGTAAATATGTTGAAAAGATGAAAACTAATATATTGATAAAAACTTTAAGCCTTAATCTACAAAACTTGCGAGTTTCTGTTAACTAAAAACTTAATTTGTTTTGCATAATTTAAAAAATAATATATTTATAAAAAAGTCTATGTTATTCTTAATAAAATGTTCTACCTTATATTTCCTTATAGGTGTGTATGCATGTGTGTACACAATTAAATCAAATATACATACTTATAAATTATCTTATTGTAAAAAATAAAAATGTAAGCAAGTTGCTAATACCTACATACGTATTATGTTTTAAGCATTAATTACAACCTGTTGACTAATTATTGAATAGCAGTCGTCAATATCCTTGTGGTCCCTTCTTTTACAATGTGGCAATTAAGACCTCAATTAGGCAACAATTTATACCAAAGAACCACTTTTATTTTACATTCTTACATATACATACATACATAATAAGTTTACTTTTTTCATAATGAAACTTACCATTTTCTTCCTCGATGTTACGTGTCATGGCTGTGGGTGTTACACGAGCACGTGTTGATGTTGTGTGAGTTGCACAACATATAATGAGTATAAAAATCCAACATAATACAGATGAACAGGACAGTTGTACGTATGATGATAAATCCATAGTTCAGACAGTGTAAATACGTAATACCAGTGATTGTAAAAAAGTCAAACCGTATCGAGATGAGCTGAACTGTGTGGAGTTGAGTTGGATATAGTTAAGATGTGTTATATTATTTTGTTCGGTTTAGAATGGTAAAGTTCGTGTTTCGTTAGTGGAACGGAATTCTATTCAAATGAGTGTTTGTGGGGCGCATAAAATTGAAATAAGGAAACAAATAAAAGGAAGTACTACACATATAAGAAACAGGAACTGGATTAGTTGTGGGGCTGGTTTACGATGAAGATGATAACACGGGGCAGAAAGAGTCAGGAGCAAGTAAGTGCACCAGCAGTTGATCCAATGAATATGCAAGACATGTATGTATATTCAGAATGTTAATTATGTTCAGTTGTTATTGTTGTTAATGATGTTTTTGTTTTTTTTTTTAATGTGCATGTATTTGCTTTTATTCACAACAATTTTATTTTATAGTGTTACGAGTACACTTGTAGTTAATGTTGTTATAGTTGTTTCTGCTTCTGTTGTTTTTCATTTTTTGTTGGTTTACATTTTTGTTTTTATTTTTTTATTAAGTAAACTTGACTTGAGCTGTATTATGTTTAAATTTACATGGCCATGGGTCTTGATTGCTATTTATGTTTGTACGGGTTGCAATATAATAGAAGTACAGGATCAACAACCACCTGTATTTGCTATAGACCGCAAATGATTATAAACTTTGTATTCAAGGAAATGGTTTGTCGACCAGTAATACAACACAGAACAATGTAATGCAATAGCAAAACAAGAGTATAATATAAAATTTGTACAATGTCGCAATATTGTTAAATTTTTGCTTTAAATATTTGCAATAGTTTTAAATTTATTATTCATTATTGTATAGAATTTACATTGAGTGATCTCACACTGAACTAGATAGACTCAAGTTTGCAGTTGAAGTGATTTTTGTTCTTTTTTAAATGTTTTTTTTTCCATAGCAACTAAATTCAAAATTGAAATTAAATTTATACTAAAGTCGACTACACTTTTTGTAGCGAAAATCTATTTGTTATATGTATGTATTTCCATGCAGAAAATATATGTATTTTAAATTGATTTTCACAACATTCCTCGACTTCAATTTCATTTCACAACACTTTCTTTTTCAAGTATGCCACTTGTAATAAAATATTCTCATAAATTTTTTGCATTTCTAGAATGTGGATTCTTAGACTTCTTGTTATTTGAGTGAACTGAGAAGATAAAATAAAAATAAATACATAAATAAAAAAGCAAAGCATGTAAGTAGTGGAAAATATCGTAGGAAAATAGAAAACCAATATATCATCTAACAAACAAGATACAATAAAAATATATGTAATGTATATACATACATACATCCATATCTATGAACTTGTGAAGACACACAAGACAAACACACGTTTCTCTCTAATATTAATATATAAATACAAATAAGTGGGAGGGTTTAGGTAGTAAGTAGATTTTCATAATCAAAAAATGCCAACATAATTCTAATAATTTTAAACACAATGGGTATTTTTAACTAAATTCTAAAGGAAAAAGCTTACAAACATTAACAGTCGTCAAAAGATGAAAAATAGATGAGATCAATCCAAGGGATGTAACACAAAACTTAAGAGTTTGAATTATTATATTTCCTTCACAAAATAGCATCGGGTCTAGATCATTTAAATCAATTGAGATACATTTCCCTTGGAGCTTTAAAGCGTTTACTGTGGGAACATTTTATGATTGATATTTTATTGATTGAAATATGAAATGTCCCACCGTGCATAGTTTTTTCGGTTTTTGTGTTATTATCACGGTAGTATAAAATCAGAGAGAATATACTTTAATATTTTTCTGCGTAACTGTATATAACAGGAACCAATATACTTGTGTGTACAAGGAAAAGTACATGATTTTGGTACATTATGCACACACATCCATGAGCACATACTAGTGCACACAATTCCAGTAAGCAAACAAGAGGAAAAATAAGCACTGCGGAGAGCTGCAAAGTAGAGTAATATAAGCAGGACGACTGAAGAAAACGTTTGTATGCACAATGTGTTGTTTGTTGGTTTGTTTGTTTATATATTTATTTTTGTTGTTATTGCTGTACAAGTGTAGTAGTTATAGCAGTAGTGGTAGTGATAGTCATACTTATTGTATAGTTATGACCATATAGACAGTATACGATTTCCGTTTTCCTGTTTATGGTTATTGGGAGTACATAACATTCTCGTTAGAAACTTACATACACACATAAAAATAAATATCGTACAAAAACGTTTCTTTAAACTGAATATGTACATGTACGTTAGAGTGTCCCGATGAATAGCCTTTGTAATAAAGCATAAAAATAGGCATGGTCCTCAGTTCCCTACCAACGAATTAAAACCTAACTTCATTTGTGAAAAAATAAATATCTCAAATTTTTTCGAAATGGGTCTCAAAAATTATCTAATTTTGAGCTGATTAGGGGAAAAATAATTTTTACATTTTTGTAGAGTATGTTTGGTCCACAAAATTATTTTTAGTGGGTTGAAGAGGCATATTATTTTCGCTATTTATCGAAATATATACATATGTATGTAGATGTCAAAATAGTCATAATTTTTAGCTTATGCTGAGAAAGATTGGTATTTGATTTGGTCCATTTCAGATTTTTTTTAAATTACTTTGGAATTTATATGTCCTTAAAAGCCGTTTTAATTATTTTTCCCACGAAAATGAGCCATTTCGAAAAGAGTGCAGAAAAGAGTGAACATATTGTACTGAGATCAAGATTTTCTATTGTCGGTAGGAAACTGATTTATTTTGTTTTTCTCGTGTTCAGTACTTTAATATGCATCGATTGAGAGGTATTCCTTAAAAATTATGGTCCACGGGACACCCTAATATACATATGTGTGAATACACTTGCATGTGGGAGTATTTTCATTGTACATAAAAAACAATTTTGTATTAAACAGTACTTTTTCTCTTATTTTTGGGTGAATAAGGTTATGATTTTTCAAACTAATAACAGGGCACGTTTTATTTCGAAAAAAAAGCTTTTTATCAGCATTTCATCGCAGCAAATAAATAACAGTAGTTTTATTTTTCTATTATTTATGGATTTGTTAGCAATTGTAACTTGTTAATAAAAAGTGGCCTGAACATAAACAAGATTTCGAGCATACACATAAAAATCATTGTTATTTTAAAGTTAGGTTAAATTCAATATCTGTGGAAGTTTTCGCTGTTTATAAACTGAAAGTCCCTATAAATGAAATACATAAGTATGTATGTGTGTATCTGAATGAATCGGAAACTCTTGACATGCAGACAAACTGTTTATTTTTAGGTACTTATTCTTTACTTATAAATGTATATATGTATGCATGTATGGATGCGAGTAAATATATGATGATGTTTGTTATTGGCAAATATTATTAAATTTTAATTTAACATAAGTATTTATTTTTTAGTTCGACTAAAATCACAAACATACTCATTCTTACTTGTATATATATATATTCATGTAATAAATTTATTTGTATTGCTCTTGAGTTATATCAAAGTGTTCGTCTTCAATTTTGTACGATTTCTGACTGATATGAACCACAAGATTCTCGATAATAGTTAAAGTCAAATATGGGCTAATGACAAATCAGCAATTAAAGTTTATTAATATTATAAATATGGTAGTCAAGAAAGCTCATCGCGGCTTTCAACTAGTCAATCTGCCTTAAGGCAGATTAAGGATCTACAGCGACAGCTCTACATGAGGTTGTCAGAGTTATAAAAATATCCCTCGAATTTTAACAATATATGCATTCAATAACGTAAATACTTCTGCAATTGGTATCAGGAATGTTCCCAGACGTGCTTAGTGATATCATGTCTTATGCTTTGGTGCTACTCGGTAATTGGGCCACAGGCGGCGGCCTAGGAGTAAACCAAATCCAGACGGAACTGGTACTATTCACAACAAAAACCAAGATGCCAGGCTTCAACTTGCCGCGGTTAAAGAACTGCGAAATACGTTTATCGAACAATACCAAATATTTAGGAATTATTCTAAACTCCAAATTATCATGGAAACTCAACATCCAACATAGAGTCAAGAAGGCAACGGCTGCCTACTATACCTATCGTAAGATGTTTGGAATGAAATGGGAACTTAGTCCCAACAAAATTAAATGGATGTACACAGCTATAGTACGTCCTATTCTTATATATGGATCACTCGTATGGTGGACTTCAACTATGAAGAAATTTATTGTAGATCGATCAGCTATACAAAGTTCAGAGATAAGAGTGCATTGGGATAACAGGTGCGCTAGTCCTTCAGAAGCTCTGAACACTATATTGCACATCCTACCTATAGATCTGCATATTATGGCCATATCTGTCTGCAGAGCAGCGAGGATGTACTCATCCGGAAGTTGGAAATCGAGAACATATGGACACCATCCGATTATATTACACCACACACGGATTTTGTCAAACTCAGAGTTCTAAAATCAACTGTGAAAAAACTGGTATTTCAGGCTGAAATATTCTTGAAGGACTTCAATATCTCGATAGTCAAGCGGCACTTCTCTCACTAAATTCTTATACTACCACTTCCCTATTAATTAGACAATGCAAGAAAGATCTGTCTGACATTACCCTTGTTACTTGTTTGGGTCCCTGCACATAGGGACTATTATGGAAATAAACAGGCAGATGAGATATCTGGATCTAAGCTTAATAATATCCTTTGTTTACTGTTATTTACTACATAGTATGGAGTATTAAAAGTTTTAATTTAAAACTATCAATAGATGGAACTACCAATGTAGTTGAAGTATTTTTTTTTTTTTTTTCTTTTCAAAATGGAAAATTATTTTACTTATTTTAATTTCATACTTGGAATCTAACGTTGAATCTAAACAAGTCAAAAAAAAAAAAACACACATTCGAATTTAAAAACTCAATCGGTCAGGTTTGAAGAGGATAAGATTCATTTGTTTCAGACTTTATGTAGATAACAAACAAAATTTGAATGAATAATGAGTAGATATTTATCCCCTCATTTTATAATTAAATTATATTCCAAATTATTGCTAACTCAATTACATTTAATAAAGGTCTGTTGAATTTTAACATCATCAAACGACCATAATTCGTAAAATCAGCAGAAAAAGCAAACAAAATTCCACACGCCAAATAAACACAACATTTTTAAGTGGAACCACCTTCAAATCATAATAAAAATAAAATTAAGCAACAACACAACGAAACACAACAACAATTATAGAAGAACAAAGGAACCATCAAATTCAAATCTGGCGGTAAAAATTTTAAATTAAAATCATTTTTCTATTCTTTTTACGCCCCTCCAAAACGATACATTGTGATTTTTATTTGCATGAACTTTTTTTATTCTTTCATTTGTTATATTTTTTCTTGTTTTGCATCAAACAATTTATATTGTAGACTAGCGGGTGTGAGCGACTGAGTAACTATAATACAAAGAAATATATATATATATATATGTATGTATGTATGTACATTAGACCTGCCCTTTTAAAATAGATTTATGTTTGGTAGATCTTGTTCTTTTAATACAAGATCGATGTATTGTTTGTAGGTATTAAATTTAGAAATACATACACAAGTGAAAACACTTTAATGTTATTTGAACAATCTTTGAAATAATGCGTTACTACAGGAAATTAATTTCTTGCATTCTGAAAATATTAATGATTTATATCGAAAATCATTTTTAAAATTATCATATCAAAATTATTATTAATAGTTTTTGTTTAATTTCTTCGGAAGTAATGCTTAATGATTCTTGTTGGATATTAATGTAAAATTACTTTTCTCTAAATATGTTTGACGTGCATTAGTCATATACAAAAGATATATATATATGCATGTATTATGTATGCATTATATATTTTAAAGGGCAAGTCTAATATACATTCATATGTACGAACAAAATAAAATAAAAATCATTCAAGCGCTTCTAGGGCAAACTAAAAAAATGGCAAAAGTTTTATGTGAAATACTTTTCATATTCATCATAATTTACAATCCGAAAATTGTAAAAACAAAAAGCGAGTTTCCAAAGAGTGCAAAACATTTTGCTCGTTTGTAAGTTTATCTAGTTCAAATCATGGATCAACGTACAATTTAATCATTGCGTGACTGAGATTTTTTTTCTCTGAAATTTTCATGGTGCTGATGATACTTTCCATGATCTTCTGGAAGAATAAATAATAATGCAGAGCAAATACGTCGTTTTGTTGTCTGGTTACACAAACACATCAACATTTAACTATGTTTGAGTATAATTTGCATGAATACGTGAAAAGTACATACAAACATTTTTGCATTCTTATTAAAGACTAGATTTATCCAAAAAAAAACAAAAAAACTTTTGAACACAAGAACAAAAACAAAGTAATAATAATAAAATGTGTAAATTTGTATTCATAAATTTTCATTCATAATAATTGTGATTCTTACTCTGATTTTTTTTGCGATACTTTAATGTGTTATTTAAAACATACATTCATATGTATATGTTATGTGGATGTTATTTATGAAGGTGTGTGTGAGTGTGTACAAGGTGTACCGTTTTTAGTGACTTTTCATAATCAGTCATCATAAATTTAAATATTAAATATCTAGAAGTTACAAACAAATGCATTTTACCATAATTTACAAATATTAAGATGAATTATTAAAAGAAATGTTTACAATAAAAATAGATTTGTCTTGGAGTTCCCGCGTCAAAATTTGATTCCGATTAGGTGAATACTTTAACCTTATTTTTAAATTATACAAGCCAACAACATTTTAAAAAAGTCAAAACCCAGAGACCAAAGTGTACTTTTCTACAGGATTGAGCAACGCTGAATCCGAATATGGCATAACAAATTTTATATGCAAAGGTATCTTGACTCCGTCTCAATTGTGCCCGAAAACGTTTATTTTTCAAACCTCATGACACGATATCTGGAAATAATGTGATGGATAGAAATGTATTGGATTGAGTCAAGATTCGAATTCTGTATCAGTCCTTTAGGAAAATATACTTTGGTCTCTGGTTAAAAAATTTGTTGTCCTGTGTTATGTAAGGATAATAAAGACAAATGAATCAAATAAATAAAATTTGATAATTTTGGTTTCTAACGAAAGCTGATAATCTCTGATTTAGAATAATGGAATTTATTTTAATTTACATGGATGCATAGATAAATGCGAGCTAAAATTAAAGTCATTATTTTAACACGGTGATGACATTGGAGACAAGTACTTACTACGCCCACTTTTAAATAGGGAGTTAGGTAAGTAGTTTCCATGATTGCTTTCAAATAAGGAGTTATGTAAATAGTTATGATTTTAAGAAAAACAAAAAGCTTATGAGGATACGTCAAATGTGGCTACTGCATTATTTGTTATTATGTTGAAAAAAAAGAAAATAATATGTAGAGAAGTAATGTGTAAAAAAATGTACATAAATATAAATTCTAGCTACACAGAAAAAACTGAAAATGTGTTTTAATTATCAAATTGATTGTATCAAGCAAGTTTTGCACCTATCAACAAAATGATGATATCAATTATGAAATTTGTAAAAAAAATATTTTTTTCCAATTAAAGAAATAATCAAAACAATTAACATCAGTAATTAAATTCAAAATTTAAAATTAGTTAATTCATTAATTGGATAAATTAAATATTTAATAAAATAAAACTTAAATTTTAATCAGTTTATTAATCAAATAAAATCAATTAAAAATCAATAAAGTCGATGATTGAAACAATCAAAGCATTAATTGAATGCTTACAACATTAAAGGATTTCTTTACCTTTAACAATGCGTTAAGCACTCTCAAAAATATCTCTTTATTGTCACATTTGAACAAATAAAGTGATTTATAAATTTTAAAGTATTTATGAAACTTCAACTTCTTATGCCTAAAATATTATTGACTATTTGAGAATTATTTTCCATTATAAATAATGAAATTATTTAAATAAAATATCAAAACAAAAAACCCAAATAAAAGAGAAGGCTGGAAAAACTTTTTCAGCCAATTAAAAAATTAATTGATTCAATTAAAAGTTTAATCAAATTTGTATACTTAGGATCAAAACAATGAGATAATTTTGACAACTAAAAAATTGTTTAAATAATAGTTAAAGGAAGAGGAAAACATGTTAATTGAAAATAAACTACGGATAATTTTTTCTGTGTACTGAAAATTAAAAACTAATAAAAATATATGTATGTATGTCTCACTATTAGGTCCGATTTAATATAATATTCAACGTATATTTTGGTTGTAACTTTTATGTACTTTTCATGTTCGTTTTAAATTGTGTATAACATTGAATATTGTACTATAGTATTTATTTAATAATCGCTATTTTTAAAATTTATAAAATTATATTTGTTGATTTTAACCCTCATACCAGAATGCAAAAATATGAATAACTTTATGAATTTTCATGAATGTATATCGCTATACGAAACTCAAAAGGTCTCAATATTAATATTACAAATATTTATTTAGGCAGGAAAAATGTGTATATTGTTTTTATTTAACAAAAAAGTGTTTTGCGTTATATTAAGAACACAAGTCCGTATTTTTTGTTTAATTTCTACACGTGTTGGATGGATTGGGCTCTATATGTTTTTGTTAACTATATACATTTGTAGGTCTATATGTTTATGTATGTATGTACACTAGAGGTGCTCAAAAAATTCGTTTGGATTGGTCTTACTTTTATATAAATGTGTCAAACTTACTTGTGTAAAATTTTAAGAAATCAAAAAAGGCCTTTTATTTACCCATTTTTATACGTATCAATCGATTTCCGGCACGTGTTTCCGTTATCCTATTGGGCTAAAAAATAACACCAGTTAGATTTAGACAGTAATGCACAAAATAAGTCCGATCCAAACAAAATGAATTTTTTTGGGCACCTTTAATGTACACTTATCTGCATTTGCATATGCATGGATGTCAGTATGAGTGCGAGTGTATTATAGATGCACATATTTTATGTTTGTTTATTTATAATAAATATTCAAAATATTGATTTTATTTTCATCCTTATGAATGTTTACTCCTGTTCAAGTATATTGAATATTTTAAACTAGATTTATTATTTTTAAAATGATAAATGATTGTTGACGATAAAAAGCAGGACGAAAAAACAACATGTAAATAAATAAAAATACTATATATTACTTTTTTAATGATAAATATTTGTTGATTTTTATAATGAGGTTAATTTATATAGAATTATTTGTTTGTTTATTCATGATTAATTTTAAATATATTTATTTTTTTCAGGTAGATGAACAAATGTACATAAACATAATATATAGGTTTGTATCATGTATATAATACAGATATTGAATAAGATGATTATAATAGTCTTGGAAAAGTTAATTTTTAACTTTTGCAAAAATACCTAAGAAAAATCTAGGCAAAGTTGAGAGTTGTGATAAAATTATATAAAAATTATCATTAAGATTTATTTACGGGAATTATTTTAAAGCTACAAAGAAAAAAGTATGCAATTACAAATTAAATACTCTTGTAGATAAACTAGGAACAGTATTGTCTGGCATTACTTTGTTTTAGTTTAAAAATCCTTTATGTTACCCTGGAAGAACTTTATTATTTTCCAGTTGATAAATGTATTTAAATTTGGCCCTATTGCCAAAATATGTATGTATGTAAATACTATACAATCAACTGTTTTCTTAATAGTTTATGGCATGAGTGCCATACATATGTACAATGTACATATGTGTGTAGGGGTTAAAGATAGCTGAATATTAGTGGCATACTTGAAAGTCAAAGCAAAATAGTATTAATAAATAAAATCAGTTCAAAAGTAATAATAATTTGTACATGTTTTAAATTCTCATAGATATAATAATTCTTACGCACAACTGAATACACACATACACATATGTATGTTAGTCCACAGTTACATACATATATTATTTTTATATATTTGTTTTTTTTTTTTTTTTTTGCTATTTTATACTAATTTCATTTGTTATACTCATGCGTTTCCTTGTTTTATTTTAGTAATGAAACAAATCGCATTTTAATATTTGAAATTCATTCCACAAAATATTTCACAAACGAAAACTTACGACACCGGTAACGAATTTTATTCACAAAGCAAAGGATTCTCTGAAAGATTCAATCAGAAATTTATCCACAATTTATTCTCAACATTTTTATTTGTGCAAGATATTAGTTAAATTTTAATTTTTTACTTAATAAATTTATTTTTGGAATTTATTACACAGACGGTATTTATTTGTATGTTATGTTTTTATTTTGTATCGTTGTACTAAGTTATAATAGAATAGTAGTTGTAATATTAAAGGAAACAACAATAAGACAAGTAAACCGTATGCGAAAAAATCCCGTATATTTCGACCGTACCCGCGGGATCGCAAACTCTCACTAAACAATTTTTATGATGCAGGCAGAGATGAATGCCGTTCGTAATTCGCAAAACACATCACAGCGTTATAAAACGACTACTGGTAAACAAAAGGCATCATCACAGTATCAGCATCCACAGCAACATCCACACAGCTTCAATTTAATAATCATATGACACAAAAGCTGAAAATGTGTTGTAAAAAGCTGGAAACATTCTCAGTGTGCGTGTGGGTATATGTGTTTTGTTTTCAAATGCTTGCAAAAAAAACAAACATAAGAATCCCCTAAAAAGAGCATGAATTCTGTCAGTCCCATGTAATAACAGTAAATAAAAAAGTTAAGTGCCGAATAAAAACGAGGTTACAAAAGAGATGCTGGATAATTTGTGAAAATAAAAAAGAGAAAAAGCTTTAGCTTGAAGAGTTTTTTAAATTATGCGCATTACTGCGAGTTTTGCTTTGCACTGAGAGTAAGAGAGAATAATGGTGTAATAGTTTACTGCAATTTTGACAAATAAAATTCAAATATTTTATATTTTATATTCTTAATAACTGCTATTATATACATATGTATATGAATTTTCTTGCTCATATACTGTTACATACTCCCATGCATCAGTATTTTATTCTTCATTAAAATTTATTTATTCTGTTTCTCTCCTTCTTAATTTATATCTTTTGTGTTTATGTTTTAATTTTGTGGTTTTTGTTAGATGTAAAAGCTTAATTGTTTACATAGACCTGCCTTAAGGATAAAATGTTGTATCCTAATTTGCATTGTAAAAAAAATAATTTGTACTCGATTTATAATTACTAACAACTTGGCAAATTTTCTGAAAAAGTATTCTTGCAATATCTTTTTTATTTAAAATTCCTCTCGCTGTATGATTATGAAATGTTTTATTTTTCTTTAATTTTACTTCCCATAAGCACATTTCATTCAATTATAACTTAAAATTTAGTAATATTTACTCTGTATGTACCACTCGTCCAGAATCCACACAATTCTCTCAAATTAGGTTTGACTCTCTTATTAACTTCTTTTGTGACTGAGATACATGTGAAATGTTCCAAATAATAACAAAATCAAAGGATGTAGCTCTGAACTCTCCTTTTTAATTCTGTTAACATTTATAGCAGATAAATGTTAGATTTTTTTATTTTAGTATGTTCGTGTCAAACCGGACTCTCGTGATTTGGTCTCTATCATATTTTTTTGAAAACTAAACAATTCTTAAAGGTTCTTTTATTAGACAGAACGTAATGTTTTATATTTTTTTAGTTACGTAAACGTAAAGGAAAGCGTATCAGCTGGTTCGTAGTTGGGTGATAATATTTTTCCCTCAATGCAGGAAATTCTATATTTTTCGATGTTCAAAACCAAATTAAACACCATAAAATATAAAGCGTAGGAGATCGGGGATGAATTTTCCTTTGAAAAGCCTATTTAAAATTGTTAAAATCGGTCCATTTCGTATAGCCCCCATACAACCGTAGCCCCCGAATGGGGCTTTCGAGCTCATAATTATGTTAAATATTCTAACAACAAAATATAGTTTTATTGAAGTTGAAATGACATTGCCGATTTTGGTAATGATCGGGCCTCATTTGACTCTAGCCCTCATACAAACTCCCCTTTAGAAAATGACTTGAAGGTCAACATTCACTTATAAACACAAATAACACTGTGAAATTCTACAGAAATAACTTTGATGTAGACGTAAATTTCTCTAACAACATTTATAATGATAGGACCTATTTACCCTCAACCCTCAACCATATGAGCCCTCTTGTAGAAAATCTCTTTTTTGTCAACAATAAGTAAAAATATTCCGGAATTAAGGTAAAAATCAAATTAAATGCTTTATTTTTAAAAACAAATAATCCAAATTTTAAACATACTCACTGGTGAAGGGTATCATGTGGTCGGCCATGCCCGACTATACATTCATACTTGTTTTTCATAAATTCGTACACTGTAATCTCATTTAAAAACAATTGCATTTCTTACAATAACTAGTGTACATGCAATAAAAATCGTATGTGTATGGATATTTCTTAATAATTTTATTTAAAAAATATAATCAATTAAGACCAGTAATTAACAAAAACCAAGAAAAACTTTTTCCCAGTTACAAAAATGAAATGCCATTATTATATTCTAGTTTCTTTCCTTAGAAAACATGATCAAATGTTAAGCCGTAAGCTATTTATTTTAAGATTTCATATTCTATGATATAAAACCATAATGAAAGCAATTAAAAGTTGTATATGAGTGTAAAATCACTAAAATATTTGACAATAGTTTTCATAATATTTACCCTGAATATTCAAACATACATACATACATACATATATTATGTATGAATTTATTATGCATACTTATGTACATATATAAAATGATATTTAAAGCAAACAGAGTACAACCTCGTTATGTACATATGTATGTATGTACATTTGTCTATCTCAAATGTGAATGAGGAATTCTGAGTATGTATGTATGTATTTATATAAAGAACAAGTTTTGTCATTATGGTATGACATTAATATAACAACAAATTTCTACAATGATAAGACAAATTGTATTGGAAGGGGTTAAACAGAGATTTAAAAGTTATTCCAATTTTTTTTTTAATTTATTTTTCTCAAAAAGCCATTTTCCAACCGAAATATTGAAAACTGTATTAAAAACAAAATATATAGTTACGAATAAACTCGGGAAAGCTAATATTTGCCCAGAATTTTACCGATAATTGTCAAAACAGTTACGTCTGCACCGCTAAAAAGTTATTACATTATGAAATTTTACAATTTTAGATTAAAATAGAATACACACCACTGAAAAATCTAATAAACTTTGATCTAACTCAACATAAGGTTTAAGAAATAGGATAATATATTATTTAAACTAATCTAATTTACTTCTTTAAATTTCTGAGTTAATTAGATTATATTTACAAGTGACATTTATTAAAAAGGGAAAAATTTGTATTTTTGTAAATACTATTCGATCCATGAACTAGAGGCTGAATAAAAATTATTCGTTTTGAAATAAATAAAAAAAAGTTCGTCTAAAAAATAAGGTAAACTTTTAGTACCTTTACTTGCTTTTCTTTTAAATTTAATCAATGTAATAATTTAAATAGCTGGAAATCTTTTTCATTTAAATAAATGAATGTGTAAACTTATGTGTTCAGTTTAAGTTAGTAATGCTAGAATGCGGTTTACTAATTACCAAGCATTAAAAACATACAATTATTGTTTGCAAGGCAAGATACACTCAAAGTCTTATTCGTGTACATATTCCCAATCTACAATTCTTGAATTCTTTTGTTTTTAATTTTTTTAAACAAATATTCGTAAATAAATATAAATATAAATGAATTGTTTTGGAAATTTTGCAACAACTTTATTACAATGAATAAATACATATGTATGTACATAAATATGTATGTATGTAACTTCAAGTGTATGTTGAAGAAAAATACATATAAATAAAAATAAAAATCTTCCTTATCACTAATATCGTTTTTTATTATTTTTTAAGGAAAAAATTTTCCAAACGATTAAATTTTTATTTGATTTTTATATGATTTTGTGAGTTTTTTAGTCCAACACACAACATACTCTCTTACTGTCTGTTGTAAATGATTTTTGATTTGTTTACTTGTACAGCTTTAACTCAATATATAAAAAATCAGACAAGCAAACAAACATATTCAATACATTAAGCAGAATTATAGAAAAAATCTAATAAAAACCTTACATACCGACATTCATGTTAACACACACACATGAACACAAAAAATACTAATATACTCTCATTGGTTTGGCCATCTTTTGTACTTAAGCATTGACATAAACCAACCGTACTTGAACACAAAATCAATGTATGTAATTTCCATGTTAAAATACAAAAAAAAAATAGAGTCAAACAAACAAAATACCCATGAACTAACATAGCAAATCCATAAACGGAAAAATATTTCTATATAGAATAACACAAAATAAATAAACACACTCATACACGTACGTACGCATATACTATATATTTGTTCATCCTTCGACAGTGTTGCCATGTTAAATATATTCGGATATTATTATGCTTCTTTTAGAGTTAGCAAGAAAAATTTTACTTAAAGCAGAATTGGCCGTGAAAATTCGACTTCAAAATATAAATTACTAATTATCTAATACTAAACATTTCGGAATGTTATTATTGTCTGAGTCAAGACTTTAAGCGTAAAATAAAATTAAAGAAAACAATCAGGAAATCGCTTAATAAATAATGATTTAAAAACAATTTTAACTGTTCTCTTTAATTACAACAATGCCCTTGAAAGTATATTGACCAAAGCAGCTGGAAAGTAGATTGTTTGAGAACCTGATGGATTATAACGTTTATGGCAACACAGTCTATGGCACAAATGGGAGCAATAGCAATAAAAGCAGTAACGACAACAACAACAAAAATCATTCAACCGTATGCACAAAGCAATGAATTTAATAGAAGAGAGTGAATAGTCCACACAGAGAATGACTACTACTAGTACATTATCAGTAACAAAATGAAATCAAACGCACAAAAAGGTTACCAATACACACATCTGTACAATAACATCAAAATTATTAAGCCCCATTTACATGGAATAATAAAACTCGATCTGTGACCAAAATACTCTATTACTACTTTTTATCCTGTAGGAACAATATGCATTTACACTCCAAGATCAAGACAAATTAAACTGAAATTAAGTGATCTCCTTCATCAGTGGCCAGTAATACGTAACTTTGAATTTGTTGGGGTTATTCTATTTACTTTTATGTATGACTTAAAGGAGATATGTTTGTATATATTTTCAGCGATAGCTGAATATGAGGGATTTCTTTATATAGAAGTTATTTATTTATTTATTCATTATACATGCATTCCATTATAGATGCTAGTATATCTGTATATATAAAATTCTAACTTTACTGACTGACTGATTCCTCATCGCACAGCCTAAACGGTTGATGCTAAAGTCGGAGACTGGTCTCCTCCCATATACATAGATCCACTAAGACTAAGAGGATTTTTGGAAATTTGAATGTTTAGGGGGTAAAATCCCATATCTTCTAAACTAGAAAAGATACTAAAATATTTCAATTAAAAATAAGCGAACAGGTGTCTTCTACTTTAATTAAGTACTTTTCGGATATTCAGTCGTTTAAAGCGTGAAAATTGTACCTATTTTTGGTACATTTTTCATAAAAATTGTTTCTTATATATTAACTTGTACATATGAACGCTTAATGATGAGCTCCCACTACGATATTTCAACTTTTTGGAATAAAATGTTTATTACTTCAATAGGGAGAAAAAAGTACCAAAAAGGGGAAAAACGGGAAATTTGATTTTATTCAAATTCATTAAGCCAATTTTAATAAAATTGGAGAAATTGGTAGATTTACTTGGAACTCCGGTATTTTTTGATACTGTTTCGTTTTTTAAATTATACTTTTTGTGTTTTTTATAATATTGATCCTAGAAACATGTTGGTACTTCGTTCTTTAAAAGGTACTATAATATTGATCCTAGAAACATGAAATTAAGCATGTAGAAACCGGAGTAAATGAAAATCTTTAACTGGTACTTTTGAGAGTGCACTACGAAATATGAAATAAAGCATGTAGAGCCCAGAGTAACTGAGAATATAAATGGGGTCCTTTTTCTTATATTGAACCTAGAAACATAACACTAAGCATTCAGGGGATTCAGTAAATGAAAATCTGAAATGGACTATTTTCTGGTACTTTTTCGTTCTTTTACTGATACTTTTAGAATTTTGTATAATATTTAACTTAGAACATGAATTTAAATAAAAGAGGTTGAATATATAAACATAAAATTTGAATTTTCTATAATATTGAACCAAAAAACGTGTCACTTGACACGTAATTCCCCATACATACATACAGTTAATCACAAAAATAAGTATACAGAAATACTGACGATTGGTATTATTTAAAAAAAGATATTATTTTTTCAAAAAACAAAAAAGCAACACATTTATTTATTAAAAACAATTATGATAATTATTATTCACTACTTTTTTTCTTCATATTTTGGTTCTTTGAGTTCTCATTCAAGATGAAGTTAAAAAGGTGCAAAATTTACGTCACAAAAGTAAGTATACAGATCATTTCAGTATATATATGGTTTAATTATATTAACAAAATTTATGGAAATTTTACTTGTATTAATAAATAAAATATTTTTTACACATTTTAAAATATTTTTAATAAAATATTTTTTACACATTTTAAAATATTTTTAATAAAATATTTTTTACACAATAACTTGGAAAAAATCTACTTTTAGTTCCGAAATCTTGAAATTTGGGCCGATTGGCTCCGGAATTAATTAGTAGGACAGTTTTTTTCCCACTTCTACGATTTTTTTCCACTTTGGATCTGGTGGTCATTGAACCCTCCAAATGATGCATTGGAAATAGAATTTTTAACTTTTTGGCCATTTTGAACAGAGTACGTTCTTAAAAAACCGAAATTTAACTCCGATTTCTTAAGACTTACAACATAAACTTTAAAATTTGGATAATTCTATATATTTCCTTCAATTTAAACAGGTTTTTCAAATACTCCGATTTCCAAAGCATACAATAATGCTACCAATCATATCTTGATATACTTGATACAATAACCATGTTTTATGGATCGGACATTTTATTTGTTCTAGCAACAAATTAAAATGTATCTGTGTTCAAAATTGTTCAATTCGTATTCATACCACCAATTGAGCCTGATTTAATATAAAAATCTTACTATTTTAAACAATAATCAATTTCAGAACCGATATGTAGTGTAAGTTATTGACATGGTCACCATTTGACGATTATTGGTAGTATTTAGAAGTGTGTAATGGATGATAGGAACCAAAAAACTTGTTTTAATTAATGGATACTAGTACAAATATTATTAATATCGCAATTTAAGATATAAATTTTAGGAAATCGTCGTTAAATATCGAATATGAACGCTATACTATGTTAAAAACGGCAATGTTCCGCAATGGATTGCAATTATTGTACAGAAACAATTAATTTAAAAGTTAAAATATCGTCTTCCAATGCATCATAATGAATAAACGAGGGATATTATTGAATACCCGATCCAAAACTCCGGGGGTTTAAATAGTCAGATGTTCTTAAATAGGAAAAAATGCACCTATAAATAATATTCAAATAAATTACCAAAAATTTAAATTTTTCGAAACAAAAAGTGAATTTTTTCCATGTTATAGTGTACAGAATGTTTTATTATAAAATAATTACATTCAATCGGTAAAATTTTCATGAATTTTGTTAATATCATTAAGCCAAATACATATTAAAATTATATGTATACTTATTTTTGTGACGTAAATTTTGCACCTTCTTAACTTCAGCTTAAATGAGAACTCAAAGAACCAAAATATAAAGAAAAAAAGTAGTGAATAATAATTATCATAATTGTTTTTAATTAATAAATGTGTTAGTTTTTTGATTTTTGAAAAAATAATATCCTTTTTTAAATAAAACCAATTGTCAGTATTTCTGTATACTTATTTTTGAGATTAACTGTATATACATAAATGTATGTATATTGGACTGACTGAAAATTTACAGTAATATTTATTTTATACCATATTTTATTACATTACATTAGTGGTGTGGTATATAAAATTTTTTGCTGAAATCTGTTCAGCTCACCAACGGCCAGTGCTAGACTAAACACATTTTGGGAATCATAAAAAAGGTAAATTATGATAGTGCTAACAAGAATACAATTTTGCTTCCCATACAGAGTGAGTCGGACTAATATTTTTATATGAAGTAAATTTTTGTTGACTTATGTATTTGTTTAAATATTAAATAAATAATTGAACAAAAAATATCTTAAAAATAAAACAACAGTTGTAATTTTATTATATTTACAATAATCCGTAAAAAAGTTAAAATATAAAAAATTGGGGTCGAATTTAATACACCCTATTAAAGGAATAATTGTATATGGATCAAAAGAGATTAATTACTATAAAAAACAGCACCACGTTAAAGTATTCTTTGAAGCAAATTTGTATTAATTAAATGTTGTATAGCACAGCTCTCTTTGCATCTCATTTAATTGTTGAATGGATTTAATAAAGTGAAGTACACATTTTTATAATATTAAACAAAGCAAACTAAAAATATGAGAATAAAATGTTTAACATTGTGTTTAAATAGATGACATTGTTGACGTTATTTTATCTATTTTCTTTTTTATTGAATTGTTGACATTTCATCCATGTTTATGTATATAAATCGTGTCATATACGTACATATGTACATACCAGCATTAAAAAAATGAAAAACACATTACATTACGTATAATAAATATTAAAATATTGAGCATGACGTTGGTTAATGGCTATGGCGCGGCATTGATGCAAACTAATTGAATGTTTTACACTGTTTTGGCATAAACAACAACTATAACAACAGCGGCAATGAAGAATGTATGTATGTGTGAATGAATGAATATACATACGTATGTATGTAGTGTACATACTTAAATAAATTACTGGTATCTACATAAATATGAATTTTTGCAAATTTGCGATGTTAATTAAATTTAAATTTTTTAATAAGAGTCAATTGCAATTTTAAAATTTTTATTATTATCACATAGAACTTCCGGTATTTTGTAAAATATTCATGCTTAGGATTGATAAAAGTTATTTAATTAAAAACAATTATGTATTAAAAAATAATATACATACTAACTATGTGAATTAATCAATAAATACTAGTAAATGAACATCTGAAAAGGTTAAAAAATTTTGTTGATAATCACCTATTTTTATGTTCGGTTAATGTTTGATACTTTATGCAGTAGAACGACTTATGTTTACATTTATTTGGAACCTTTTTAACTTTAATATTTCGAACAATCTCTCAAAACCAATAAAACATATTACTTTTTAGCTCTTTTATTCAAAGAGTTTGCTATTTAACTATTGATTCCGATAGATTAACCATATTAAATTTTATGTAAATGTAAAAAGAAAAAACAAAAACATTAAGTATTAAAAATCTTACGACCAAAAATAAGGATTAAAAAATAACTTAACAAAATTGCGTGATTTCAAAACTTTTATCTGTTTTTCTATGGGTAGTTTATGTATTATTGAGTATTTGAATGTATGTGTGTGTGTATATTGTGTTATTGTTTATATTAATGTATGTAGTAAAAATAATAATGGTATTGACACTTTTCTTTATTACAAATGTATGTAAAGCAGAATCAAATACAGAAACACCAAAACAACAGCACCAACGACAATAATCGCAATAAATAAAATATGAAAAAGTAATAACCAACTGAAATCACATGAAATATTGAAATATGACAACATGTTAACACACACTTACACAAACACATACATGCTTAAGATCGAAATGAGCATTCATATTTTCACACATTTCTAAGTGGAGACAATAAGTTCGTGTTGGGTTCTACACATTATTTCCTTTTTTATATATTTTTATAGCATGTTAGAAAACAATAACATCAGCACTATATAAGAATAAAAAATTAAAGAAGTAGCTCCAACCATGAATACACTACAACCTAAAATTATGCTACAATTTCATAAATTTTATAAAATATGGTGATCATACACTTATAAAATATTTTATATTTGATCGATGTACAATTTTAATTTTGCTTGTATAAATTTTAACATCACAGTGATACGGGCCATTAAATTGCTTGACTATAAATTAATATTCGTATCGTTGACAGGTGGTTTAATCAAGCAAACAAACTATAATCGTTTTCAATATTAATATAAAGTTCTTCAAAAACACAAATATGTACATATGTATGTGTGACAAAAAGGAAAAAAACGAGCAAATTGTTTACACGCATATTTTAATAACAATAACAATATTTATTGTGTAGAGTGGATTTTTTTATTTTAAACATCGCACCATTGTTGTTTTTTATTTCAATACTTTTATATTACATACGATTGGTGTGCAATAAAATCCTGGTGCTGTCTTGTAAACAAGAGCAATAATAATGTCTTGTCCTCTGCCAACCTAACCTCCTTCTATTTTTTATTATTTGCTTCCACAAACTCTCCTCTCAAGCACTAAAAATACAATAACGAACATTTTACCAACAATAAGCCAAAAACTAAATGCGTAAGAGTTTAACATTACTAAATGTTATGAAAATACATACATTTTTATGAACAGACATACACACAAACATACAAAGATACATCTAATATTGGCTGGTATGGGTGTTTATTTAAGTGTGTATGAGTTCAAGTTATAAAAAACACTTTTATGGCACAAGCTCACATGCACAGACACACATACATACACTCACTGGCAAATAAAAACTACTATGAATGTTTTGGCATAAATATTAAAACTAACTAAGCGAAAACAAGCTACTAACCAACACTATAATAATAATAACAGCAGCAGCACAACAACATTACATTTGTACATACATACATGTATGTATATGTACATCCATACATATGTATATGTATACACATATCAAAAGATTGTTCCGCTGGTATTTTTGTTTTATTATTTTCTTCCTACAAACTCATAGTAACTACAACTCATCAAAAATAAGAACAAGTTAAACAAAATTTTTTCGAACTATTGTATTCATGTTTAGTTGCTGGCTAAAGTTTGGTTCTTTCGTTCAAACAGTGAAAAAATAAAAAAAGCTCGAAACAAAAAATGAATAAATAAAAACTAAACTAAACACCCTTTTCATATTTTCTCCCCCATCAACATCAAATGTTGGATCCGAACACAACAATAAGGCGTTAAAATATTAAATAAAACTTGTTCTCACACTTAGTTAAATGGAGCACGTTATAGACAATAACAAACACTTCATATTCAAAATAAAAAACAAATAACACAACAAAAAGTAATATTTTTATATTTGCTTGTATGGATGTGTGTGTTTGTATGTATATATTGTTAGGTATGTTTGTAAGCTAGAGTGGTTCAAATGTACCATCTTTGTACTAAACGTTGTATTTCAATGTATTGTACAATGTCTTCAAACTTCGGTCATTTTTATCGATGAACTCACAGAAATTCTCGAAAAATATTTTCTAATATTGATGATAATGTGATCGCATATATGTATGTGTTAGTTTTATTTGTTTATGATCCCTTCTAATTTTCATATGTTTATTGCTTTATGAAACAACAATATTTTTAGAGGACTGTAGAATAAAAAAACACATCATTAATTTATGTGGGGCAAACAATTTTACACATACATACGTATGTATACAAATTTTAAGAAGTCTCTGTGTCTCAAGTGCTTAAAAAACGTGTTATATTTTTCAGATTTCTAAAACTTACATTTTTAATTACAAATAATGTTTATATTGGCATTTATAAGTAATTTAAATAGTTAAAAGCCGTTCTTCAATTTTTCAACTTTTCTTTGATCTATCTATATATAATGTTTGCTAATTATGAATTTTCATAGTAAAAGAATTCTTATAACCTTATAGCCCAGGGTTTTGCTACGGAATTTTAGATAGATAAATGGAAATTGGCCCATAGCTTCATAGTTTCCAAGATAAACGAATTTTTGTATTTAATTAATATGGGAGGTGCCACGCCCCTGCTACTAGTTCGCCCACTTTTTATCCTAACTAATCATATTGAGACTTAAGTGGCTTCGACAAAATTTGAGGACTCTAACTGTTATATTTTCTGAGATATACTGATTTAATATTTTCTTAATATGGAAGGTGCCATGCCCACTATAGTTATTCTGCCCATTTTATCCAAAAATATTCTTATGGATGTCAAAGTTGTCCGAGCAAAATTTGAGTACTCTAATTGTACCAGTTTCCAAGATATACGACTTTTAATAGTTATTTAATAAATAGGCGTGGCACCTCGCCCACTTGAAATTTTAAAGTAAAACGTAGCCTATTTTTCCTTCCAGTCATACATGAACACACTGTGAAAATTTCCAGAAAATTGGTTTAGTCATTTAGGCAGCTGCAGACTTCAAACAAACATACATATATACATACATACATACATACATACAAACAAGCACACATTCATTTTTATATATTTATATACATAGATATGGGAAGTGGCACGCCCATACGTCTAAGTTGTCCATACAAAATTTGAGGACTCTAGCTGTTGCAGTTTATAAGATATGCGACATTAAATACTTATTAGGTATGTGGGCGTGGCCCTTCGCCTACTTGAAATTTTAAAATAAAAAGTAGCCTATAGTTCCTTCCAGATATAGAGGAAGGTACTGTTCAAATTTTAAAAAAATCGGTCCAGTCATTTAGCCACCTATAGACTTCAAACAAACAAACAAACCCACAAACAAATAAACACACATTCATTTTTATATAAGAATATATCTCAATTATCGCACACGATATTTTCGGTGACTTTTAATCACTTACTAATTATGCTAAGGAAAAGCTATGTACCAATTTTCATTTAGCTATCTAAAATTCCCCAGATTGCTGATTTTTGCATAAATTTCCTGGGGTATTAGACGTGTTTTTAAGTGTCGCACAGTGGTTAATCCGATTTCAATGAAATTTGGTATGCACAAAGAGGAGGTGTTGTCGAGTTTAGGTTTTGAATTTGGACCTTATAAGCCAACCAGGGGCCCGGCGGGGGGTCCTCAAATTAGGACACCTCGGCTATGTTAAATTTTTAAAACGATCCTATTTCTTCATTTGAGTTCCGATTTAAAAAAATTTTCAAAAATTATATACAGTTTTGAAAAATAGTATATAATTTTCGTTATTGTATTTTTAGTGCTTGAGAGGAGAGTTTGTGGAAGCAAATAATAAAAAATAGAAGGAGGTTAGGTTGGCAGAGGACAAGACATTATTATTGCTCTTGTTTACAAGACAGCACCAGGATTTTATTGCACACCAATCGTATGTAATATAAAAGTATTGAAATAAAAAACAACAATGGTGCGATGTTTAAAATAAAAAAATCCACTCTACACAATAAATATTGTTATTGTTATTAAAATATGCGTGTAAACAATTTGCTCGTTTTTTTCCTTTTTGTCACACATACATATGTACATATTTGTGTTTTTGAAGAACTTTATATTAATATTGAAAACGATTATAGTTTGTTTGCTTGATTAAACCACCTGTCAACGATACGAATATTAATTTATAGTCAAGCAATTTAATGGCCCGTATCACTGTGATGTTAAAATTTATACAAGCAAAATTAAAATTGTACATCGATCAAATATAAAATATTTTATAAGTGTATGATCACCATATTTTATAAAATTTATGAAATTGTAGCTATAGTACTAGGTAAATTCTTTCTAATTTTGTCTATTTTTCAAAACTGTATATAATTTTTGAAAATTAAAAAATTCGCGGAATACTTTTTAAAAAAAAATTAAAAAATGTTTTTTATTCAGTTTTTGCGAAGATACAAATTTTTCAAATTGCAATAAAAATTTTATTTATGAATATTTTTTAATGAAATTTTACTGATAGGTAGATTTTTTTAAAAATTTCGAATTTTCTTATTAGAAATCCCGGAATTCCCAAAAAAGTTTTAAAAAATCCCAAAAATGGGATTTTTTGGTTCGACTATGCGATTTGAGAATTTTTGCTCAAAATTGAATTTTCCATAAAAAATAGGGTTTTTTTGGATGGACCTGGTCCCCTCGGTATCAAAAATTTTTAGGTTTTGTTTCATTTATCGTATTTTATGTAAAGTCAGCTTTCCAAAAAGTATAAATTCTATATACATCTTCTTAGAAACTTTTTAGATAACTTAAAGAGAAAAAGATACTTTTTTCCCAAAAAAATGGCAAAAAATCGCCTTTTTTTAATTTTATAAATTAAAATGCCTATAACTTTGGACTCAGTCATGATTTTTACATAATTCTTTCACTGCTTGATATATAAACTTGTTGTTAAGCGAATAAAAAAAAATGGCGAAAATCGGGAATATTTGGACCCGCTATTATCAAAAAAATTTTCAAATGCGAATATCTCCTAAACTATAAGAGATAATTTACTGCTACGACGATATTTTTTATAGTGCTCGATGAGGAGATTCTATATACGAAATTTTTTAAATCGGAACTCAAATGAAGAAATAGGATCGTTTTAAAAATTTAACATAGCCGAGGTGTCCTATTTTGAGGACCCCCCGCCGGGCCCCTGGTTGGATTATAAGGTCCAAATTCAAAACCTAAACTCGACAACACCTCCTCTTTATGCATACCAAATTTCATTAAAATCGGATTAACCGTTTAGAAGTTACTGAATTATTTCCCTCTTTTTTTTTCCTATACCACTGTGTGTCGTAGTAATTTAACCCTCATTTCTCAAAATTATAAAGGGAGATATTATAAGATATAATTTAATGATTAGACAAAAGTCACAATATATTGAGCCAGCATCGGAAGTGATTAACTCATGTACTCCGGATTCATATATTAGCTGGAACAAAGTAATCGTAATCTAAATCATCATAAGTATCATTGTGAGAATAAACAGATATATTATGAGAGTCATTTTTATTGAAACAATAAGTGAATAGAAAGTAATTGTGCCACACCTAATAAATTATTGGATTTGATTACTTTGTCATGATAAAAATACAAATAAGTACTTTATTATCTCAAGACGACCAATAACAACTGTTCAAATACTAATGTAATAAGATTAATACAAATCAAATACAAATATAAATATACATAGATAAATATGTGTGTATAAGTACTTATTGTATATATCTATTATTGTAGAGATAATAATCATTATTAAATAGTTGGAACCATAACAATCAATAACATAAAAACCGAAAGAAAATAAAAAACAATATAATATTTTCTATTCAAATACACAAGACAATATTAAAATAAACCACATCCTGCGAACCTTCAGAGGGACAGAGAAAGAGAGCAGAATAGAAACTAGATAATTTTTTTTAAAATAATGAATGAAATAATTCCACTCTTTGCAAAAGCTAAATTACCATGGTTACAGTAACAGCAAGCAAAATCCTCAATATCACATTTAATGACAACTGGGAACAACAACTGCCAATAATACTATTGTTGTTGCTACTGTCACTATCAGCACACGGTTAAAGCAATCATTATTACATGTATACCTAAACAACCCATACACATATGTATATACATACATACGCTCACACATACACTGGCGTACAAATAAATATACATATAAAAACATTTTTGTCGCAGGGTTTTGCGATTGTAATAGTCATCAATATGGTTATTATTGCTGTCAATATCATTATGAAACAAAACGTTATTGCCAACAAACAATATGTTTTTAATAATGGTTTCTAACACCAAAAACAACACACAACATATCATTGACACAAATAACACTTAAAATAAATGATATTTGTATAAACATACACAATCCATATGTATGTAGACACATACATACATATTCGTTATATGTAACTTTTATCTAAAATATTAATAAACCATATTATGTACTAACTCACACACATGTATTCTAAATCAGAAATATACCCACATATAAAAACCTTCCAAAAATGTAAGCAGGATGTTTGTTAAGTTTTTCAATGAAAAACTAAACATTAAATTCGATTAGTTTTATATAGTTTTTCGCAATGCTTCAATTAGAAAAAAATGGAAATTTCACAATTTTAAATTAACACACTATTTATTAATTACAATCTCTAGCGTTTACAAGTATAACACAATAAAGTTAAATATCCAACTAAATAAATTATATTTAATATAATATATATGCCCAGCAAAAAAATACTTCCTAAAAAGCGAGAATGAAGTAGAATTTACTTCATGAAAGTACTAAAAGAGACCTGCAGAAGCAACGAATTTGACAAATACAAACTCGGAAAATGTCAATAAAATATGTATATGCATTTCTTATGTTTAATAAAAATAGAATTATAATTACTTAGTGCTACTTTTAAAGTGGTGATGAATGTAAGTCTTCTGGAAGTAGTAAGTTTTTCTTGCTTTGGTGATGGTCCCAAAATGAAAGTTGTTAAAATACCATTTCTCATAATTTTTGTCCTGGCGTTTAATACACGTAAATAGATTCACGGTTATGTTCACATTCAAATTAATAAAAATAAAAGAAGATAAATTATAATTTTATTTGTCGTCGTTGGTCAATTTTTTGTTAAATTTACCCTTTTTCTTTCTAGAGGATATTTTATGGTAGTATATTATATTAGCCGTAGCAAGAATGTTTCTGTATATTTTATTAGTGTTGTGTAAAAATATACTACACCATTTTGCAAATGCAATGATGCAAGACCATTTGCACTAGATCGTGAATTGAGCTATTGTATACTTAATATGCATTAGAATTTTAAATTTATCCCCTCTAAAACAAATACATAGAAATAATCATTTAATTGATTTCATATCAAAGAAACATTTTTATTATCGTTCATGATCATTAAACATATTGAAATTTTATGTTACAAAAGATTAACCAAAATAATATAAAAAAGTTATCATTATAATTTATCTCTGGCACCGCCAGTACGTCCACCACTTATATTCTTCAACATTTACGTACACAGAAAAATCATTTGAACATAACGAAGAAGATAAATAAAATTATCATTGTATTTTTAGCCAAAGAGGGAATCTGAAAAGGAAACTCATCATTAACAAATAGAAAAAATATTCTCTAGTACAAAAAGTAAAAAATTGTACCAAAGAAAAAAACTGAAATTCCACAAAAATAACGATTACAATATTTTTAATTCGTAGTTGTTGTAACGAGCATTTACGTTTTGTTTGTCGGTCTGTCTATTTCTTTTTGTCTTTACACTACAGTCAACATAATTGTAATTGTTTTTTTATTTTCCAAAATTCAAAAAGATTTTTTATTTACGTCCTCTCGTTACTCTTGGTCCCTGTAATTATCGTTTATTCTTTAACATTGTGTTTAGTGATAAATGCGTCAAATTATAAACGAATTTTTCATAGATTAATTGGGCGTAAACACCAACATTCTACATGTATACCAAAAACACACATTGATACACTAGCACAAACCCAATAAACACTTTTGTTTGACATTTAAAAGTTTTAAGATCTTTGGCTCAGACAATTCTGCCTGTTAGACAATTTTGCGAATATCGTCATTTGAATTTAAGAAAGACGTATCTAACATATGTTTTTTTTTTAAGTTATTTTTAATTTTCTAACTAGTTCCGTGGAATATACTGTTGAAATGCATTAAAACTCTTCTATCATCTTAATCATCGCTTTTTAATAAGAATTCTTTCAGCTTATAAAAAAATCATTCAATGTATTAACTCTTTCACGTACCTGCGATATTCTTGTTAAGCAGTCATGTTAAATATATTTTATATCGACTGTCAGTACTTAAAAGGGTCGGAAAAAAAGTCAGTCTGAATTTAGCAAAATAATGTTCATTAGGATAGCATCAATATGAAGCTATGATTGTATTTGTATATACATGTTGCATATACATACACATATACAAATGTATACATTTATTTTGGAAATAATTGTAAAAGAAATCCCTCTAACAATGCAATGAACAGTTGAAAATACAAATGTATGAGTGAATGTTCACAACACTACACACAAAAGAAAATACAATTCAGCAAGAGTGAGAGAGAGAGAGGAGGGAATGAAAAATGTAACTCAATTGGAAAATGTTGATTTTTGTTGTTGTTTTTAGAAATTGTCGTATTTCAAATATTATTAAATGTTCACTTCACAACGTTTGTTTTTTATTTTTTTTATATTCACAACTTCATACAAATACATATGAATGTAATTATATTAGGGTTTTTAATTTTATTAATTTCTAAATGTTCTATGATATTTGTCCAACTTAAAGTAGAATACTTTTATAAGTAGTAATTATGGAATTAACAAAACAATTTTCAATAAAATATTAAAAAAAAGTTCTGGGGTCTCTTCGCAAAAATCCGTTAGATTTATGTATAACTTCTCTAAAGAAAATAAATATCACCCTAATGTTTTGTTGTATTGTTTGTGTGAGTCTGAGTCTTTGTTAGCATACAATGTATTACATATACATATGTATATGATTTTCGCGTATTAAATAATGCGTAAATCCACAATGTCGTTGTTTTGTGGTTTATTGTATATAAAAAAGAAATGTTCATTTTAGTCTCTTTTTGGGAGGGATATTTTATTTAATTTTTCATTTTTTACAGTTTATTTTTACACATTTTATTCAACATATGTTTTGTAATGGGAGACATAATAAAATCATGAAACACAGAGTCACTTCTTTAGGAGGAAGAGAAGAAGGGTTCAGTAACGAATATTTCTTTACGAATTGTTTTTCGCTCTAAAATATGTTTGATTTGAATTATTAATTTTTAAATCATTATTTGCATAACACCTACAAAGTATTTGGCTAATAATTACAATAGAAAAGAGAAATATTGAGAGTATTTAATCACATTTTTTCTACCGATAACAAACATGGCATTGTTTTAGAAACATTTGCTTTCAATGAATTTCCATAGTATTGTCGTAAATAAATCATAAATGGAATTTAAAAGATTTGAAAATGCTCCTTCGTTGTCTACGTATTTGTCTTTCTCTCATGTGTGTTTTATTTGGATTTAGGATGTGTTGTTAGTGTTGTTATTTTTGGTATTCTAAGAAAATTATCATAATATATGACATTGTTGTATTTAATCGTGCGTATTGATTTTATTTCATTTTTATTTCTAATTTGATTTGTCGCTTGATTTAGTTGATTTCAACTGTATTAAATATAATGATGTTTCATTTTGTGGGTATTATTACACCAGACAATTTCCCACAAAGCTCATTGGACTTAATGTTATAAAAAATATTTAGTTAATAAATTGTTTTGCGAAAATTTAAAGGAAAAAAACAGCAAATAAGTAAAATAAATAGCAAAAAATTATTCTTAAACTTCATACAGAGCCCTGCTCTAGGTTTTTTACAAACATGAAACACATAAATGAAGTTGGATAGTCTAAGTAGTAGGCGCCATATGAGTTTCTATATACATTTTTTTTTTTTTAATTTCTCAATAAAAGAGTACGTTAAGTAATTTTTTAAATTAAAAAAGATACATACATACATATATGTATATAGACATTTGATTTTATTTATTATGCTTGTAACATTACCTGTCGTATAAATGTTTTTTATTAGTTTGTTTTTTATTTTTCTTGGTATTTTCATTATTAGTTTCATCCCATGTCATTCTATACCGTCGTTACTTATATTTTTATCTTTAACTTCATACATTTATTTACTACTTAGGTACATATGAATGTAGGTAGTAGTACATAGACGTATGTATGTTTGTAAGTGCGGATTGTTTGTAATGTGTGTTTTTAAGGTTTGGTGTTTATCTCTTTGACGTATCTGTTAAAAATTCCTTTTTATTTTCTGTGACATTCTTCGGCAACATAAATCTTTTCTAGCAGCAATTAAAAAACTTTTGCACATACTCACATCTCACATATACGATGGAGAAGATAATCACACCTACGCATGTATGTATCTCTGTATGAACCCTGCAGTCGTATTGTTTACACCGATTATTGTTAAAGCTAAAAAATAAATAAATAAGCATAAAAGTTTTTCCTCATTCAGTCATTATTGTACATAAATTTCACCAAATTTCAATTGATATCCAAGAAATTATGAAAAGCTTGGTTATCGTTGCACTGCAATATTGGTCAAGAAGGAACTAGATTCATGGGCTGCATGTATGTATATATACACATATATTCATTCGGAAATTTTACAATAATAAGAGCAACAGCAAATATTACCACTCAAATGTCATGTGTCGATATGAGGGTTTTGCGTTACAGTTTTCTATATAAGTTTTTTATTTAAGTTTTTATGTTGTTTAACAGCGCTTCAAATACTAAAAAGAAAAGAAAAATCTTCAGTATTTTTTTTTCAAGCTTTTTTATTGTTTTACTTTCTGTGTCAGTATTGGCGATGGTGGTATTATGAGGACATAAAAAATTGAGAAAAATAATACGTATAACTTTTTAATCTAAGTTTTAATATACAACTGTCAAAAGTACGACAAGTAAATTTCTGTTTTACTACATTCTTGTATATGTATGTATGTACGTTTGTATGTAGATACTTATGTATATCTATGTATTTACATGGTACTAAAAACAAAGTGGTAGAAAACTATATTTAAAAATAAAAGATAGCAATAAATATGTATATAAATTCGAAACAAAACATGAAAAAATACTACAAGTATTATAGTTTAGTTTAATGAAAAATATTAAAAATCGAAACCATTAAATTTGGAATTTTATTCGATATGTCAATCCTATAAATGATAATTTCTAAATGTCTTCCAGGTTTAGGAAATAAAAAATGTTTTTATTAGATAATAAAAGAAATGTTATTTATTCCAGCGACAACAAACTAATATAAATTACAATAACAGTGCGTATAAGTAATTCTGGAAAAATAAACAAACAACTATTACTCATACGTACAATGTACCCTACTACGCAAAGTATTTAAATATTATCGTATAGACAATTTGATTTTCTTTATTGTGACCAACAAACTAACGGAAGATCATCTTACCTTTAACTTTTATCGTAAGGTTTAGGCATTTGAAGTTGCCAAGTGACCCAACTTTTAAAATCGATGTCTTCCGCTTTTTTTTTTGGAATCAGTGAAGAAATAGCTATCTGAACTCCTTTGGACAATTTTTGCTAGGACCAATAGGTAAAAAGTTACACTCATTTGAATTGGCCAAAATGTCCAATTTTGAGCACCTCTAAGTCCGGGAGTTCTTGACCGATAAAGCTGAAAAATCGTTTCTGTCCTACTTTCCAATAGTACGAACCTTAGTGCAAATTTCACCCAATCCGATTATTTGTGTTGGCTCACTTGACACGAAATTGCCCATACACATATCGCACACCCAGTACAAAAGTGACACAACTCAAAAAATTTTTTTAATAAAAGGAAACAAATTTTTTACAAATTCTGAAATATAAAGAAAGACATAACGTTTTTTTCCTGAACAGTTAACAACAACAAAATACACTATTATTTTTGTAGAGTTAAACTAGTATCTTGTGTATAGTTTAAGGCTTAAACTTAAGGCTTAAAGAATATAAAAACGCAAAAATAAAATTTTGAGTTGTGTCACTTTTGTGCTAGGTGTGCGATATGTACTTATTCAATTTATTTTTCCAAATAAAAAATCAAATAAAATAATGAAAATAGATAAAGTCTACTTTATTTCTTGCTTTAATTAAAGTTACCATTTAACAAAGTACACTTTGAGAAGTAAAATTTGATTGTACAAGCTTTTATTTTATAATTTCGTGTTTTATTTTTCGAAATCTGATCGAAATTATAAAATTTCGGTCAGATTTTGATTGAAATCTTGAATTTACTTAATTTCGTTCGGTATGCTTTTAAATAAAACAATTTTCTTCGTAATTTAAAACAATTTTGATTTTTCATTTAATATTATATTTATGTACAGAATTATCTGTATTGAAATTTTCTGTTAACTTAAAATTACTTTTTTACAAATCTCAGTAATCAGTAACAGCATTCAAACTGTATTCTATTTGGTCACAGCTTTTGACTTTTAATCCGCTTATAAGTAATTGTTGTAGACATTAAAAAAACACACAAAAGCCATGACTTTGGCCACCAACAGCCAAGTGACCAGCTAAAAACATATACCTGCGATCCAAAACAAAAATGTACAATACTGTTGAAATAAAAAATACCGAACCAAAAATAAAACAACTGACCACAATAAGAGAACAAAACATACATATAAACACATCCATATATTATAATATGCCAAATAAAGGTAAACACAAGTAAGAAATAAATGGGAGAGATGAAAAAAGACATTGATTTTAATTTTCTTACCAATACGTGGTATAAGAATAGAATTCCACTTTCATTTCAACAATAGATGTTCACTGTTGAACCGAAGAGATTTCGAAAATACTAATAGTCACATACTACACGATGCCAAAAGTCTCCTCAATATACTCAAGGGATAGCTATGCATTAATAGGAGCAATATCTACAACATGTGTATATATGTATGTGGCAGGTATACACGTTTTGATTTCATGTGGTGAAATAATATTAAATACTAAATAAACTAATACCAAAACAGTCCCACACACAAACACACTCATATACAGTATCAGACACACTCGACATGACAATGGCGTACAAGTACAAGTTTATTTGAGCTTCTCTTTGCAATTCCATGTACTTGTAAATGTAAACGGATCACAAGAGAGTTACAAAGAGGGAGAGACCAACAAATGACAAACAGTTTATAAACAAAGTTCATTTGATACACATACATAGATTTTTCCTAGAAATAAACAAACAATAGTGACAATTCAATCTCCATCAAACAAACATTTCAATAACTAAACAATCATACTGTCACACACACACATACAAATACACAGTACAGGAGCATTAGAACCCAGCAATGAATTGCACTTTTATGTCATACGAACACATATGTATGTGTTCGTATGACATGTATCTGTACGTCTGAATATGTACAAATCTGTATCTTTATTTATTCGTATGAGAATGTAATTTTTGTTTGTTCTTTTTTAGTCTGAGGTATCAATGCTTCCACAGTTTAGTTTATAGTTTTCCTAAAGTGACCGCATAAATGCGACACAATAGCAACCAAAATTGAGACAAACAAAAAAATGTATCCATATTGTCATCTCGTTATATCTAATACTCTAGAATTGCTGTTAGTTTCTCTTAAAATATTAAAATAGAAAACTTAACTATTGGTGCACGTTTTACTTTCTTTTTTCGTTCATTAAGTGTTTATTAAACATAATTTTGTTTTAGATTCACTAAATTAATTTATATTCTGCAAGGTCGTAGAAAGGAGTGAAAGTAATTGTAGGCAGAAGTAAATATTCAAATTCCTGTCATTGTGAGTTGCTCTTCTTTCTTTTATATTATTGTTATTATGTTAAATTGTTGGTACAAAAATTATTACTTAGTGACTGCATTAAAATTTATGTTTATTAGTTCTAAAATCTAAATATCATGAATATTTAGTCTTTTATGGCAAAATTTATTTAATTCATGTAAAACAGAATGTAAACACGTAAAGTCTTATAATAAATTTTATATGAATATTGTAATTCTACGTCACCAAATCCTCCAAAAAAATATATTTAAAATGTGTTTTGCATGAATAACTTTAGAGTATTAAATAAAATATGTTTGTCTAAAATGAAAATTTTAAATGTTTTTCGAATGTTTTTTAAAAAAAAAATTCTCACCATTAAATTCCGATTTATGTTAGTACAATGTCCCCGAAAAACAGCGAACTTATGGAATTTATTTACGTTTTGGAGCATTTTTTCACATTTAAATTGTAGAGTTATTTAATTATGAAATAATTTCTTAAATTCAAAAATTGTATAGATGTCGGCTTCGCTATGAATTCAATCTTTGCGCTGTTTAATAAATATTTACTAAGCGAAGACGTTGTTGGACATAACGTAGAGTAGAAAATCCTTTCGTCTGGCCGTTGGTCGGTTTCTTGTTGGACATATTATAGAGTAGGAAATCCGTCCGTCCGTAGGCTGGCTTTTTATTAAATCTTTATTAAGCGATAAAACTGAAATTTATTATACTTTGGAGCCCTTCCCACTTGAAAGTAGAAATACAAAATCTTTTTAACAAAAAAATACTCTTAATCACCACAGCACATATAATTATTTTACAGGGGTAAAATCTAAGTATGAACTTCTGTGGATATTATGTCTAATCCATTTGATAATAAATCTATGCTTATCACGTTTAAAATAATTCATTTATTCGTTTTTCATAATATTTCTTTGCTGTCTCCTTATTAATGTTGTTATTAATATATTTTTAACATTGTTTTCGCGGAAATGAATCTATTATAATGGTTCATTTAATACGGTTGTCTCATTTTTTAAAATATTATTTGAAAGTGTATATTATTACAAACAAATATACATACAATACGATAGACATAAATAAATATGTAAATATGTATGTATACTATGAACACGTATTATATTCGATTCGTTATATTGTGATTGAATTTCAGTTTTGGTTTCTTTTTATTTCAAATTGTTCTTATTCGAAGGGTGACAAGAAACTTTTTTAATTTAACAAACTGAACTGAATGGCAAAAACACCGCAAAGTTCTTTGTCGTTATTTCTTGTAATATCATATTTATTAACGTGTGTCTGTGGTGGCATATTCTCTTTATCTAAGCCTTCAGGGAAAATATGATTTGAAAAGTAACACAAGAAAAGCTACAAGTTTATAAATATGTAAAATAATACATTTTTCATTTTTATACAATCATTCGGTTTAAGGTCATTACAAACCTATAATAGATTTCTAAACCATAATTATATAAATAATCAATCAAAAATAAAATATTCCAATATCAATTATATATTTGCATTTCCATTGGAAGGTCTAAAGTTCGCACTTTTGAAGACAATTTAACAAAATTTAATATATGTACCTATCGACTTCTATTATACTAAAGATAAAGGTTAATGTAAATATTTCAAATCGGTTCATTATTTTACTTAGGTCTCATACAGCCGAACTACTAAATAATGGTTCAAAGCTCATAATATTCTCTCTAACTTATATGACCCTTAACTGTGTTTACGATTTTTGTACGATAATTTTCCAGCAAATTACTTAAAAGGTCATAAGTCACCTATAAACATCAGTATATCCCACCACAAAATTTCATGACGCCTATTCTCAAAATAAAATTTGGTTTTATTTTGACCTATTTATACCCTATACCACTATAGTGGTGAGGGTTAGTGCTGACGTTTGTAACCAAGATAAAATTCGACATAAATGCTTTAGTATTGAAAATAAATCACATTGAATATTCGTATTTGGTGTAGCGTATCATATGGTCGGCCACATCTGACTATAGTTTCTTACTTGTTATTGCTATAAGTGTGATCAACGATCGCGTTCGACATTTTGGAAATACTCATATACATACTATATAAAGAAATACTATGAGTATTTTCAGTCATGGTACAATACATATTTATCGAAACCGATGTGTTACAAGTAAATATTGTTCGACTAAAAAACGTCCCTAATGTACATACATATGTATGATACTTACATATGTACGTTTTATTTATGAACTATTGAATTTTCCACTGCATCTTTTTATGCTTCTTCTTTTTTCTCTAAACGTATATATACATATGTATGTATGTATATGTGTAGTTTGATCATTCATATAGTACGAGCATGAGAATTTGGAACGTTTATTAATTTTCTAAAAGCATGTTATAGTCGATTTTCTATGTGATTCCCTTGCAAGTATTTTCTCAACAACTTTCCAATGTTTAAATATATTTTACATTATTCGCTACAATGTATTTTATTATGAAAACTCAGCATTAAAATTAAAAAAAAAAACACATATATTTCTAAGTTTTATATATTGTAAAACTGAATAGTGGTGGAAATAACTGATGATGTGATGCTGAGCAAAAGTTATATAGTTTTTAGATGTTTTTCTACATTTATTTTCTTACTCCTACATTTTTTGTGTTACTTTTACATTTAGTGGTTTAGAAATGTAGTGAAGCGTTAATAATAAATGATGAAAGTTTTAATTTTTCTTATTTTTTCTGCCTCCCTTAAACTGTAACTCATTTGTAATAGAAAGAATTATATTTCTCGAAAAAATTTAATCGTGCGTATTGATTTTATTTCATTTTTATTTCTAATTTGATTTGTCGCTTGATTTAGTTGATTTCAACTGTATTAAATATAATGATGTTTCATTTTGTGGGTATTATTACACCAGACAATTTCCCACAAAGCTCATTGGACTTAATGTTATAAAAAATATTTAGTTAATAAATTGTTTTGCGAAAATTTAAAGGAAAAAAACAGCAAATAAGTAAAATAAATAGCAAAAAATTATTCTTAAACTTCATACAGAGCCCTGCTCTAGGTTTTTTACAAACATGAAACACATAAATGAAGTTGGATAGTCTAAGTAGTAGGCGCCATATGAGTTTCTATATACATTTTTTTTTTTTTAATTTCTCAATAAAAGAGTACGTTAAGTAATTTTTTAAATTAAAAAAGATACATACATACATATATGTATATAGACATTTGATTTTATTTATTATGCTTGTAACATTACCTGTCGTATAAATGTTTTTTATTAGTTTGTTTTTTATTTTTCTTGGTATTTTCATTATTAGTTTCATCCCATGTCATTCTATACCGTCGTTACTTATATTTTTATCTTTAACTTCATACATTTATTTACTACTTAGGTACATATGAATGTAGGTAGTAGTACATAGACGTATGTATGTTTGTAAGTGCGGATTGTTTGTAATGTGTGTTTTTAAGGTTTGGTGTTTATCTCTTTGACGTATCTGTTAAAAATTCCTTTTTATTTTCTGTGACATTCTTCGGCAACATAAATCTTTTCTAGCAGCAATTAAAAAACTTTTGCACATACTCACATCTCACATATACGATGGAGAAGATAATCACACCTACGCATGTATGTATCTCTGTATGAACCCTGCAGTCGTATTGTTTACACCGATTATTGTTAAAGCTAAAAAATAAATAAATAAGCATAAAAGTTTTTCCTCATTCAGTCATTATTGTACATAAATTTCACCAAATTTCAATTGATATCCAAGAAATTATGAAAAGCTTGGTTATCGTTGCACTGCAATATTGGTCAAGAAGGAACTAGATTCATGGGCTGCATGTATGTATATATACACATATATTCATTCGGAAATTTTACAATAATAAGAGCAACAGCAAATATTACCACTCAAATGTCATGTGTCGATATGAGGGTTTTGCGTTACAGTTTTCTATATAAGTTTTTTATTTAAGTTTTTATGTTGTTTAACAGCGCTTCAAATACTAAAAAGAAAAGAAAAATCTTCAGTATTTTTTTTTCAAGCTTTTTTATTGTTTTACTTTCTGTGTCAGTATTGGCGATGGTGGTATTATGAGGACATAAAAAATTGAGAAAAATAATACGTATAACTTTTTAATCTAAGTTTTAATATACAACTGTCAAAAGTACGACAAGTAAATTTCTGTTTTACTACATTCTTGTATATGTATGTATGTACGTTTGTATGTAGATACTTATGTATATCTATGTATTTACATGGTACTAAAAACAAAGTGGTAGAAAACTATATTTAAAAATAAAAGATAGCAATAAATATGTATATAAATTCGAAACAAAACATGAAAAAATACTACAAGTATTATAGTTTAGTTTAATGAAAAATATTAAAAATCGAAACCATTAAATTTGGAATTTTATTCGATATGTCAATCCTATAAATGATAATTTCTAAATGTCTTCCAGGTTTAGGAAATAAAAAATGTTTTTATTAGATAATAAAAGAAATGTTATTTATTCCAGCGACAACAAACTAATATAAATTACAATAACAGTGCGTATAAGTAATTCTGGAAAAATAAACAAACAACTATTACTCATACGTACAATGTACCCTACTACGCAAAGTATTTAAATATTATCGTATAGACAATTTGATTTTCTTTATTGTGACCAACAAACTAACGGAAGATCATCTTACCTTTAACTTTTATCGTAAGGTTTAGGCATTTGAAGTTGCCAAGTGACCCAACTTTTAAAATCGATGTCTTCCGCTTTTTTTTTTGGAATCAGTGAAGAAATAGCTATCTGAACTCCTTTGGACAATTTTTGCTAGGACCAATAGGTAAAAAGTTACACTCATTTGAATTGGCCAAAATGTCCAATTTTGAGCACCTCTAAGTCCGGGAGTTCTTGACCGATAAAGCTGAAAAATCGTTTCTGTCCTACTTTCCAATAGTACGAACCTTAGTGCAAATTTCACCCAATCCGATTATTTGTGTTGGCTCACTTGACACGAAATTGCCCATACACATATCGCACACCCAGTACAAAAGTGACACAACTCAAAAAATTTTTTTAATAAAAGGAAACAAATTTTTTACAAATTCTGAAATATAAAGAAAGACATAACGTTTTTTTCCTGAACAGTTAACAACAACAAAATACACTATTATTTTTGTAGAGTTAAACTAGTATCTTGTGTATAGTTTAAGGCTTAAACTTAAGGCTTAAAGAATATAAAAACGCAAAAATAAAATTTTGAGTTGTGTCACTTTTGTGCTAGGTGTGCGATATGTACTTATTCAATTTATTTTTCCAAATAAAAAATCAAATAAAATAATGAAAATAGATAAAGTCTACTTTATTTCTTGCTTTAATTAAAGTTACCATTTAACAAAGTACACTTTGAGAAGTAAAATTTGATTGTACAAGCTTTTATTTTATAATTTCGTGTTTTATTTTTCGAAATCTGATCGAAATTATAAAATTTCGGTCAGATTTTGATTGAAATCTTGAATTTACTTAATTTCGTTCGGTATGCTTTTAAATAAAACAATTTTCTTCGTAATTTAAAACAATTTTGATTTTTCATTTAATATTATATTTATGTACAGAATTATCTGTATTGAAATTTTCTGTTAACTTAAAATTACTTTTTTACAAATCTCAGTAATCAGTAACAGCATTCAAACTGTATTCTATTTGGTCACAGCTTTTGACTTTTAATCCGCTTATAAGTAATTGTTGTAGACATTAAAAAAACACACAAAAGCCATGACTTTGGCCACCAACAGCCAAGTGACCAGCTAAAAACATATACCTGCGATCCAAAACAAAAATGTACAATACTGTTGAAATAAAAAATACCGAACCAAAAATAAAACAACTGACCACAATAAGAGAACAAAACATACATATAAACACATCCATATATTATAATATGCCAAATAAAGGTAAACACAAGTAAGAAATAAATGGGAGAGATGAAAAAAGACATTGATTTTAATTTTCTTACCAATACGTGGTATAAGAATAGAATTCCACTTTCATTTCAACAATAGATGTTCACTGTTGAACCGAAGAGATTTCGAAAATACTAATAGTCACATACTACACGATGCCAAAAGTCTCCTCAATATACTCAAGGGATAGCTATGCATTAATAGGAGCAATATCTACAACATGTGTATATATGTATGTGGCAGGTATACACGTTTTGATTTCATGTGGTGAAATAATATTAAATACTAAATAAACTAATACCAAAACAGTCCCACACACAAACACACTCATATACAGTATCAGACACACTCGACATGACAATGGCGTACAAGTACAAGTTTATTTGAGCTTCTCTTTGCAATTCCATGTACTTGTAAATGTAAACGGATCACAAGAGAGTTACAAAGAGGGAGAGACCAACAAATGACAAACAGTTTATAAACAAAGTTCATTTGATACACATACATAGATTTTTCCTAGAAATAAACAAACAATAGTGACAATTCAATCTCCATCAAACAAACATTTCAATAACTAAACAATCATACTGTCACACACACACATACAAATACACAGTACAGGAGCATTAGAACCCAGCAATGAATTGCACTTTTATGTCATACGAACACATATGTATGTGTTCGTATGACATGTATCTGTACGTCTGAATATGTACAAATCTGTATCTTTATTTATTCGTATGAGAATGTAATTTTTGTTTGTTCTTTTTTAGTCTGAGGTATCAATGCTTCCACAGTTTAGTTTATAGTTTTCCTAAAGTGACCGCATAAATGCGACACAATAGCAACCAAAATTGAGACAAACAAAAAAATGTATCCATATTGTCATCTCGTTATATCTAATACTCTAGAATTGCTGTTAGTTTCTCTTAAAATATTAAAATAGAAAACTTAACTATTGGTGCACGTTTTACTTTCTTTTTTCGTTCATTAAGTGTTTATTAAACATAATTTTGTTTTAGATTCACTAAATTAATTTATATTCTGCAAGGTCGTAGAAAGGAGTGAAAGTAATTGTAGGCAGAAGTAAATATTCAAATTCCTGTCATTGTGAGTTGCTCTTCTTTCTTTTATATTATTGTTATTATGTTAAATTGTTGGTACAAAAATTATTACTTAGTGACTGCATTAAAATTTATGTTTATTAGTTCTAAAATCTAAATATCATGAATATTTAGTCTTTTATGGCAAAATTTATTTAATTCATGTAAAACAGAATGTAAACACGTAAAGTCTTATAATAAATTTTATATGAATATTGTAATTCTACGTCACCAAATCCTCCAAAAAAATATATTTAAAATGTGTTTTGCATGAATAACTTTAGAGTATTAAATAAAATATGTTTGTCTAAAATGAAAATTTTAAATGTTTTTCGAATGTTTTTTAAAAAAAAAATTCTCACCATTAAATTCCGATTTATGTTAGTACAATGTCCCCGAAAAACAGCGAACTTATGGAATTTATTTACGTTTTGGAGCATTTTTTCACATTTAAATTGTAGAGTTATTTAATTATGAAATAATTTCTTAAATTCAAAAATTGTATAGATGTCGGCTTCGCTATGAATTCAATCTTTGCGCTGTTTAATAAATATTTACTAAGCGAAGACGTTGTTGGACATAACGTAGAGTAGAAAATCCTTTCGTCTGGCCGTTGGTCGGTTTCTTGTTGGACATATTATAGAGTAGGAAATCCGTCCGTCCGTAGGCTGGCTTTTTATTAAATCTTTATTAAGCGATAAAACTGAAATTTATTATACTTTGGAGCCCTTCCCACTTGAAAGTAGAAATACAAAATCTTTTTAACAAAAAAATACTCTTAATCACCACAGCACATATAATTATTTTACAGGGGTAAAATCTAAGTATGAACTTCTGTGGATATTATGTCTAATCCATTTGATAATAAATCTATGCTTATCACGTTTAAAATAATTCATTTATTCGTTTTTCATAATATTTCTTTGCTGTCTCCTTATTAATGTTGTTATTAATATATTTTTAACATTGTTTTCGCGGAAATGAATCTATTATAATGGTTCATTTAATACGGTTGTCTCATTTTTTAAAATATTATTTGAAAGTGTATATTATTACAAACAAATATACATACAATACGATAGACATAAATAAATATGTAAATATGTATGTATACTATGAACACGTATTATATTCGATTCGTTATATTGTGATTGAATTTCAGTTTTGGTTTCTTTTTATTTCAAATTGTTCTTATTCGAAGGGTGACAAGAAACTTTTTTAATTTAACAAACTGAACTGAATGGCAAAAACACCGCAAAGTTCTTTGTCGTTATTTCTTGTAATATCATATTTATTAACGTGTGTCTGTGGTGGCATATTCTCTTTATCTAAGCCTTCAGGGAAAATATGATTTGAAAAGTAACACAAGAAAAGCTACAAGTTTATAAATATGTAAAATAATACATTTTTCATTTTTATACAATCATTCGGTTTAAGGTCATTACAAACCTATAATAGATTTCTAAACCATAATTATATAAATAATCAATCAAAAATAAAATATTCCAATATCAATTATATATTTGCATTTCCATTGGAAGGTCTAAAGTTCGCACTTTTGAAGACAATTTAACAAAATTTAATATATGTACCTATCGACTTCTATTATACTAAAGATAAAGGTTAATGTAAATATTTCAAATCGGTTCATTATTTTACTTAGGTCTCATACAGCCGAACTACTAAATAATGGTTCAAAGCTCATAATATTCTCTCTAACTTATATGACCCTTAACTGTGTTTACGATTTTTGTACGATAATTTTCCAGCAAATTACTTAAAAGGTCATAAGTCACCTATAAACATCAGTATATCCCACCACAAAATTTCATGACGCCTATTCTCAAAATAAAATTTGGTTTTATTTTGACCTATTTATACCCTATACCACTATAGTGGTGAGGGTTAGTGCTGACGTTTGTAACCAAGATAAAATTCGACATAAATGCTTTAGTATTGAAAATAAATCACATTGAATATTCGTATTTGGTGTAGCGTATCATATGGTCGGCCACATCTGACTATAGTTTCTTACTTGTTATTGCTATAAGTGTGATCAACGATCGCGTTCGACATTTTGGAAATACTCATATACATACTATATAAAGAAATACTATGAGTATTTTCAGTCATGGTACAATACATATTTATCGAAACCGATGTGTTACAAGTAAATATTGTTCGACTAAAAAACGTCCCTAATGTACATACATATGTATGATACTTACATATGTACGTTTTATTTATGAACTATTGAATTTTCCACTGCATCTTTTTATGCTTCTTCTTTTTTCTCTAAACGTATATATACATATGTATGTATGTATATGTGTAGTTTGATCATTCATATAGTACGAGCATGAGAATTTGGAACGTTTATTAATTTTCTAAAAGCATGTTATAGTCGATTTTCTATGTGATTCCCTTGCAAGTATTTTCTCAACAACTTTCCAATGTTTAAATATATTTTACATTATTCGCTACAATGTATTTTATTATGAAAACTCAGCATTAAAATTAAAAAAAAAAACACATATATTTCTAAGTTTTATATATTGTAAAACTGAATAGTGGTGGAAATAACTGATGATGTGATGCTGAGCAAAAGTTATATAGTTTTTAGATGTTTTTCTACATTTATTTTCTTACTCCTACATTTTTTGTGTTACTTTTACATTTAGTGGTTTAGAAATGTAGTGAAGCGTTAATAATAAATGATGAAAGTTTTAATTTTTCTTATTTTTTCTGCCTCCCTTAAACTGTAACTCATTTGTAATAGAAAGAATTATATTTCTCGAAAAAATTAAATAAAATAATATAATAAAGTGAAATAAAAAATAGACAATTGAACATTTTCGAAAATTTTACATGTGGCGAAAGTTTAGAACTTTAATTTATATAAATTAATGAAAACTTAAGGCAACATAAATACATACATATATACATATGTATGTATTCGTAAATGTACATTACTTTTTTTAAACAATTTATATACATATTTACGTGTCAAAAAAGAACAGCTCCAACGGTGGAGAATTTTACACCATGGTTTAGACTAACTGCCTACCATGGCAAATACATATTTTTTATTCAGTATTCCTTTCGTTACCTTTACTCTGCTCTACGATTGTTCGTGTTAAAATTTTTAACATAAATAATAACAAAGTTAATTTATGAGGCAGCAGGTTGTCATTACGCTAATAAAGTGTGGCGTCGCACTCGTCAGCGGCAGCATCATCACCATCATCATCATTATTATTACTGTGTCAACATGAAATGAGGAACAAAAAATATTCTTGTACTCGCAACAAAACAAATAAAAGAAGTGATACTAAAATATAATATTATGAAAAAATTACCTAAATAAATATTTGGGGTGTTTTGTAATGGTTTAAAAGATGGTGAAAAGTGAAAAGCAAAAATTAGTTTATGTACGTCACACGTAATCCTTATTATGCGACATATACACACATACACCCGGACAATGGTATGTATTACCAATACTTCTAGAAAAAAAGGCAGTAAAAGTATGAATTAAATCTATGTAGAGATATAGAAAATTCATTTTTAAACTAAAGATTACATTCATTAATTAAATAATAAATATTGTTATATACAGTAAGTGTTAACTATGCGTTAAACAGCAGATTAAGGGGAATTATATCTGACTAAAGATCATCTACTCAAAAAACTCTTACCCGCATGGTCGAAGGGATTAAAAAAATAAATAAATTGAAAACAAACCCAGCAAAAAAATTAAATTTGTTGGTAATGAAATGTATTTATTTCATACATTACTAGGTAATGAGAAGTTTTATCAACAAGTTTATTTAATTTATCTGAATAGGTACAACCGTTCACAAAATCACTACAAAACTTATTAATGGAAAAAAGAAATACAGAAAATAACTGAACGCCTGGATTCAAATCCCGTCTGAGAATCATTTATCTTGTTTGTTTTTCCACACACATAAATATTTTACGTATTTTTAAAATATCAAATGAAATCAAATATGAGTGGATTTTCTAAATTGCGAATATTTCAATTAAAGTTATATGTGTCTAGATAGTTGTTATGGTTTCTTTATGCCACCACTTGTTAACTTTTTGGTACGAACCACCCTCCGCCCTAAGAATAAAGAACTGTCATATGATGTACATAGTATGTATAAGTACATGTTTGTATGTATGTGTACATGTATGTATATTAGTACAAAACATGAAACATACACTTTAATCCGCCTTTTGAATTATATTCTTGTGTTATTTTTGTTTGTCTCCACCAGCAGCTCTGGTCTGGAGTGACAAATAATATTCAGAGAATTATTGTACTTATATTGAATTGTGCCTTCTGCAAGCCTACAGGGGCTGACTGGTGTATGTTATTGTTGTTGTTCCATATAACAACAAAAGCAACGAAATCTACAAGAAACAAAAAAAAAAACACACTTGGCGTTTTTCATACGAATACATGAGACAAGAGTTGCTGTTTTGAGGAGAATAATGTTGTTAAGGTTATGCCTCATTTGTTTCGTGAATGCCTTAATTTTGAAGCTTATAAGACAAATATAAATAATTGTTGGGGTGTTTTATTTTTGACATGTAAAAGCAGATTAATTGTTGGTTGTGTTGTAAGAATTATTTAAAACATAATTTGGACCTACACTGCTGAGATGTTTTCTTGAGGCCACTTATATTGTTATTATAAGCAAATTGGCGACATGTTTGCTCAAAGCGCTACGATTTCGCACACGACTGTTAACTTTAATATATTTCAATTTAATATTTTCATTTTGTGTACACAAATTTCTTTAAATTTTCATAATTTATTTTTTCAACTCCTGCCCACACATAAAAACTCTTGACGTAACAACAGCAATACTTTTAATTTTTAAAAAATTTACCAAAATAACGGAAATTATATTGTTTCCTCTTGTTCTTCCTGATTCCTTTTATAGTATACACCCAAGTACCAACAAACAGGAATAATAATATTAATAACAACAAAAACAACAACTATATCCTCAAATACAACAATGCACTGATGTAATGAATAACATTTCATGTTTCAGTCCATGTTTTTGCGACGAGTACGTTGTTTGTCGTTTCTTGTGTTTTTGTGTGTTTGTTGCGTATTTCTCGTTTTTTTGGGTAGAACATTTTCAGAATAAAAGAAGTCACGTACGTTGGTAAACAGTGCGTAACAACCTCTAATATTATGCGTGTCCTTTAACATAATAAATGATTTCTCTCTTTCTCTCTGTGCAATACAATACAAATTGTTACTTTAACAACGACAACAGCAGCAAAAACAACTGTAGCAACTACATCTTATTTACTTATTTTCCTTTTCATTTTTAATACGACCGTTCGAACAACAAAATTACGATACGTTTTTATGGTTTAAATTTGAATTTCTGTTTTAATTTTTCAATATTTTTTGTAAGACTTTCCGTTAATAACTGAAGAGTGAGAACGTTGAGTGAGTGTATTAAAAAAAATGAAAAGCTACTTATGTTATTTTTTATTCACTTTTTGCTTTGAGAAAAAATAACAAAAAAAAAATAAATAAAAGTATTTACGAGGTTATTTTGTAAACATTTCCGTACCTTAACAACAATTTTGTTATTGCTGCTGCTGTTGTTGCTTTTTTAGCAGTTTAATACTTTATATTTATGCTCTGGTAACATTATACCGTTAACATTACCTTCCCCCAAATATGAAGAATAACGGTGGAACAACAAGAAATATAAATACAAACATATAAAAAAGAATTTGGTAGTTTACATTTCTAATTTGCAGTTTATTAAATATTCTAAAAACGTTTTATTAAATGAACATGATTTGCATACATTTTTCTTGTTGCTTTGTTGTCCTCTTTTGTGTGTTAGTATTTTGTGTGTGTGTGTTTTGTTTTGTAAATTTTAAAACAGTAAATAAAAAGGGATACTAACATTTCTATTTGTATGAAACAATCATTTAATCAAAATGTAATAAAAATTGTCTACATTTTTATAACTGTAACCATTGTTTTTTTTTTTCTTCTTCCTAAATCGGAGGCCAAATTATTTTAACCTTTTTAAGATGACATTTGCAGTTGAATCGGAAATATAAAATTGAAAAGGGCAAAAGCCATTTGTTATCAATACAGATCATATTGAGGTTGTTTTAATAAATAATGAGGTTTTGAGGTTTAATATTTTGAATATATTTTATTAAAATTCCACTAGCGAATCAAATATTACGAATTGAAATAATTTCCTCATTTAATGTTAATTGACAATTCACCGAATTGAAAATTAATACATTTACAATTTAAAAACTATAAGTCTGTCTGTCTGTCTGTCTGTCGTATGTCATGCGAAATATTTCTGTCACAAGTTGGAGGATTTTAATTAATAGGCTTTTTATCCATCAGTCGATGGGAAAGAAAATACAATTTTAATAAATGAAACATAAATTAAGTTTAATGATGAAATAACTTACTACATTTAACCCAATAATAATGGCATGTATGAAAAATCATATACACTATGCAGAAAAACATTAATAAAGCACGCAATCACTCACTTCATATCGAAAAAATTGAGTGCAATTAATAAAATTAAGATGCAATTATTAACCCACTTAGCTTTAGTGCTACTATTTTATTTATTTTCGGATATGGAAAAAAATTACATAAAAATAAACACAATTAATTGGAATCATTATATATGTAAATTATTTTAAGCAAACATAAATTACTTTGGAGGAATTCTAATTTAAATTTAAAAGATTTTTCCCATAGCCGCCGTTTTGGACAAAATTTTGTAAACACGTAAAGGGTTCAGAGGAGTAAAAACCAGCAAAAAATTATAGATACTATTTTTTTTTATTTTATTTCAATTTCAATTTTGTTTTTCGAATTCCTCTTTACTAACTGTGTGAAAAAAAGAAATAAAATTACGGACTATATTCTATTTTCTATTCACAATCGGAGACATTTAAAGTGATTTTTTCATTAAGGAAACCAAAATCGACACGTATTTGCAATTTTGTATATCTACGACCAATATTTAGAGTATGCTTGTTTATATTATGATCTACATATTAATCATACGCACCATGGTAACCTGAATGAAAATAATTTAAAATTGACATCATTTAAATTATAAAGTTTTCATATCTTTTAAACACATTTAATGTAGCGGTTTACTGTTCATAAATGTACATGTCTTAGTTAGTAGAAATCAATATTTCCAATGTAGGGTTAATGAATACATTTTTTTTGTCATTGGATATTAAATTTAAATTAAATCATATCGTCCTCTTAAATAAATACTGTATATGAATTTACTTTATTAATACACGACTGCCTGTCATTTTTGACTGATTACAACTGTTCAATGTATATGTATATGTGTGATAATGTGTGTATGGATTAACATACGGACATTATTTTCCGCATTCCCAGCAACCATTTAATACAATATTAAATCAAACTTTAATGTTAATGTATTGCCAAATGTATTCATAATTTTTATTTTTTGGTTTAAAGCACAGCTAGTTATAGTGCACTTACTTCTTAAAACCCATTAATAAAATAGTGGTAACTATTCTGCTATTGTTGGTTTACGATTTGCCTGTCATTTTCTAGTTAGCAGTGAAATTGTAAAATTATATTGCAATCGTCTCAACTGATAATTTACCGGTTGCTAACAATTTTTCATTGACAGTACTTTGCCAGATTAGAGACTCTGGTCTGCTTCACTACAATGGGCGTATGGTCATCGTCACCCTTCCCGGTAAATTATTTTAGTGAAAACTATAGCGGATTTTTGAAATATTCTCAATATTATTAAACAAACGTTTAAGAAGTCGATAAGACATAACTAGGGCTACTAATCTGTATGGAAAGCTCATTTGTTTTAGGCTCTTCTAAAAGAATATTTTTATTGAAGTTATTATAAATAAATACGTACTTCACATGGATTTTGGATTTTATTATCAAGACAGTATTGATAATGTGACAGTTTTCAGCCCATAAATGTTATAACTCCATTTTGCACATATTAACTTAACTAAAAATACATTAACATGCACATACACATGTACATAGATATGTATGTGTTGGTATTAAAAAATATATATTTCTTTTTAAAATAACTTGTCTTGGTAAATATGTTCGGTTTGCTGTTCAGTTATATGAATTTACAATGTTTTATACGAATTTAATCGAAAATTGTTTTGTATGTAATTTTTCAATTTATATGCTGTTTTGTACTAACAAACAAAAAAAAAAAAAAAAAAAAAGAACAGAAAACAGTTCCGAACAAAAATAAAATAATATAATAATAAAAAGTTCAAATGTAAATACAGTAAAACAATATGTCTAGAAAAATAACAATCAACAGGCAGACTTTGGAAAATATTTACACATGTATAAAATACAATTTCATATAAACATACACACATGTACATGTCTATATGTTAATGCATACATATTCAACTAAACAGCTGAACACGGTTTATTATATAAAAATAACGGATGTAAGAAAATTCCGACATTACAACAACAACAACCATTTTCTATACATCCCAAAAAAAGTAAAACGAACGGTAAAGAACAACAAATAACTGAATCCTCTATATCCATCTTGGGAGAATTAAAAATGCCCTTCGGAATACAAAGATTACTCTTACAAAAATATACAGCAAAGTATATTGCACATATATTGACATGTCAATAAGAGTATAAGTTCTTATATTATAAGTAGAGTAAAAATTATCACAAATATTATTTACAAAAATATTAGGTTTTCAAAAAATTAACTCATGAAACATGTCATTAACTAAATCACAAAAGTCTTATTTCTATTAATTTATGATGAAATTGCTTCTTTGACTTCACACTTTTTTTTAAAATTAAACCATATTTTGAAATTGATGTATATTAAATATTTTTAATTGCCATTATTTTAGACAAAATAAGAAGAAAAAAACATGATGATCGCTTTAAAAATATGTTGCAAGTAAAATACAAAACTTAAGTAACTCATTTCTGAAAGTATTTGATCGAATTAAAAGGGCGAAACGAAGCAGTAATATGGTGTTGAAACAATGCTGAAATAATAGCATAACAACAACAACAACAACGAAAACAAAACAATATTAAAAACCATGCAAGGGTAGAGTACAACAAGAAAAAGTAACAGACGTTGATGAAATTACAAAATATCAAATGTAGACACATGAAAAGCATGCAGTATGACAGAGTATTTTTATATGAAAAAATTTATTAAAATTACATTACACACTATGTATACGAGTAATATATGAGAAAAAAATGATTTCGTACATGTATAGCACGTATGATGTGTATGTGAATAAATACTCGTAAAAAAATCGATGTAAATTTATCATAGTGTCAATTATCTACTAGCCTGCGATAGTGCACATAGATAATATGATTCATTGAAAATGCTTTTAAATAATGGAAGCAACGTAAACTAAGGTGAAATTATGAAAATTAATATTAAATTAACATTACTCTATAGAAATTTACTCATATTTACTCATGTCCAAAAATATGTACATATATGCTTGTAAGCCACTCAAGTATTTTAAATAACCACACAACTTGTTCACTAACGTATGTATATTTCTGTGATCCCAGTTTCCGCTTTCTAAAGAATAAATTCTCATCTTGTGGAAACTGAAAACACCTAGAAAACGTACATACATGTACGTATTTACATGTTCGGGCAAATGTTTATTTATAACAATATTTCTCCATCCCTTTCCATTAAAAAATCACAGACAAGTTACTGGTAACTAATTCTCATTAACATATTTTTTCCATTTCATTGACTTGCAATGACTTATTACCAACTGATTCAATTATCAATATGAATTCCTCTGAAACGTTATTATGTAGCTCACAACAGGGTCATGTTCAAACATAATTTGCAATAAACTTTAGCATTTACGCTAATTAACATTAGCACATCCAATTCAATTTGCATATATGAGTGGAAAATTGATGAACGCTGTAGTAGTGAATCATTAGACACGTTGTGATGTAAGTTTTGAAATATTTCTATATTTACATACACTCTAATACCGTCTATTAATGCAGAGCCTTTGATCAGTAAATATAAGAATTAATATTTGAATTAAATAATTAGTTTAGTAATTAGGAATTTTACTCGACACTTGTCATGTTTGCAATTCAAGAGATTATTGCAAAAACATGTTAAGTGATAAGAGATTTAACGTGTATATACATACATACTTACATAGTATATACATATGTATAAAGATTTGAAAGCTAAATATCCATATGAGAAATTTTTTAAAATATTAATCAATTTAAAATATAATATTAATTTCGGGATTCAACTTTGAACTTTAAATTATTGTTTGTTACCTTGAGAGCGCAATTTTTAAATGTTGTATAAATTGTTAATAAGTCAAATATGCAAAAAAAAAAAAAAATTATTAAAAATTCAGTTCATGCTTTTCATGTTCATAACAATTAAAAGTAGTTTAAATAACAAAAACTTAATAAAAGAAAAATAAAAACAATTAAATACACATAATTATGTTACAAAAATACCTTTTATCAAAAATTTGGCATACTTTTAAAACAAATTCACAAGAAAAAGTTTGCTTTAGTTAATTAACAACAACAAAAACAAACAAAAGAAAATACGAAAACAAAATAAAGAAAGTTGAACACACCCTCAGGCGGGTGGGCTGGTTTGGCTGCCTTTGTTAATTATACCTTTTATAATTTACATTAAAAAAAATATTAAATCATTTCTTGTCATTATTTTATTAAATGCATAATTTATTCTCTTCTCTTGTTTTTTCCATTCTCTTTGCATTTCCTTCTGCGAATTTCGCTGGCTTTCCGCACATTTTTAGATTTTGTACCAAAGTTGTCTCTTATTTAGCTTCAAGAATCAGAGTACTCTATAGTTGATGTTGTTGTCTTTGTCGTCGTTGTTGTTGTTGTTTCGTTAGCATTTTATAAAAGATTATAAAGTTTTGTACAAGTTTTATTTGTAAGAATGTTTAACTTTTGAAATAGAAAAGTTAAACCTGTTAAAAAGAAACATTCTTATTAAAAATAAACCAACAATATTAACAAAAAACAAAAATATTTAATACTAAAATTGCATTCTCATGATTACAAACATTATTTAAGAAATTATAAAAAAAATCCTACTTAAATATAAAAGAAGAATAAAAACCATTTGGCTTATTGACAAATTGGCCTTTGTTTCAAAATGTTATTTAGTAAGAAGTCATTTTTGAACCTAAATATAAATATTTAAGGATAAAATGCATTAAACTGTGTCGTTTCTCTTAGCAAATACACTCAAATAAAAAATTACAGTTGAAGCCAACCCTATTTGGATTTCATACCAACAATCTTAAGATTTAAAACTGAACTGTAAAGTCTTATGCACTTACTCCTTTCAATTATGTATGTAATGCCAGGTTGTTTCCTTCTAAAACAGTAGTTGTAATTTACAGACAAAAACAATATATGTAAATGAAATGTATTTTAAAAATCTTTGAGATACATTTAAAAAAATGTATAAGAACACAATCGGCTTATAAATTACAAAAATAAAACTTAAAAATCAAATGATGAAACATAATACACATACATACTTACATATGTGAATATACGTACATAGATAAATACTTATTTATATTTTAAATTGAAGTTAGTAAGTGTTTAAGTATATTTCTTTATACATACATATGTATGTAGATACATACGATGATTATATTTGTATCTGTTCATTTGCTACTGGTGCCTACCAGTCTATGTTTGTGTTAGAGCATACATTAGAAGGATTTCAGTTGTTATTTTACGAAAATTGACAAATTATTGTGCAGGGATAAATGTCATACATTTCAAACTAGTGGTAAATTGGTATTTTGGCATGAATATGGTTAGGCATAAAATTATAGCATTAAGTAACTATATATGTATACATACATATGTAGAAATACATACCTACATAGACATGAGCTCAAAACATGTACTAAGTATATGCACATTAGGGGAACCACTTTTTTATTTTATATTATTTTTTCCATTTATATGCTATTACTATAAAGGCTATAAAATATTAAGAAACGCAATCTAAGTTTTGCCACACCAACCGCGTTAAAATTTGGTCTATATTTTTTAAATTTAATTAAAATATAAGTCATGACTCATGATCTCCAATATTTATGGTCCGATATTGCTGGATTTAAATAGAATACAAATGCATGTCTGATAGAATAAAACATATAGTTTGGATTCCGAAAATATTCCTTCTTTCTGATTAAAAAAAAATACGGACGGATAATGAAATGACAGGATTTTTTTAATAAGTCATAACCCTAATTTACACATACACATAAATAGAATAAATAAATGAAAGGCTAAAAATGTCTTAATATATTTATTAAATCTGCTCGAAAATCTAAAATAAATTTATTTTTTGCACTCCGGTCTAATAACGTGCATATGTATTTATATATTTGTTCATATTCACATAATCTGATATATTTATATAAAATTAAATTCTATACAAAGTGTAAATAATACTATCTAGAAATCTTTTATCTTATCTTCTCTTATTCTCTTAAATAATTATTAAAATTATACATAAATCTAGTATTATGGATATTCACTCACTAAATATAATTTAGTTTTTTGCAATATTCAAAAATTAATTCATATACATACACAAATAATTTTTAATTTTACTAAAAATTATTCTCATTTCATTGCGATTCGGCACTTTTTCTTTTAAGAAGTCCAAGATTATTCATATATGTAGATATGTATATGTTCTTACATATATGAGCAATTTCGTGTCACTTTTAAAATAGATGTCTTCCGATTTGAAAGAAATTTGCACCAAGGATAGTACTACTAGATAATAAGTCAGCTCTATCGGTCAAGAATTGCTGGACTTAGAGGGAGTCAAGGTTGGACATTCTGGTCATACAGGGTTTTATATAAATGAGTGTAACTTTTCACCTATTGGTCCTAGCGAAAATTGTCCAATGGAGTTCAGATAGCTATTTCATCATTGTGTCTGGCCTACTATCCAATAGTACTAACTAACCTTGGTGTAAATTTCATCCAAATCGATTTTTTGAGTTGCCACGAAATTGCCCATATACAAAGTTACAAATCAAGGATATTCTTCGTCAATGTCGTACAAGAGTTTTTTCTCAGTATTCTTGGTTTTTAACCTATTACATGTATGTCTCAAAAGATTAATTTAAAAATGTATGCGAATGGCGATAAATACGACAACAATAATAATAAAAATATTAGATTTGTTTCGCATATATATTTTGTTTTTAATATTAAACCTTTCACTTACATTTTGATTAAATATTTAAACACATTCACATTTGTGTTTGTATGTTTATATGTACATGGAACCCCTACACAAATATCTCTTATACAAATAATCCGAAAGCTGTCAATACAAATATAAAAATTTTGTTTCTGTCATGTTGAATTAAGAAAAAATCCGAAAACAACAATACAAGTGACACATACATACATATGAACCAATATACATGGATACACAATACAAATATACTGATTTGTATCATGATTTACATACACGTTTGTTAACATACATTTACATGTGTGGATACGTGTGTGTTCGTAAAAATGGCAAAAATTTTGTTTTTGAATTACTTGGCGATGATAGCAAGGCAATTGAAAGTCGTCTTTTTATTATTTTTTAATAAATGAAAGAAGGAGACTGGAAATGTCAGCATAAAATATATAATACAAACTCGTTATAATGCAATCAAGTATGTAATGAATTTCTTTTAAAAAAGTAATTTTAAAATTACTTATCCAAAAGGTATTTTCGGGGAAAATCATCTTGTTGGAGGTGTAATCTCAAATGCAATTTAAATGAGCCAAAAAATCTTTAAAGCTGCGAAAATGTTTATATTTCGACAAACTGAAATAAATAAGATTTTTTAGGATTTAGTTTCGTATTATACATATGTTCTATGCACCCATGCGTATGATTGATACTGAACCTGTAAAAAAATAATCATACGTATATGAGTACTTTTTTTTAAATTTATCCAAATTATCTGTAAGATCATAAATTTTATATTATTTTATACATACATATGTACATAAATATATTTATAAGAAGTTTACTTTTTTTGCTACAATTTTAAACAATATTTAAATATTATAAATAAAAACGTTTATCACAGTTTTCAACAAACGACTACCCAATATAAGTGTTAAGCATTTTGCCTGAAAATCAATCTTCATTATGTTCTTGTTTGAGGTTTCCGCAAGTTAATTTAAAATTAACATTTAAATATTTTATTATTCCCCTAAAATCTAGCACCAAGTTACAAGAAAATGATGACAAAATGCAAATAATATTTTGGGGTATATTAAAATCTCACAAAACAAAGTATAATGAAGCAAAACATTTTACCTAGGAGAGAAGAAGTAGAGCTTAAAGCCAATAAAAAAAGGTTATAAATAAAGTTTTTAATGGCTTTTACGTGGAATGACTACTGAACGATTAGCACCTGAACAATGAAAATATAATATGCAAACAAACTTACATTTGTTTTTGCTATTTTTACGAAAATAAAACGAACTAAATAAATACATATACACAGAAAAAATCGCAATAAAAAATACCTATGTTCGTTTTTTAAGCATCTAACTTTTTGATTTTTGTGTTTAATTTTCCACATGGTCTATTAGTAACAATTTTTGTAGTGTTGTTTTGTTCGTTCATTTTCTTTTTTGTAAAACTTTATCAACAATTGCCCACTTAATTTTATTGTCCTTAACTCTTGAAACGTGTATATTAAAAAACTTTTCCCACAACATTCGTTGGAGATTTTTTACCGAATCTCAAAATACACCAGACCTATAAAATTACCTGTATTTGAACACACAAAAAAGAAAAAAAATATACAAAAATCGACGAAAAAGTTTTAAATTCCAAACATGCTCATTTGTTAAAACGTTATACGAATTTTTAATCATCAGAAATATCCTCCACTCGAACAGTTTATGCAACAATAACGACATTTTTAACAATACTTACCCAACTTAATATTTAACAAAAAAAAAAAAACACAATGAAAAAACGGCAATTGTTGCTGTTTATTTCCATACAAAATCATTTTATTCATTCCTAACGAACAACATCGTCATTTCTCATAAAAACATGACAACCAACGAAAAAAATAGAAAACTCACAAAAAGGTATAAAATGCAATAGACATCAGAATTTTATTTTCATACATACACACATACATACCTTTTGGGATCTATTGTTGTATTTTTACAACTCTTACACTAATTCCACTTAAAGGCAGAGACAGAGAAAACGATTCATTATTTTAAATCATTGCATATTTTCGACTGGTTTATCAACGTTTTAACATGCTGTCAGTTACAAGCAGGAAATTAGCGCACAGAATTTATTCATTAATTGGTTGCGAAATCTGTACTGAGTCTTTCATTAAATATCCAATTACAGTTGAGCCAGACTTGATTTATAATGTATGTATTTGGATCTAGGATGAAATGCTAAGACCTTATGAAGTATGTGGTCTCAAGATGTTCGGAATAACTAAATATTCATTCTAAAAATTATCCGTTTTGTGATACAAAGCAAAATAAAATTAAATATTTTTATTTACTGCTTAAGTGCTATTTTAATTCAAAAACAAAGTCGAGTACATAACTAATAACAAATTAATAACATATTCTATACCTAGCCATGAGGAAAATTATTATTTCGCTTAATGATTAATTTGTTCATATAAAGTAAAGTTGTTACATAATTCCAGCGATTTCCAATCATAATTTTTGTGATTCTTTGGTATTACATTTTTAAAATTTTCCGCTACTATTCGATATTCCCTTTGCTCTATTAGCTAAAACTAACTATATTTTTATTATTTGCTAAGAAGTATATCGAGTATGGCTCGAAGTAAGTTGAAATAAAAACAATACAATAAAGAAAATCAAAAAATGAAGCAATAAAGGAAAACTTCAAAGTAACTCATAAATTATATTTATTCTTAATAAACAGTAGTGATAGAAAACTGAAGAGTTCATTTGGAAACCAATATTATAAATTCATATATATGTATGAATGTGTATACACGCGCTCAAAAAATAAATACAGCTACAAGTAATTTTTGGTAATTATTGCACAAATTATTGTACAAATCGAAAGGAATTACACTTAAATAATGAAAAGTGTCTCAATTAACCCCCTTATTAGTACAGATATTAATCGTTTATTTTTGGTTTATTAAGCGCATTTTCCATAAAAAATTCCTACAATATAGCAACCATAAGTTTTTTAAGCATTTATGAATACTGGGGTAAAAGAATACAACATTTGTTAGTAGCTATATATACATATGCACATATTTTTCTAGCCACATGTGTATTATATGCGCTGTATATGAAAGTAAATATATAGAATAGAGTGGAGAGCATTAAACTGATGATAAATAATTTCATTTTCCTTCTTTAAAATTGTTTTCAACTAGTACAAGTATTAAAAGCATATAATAACTTTTATTGCTTTGCCTTGGGGAATCAACGTTTAATCAAATATTGAATGGGAAAAATGAAGATTTAATGGTTTATTTCTACTTTAATCTTTGTTAACCCAACACCATTACATTAATAGTACAAAAATATTGTAGAGTCACATATACATACATATATTTTTTATAGAACAATTATTTGTATTCCTTACTTAATTTTAAAAAGTATAAAAAACACAATATTATAGAAGACTGTTTATTTTCGCTATTGTACATAAATAAGAGAACAGACAAAAGTTATTTTAACTATAAAATAATATTAATTGTAATAAGATATTTGCTAATAGTTTGGAAATATATACATTAGTCCTGCACTTCAAATAAGTATATGATTTGATCTGAAAAAAAAACATATATTATTTATATTTATTAAAAATTTGAACCATACAGGACAACATATTTGCCTAAGGTCAAGTCTAATACAAATGTACTCCATGTCAAATTAACAATCAAACAAGATGACATGTTGTTTGTTTGTTTGTTTGTTTGTTTTTTCCTTGGTTTCATACGATATACTTGTAATCTGACAATTAGTAAAGAAATCATCAATATAAGAAAGAAAAATATTCTCATAAGAAATTGCCTTGTCAGTTAGTACACATGTAGGAATGTGTGTATATTTCTTATTGTATGATTACAGTATTGAAAATTTGTATTCCCCTTAGGAATTGTACTGTGGACAATTGATAGTAGAGTTGCCAAGTATGTTTTTACTGAATTTTTCAAAAAAGAAAGTGTGATAATCGATAAACTTAGTTTTACTTTTACACATTTTTACGTTGAATGTACTCCCAAATGTCAGTATTTTTATAAACTAAATTTTTTAGTAGATGGCAATATTTTATATTTCCTCTTTAATAACTGTTGTTTTTATTATTATTGTTATTGTTTTTATGTAATGTCCTCCTTATTATGATGTTATTATATGCACACACATATATATGTACATACAAAAATATTTACATGGACTTGTATGAAAGTATAGATGTATTTGTATAACTACATACACAATTACAAAAACGTTTAATATTATATACTTCAAAAATGTACATGTCAAGTTATAAACAAACAACTCTTAGTCATAATCAAGTGCTTCTTCAGAATACACTTAATAATTTTAGTTTTTGGATACTGTATAGAGCACGGTATGTACATACATACATATCATACTTAGACATAATTATGTACATATGTAAGTATATATGTACATATATTTATACAAATACAAAAAGCAGCGACAATTAAAATAGCACGTTAATTTGTATTATGTTTAGTTATTTTGCGTCAAAGAATAATGTATGTAAATGGGATTTTTAAAGGAAATTGTGCTATTTTATTTGCCATAATTGTACATGTATGTATATACATATTTTTTGAAACTAAATCTAATTTAATAACCGAAATATAACCAAACATGTCGATGCATGTAGTTATGAGATAATAAACTCATAACTTATAATTACACATAAGTATTTACAACATACAATGTTGTAGTAGAAATATCATACCTGAAGAGTATAAAATCGATCTAGTAAATAATTACATTTTTGTACTTTTAAAACTTTGGATCTAATCTGTCGATTTTGGTTGTTTTACTCAAGATAACTGCAAGTCTCCAATATATGCATATTTACTTTGTAAATCGGACTTAGGTTATTAATAGGGATTTTCATTCCACAAATATGTAGCAAAACGACTAATTAATGCACATTTTATACCCTACACTATAGTAGGGATGGTATTATGCGTTTGAGCTACTGTTTGCAACGCACACAAACCGATAGACACAGAATCTTATTTTTAACTTATTTTCAAATCCTCAAATTAATTGACAAAAGTTTAAGTAAAATTTCTTTCAAATGATGTCTTCTAGAGAAAATTCTCTTGAAAATTAAAAAGAAAAATATTAATATCGTGCGAAAGTTATAGGGATTTTCTTTCCACAAATATGTAGCAAAAACGACTAATTAATGCACATTTTATACCCTACACCATAGTAGGGATGGTATTATGCGTTTGAGCTACTGTTTGCAACGCACACAAACCGATAGACACAGAATCACTTTATGCCATGTTTGTCCGGCTGGCTGTCCATGCAAGCAAGACATTTTTAATGAAACTTTGGACCACACATATTCTCGACCAAACGACAAAGCCTAGGGCTTATGAAACGGTAAAAGAAGAACTTGGTATAATTAAAGAAGAACTTGTTTAAAACAATGAAACTTTCCGTTTCCCAAGTCAAATTTTAACATTTATTTAAAACTAAATCCCTATTATTTTTAAAATTTAATTTAAATAATGCCAATTTTAAAATATGTACATTATGTATGTCCAAAATCATAATAAAAGATCCAACCAACAAACTATCACTGTGAATCCTTGTATATACATACATACATATGTATGTATGTAGCCTACAAAATCAATTCATATGTATGTAAGTGTGTACATACCATATGTACATCTGAGAAACATTTAAAGTTATAAATCAGACGCACCACACGAAATTGCAGTATAAAAAGTGGAAACAACAAATGGTAGTAAAATAAGAACAAAAAGAACAATTTCTAAAACAGCCAAATATCATTGAACTTCTCTTCTCTAAATGTTTACAGATTTGAGTATACATACATATCTATGCATGTATGTATATACAAAACTATGTATGTATATTACATATATATACATTAGGCCTGCTCAATATAAATGCGTTGTAACATAAACGTTTTAAAATATTAGACATATGCAATACGATTATACCAAATATATAAAAAAAAATGTTCAGTCAAAAAAATTTGATTTAATGAAGTTGACTGAAATAATTGTTTTAAGTTAACAAACCTAATAAGTATAAATATACATACATACATATATGTATAAAAATTGGTGACTATGCCAATAATCAATTTCCGTGATTAGATTTTGTTAGCAAACTTCCGGATTTGTGGTTTGGCACTGTAACTCTAAAAATGTGCAGGAAAAAGGAACATATAACATATATTTTACTAACATACATACATATATACATAGAACGTACATTTGAAACTTTGACATGTGAAGATAATGCATCCACTGACTTCGTCTTTAATATTATTGTCGTCCTAATAAAAATATCGAATGAACGAGTGACATTTTACCCATCTATGTATATATACATATTATTCTATAACATTTATGACAATTTATCGTAAAAATAATAGTGTTATCAATTTTAAATAAAATAAAAATAATATTAAATACATATCTAATTAATTTTCTTCGAATAATATACATATATTTTCAAATATGTACTATAAATCGAACCTTGATATTAAAAACTGTTTAATAAACATTTTAAACTTCATTTTTTTCATTTTAACAATCGGTTTTTAATTAGATTTCATTCAGCTTACGAAAAATAAATTATATGTTAGATACGTCTTTTATATTAAGGTGAATATACATATGTATGTATGTAAGTATATTTATATTAATTACTAGACTTGAAGGTGAGAATAAACAAAAGGTATCTTTTCTTACGCACACTCGTACTTTACTCATTGATGCAAGGTTCGGAATTAAATTCTGGAAAAAATCATACAAGTTTCTGTTAAAGTAAATGCCTACAAAAATGTCTATGAGACAATGTATGTATGTTTGTATGTATTTTTATTTATGTTATGTTTGGATATTGGTATGAGAATTGTTCAACAGTGCATTCATAAATTTATATGCTTTTTTCTACCGATATTTGTTTTTCTTAGTCAGAGTTTTTCTAAGTCAGAGTAATAGGATTATTTGGCAGTTATATGAAATGTTAAAGATGTCCTGTCTTGTATTCAGTCACAAGCATACTCCGGTAGTGTATATATAACATAGCTATGTCGCTTTGTTTTCGTTTTGGGTTGAAGTTCTGTTTTTTAGTCTGCACTTTTTTGGCATAAACTTGTACAAAAATTTCATATGTAAAAGTTTCCTATTTTGTTTATTTTAACAACATTTTCTCTAGTCAGTATATTAAAAGAAAAATTTCTAAAAAGTATACACGTATTGGTATTGTGTATGCGGTACCTGTATAGTTTTAGTCATTCAAGCGTAATAAAACTAGACTGAAATTTAAAAAAACTAAATAAGTAGACCCATTTAAGACAAAGCAAAATAATAAGCTTTAATTTTTTGAAAAGGTCAAAAATATCTTTATTTTCAATTCAAGAAAATAGGATTCTAAACTTCAGGTTATAATAATCGTTTTGCCAAAAGTATTTTTTTTTTTTATTCTAGAAATCACATTAAAATCCAAATTGTTGACAATTTGGATTTTAAATTTAATGGACTTTTTATTGCACTGTAACGTGTTGTCTTAACTAAACAAGTGAGAAAATAATTAATAACATAAGAATAAATTCAAAATGTTATGTAATTATACGATAGTAAAATACAATTTGTATAAAATACAATCTTATCGATATATTTACATTATGTAAATGGTCAGGACAATACAAATTAAAAATACTTGCATTTTTTAAAATACAGAAACACATCCGCTAAAAAAAGGTTTAACCACAATTACCATCACTCCCAATTGCCATCTTTCTAAACAATCCCTGCGGTCATACATATCTTCGCAATAAGTCCACAAACGACATGGCTTCTATTATACGTGTTGTTGATTTATTCATAGCAAGATTAACTGGCCACTAAAAATGTAGATGATTTATGCTGAGGTTTTTAGCCTGGTATTTTTTGCCAACCAATACAAAGCCAAAGTGTTTGCAAATAATTACAGAATATACATATAAAAAATGGTACATATTTCTACAGACATACATACATATGTATATAAGTATACTATAGCTAAATAATTATGGTAATTTAAAAATGGAATATATATTGCATTTTAAATATAAAACTATACATAAACATTATATTTTAATTTTAACACTAATTAATGTGTGGATTTTAATCAACAGACTTGCTATGAAATTCCTCAAATTTTTATTTTTATTATATGCAAACTATGACTTATTATGGACCGATTCTTTAAATTGATATATATATAAATGAAATTTTATTACGAAAATATTTAAGGCAATTACGATAATAAAAATCGACTTACGTAGTGAAAATTTTTGTATTTTTGTCGTATACATATATATGTATGTATAAATATTTGGTATATACGAGGGACGAAAATAAATAAGAACTCATTCCAGTTGTTATTACCTACACTTTCATGTTATTTTTTATGACTTTTTAACTTTTTATTATTATTTTATTTGTATTATAGACTTAAATACGACTAAAGTTGTAATACATACAATTGAATATGTGCATTAGACTTATCCATAGAAATACATATATTATATACATTTGTCGAAATTTAAAGCAAGAAACTTGTTCATTGTTTATTACAAATTAATTTGTATGTATATGTACGTATGTAATTGCATACATATGTATATATTTTTAAATTTATTTCTCATTTTGCATAAATTCACATCATTTATTGAAGTCCTATTCGGCCAAAGTTGTTATTATTATTTTTTTTTAATTTACAAATTTAAAGGGAAGGTCTAATGTACATACATATATACATATGTATGAATGTGTAATACATATATGTACATATGTTTGGGTATTTTACGATTTTTTCGATGAGTATTAATAAAATGGATTTTGTTCTGTTTATTTATTGGCCTACCTCCGTAGATTTTGTGTACGAGTCCAACTAAAACAATAATAATTTTTATCACATCAGGTTTTTATGGTCACTCTTTAAAGCAACACAAACATATGAAATATTTTAATACATATGTTTTTGATTTTTTGATGTTTTGATTTGTGTAAATTATAAAAAAATACTTTTACGACTGTCAATATCTTTTACATATACATACATATATCGCTCATTTACTACAAGACCGTCATAAATAAAAAAAATCCGTTTTGAATATATACTTATTATCAGTATAGAACATGGGTTTTAGTTTTGACTCCTGTATTCATACTCCTAGTATTCATAGCGATCTGAAAAATATATTTTCTGTTTTTAAATTATGGCATCTACATTTATCTACCTGTAAGAAAATCACTTGTGGTTTAGCAATAAAGTAGGATTTCTGGTTTCCCGGACTTTTATGATTTCCCGGGAAATCAGAAAATATGATATCAATTTCGGTTGCAACACTTTAAAGTGCATACATTACTTATTTTTTTAAAAACTTGTATATCCAAACACAAAAGTAAAACAACTTTCCGGGAATTTGAATTTTCCCGTATAAACCCTAAAATAAAGTCAAAGTATCAATCTCAGTCTGTTGTAGACACAAACAACCAAAAAGTTATTCTACTTTCATTTTTACTGTATGGTTTTCTTGTTTTTTGTCTCATTGTAAATAAAACCTTTTGTCACGTCCAGCAATACGTAACAGAGTAAAAACAAACAGCTTGAAAAAAACGGAAGTAAAACAACTTAAAAAAATAACAAATAGAACTCCAAAGAGAAAAAAGAACAAAATTTCTTTTTAAGGGTGTAAAAACAAAAAGAAAATCAAACAGTTATTCAGAAAATGAAAAATTCATTCTATCTGAATTTAACAGGATATATACACCTACCCCTCGACTTACATCGAATTCGAAAAAAATGTATATATTCTTTAAATACAAATTTTTACCAAATGTGTAATACATACATATATACAAACATATACATATGTACATAAAATACATATGTATGTACATGCTCATTTACTTCAAGGCTTTCGTAATATCCGGTTTTTAAAATTCGGAAGAAAAATTAAATATCACACAAATTCATAAATTTGTTTATTTTGAAGTAAGTGTTATTTGACCATTAAGGGTTCTTAATTATTTGGTATTTATTATAGATATTTGATCGCAAAACTATGTGGGAAAGCATTAATTTTATATAATTATGCAATTTTTAAAATAATAAAAAACTATGCTGTAAGCAATTGTAATGTAGTTTCAATAAATCATACAATTTTCATTACTTAACCTGAACTTTGAACTCAAATATAATGATTCAGACGAAATATAATTTTTAACACGTGCCGGACTTTTTGCTCTCATTCAACAAACACAAAAACACACGTACACATTACATGTTTTATATACATACATATTTATGTATATATATATATGTTTAAAACTTATACATATAAATAAAAAATAAAAAACAGGGGTCAGGAAATGTAATATATTGTATATTAACAAATTATATATTGATTTTGATAAACAATGTTAAACAATAATTCATCCTGTATGTTTTATTTATTTTGAAAGTTTTATTTTTTTTCTTGTTCTTGTTTAAATTATGGTTACAATTTTGTTTTAATATTAAACATTAAATTGTAGCCACATTTGCGTCAAGGGGTACATAAATGATGAGAGAAACAAAAAAAAAAATAACGACAAAAAAGGGGAAAGTATATTAAACCCGAACCACTTTGTTCTTTGCAACAGCGGTCACTTTAAATTATTAAAGGCCGTCGTAAATCCAATGATAAATTGCCTACATCCAAATGCTTGTAAAACTTGTTATTGTCATGGACTCCCAACTCAAAATTCACAATATGTATGTACATACTTATGTACATATGTATAATATACACTACAACATTGATTCTCAAAAATCTTCACACATACATTCGCATTTTACTTGGCAAAATGCTCATTATCAAGCAGATAAAGACAAAGTCAGATAGGGGGATTGATGGACAGACCGACAGACAGACCGGCAACCTAGGAAAAATAGAGGAAAGCTACTAAAATCCAAAGTGCTTTAAATTGTCGCCCTTCGCCCAATTAATGTAAATTTCAAATTATGGTTTCCCAACTAAATGTCTTCAAAAATGCCACAGTGGTGTTCAATTTCAACAAAAATTACTCAAATTCAAAATGCACATTTACGTGCGATTAAAAACACCTTGAAAATATTTGCCTGTCTTGACAATTTCAAATAATTTGATTCAGTGGTTAGAACCACTGTATAGACAACGCATGTAATTAGTATTTAAAATAGAATGTAATGTTGGGAATTTTGTGGCAATTGCAGCAATGAAAACAGCCACAACGACAACAACAACTACGATTATAACGGCCACATCATAAGAAACGAACACCACAAATGCAGACATGCAATGACATTTATACAAAATGCAATGTTATGCAAATAGTATAGAGAAAATAAATTAATGAAGAAGTTCTCATAAGGAACACACCTCCCAGCCAAAAGATGTTTATTAGACCAGCTATTCAAAAATAGCAAAAGTTTTGCTAAATTGAATGTCACAAATTAAAATTGGACATTTTCCATTTTTCTTCAATGTTGCTATTTCAAAATTATTTTTTTTAATATACACATGTCAATAAAATACGATTTTGAGGGGCAGCCTAATAGAGTAGTATGATGTAGTGCTTATGAAAGTACAAGCAAAATCATACTCTCAGTAATGATTAAAATGAAGAATAAAATGTCGATTATAATATATGTACTATATAAATTAGGGTGACTCCGTTTGTATGGGAAAGAAATAAGCTACTGGTGTTACTACCGAAAAGTTTTGTTTTGGGGTCAAACTTGGTGAGTTGGATCAAAGATTTTTTTTTAGTTTTTTCAGTCTTTTTTCATATTTCACACAAAGTAATGTAAAGAAATTTTGATATCATTCCATTTTAAAGACCTTTCATATGATAATTTACAGATATTTTCATTGCATACAACGTGAAAAAAAATATAAAAACCTCTAAAAAGGAACATCACCAATTTCTATTTTGGTTCCAACCTAATATGCTTACATATTTTTGAAATACTCGTTATATGTAATCATAAACACTTCTGTCAAACAAATTAATAATAGTACTTATTACTTATTGAAAGCAGGACCAATATAAAAACTTTGTATTTAAAATGTGTGATCATCTTAAAATAAAACATGGAATTAAAATTATACAAATGTTTTCAAAATATTTATTGCAGTTAACCAGACTGAAATCCAAAAGAAAAAAAACTTAAAAAAAATTAAATTAAAAAGAAAAAGTCTGCCCACAGTTAGAGCTTAACATATAAGAGAATATGTAGTTTGGATGTGTAAGTGTTTAGTCTTGTGGGAAATAATTGTGGTTGCCACTAATGCATGTTAAATATACTGCTTGCAACATTCAAATACATATAAACTTTAAGTAAGTGCAATGTTCATACATCCTATGTATTACTGTAATGGAATATGTATGAACATGTAGATATTAGTGCTGTCTACTTTTCATTATTCGATTACTTTTAATTTTCTGAATTTGAGATGGTCCACTAATGGACACCTTTTCTGTGTTCTTTAGTTATTTTGACCCAGAAGTTGTAAAAAGTCTGCCAGTATATGAGTTTCATAACCGATTACAAAAGTATTACATATTCTTTAATTTTTACATGAAATGTATATCAATAGACGCGAAATTTTTAACAAAGAACATTTGTACCTTATTTGTTCTCCATACAAACGTGGCCACCCTATTGTACATACATACATATGTTTGTAGTCTAGTTCAGTGTTCAAAACATACATATGCTGTGTAGTCTTGTGTAGACTAGTTTATATGAGATAATTAGGAAGTGTTAATTGCTTTAATTGTTTTGTTTCCCGCCATTAACAAGTCTCTGATAAAAAAATAAAAACATATAAAATCTAAATTAAGCTAAATATAAAAATAAAACAGGCACAAAACATGAGCATTCAATGTATGAATGGTCAAAAATTAATAGTCAAAATATGGACAAACAAATTAAATCTTCGATATTTAATGCTGAGCCCATTTTTGAGAAATTTTGATACACTCCCACAAAGTAGTAATCATTATAAGATTTGTTTATATTTAGTTAACTACGTCAACAAGGCTATTAAAATATTTTCAAATATATACATAAAACAAGCATGTATAATTTTTAATTCTATTATACAAATACATTTTTTATTACGTATTGTCTTTAACATTTTTATTTTTTAGTTGAGTGTAAAAGTGAAAAAAACATTACTGAAATGAATTGGCACAAAAAAGGTGTGAGTGAGTGAAATATGTGAACATTAAATAAACATACAATTTATTTTACAACAATTTCAGAGTAGCACCTTCACCATCAGCAGTACTAGAAAACCAACTGCTTCCCACCACACCTTTTTATATTTAACGCATTTAAACAGACAAATATTTACTTAACGTAACAAAATGTTGCTCATCTAAATTTTGCGGTAAGAATTTGCAGTTAAAAATAAAAAAAAAACAGTTTAAGAAATAAAAAATACACAGAGATACAGCGAAAAAAGTACTAGAATGAAAACCACCATGGTAAACGTTTAAATGTTATAAATTTTACTTTTGTATGTGTATAAGTTTGTAAATTTACCCTGAAGTCTACAAGACTAATTCCTCTTTGACCAATTCGTTTGTAGTTTGTGCAATGTATTTGATTTTAAATTTAAATACTTTATGCCTCCTACGTTTTTAGCATGATTTATCATCATCTTTTCTATTATGCGACTAGAGGACACTAATGAACTAACCATGTGTTATATTTTTGTAAATAATAATTTCGACTTATAGAACTGCAGGGTAAATACACATATGTATATTTGTATAGTGAAAAAGTGAGAACAAAGTCAAGTTAAAGTGTTGGAGTATATGACATGGTAAATGGTTACCTTTTATTATGTTTAGTACGTGCAGTCATTATTTTAGACGTATTGTACATGCGAATGTACATACACATAAGTATATATCTCTCATTTACTCCAAGACTGGCATAATCCAAAAAAAAAAAGACGTTTGGAGAACAACGGCTTTAAATATTTTATAACATTTTTATAAATAAACTATGGGGCTAACAGGTTTCTAATGTTACTGTTAATGTTTTACTTATTGTATATATATGAAAAAACGTGAATTCTAGTTTTGTCATTCACACCAAAAAATCATCTCAATGCCAAAAATAGTAGACATTTTGAAAAATAAACAAAATTATATGAAATACTTTAAAACGGCCCATATTTTGTAATACACAGTTCAAAAAACTCGAATTTTGAATTATGCCAGTCTTGTAGTAAAGGAGCGATATGTAGGTGTATATATCTATGCATGAGTTTTTTCCAGCGAGCATTATTATAATACAACATTCTTTTAAAATATGTCCGATATTGTATAATTCATGCCAACAACAAATATATGAAATTTGTTCAAACTTCCTCAGACAACAACCAATATATGAACATGTGTATTATTAGGACGACAGAGATTGTAAAATCAAAAATTTGTACATTCATATCGAATTTAAAGGAAAATATTCACTGGGTTTAATATAGAAACTCGCATGTATACATTAGATCTGCCCTAAAAATATAATGTTTTTTTTATTTGTTTCGTTATAAGCCAATCCGATAACAGAACACATGTTAGAATCGAATTAGGAATGTTACTATAAGTTCTCGGGATCTAGTTGGCATTAAACTGTGTATCAGTTATTTTTATATAATAAAACCAGAGAAATAACCAAAAAATGCTCTTTTTTGAGGGATATGTCATAATATTTTTCATTTTTTTTTTTGGCTTAGTGTTAAGTATATTATTATAGTCGCATCTATGTAGGAGAAGGAACAAAACGTCTTGTTGTAGAATTTTGTTGGTTTAATTTTTCTTTTTTCATTGTTTCATTTCATTTTTATGCCATTTCGTGTTAACTTTAATTTATTTCATTTTATTTCATGGCACTTTAACAGTCTTTTAACCATGACATTATTTAAATACTAAAACATCCACCCCATTACACACATATGTATATATACTCACATAGGTCTTCAAAATTACATAATACCTTCAAACGTTCTTAAGGTGTTTCATTTAAAACGACAGCAAGTGTGAAAAAATAATAAAACCTTTTCAAAAATATTTAACATAATAAGAAATTAAAATATATAAAATATTATAAGTACATGTATAATATTCCTCTCACTTTTTTATTAAAATAAATATGTCTGACATTAAGCCAAAATTAAATTTATAAACTTAATGTCTATTTAATATACCAAAATTAAAATTCTGATTCAAATACTCATCAGAAATATCTTTAACATTTCAAATATAAAAATTAAATTAAAAATGAAATAAAGTGAACTATATAATTTTTTTTCCGTATATTTGGGCTTAAATAGAAATAAGGGAATACGATCTCATTAAATTGGCTACAGCGGCTAATTGATGGTGTTTCTATCTCACCAACTGCGCAGACATTAGATATTAGTGAATCATTGTGGATTATTTTTGGATTTTTCGCAAAGCATCGATATTTTACGATGCCCCATAAGAAAACGTTTGAAGGGAACAATCCTCACCGAATTTAGTGAGAATACTATCTATAGAAGCGCAATTTAAATTTATATTTTCTATTAATTCTATATCTATAAAGAGTCTGCAAAGTACTATAATACTATACAAATACATTTTTACATTTGTTTATATTTTACTTACATACATAGTTCGTGAGTCTCAATTTTTAGTGGACGACACTCATAGTCCCCCTGGCGGGAGTCTACCAACAACTCTAGTGTAACATTAATGATTATTATATATGTATGTATGTGTTTGCATATAAATATACATACAAACATACCACTAATTTATCGATTTTAAATGAAAATAGTTTTAAAGATCTTTCGAATAAATTTAATAAAACTGTCTTCGACTCACATGACATCAAGATCTAACAATTAATATATAATTTCAATTTTAATAAATATAATTTTTATCCATATTTAATATAAAGAACTTTTAGTTGACTTTCACATAAACTAAAGCAAAATACATAGATACATATTTGTGTACATATGTATGTATATGTATACATAAGTATGTGTGTATATGTCATAAGTTTATATATGAAGTATATACAAAGTTCCAAAAAAATACCTAAAATCATACTTAAACTTTCTGTATTAATTGCTGGTTAGCCCTGAAAATCATTAAAACTTTTAGCCTCAAAAAAGTTTTTGGTTTTTATTTAAGCCAATATAAAGAAACAAAAAAATTAAACATTTGCTGGCTACGCTTCGACCTTAGCGAATAAAAAGAAAAAGTTATTCACTACAACAAATATTATATCAATTTGTTACATACACACAAAGGCAACAACCAACAACATCAACATTAACATCAAGAAAGATACACATACACATATGTACGTTCATTCATTTATTTATACACTTAAGAATAAATTGCTTAAACTATTTATTCAAAGAAATAAATAAAAAATAAATAAACTTTTTTCTTGGTTAGTTGGTCAAGAGTCAGTTGAGTTGAGTTAAGTTAAGTTAAGAAGTGCTGAAACAATCACTGTTTTTCTCTTAGCCAGAAATAACAACAGCAACTAAATGAAAACGTAAGAAACCAATAGCAACAACCACAAAACAAAATAAAATCAACAACAACATAGACCACTTTATGAAACTATCAAACAAAAATGAAACATCATTTCATTATGAGTTGGAATTTGAAGTTTCTCCATTGTAGTCTTTGTTAGTGTTTCAGTTACCACAAAAGAAATGAGGATTCCATGATAAATGAACACGTGGCGATGACAAAATAAATATATATACATACATTCATACATACTTTCATGACATCTACTATATACATATACACGTATATTTATCCTTTCCTTTAAATATGAATTTGTCTTGTATATTTTTTTTTTTTTTTTTTTGTTCTTTATCAACTGAAATCTCTACTCTTTTAACAAAAAAATAACGGCAAATCTCCCTGTTAAGGACAGGTCTAATGGACATGCATTAATACATACAAGTACATACAATAACTTATGTACATATATTTATAGGAATATGATCAACTTAATAAGTCCACAAAAAAAGGTTGAGAAGAATTTTTTAACCAGAGAATTACGTTCATATTTAGACAAAAAGTTTTGAATAGGATTTACATATGTATACGGAATAAGTAAATCATAAAGTATATGAAGGTTATTTTGAACTTGACGGTCAATGCTGAATGCATAATAAAAACTCGCACATATACAGTGTCTGTGTTCTATAACTTTCGAATCGAGAAAAAAAATCGAAAAATTTATAATCGTCTTGTTTAAAACAGGTATTATAATCACTTTTAAAATTGGGAAACATTTAAATTTTTATATATTTTGGACAAAAAAAAAATGGTATATTTTTGATTTTTATATTGTCATACAAAATTATATCGTACCCAATTTTAATTTGATTAGAAAAAACGATATCCCATCTTAACTGGCAGAAAGGGAAAAAATTATCATTCTTAATAAAGTATCGGTCAAAAGTGGACCTAAAGTTGCAAAAAAAGGTAAAAAAATTGGTTCAATTCCTTGCAAATTTTGCAATTTGGAAAAAAATTAAAGAAATATAAAAAAAAATATTTCAAAAGTAGTTTGTAGGTATTTACAAAATTTGTGTATTACTCATGCGTCCGGTCATATACCTTAATAAATAAATTGGTTTATATATATTTATATAGGTTTTTCCCTCTCCATTAATACTGTTATTAAAAAATTTTAATTTTTTTCATGACATCACTTTATAAATATTTTAAACACAAAACTAGTAAATGTAGAAAGAAAGGATAGTAAACTGAAGTTGAGTTCAGTTGAGTTGAAATAAAGTAAAGAAAAGTGTTATCTATTGACGTTTAAGTGAACATCATCACTTTAGTTTATAAGTTTTTAATATAAAATCCTCTTTTATGTGTCTGTTTTGTGGCTTATCGGTATACACATCTATTCATCCATCTAAGAATGTTTTGTTTCTCTACCCTCCTCAGTGTCAGGGTGCACATACATATGTACATACATTTGTATGTATTTAGTTAGTTTGCATGTATGTATGAAAGTAGTATGTATAAGGAGACATTTTGTAGTTATGACTTGAGGCTGTTTGTATGTAAATAAGAAGCAAAAATGATTTTCTATTATATTTAAGCATATATTGCATATTTAAACAACTTTATTTTTATTTTTTCCTCATGACTTGGCAAAAGTTAAAATGATTATTTTTCAAAAATATTTCTGGCTTTTTTTCTGTATTTAAAACGAACCATTTGCAAGACAAATATTCCCATTTACTAGATTTTTTAAAAACTATTTTAAATTAAAAATTCACTTTTATGATTTTTATGATATTTAGAATACATTATTAAATATTTTATATTGAGTTCGAATTAGGGAATAATACATTAAAAAAATATTTTCACTCGTACTACAATTGTAGCTATTTTAAATAATTTATTTTGTTTATGTAAGCCTCTTTTCAATGTTTATTGAAATTTTATCCTTTTCAATACATATTGTAGAGAACTTGTTTGATGCATGAAATTAAAAATAGTTTTTGCTATAAAATTAGTAAAATTTAAAAAGTAAATTGACAAATAAAATAAAAATGTTTTTATTCGAAAAAAACAAGATGTTGCCATTCCTTTTTATAACCCATGTGTAAACTGAAAGCGATTTTTTTAAGACTGGCATTTAAAGTGGATTTAGACTGTTTTCTTATAAAATTCGCAATTTTTTTGCAACATTCCTATGATTTAGGAAAATTTCAAACACATCTTTTTAAAAAATTTTAAAATAGCCCTCAATTTTTGAAAAATGTATAATAATCGATCATTTAGGGATTTTAAAATTTGTTAAATTTAAAATTCTAGGGAAGAAACAAATTCTTTTCTCTTTTATTCTAGTATTAATATTACTATCTCTAACGTTTTCTTAGCAAACTAGTTATAAATCAATAGTTTATAAATGTGACAATTATTAAATCATTTACACCAGAAGTCTTACATTTCACAAAATGATTTATGTTTTTTTCTGAGATTTTTCGGCATATTTTTCTTGTGTGGAAACCATAGTATCAATCCCATGTATCTTACTAACACCCATCCAAGAAATGCTGAAGTAAAGTAATTAAAATTTTATGCTAACATTACTTTTACACCGCTATTTCAAACTAATTAAGCCCCTTTTTTGATCAGATGTAAAAATAGTTATAACAAAAGAAGCATGAAAAAAGTTGATAATTGAATTGAAACGACTAAGACGTCGTCTTTAGTGGGGCACTAATTTAACGATGCAAGAGAAAGGAACATATGCTAAGGACGTACAAAAGAACATTCATGGTAATGACTACTATATCATACGAGCACTTATATATGTGTTTGTATAAATGAATGTACATTAGGGTGGCCCCAAAATGGAAGTTTCTCAAACTGTTGTCCTGACGTCAGTATTTGGTACCATATAAAAGGTCTTCAATGCGATATCAAACATTTTTTTTTAAATTTTTTGCGTAGTATTTTTTAATATAAATAATAAAATTAAGCCATGATTCAGGAACTATGATTTATATCATTCCTTAGCGTGAAATATTAAAAAAATTGTAAAAACCTCAAAAGAGGATATTTTTATCCTTTTTTAATTATTTTTTTTAATTATTGACCCTAGAACAAAAATCTTCTAAAATTGTATTTTAGAATTATTTTTGGTAGTATTATCAGTACTTTATTTTTTAATCATACAAACGGGACCACCCTAATGTTTATACGTAGATTCTACAATATCTGCTGATGCATACAGAAGCAGAAAGAAAGCATCAACAAGAAAGTGCAAATACCTTTACAAAAGGAAAGTAAATATAAAGCACCAACTACTGCACTACACACTGTATGTATTATGTATGGTTAGGTAGTATGTGTGTAGTTGTGATCTACTATAGTTAGTTGTATATACATACATACATACATATAACTACCTTACTTTTTACAGATTAATGTTTGTTTAACAGAGAAAAAAGCAGTCGGCTGAAAGGCTGTATTCTGAATACGAGTCTGTTAGTAAATACTTAGGCTATCATATACATACATACGTATATACATACATATGCAATCACGTAATATCCCAGCAAATATAGAGTCAAACATTTAAAAAATTTGGTTTAAGATTATTGATTATTATTTACTATTTTACTTTTTCTCAAACTCCATATAAAAAATAATGAGGATATTACATCAAAAGTAATATTTAAGTAAAATGGACTAATGTTATATTAGTAAATATTCTGAAATTTTAACATGTAATCAAACATCCACAGTTGGGATTATATGTATGTATAGATATGTATATGTATATTAACGTACGTTGAGATATCAATCCAAGAATTTACGTGTGCAGGTATGTAGGTGTTGTAAGAAAATGTTAAAACATACCAATTATTACCAAGATCTAATGCTTGCTCTTCACTTTTGAAGCCACTTAAGATAACAAAAAAGAGAGAAAAAATTCACGTGTTTTTTTTCAGTATGCATGAAGTTAGTAAAGGTGTTTTTGCAAGTAAGTAGTTTTCAGAAAATCATTCAGTTTTAAGACATTATTTGTACGTATTACATACTAATATCTATATATTAAATGCACACTCTTTTATACATGAAAAAGCTTATGAAATCGTTAATAGGCAATTACCAGAACAAGTTAATATACATATGAATATCTTTACATCTCCTAAATTGCTCACAGATTGCAGTAATAAAATACATATTTTTTATATTTTTAAGTCTAGAAAAATTTTGTGTTTTCCAAAATTTAAATTTTACTTTGTAGATGGTGAATTTTTTCTTAGTAGAAATTGAAAAAAAAAAAAAATGTTTATCAAAAACAAATATATGTATGTATGCATATATATAGTATACTCAGATCATTATTTGACGAGATACAAGAGCTTAATTTTTTCACATTTAAAAGATTTTTTTATTACAATTCAAACATGAAAAAAACAAAACAATTATACTACGTTGCTAAAGTGTTAAAAAACATTCAAGACACTTAAAACATACACAAAAAAGAAAGTTGGCTAGATTTTTTGGCGCCACGACAATGTGGTTTTATCAAGTTATCGCAATGTTTTACTTAGTAAAATGTAACTATACGTTTAAAAAATCTTTAGTTATTTTGCAATAATTTTTTACAGCAATGTAAAATGATTGATTTAAACAACTTAAAGAAAATATTAATTTATCAATGATAAATTCAATTAATAAGGTTTTATGTTATATCACGCTTTTACATATTTGCATACATAACACACTTACGTACTGGTGAAATTCAAATATTTTTATTTTTTAATTTAAGTATAATTTCGTTTTAAAGTACCAGTTAGTATAACTACAAACGTTTGTTCACATTGTACTTAACTCGTTCTTTTGAAAATATCAATAATTATTTGGTTAAACATATTTTGTTTCATGTTTGATTAATCAAATTTTTATAATAAACACAAATCCTAATTTTCTTTTTATCATTAATATTTAAAATAAATACAAACAAAAAACAACAATGATTGTTGATAACTATTGCAATAAATGTATTATTTATCACCGGCAATTATCAAAGTACTGAAACTAATTAAATTAAACAATTTTCAATCGTACATTTTCATTTACAAAGAAAAAAAACACGCACGCACATTCACTAATATAGGTAATTCGTAATCAATCATTTGAAAATTAACATAATTAAGTAAATGCAAGTATTACCCAATAACAATAATTTTTAAAATAAAAACAACAACGAAAACAAGGCATTAATTGTGATTACAATTAACTTTCTATGCAAATTTACAGCTATACAATTGTATTGTTTACCAGTTGTAAACATACAAACATGCAAATACTTTTTACAACAAATGCAGTTGATACAAATAATATTAATTTTTTATTTATATATTTATAAACAATAACAAAATATACCAAATATACCAAATACACAAATATTCATTCATTCAATTGTCTTTAGTAATATTGAAACAAAACAACCTAACAATGATAATAACAACATGTAAGAGTTCTATATTCGGCATAGCCGAAATTTGAATGAATTTTATTACAACAATCTAAAAATACACGTTGTGAAACGAAAAAGTACCAGAAAGTCCCTTTTTATAGATTTATGTTCAATCAAGGTGTTGCTTTTTGGAAAATTTACTTTTATGGCATTCGCAATAACCCTAAATCTCAATTTTTGATGATATTTCGTATATTTCTACGTTATTTATAGACCGATTTTGCTGATTTTAAATAACATTCTTCACGAAGTATTGAAGATTCGGATCTCTCAGATATCAGAGCTCTTCGGAAAACTGATTTCAACACAGAGAAAACAGATTCGTTGTGATAACCGAATTTGTTTCCAATCGAATTCAGTCGGTTCTAACAACTACCCCAAAATTCGATTGTAATTATTGTATAATTCGGTTAGTATTACTGAATATATGGTGTACACAACAATTTTTAATTATTATTCGGTAATCTGGATTGAAATTATTGGTATTAGAAACTGAAATATTATTTATAGAAAAACAATTTGTGGATTATGTGTATTTGAAAATATATTTATTTTGTGTAAAGTATTTACAATAAAATATAAATATGTATAAACTTACAAAATGTATAAATATAAAATAACTTCTCCCCTATTATTAAAAATTATAGAAAAATAACACAAAATAGATTATAAGATATAAAATACACCAAACATTACCTTTTTTGTCCAAATTTCTGCATTAATTTATCCTCAAATGTAATTAGGTTTTTTTTTTTATATTATAAATTCGTTTTATTTTATTTATTTTTGTATACGTCAACTATAATTACCAATTAATCGGTTGTGCACATCGAATTTGGTTCCTTTAACCGTAATTAAATTTTAAATAATTACTTCAATTGATAATTGGTTGCAGTGCTCAATATTTTTTACTTTCTACTGTTTTTCGGTTGTAGCGACTAATATTTGATGTTCTTACGTTTTAATCCTAAATAAAATCGGCTGCATTTACTGAATTGCCAAATGAATTTAATAACCGATACAATTCAGTTCAAATTATTGATTTAGAAATTGTTAAAACCACAATTCGATTAGTATTTGGTTCCTTTAACCGTAATTAAATTTTAAATAATTACTTCAATTGATAATTGGTTGCAGTGCTCAATATTTTTTACTTTCTACTGTTTTTCGGTTGTAGCGACTAATATTTGATGTTCTTACGTTTTAATCCTAAATAAAATCGGCTGCATTTACTGAATTGCCAAATGAATTTAATAACCGATACAATTCAGTTCAAATTATTGATTTAGAAATTGTTAAAACCACAATTCGATTAGTATTATTGTTTTTTAATACTGAATATAGAAAATCAGTTAAGTATACAGATTTTCAATAACAGCGATACAATTTTAATTAGTTTAACTAAATATTTATCATGGTAACCGATTTCCCATCGATCTGTTTTCTGTGTGAACATACACACACACAGACAGATGGTCATCGCTAAATCGACTCCGCTATCTATAAGGAAATATGTGTATATCCTTTATAGGGTCGAAAAACTATATTATAAAAATTACAAACTAAATGACAAACTCATATATACCCTTCTCTCGAAGGTAAAGGGTATAAAAAAGCACTAAAACATTTACCTTGCAAATTAACTCAAATTTTAATCTAAATCCAATTAATTATTTTGTAAATAATTGTTATTTCGCCATTCGGAGCGTGTGGTGTGTAATGTAATATACAAATTTTCAAAAACATAAAAAATAAAACAACAAGAAAAAAACATTGTACATTAAAAATTTTTAATTTCCCTCTTATCAAATATTTAATGGCAATTTGATCAATGAAAACAAATAATTACATGTACAAACATTGCAGAATAAAACAAAATGTTTTACATTTACACAAAAAATATATACCTACATACTTATAATATTTACATTCATACAAACATACATACATACATATACATCATTGTATATAAAACATGTTAGCACTCATACTCAAACATTCGTTGATTCATTTATTCATTCTTTAATGTCAACATTGAAGTTTATTGTTCTCATGTGTGTGAAGTATTGAATAAAATATTGATGCATTCATTATCAACAAACTATAAATTGCCATTGTTTGCTTTAGTTCGCATGCATAATTCTTTGATTTGTCGCGTTGTGAAAAAGTTATAAAAAAAACGGAGAAAATTTATTGACAGGCAATTGATATTAGTGTCCTGTAGTATTGATAAACCTGATTTTATTTTATTGAATCACTAAAATGCAGCCGTTGCTGAAATTGCATATTTATTTGACAATTATTGTCATTATTGCTGTTATTAATAAGGCGGACATGGTACAGACTAAATCACTGAAAGGAATGAGTGATTTGCTGGTAAGTTACTATTTCAGACAGGACTTGCACTGAATACACTTATAAATATGTAAATTTTAGGGCATGGATGAACCACCAGAAAAAATTCCTGAGGTTGGTAAAAATATTTAGGTTAAGAAACCTATTTCAAATTTAAACCATATTTTTTATTTATTTTAGTTTGAATCATCTATATCAAGGGTAAGTGTCACATACTTTAACTCATAACATTAATTTTTAAAGCATTAAAAATCAAATGACTTTATCATGCAGAAACGTCGTGATGCTGATCATCTTGCTGCCGATGATATACCAGAGGTATGTAAATCATATATCATTTTATTTAACATTTTTTATGAACATTTTAATTTACTATAAACAGGAAGAGCCTAATGCCCGTTTTAGAGTAAGTTGAATTTGTTATACTCATTAAACTAGTAATTAATTATTTAAAATTTGTGTGTTTTTATTTTTTTTCTAATAGATTCGTCGTGAAACTCCTCCTGGTGAATCTGATGTTCCAAAAGATGTTCCAAAAGAATTCCTAGAAACCGCGAAAATAAATCGGGTAAGTATTACAGAGATATTCATTTTTATAATGGCAACACTTTTAACAACAACTCACACTTTATTGCTTTTAAGGCAAAACGTCAAATGCCGCCACCACCCGGAGAGATGCCGATGCCACCAATGTAAAGAAATAAAATTGAACAACATTCTCAAACTATTGGAAATGTCACTTTTATTTTTAAATATTTCACAGCTCTAAGTACCTATTAGGGGACCGTATGAATAAAAAAGCAAAAAAAACTTATTACTTATTGACTATTTATTTCATCCAAAGAACAGTACAAATATATAAATATATTTATGTACCTCCTCCAAAATCTAAATCAATATCAAAATTTTAGAATAAAAAACATCCCTACACATAAGGAAATAATAAAATCCAGATATAGTAGATATAAACATCTACAAAGCAAAAAATTTGATCATCATCAATGAATTGTATTTCTTTAAAATTATTTGTGCACATAAATATGTTTAGTTAGTAAAAGAACATTTAGAGCCCGCCCAACAAATGAAAGGAAAATCAAAAATTCTTAAACATTTCTACTTATTCCTTAGAATAAACGAGTACTTTGCATTTCTAATAAATACAATAAACATAAACGTTAATTTAACTTGTAGTTATTTGCGTACGTAAGCACTTTTAACCTATATAGAGACAGACAGACATACAAACAAACAACCATATGTAAATATGAATGTGTCCCCTTTTTCATTTATATAAAGTTTATGGAAAGACAAATATTGAAAAATACTTTTACGCGTATGTACGTTTATGTGTATGTACAAACGTACATATGTTTGTTGTATGTGCGAATATGCAAAAATATTTATTTACTTTGAAAGTGTATAAAAGGAAAAAAGCTAACTTGCCATTTCCTCAACCACTCCTTTAATTTTTATTTTTCTTTGGAGTGGTGTAACTATGTCTGTCCCGGGACATACATATAAACAAACTTTAAGTAAGTTCGTTTCAACACACATTCAAATATACATATGTATATATTTACGAGTACAATATTGCACTCTCCAATCTAAGTTAAGTAAAAGAATTCAAAATTGTAAAACAAACCAAACAGAAGTTTTTGGCATTTTTCTTTTCATTTTCATTTCCTTTTTACTTAAACTTTTGAAGAATTCAACTACAATAACAATAATAACCATTTTTGAAAATAACAAAAAAATCAAACTGCAATGAATTTTCTAATAATAACAAAAAAAAGAAACAACTGCAACAACGACAAGAGAAAATGTATGAACAACGACTTCAGAGCCATGTACATATTTTATTTACATACATATGTACGTATGAATGTATGACTATTCAATATCCCTGCTAGTTATCAAAACTAAGATTTGCCAGACTTGTACTACTTACATCGGTCACTATAACTTTTATATTAACAAATGAGATAAATTACCGCTATTAATATTGACTGCTTTAACCTAAGCTACATTGCCTGGAAGCTTTTTTATAATATATAAGATATATACATATATGTACCTCCGTTTAATCTTTATTTCTACAAAAATAATGTAACGCAATTTAATATTAAGATATATATTTTCTATTTTACAGATGGTTCCAAATAATTAATTGATCATATATCTGGATAATGCATTTATTATGATAGGAGTAAACAAGTAAGTTAATCAATTATATTTTTATATTCTGGGAAATAACCAAAGTAAAATTTCAACATAATGATAATCATCTCCTTCAGAGAAAAAAATAACAGGAGATTGCAGGGAATTGACCAATATTGTAAACAATTTTCACCACGATTTATTTGTGGATGAAAGGTGCCTGAAATTCGAGTTTGCCAAATGTTATATTTTTCCCTTTTATTATTTGAACTTTCTTTTGGTTTTGTCTAAATGTTTAGTGTATGAAAACAACTCACTGGCAATTTAAATAATATTGTATTACTATTTTATGCAAACAACACCACTTAGCAAACGACAATATTCTTTCTGTGCTGGTATGGCAAACAACCATTACTTTTGTAGTCAATGTCACTGGAACTGTTTCTATATTTTTACTAGGGAAGTAACGAATACTCACTTTCGCATATGCGAATTATTCGCTTACTTGTTTACATTCACATTCGCTAAATCTTGGTGAACACTAAACGAGCTATATTTGTAATGGTTTAGCCAGATAATGGACTTTTATATTTTCACTCAAAATACAGATTTTTGATGGAAAATTAAAGTGATCACAGATAGTTTAGCCACAAAATGGACTTTTATGATTTCATTCAAAAAATCGATTTTAGGTGGAAAATTAAAGTTTTCGCGAGAAATTAAAAGGATCACAAATTCTCATTTTTTTTTTTTTTTTTGCTATAGCGCCACTAGTTTAGCCAGAAAATGAATTTTTATGTTTTCGCTCAAAAAATCGATTTTTGGTGGTAAATTTAAGATTTTCTTTATTTTTGCCCGTGGGTCTCTAGTTTCGATTTTTGGAGGAAAATTAAAGAGATCACAGATTTTCTTTCTTTTTGCTCTTGGGCCTCTAGCTTAGCCAGAAAATGGACTTTTATGTTTTCACTCAAAATAAAGAATTTTAGATTCAGATTTAGATTTTTGATGGCAAATGACAGTATTTACATTTCTTTCTTTTTGCCCTAGCGCCTCTAGTATAGCCAGGAAATTAATGTTAATTTGAATTGTACTATTTGCATTCGCAAAAAAAATTATTATTCGCTTTCGGAAAACTGGCATTCGCAACACCCTAATTTCTACCACAAAGACGTACATACAAATGCATAACAAAACGCATTTGAACATGTGAATATACACACACACACATATGTATGTATGCATAACAAAACGCATTTGAACATGTGAATATACACACACACACATATGTACGTATATACAAACGCGAATTAGAGCAGCCCATAACATTATCTTGTTATACTTATTTTGTAAACTGCGCAAACCTTTCAATAACAAAAAAATGCATATTTTTAAACAATATAGAAAAAATGTTAGACTGTCCAATCCAAATAAAAAGGTAGTTTCGAAAACTAACCATATTAGGATGGACCTGTTTAATAAACATAAAAATATTTGTAGGGTTTTCGAAAAACATTATTATAAAAATATTTTTTAACAATCAAATGTCTAAGAATCTATGATATAAATAAAACATAACAATCAATTCGATGTTTTTGAATTATGTAATTCTTCTAGTAAATGAGCGATATAATTTCTAGTTTTTCGATTAAATCTTAAAGTAACACCCTGAACAGCTAACAAAAGATATATATTTCTTTTTTATTACAATTTTAAGCAATAAATGCAGTCGTATATATGTATGTACTATATAAGTATGTACTTCTGTCCGTTATTGCTTGTCAGTTTCTGTCTTTGTAAAGTACGTTAAATTTTACTACAAATAAAAGTGATACAAGAGGAAACAGACTCTTTAGAAAAATAAGAAGAACAGGAAGATAGAATGCGTGTTATGTAGAAAACATCTATAGAGAATGCAAATAATTTTTGACAATAATGATTATAAGTAGAGTTTTAAATACTCTTTTGTTTGTAATTTCAAAAACTCCAGTAGTAAAATTTGTTTATTTTTATTATACTTAATTTGATATGTTTAAAAAGGGAGATATAAAAAATATTGCAATAAAGTTTAAAAAAATATATAGTCATTTATCAAATTTGCATATTTAATCATTAGTATATATGTGCAGACATATGTATATATTTACTTACCTTTGAAAAAATTGAGTTGTCTTTATTCGCTTTTTCTTTAATCAGTATAATTTTTATTTTCAACTTGAAGTTAATTAATTTTCCTCCATAAACTTTCCATTCGTTATAACGTTTTTTATGAATCCATTAGAAAAGACACCAAATCGTTTCTTTTTAATAATCATTCTAATGAATACGATTTCTTTTTTATAGTTTTTAAAAGAAAAATAAATATCGTTCTTCTCTATACATACATTCATACAATATCCTTATTTTCATAATCTATTTAAATATTCATTGACATTCAAGTAAAAAACTGCACTTACTTGAACAAAAACAAAGAAAGAGCAAGTATAAAAAGTAAAGTTGGTGAAATCCTACTGTGCAATATCCTACAATCGAAATAAATAGAGAATTACTAAAACAATTATGTCTACTATACGACTTGTTCCATTCTTTACATTTAACTGATCTATACCATATAAAATATTTGTATTTAGATATTATTTTGAATTTAAGCTATTGCGTATCAATAATAACACCTATTCCCCAATATACATACTACATACACATGATTTAGTGTAGGGCATACAAATGTAGATTGTAAACTTAAAGGAAAAGTGAAACACAACAGAACAGAACAGTTCTGAATATTTTCATTTTTCTTACTCTTGGCATTAAACTTAATCAAATGTATTTTATCATGTATTTTCTTCTCAACTTCTTATAGCAGTTTTATACACAGAATTGTACCCTTAAGATGCAATATCATTGGCATTGATAATGCTACATGCAAATACAAACATGAAATCTGTTGATACAGAGGGTAAACGGGAAGTGAAGTGAATAAGTACTTCTAAGAACCGTTCAAAGTAATTAGCTTTACTGTGTTTAAAACATCAGCAACTACAAAAACAAAAAAACTGTTAACACAATGCTGATATCCTCAAGCAACTATTCCATTGTCTATAGCTGAGGTGGCAAACCTTGAAAATGTATGGTTCAATTTTGATATCAGAAAAATATTATTCCAAACAGAGAAAATAAAAAGGTATTTATTATTGCAATGCTGAAGTTAAAAACATATTCCTACTTGAGTTTTTTTAAATTTATTTGGTTTATTATTTTAAATTAATTAAAAATTTGTTGCACAATACAGAATGCAAATGATAAGCTTTTTTTAAGAAGAAAAATTAGCATAAAACTGATTTTTAATTAAACTGTTTCATGCAATGTTTAATAAAAAATTATGTTTTTTTCATTTATTTCCTTTCATTTAAAACCTCTGTATTTTATTGATTTTCCTCTGATTAATATGTGTGCATTTTTATATCTTGTCAATAATTATATATGTATGTATATAAGTATGCATATACATACACATTTTTTGCAATTTTATTGTAATATATGTGTGTGTAGCTTTAAACATTACAGTAGAACCATTAAAAGTTATGTAATCTAAAAATAAAAATTCAATTTTTTTTTCTTAATTTGTTAAATTTTAAAAATTTATTTATTCGAGTTATTCTGCCCTGTTAGATATTGCTCAAAATGGCCAAAAAGGTTTGTTAACGAAATCACATATACATCATAATTAAATTTTATCTTTAAAAAAATCATTAGCTTCTAATATTTTCAAGTAATAGCCTTCTCTTCCAGCTTCACTTGTGTTTGTATCATTCTCTGTTACCAGTACTTTGGCTTGAGGTAACGCTTGAAATTTGAATATCTTTTTTCTTAACTTTGGCTCATAATTAAGTTGCATGTGTTTTGGTGTTTGGTATAGTTTTGATTTTATATCGGATGGCAGTTTATTCATAATAGGATGATCTCGAAATTGACGCTCATATGGCAGGGACTGTTTGAGTTGTTCTTGTTGGCTCAGAGTTAGAATGGGTAAACGATAACTATCACGGAAACGCTCTTGGGTGCTACTAAATGCAATCTTTTTATTATTCCTCAATTGTTTTCGTGTAACTCTCTTTGCAATGCAATTAAATTTAATCTGTGGCTTTGTAGTCGATATGTAATTTGGTCTTAAAAACAGCGGTGTCCGCAAAGGATTGTTTATCATTGCAATATATTTTGAATCTGGATAAAGTTGAATATTTTTTAGTTTCTTGCCCTCTTGAGCTGATAGAGCTAGTTTGATGAGCTTAGCTCCTTTAAAGAGATGACGAAACCCTCGTCCTTTTACATGTCTCCAATCTGGTGATGTAAAGCATCTTGTCTTAATTGCTTGATACGGTAAACGGCGAAATTTTTTACGCTTCTCTTTTTCAATTATAAGATTGATTTGAGGTTGATAAACAAGTTTTGTGGAGCAAGGACAGATATTGGGATAACGAATCTCATAACGGCCGGGTGCGCCGGTGAAGCTTGTATGACGTGTATGAATACTATTTATTTTCACTGGTACCGTTGATAATCTATAAAACAAATGTGGATTCGGTTTTTTTACACTAAAAATAAGAAAAATTTTTAAAATTACAGTACAAGGAATATTAATCGATTTCATCTGTACTTTGATGATAAGTTTTTATTTGTATGTTCTTTACAAGATGGGTTATAGGTTGTTGGACCAGGTTCTGAAGGATTTTTGTAACATGTCCCTATATTACTAACCATACATCGGCTTGTAGCACGTCGTTCGCGGGCATCTGTAACATTAGATTTTACGCAAACAAAGTTACAATGACAATCTTTTATATTTAGTGAAACGTACTTGATAGAAAAACTCCTTTTGTCCTAAGGCAAGGTGCGAAAAGTCTCTCAGTTATAGTCGGTGTGTTGTAGAAACTGTTAAGTGGTTGACGGAAACTTGGTCGAGGTTTTGCTTGATGAATATGTCTTTTAGGCCAGTATGCACCACCCATTCCACACCTGCTGTCAAATGGTTTTTTACTCGTATCATAACGACTGGGTGGTAAATACCAGGATTTTTCTAAACCTGTTATTCTGCATTTCGCAGTAACATTTAAATTCCGATGGTTTGTCCTAGACGAGGAATATTTTTTCATACCCACGACATGTTGGAAATATTGTATAGTTGCTCTTTCAAATTCTGTAAACAATCGTTTTTAATATTTTGCCTAACAAATTCATATTTTTTACCTGGATCAATATGTTTCCCATATATATGGATATTTTTCTTTATATATTTTTTCAAACTATTAATTTTTGCAAATTTTATTCGATTTCCTTGAAACAAAATGATAAAAATATTATATGGATTTAATATTAATCAACATTGCTTACTTGATATCATAAAAAGAGGCAAAGACAACCGCGGAGCAGTAAACCTTATATTTTCGGACGAGTCCATGTTAAGCTAAATTATGTTCTGAAAATGTAATAAAAATGGAAAACTTCATGTTTAAAAAAAATTAATGATTAGAAAAGCAGAAAACAGTAATTTAGTTTAATCCATAATATAACAACAAGGTAGTGTGTACATTAGAGGAGTCCAAAAAATATCGTTTTTGTTTGGATGGATTATATTTTGTTCATTAGTGTCTAAAACTAATTGATATTTTTGGGCACCTCTAATGTACATACATACATATATCATATAGGTTACAGTTGTGTCATTGTTTAAACTGTTTGTTGTCGTTAAAAACTAATATTCTAAAATAACTCTTTTAATTCAAATTTAAATAGACTAATCTTAGGTGTATTCAGTGTTTAAGATTTAAAAACTAAACAAGTTAAAAATATGTTTCTATTAAATTAAAATACAATTTAGTCGTTGCTTTTAACATTAAAATCTATCATGTAAAATCCATACTCTAAACTAGGTCTTAAATATTTAAAATCTTCTTGAGGTTTGTTAAACACAACATTCACACACTCATGCAAATGCAAATGCTAGCACAGATACACATGTCAATGATTGTAATGTAGTATGTGTATTAAAAACATACTTGCTTTTGTTGCTATTTTCATTTTATGTCAATGTTTGACATGTTAGTATTGAAAGACATAACGTTGTTATAAATACACAGTTCCAATAGACATACACACTTACTTTAACCAAGCAAACATTGTCTTATCCACAAAATAGGTTTAAACAGCTCTCATAAGGTAGATATGGCTCATATTAAAGGCCTGCTTATGCCTGCGCACATGATATTTTTTAACAAATTGTTGTCTTATTGTTGTCTTGGGCAGGCCTTTAGCTCATATGAATCAACATACATTTTGCATAAAACAAAATGATCAAAATTTATGTATAACAAAATATGTTATTTCCTATGATTAATTATGCATAACGAGTATACTGAATTGACTGCCCGCCATATGAATAATATTTTGTTACAAATTTACCAAATCGACTGCATTTGTTTGTTGGGCAAGTATAAACGATTGTTCATAGAATTGTATAAATACATTAAACGTATCCTTTGTATAAGGAATCATCACGGTAAACATACATGTGTAAGAATTTTAAAATCTTTGGTTTGAAAAATTAATATAAATATAATAAATAGTATTAAACAAAAAGCAAACAAATTATATACATTTTCCCAGAACATTTATTAAAAACAATTGTGTCGTCAAATTGCATATACCTTTTAAGAGCAGACCTAATACATATACATACATACGTATTTGTGTCGGTAATGTTTTACTTTTTCCATGAATATTTATTTTATTTTACCTTTAGTTAGTCGAGGAGGAAGTAAATGTTTGCATTCATGTGTTGTTTGAGTTTCATCTTCATGTAAATAGTTTTAGTTGTATCTTTAAAGTATATACATACATAAGTACATACATTTTATAGATGAAATTCTTTAGAGTACGTTTGTTGGAATATAAGTACATATCTACTTGAAACACCTGTCATTTGCATTCAAACACAATCATAATATGTGTATGTATATCTATTACACATGCCCTTAAAAAGATCCGTCTTTGATAGAACATTTTTTTCGTTTGTATTCTACAGAAAATATTACCCAATGGTTTGCAGTTTGTTTGCAATAGTTTTGTTACTAAAGAATACATTATATGAGCATGACTAATGCTTATGTTCATAGATATAATGTGTGTCCGTGTTTCAAGGGTACTGGAGCGCCTTTCTTTGTCTAACATTTTGTATATGTACTTGTGTATTAGTGCAGTTTTCATATATTAAGTACATTTACTTGTTGACTTTTTTGTATGTTTTACTTACATAGTTACATATCGTAATTCTTAAAGAACCGCTTTAATTTTCATTCACACTTGGGAAAATAATATGCCCAATGCAAATACAAATTAATAATTTCATTGCCACGCCTACTTTCAGACTTTTTACTTACCTCCCGCATATATGTTGATGCACATAAACATAATATCTTTATGTACTTACATACATATATACATATCTATATTACTTGTTGCGTATGATTTACATATAAGGTTTGAAGATATTACATAAATCATACTTCACTGTTCATGTATTCATATAAAGCATTTATTAATTAACCTTAGTTGAGCGGAAGATTTTTATTTAATTTTATTTAAAATTTTTTAATTGCTTAAATAGCAACTAAGTAAATAAATTTTGGTGGTTTTAGCTTAGCCAGGGAATAATCGAACAGATTAATTTTATTCGATTAATTGAGTAAGATAACAATTGACTTTTTTTAAATTAATTTTTAAACTTTTTTCATTTCATCAATTATCTATTTTATATTATACCCTTCATCTAATTTTATTTATTATTCCATTTGTAATGTCTAAAATATAATTATACGATCCCATAAAGTATATATATGTATGTACATATATTCTGGATTCTTATAGATAGCGGATTCGATTAAGCTATGTCAGTCCGTCTATATGTTTCTTGAAATTAATTTTCTGCCAGACATGCTTTTGTAAAATTTACTAAATAAAATCAGCAAAATCGGTTCTTAAATAACCGAGATACATATAAACAAAAATCCGAGTCATAATCCGTAGCCCAAATATGCTGGCAACACATGTATGTATGTAGACAAAATTTTTTGCCTATCAAATGTTCGTGAAAACAAAAATTTTAGTTTTGACGACTTCAATGAGCAATATGCTTAATTTAAATTGATTGATGAAATTCTCCTACTCATATAGATACATACTTACATATATTTAAATTAATTAATAAATACCCAGTAGGAATTTGGAATAACTTAGAACTTCCTCATGGTTAACCTCATGATTAACCACTAAGTCAAAGGTGACTTCAATTCAGTTTTTCTATGTAATTGAAACTAACCTAAAGTTACCTTATTATGAGTTAGCTTATGGCGCATACATTAAAGAGCAGCTATGAATTAGTTAATTTTATTTAAATGTCTGTTCAGTTCTGGATCGTTTTTGAGTTACCTTTGAAGATAATTATAAATAAGTTAGCAAAGTTATAAATAAGTTAACATAATATCCGACAGGGTAATGTTATCGTTACTGTATGAATGTATATACATAGCTATATACTTATATATGTATGTGTAATTTTTAGAAGCATTAATCTGTTAATAATTGTTAGATGTAAAACATAAAACGTAGGAAACCATTTATATAAATTAAGTGTTTATGACGCATTAACGTCGATTAATGTAGCATGTTAAAAATGTTTAAGTATACTGTTTGAACTTGAATTTTAGTAAATTTTTTGTACATTTCCACTGGCTTTATTATAACTTTAAAACAGCTTTAAACTAACAGTCATTATCAAAGATGATATATTAGGTTTAGAGATATGTTAGTAATTTACAAAAACAAACTATACTTGTTTCAATTTAAACAATTTTTCGTTTTCTTAACCGTACTTTTTATAGCAAATAGATTTAAATTTGATAATAAGTAAATACTCGTTGCCAGTTTAAGTAAAATTGTTCCTTAGTTTGACTTTAATACTATACTTTATGAAAGAAATTTCAATTATAGTCTTAAAAACTACTTACCTTTTTACGGTGACTGACTAGCTGACATTATCAAGAATACACACCGACTCACATTCACATATAATACTCTCACCTACATACCACTACTCACTTACAGACTATTCAAACACTAAGTATGTGTAAAGACGACAACTTTGAAAACGAAAAATAAACAATGTCAGTCAAAACTCCTTAAGCAAATATTACTTTCTTATTTATATGAAAACAACTGAACAACTTAAATATATATACAAAGTACTTATGTATGTATAGTCAACTATTACAATAACAAATGAAAATACTTATAGCAATTCTATTAACAACCCAATGTGTTTTTACCGACACTGTATTTATGCAATTACACATAAAGATCTTTCTTTGCTCTTTGCTGTTGGTTGCTTGTTTATCATACAAATACATTGGTACACACATACACTCGTACGGTATAGTATGTATATGATTTTTTCCTCAACTTCTTATTTTTGTCTTACTTTAGCAACAAGAAGATCTTGAAATGAGATAAGTACTCAAGCAACCCGACCATGGAAAGCAATAAACAAATGCATATGAAGGATATTTACAATGATGCAACAATCCTTAAACATAGTAAAATATCCGACAACAACAGCATTATTCGTATACTTATTGTCACTGAAACGTGGTTGGTTCTTCGCATTTTCACATTCGCAGAAGACACATTAAAAGCATTAGAAGGAAAAGACAATGACAGCCAGCGAATGCAATACTTTACCTAAGAGAAAAAAACGGATACTTCAAAAAATACAACAAAAAAATAATAAAATACAATTTTAAAATACATAAAAGTATATAAAGACTTATATGTATGAAATTGTTATGTTTAAAGCAGTTTCATTGCTAAATCTAGGTGTATACTAAAGTCGGTCAAACAAAATTGTTTGCTCTAATAAACGATGAAAATATGTTGTTTAACTATTTCATTTATAATTTGTAAAATACAACTAATTTATTTTTAGGGTAAGTCTAAATGTGACGTATAGTCGTTTTAATCTGTGATACGGCAAAACTGTGAGAGCTATTTATCAACTCTTGGCTACAGACTTAGTCTTTTCAACCCATCGTAGTGTACACCTTTTGAATGAAAGCGAGGCTTAATTATGTCTAAAACATGTATGTCTTCAAAGAGAAAAAGAATTCTTGGTTTTCTATCAGTGTTGCCAGTAGCTTCAGAAAATATTGCATAAATTGGACTATAAAAAATTCCAGTAAATGCTAAAATTTTCAAAAATTAATGCTAGAAAAAAGGCTAACTTTCGGGAATTCCTTAACATACGATACCCTAAACACATAATTTTCAAAAGTGCCATTATATACTTACTAGATCAAACAACACAACGTTTTATTCTTGATATATTCAAAATTACGATCAATACTTTTCTAAAATACTAAATTTAGCATCAGAAAGGCATTTTTGAAGACATGAGAATAGCGTTTACTGTATAGATCAAAAAATCGAATTTTGAGTTATGTCACTCTTGTAGTAAATGAGCGATATGTATGTATGTAAATATTAAAAAGTGTTAATCGTTTTGAAATAAAAAATAAATCTGTTTGTATGTAAAAGAAAGGAAATGTTATAAAAATCAAAAAATTTTATCTGGAACACGAAAATCTGTAAACTGCCATTCAACACGAAATGTTTTCAAAGAAAAATAATCATTTTAATATTTAACAAACATTTTAAAAACAAATTCAACCTTATTCAAAAACAAAAAAAAAAATATCCATAAAACACTGTATTTTCTTCAAAATTGTGTAAGAAAATTAAATAAATTGTAATTTACTTAATACTTTAAATTTCTACTGACACACGTAAATACAGAATCATTAATTTTTTATCTTGTACATACATACAACATGTATTGTATTTTATTGTAAAGCGGGGCACCAATAGGACCAACAAAAATCAAAAACATTTGCTAGACTGGCGCCTGGTTAGGTAATCAAAATTATTTGCATTTCAATTTAAATGGTGCTTCTATTTGTGTAAATGATGGAAAAGTCTGGAATTTATTTTAAATATCAAATACATATATTTTGTTTCATTTTAAAATACTCTACTGAAGAATACTAACTACATTATATTGTATGACATTTAATAATCATATACATATATTGTGAAAAAGATAATGAAGTGATCAGACTGTGATTAATATATGGGCAATTTCATATCGATTTTGACGAAATTTGCACCAAGGTTCTTATGGGATAGTAGGCCAGACACAAATTTTTAGCGCTATCGGTCCAGAACTACCAGACTTAGAGAGGGCCAAAGCTGGACATTTTGGTCATACAAGGTTTGGACACTTGACACGAAATGACCCATATACCAAACTGGGAAATATTTGTTATATGTTATTTAACAATTGTTTTAAAAATGTATATACACATACTACATACATATGTATAAATACTTACATAATATGAGCGCAATTTTAAAACTGTACTGAATCTATCGGTCGTCTTCAACCAACCTCAATTCTTTTTAATATTCCTATTTTTTCAGCGCAGAGGGAGCGAAAAAACATAAATAAATTTATTATAAATATTATCATGTAAATTTTTGTTAGTGGGTTTCTTCAACATTTAAAAAACAAAAACACTCCAAAGAAATAGAAAATGACAAAAAATTTTAACTTATTAACATAATTTTTACAAAGTGACTACCATTTATAAAAATACTATTGTACTATGGATGTATGTATGTATATTACATTTATATGTATTGTATTGTGTTTGTATTTCATTTGGCCAAAGGGGAAACTGGCTAAAAGTGTAGCAAACAACGACAAAAATGTACATATTTAGTAAATCAAGAGCAAAATAAAAACTATGGGGAAAACAATACAAGTCAAATATTTAAGGGTTGCATGAAGTATTATTCAAAAACATTCTAAGAATGAACAAGTTGAGAAAATGACTTATTGCAAGAATTTAAATAAAAAATGTTTTTATTTATTATTAAAATACGTTTTAATCGACAATTTTTCGTCGTATCCTTCTCCCGTTCTACACTTGTTTTCGTTTTCATATCGATGTTTTTTTAGAAAAATATTTATCAATTTTTATTTTGCTTTTGATTTTTTTCGTTCTGTTTCAATCTTCAAGTGTATGCTGTTTTATTATGATTATTTGAAAAACAATATTGTATCTGCCCGAGGTCAAGAATTACTTTCTGTCAAAAAAAAAAAAATAATAATAATAATAATATAAAAACAAAAAAAGAACCGGAATATATTTTGTATTTGTAGAATGTGTCCGTGGGTGTAAGTACGAGAATTTTACCAAGAAATTTAATAATAAAGGATCTTTGTGTATAGAATGAGTTTCAATCTCCATCTTTGTGTACGAGTTGATTTTGTGGCAAGTTTCTATTAAATTTGTTGTATTGGATCTGTACTAATACACATAAATATACTACTTCCATACTTACAAAATATCATCTATATGTACATATATTTACTAAACATACATTCACACATACATATGTATGTATGTCCTGTATAATGTAAGTCATTTTAAATGCGCATATATTGTTATACATACTTATGTGCAAAAATACCTATACATACTTACTTAAATAAGTTTGGAATATTAGGGCAATAACCTAATTCAGTTTAGATATGCAGGTATTTTTACAAACTAACTTCAATGCTAAAAATTTGAGATTTTTCAGAAAAATGTAACCGGAAAAGTATTTAATTGCTTTTATATACATTTTGTAACAATTACAAGTGAAGACGAAGATCTGATTTTGGACGCTGATAACGATGTAGTAAATATTTTTTCCATGCAAATGACATTCGCCCTAATTATTTTAAACACACAAACCATAACAAATAAATCTGTATGTTCATATGAGTGTTTGTATTTATGAGGTTTTTCGTTCGTTTAAAGTACCACATATTTTGTAATAACCCTAAAGCGATAATAAATATTTGGTATGTCGTCAATGGGTTGATGGTTTGCAAGTGGTTAAATTTTGTAAACTGACAGAAACATGAGTCGAAAGAAGAATTGAATTTATTATGAATTCGAATATATGTATTTATGTACTATATTTTTTCATAAATATTTATTATGTTTTTTAATATCAAATACAACAAATTTAAAATAATTGCATAATCAAATGTATATGTATCAAAAGTCTCTCATTTTTAACTCAAGCTATAATTGAAATAAATTGAAAATTTTGCGATTAATCTTCATTTGTTGAAGTTGCTCGTTTTATATAATTATCAATTATATCTTAAACATAAAAAGCTTGTGTATTTATTCAACTATTTACATGCATACATATGTATGTATATCGTCACATGAAATGCAAAAGGGCGTAACAACTCTGTTAATAATGTCGGTGTTTTTGGCAATAGAGTTCTAAAAATTTGCATATATTTTGATTCAGTGGACCATTTTCGATCAAAAAGTAGATTTTTTCATTTGCATTTTAGATAACGATATATAGATATTAAATAATACTCTATAGTATAGTTTTATATATCCAAATACATATATACATATGTCTGGGTATCCCGGATGTTATTTAAAGAGAGTCTAAAAATATGTTCCTTAGGGAACTGTAGAATTAAATTAAAATGTAACGTTTTTTTACCTTAATATTTGATAATGTAAAAAATTCTCTTTTATATGTTTTATATGTAAATTATATAGTTTATACTTCTACTTTAATTTAAAACTAATTAATAACTAACATTATTACATTCTTTACCTCAAGTGCCTTTTAATGTTAAACCAACAGACACAATAACAAAGTAATTAATTATTTCAAATATTTAATAACTTTCAACACCATCGTATAAATCTACTTAAAGGCGCTAACTTGAAACTCAGTCAGTCTATGATAATTATTTGAAATCCTTTGAACACGACAATGAATTGTTGAACATTAAAGAGAAACTCGAACAAGTGCCATCAAGTAGAAGTAAAGCAAAAAGATGAGCAATAAAAAACATCAGGGAAAGTTTTTCTCTCAAATATTTTTAGCAAAAGTGTAAACTAAAGGGAAATTTTGAATTGGTGTTTAATTTAGACGGCAGAAATCAAATCACAAATAAACAGCTGTTACATTTAATAAATTGTTCACACAATCATCTGGATGGCAACCAATGCCAAGAAAAGTGTTTAATAAATGAAAAGTAAACAAAAATAATCGCCTGTTAAAAAAACTTCTAAGTACACATCTGAGGTTAATTAATAACAAAGAAGAAACATTTTTATGAGATAAAATAAATAAATGTTTCAAGGAATTTGTTTGTAATTGCTCTTCCTTAAAATAAAAAATTAATTAAAATTTTTGTAAATAATGGAATTAAAAATGTCTATGTGTTAATTAAGTTGTTAAAAACAATTAACAATAATTTTCTTTAACATGTTCATTTAAACGAGTATGTTAATTTCCTACACTCATTCACACACACACACATGATATTGTCATGATATACTTTTTTGGGTAGAATGTGTGTAAGTTTTGAGTGAGTGCGTGTATGTGTGTCAACATGAGCGAACCTAAAAAATAAAAGCATCCACACAATAAAAACTCATAAAAGAAACATGTCATAAGAGTGTAAATAAAAAGCTCTTTCACTTCGTGTTGTTTTATCATTGAAATAAAATCATGTTTTATGAAACGGAAATCACCAGTTTTGTGTAAAGCAAGCTTTAGAAAGAAAGCAAACAAATTTAGCAATTTGTTTACGAAAATCTACCCCTCGCCACCTGAGTCCAATGGGTACAAACAAACTTTATGCCACATAGGACGAACGTATTATTTTAATGTTATTAACAGTAGCAAATGTTATGAGTTGTTTCTACCAAACCAAACCAATCCAATCCAAACTAGACTAACCGAACAAATTCTTACCAACATCACAACAACATTTACGCATTTCCATGTGTTTTTATTTACCCATAGATTGTACCCCTGAGTAAAAGGGTTGTTTTTTTATTTTTGATATTGTTTGCTGTGCGATGTTCATTACATGATTCTCGTGGTTGTCGGATTCCACTCATTTTACTATTTTTTCTCGTTGCTTCATCCTTGTCGTATGTGAGGTTGTGCTTAAGCTCATTTAAAATTTTAATTTTTTTATTTTTTGTTTGTTAACAAGTAGTGGTTATAAAATTTCCAACTTCCCTCTGCCTTCATTCACTGTGCCTTTTTATGGTCCTTAAGGGGGACAGAGAGATTTGTTTTAAATTATAGTCACTTTTGTGGCTTGATATTTATAAATGCTTGTTTTTGTATGGAATTTATTTTGTAACAGGAGGCAGTTGTGTTATGTTTCTTGCTCTTGTTGTTGTTTTTACTGTAATACACGTGGGAAATGTTTAATGAAGTCACAAGCCAGGCCGACAACAGCAAAAACTAAAACAACAAGAACAAGCAATTAAAACTAATTTATATTAACAATTTTTGTTGGTTTCTTTTGAATTTCACTCTACTCCACTGAAGCCGTTGGCTTCATATTATGTTCGTACTTTTTTTATTCATCTACCTAGGATTCTACTGTTATATCTATCATTATCATCATCCTTGTGCATCTCGTTGTTATGGGTCACGCATTTAAATTTACTTTATTGTCTACGATATTGTCCACCACCCACAAAACAAATTACCCACATATTTTTAAGTTTAAAGAACTTTAGAATTTTTAATATTCCTTTGGAATAAATTACAAATGAATCGAGCAACAATTAAAATGGAATGTCATATTGTCAGAGTTTGTGGAATGCACAATATAAAAATTAATTTTTTTAAATAAGGGAAAAAGAAAAATGTTACTGTGAAAATTTCATTTGACTACTACCAGAATTTAATTAATTAAAAAATATTTTTTATTTTACTTATTAAAAAGTTATAAATAAAATTCTTTGATTATTATTTGGTGAATCATACAGGTGACATGATAAAAAATGTTAGTAAATTAGATACCATTCTTTATGATTTTTTCAATAATTTAAAAAAAAAAAAAAACAATATTTTTATTTCTATTAAATTTCTTAGGTCTTTCGACCAACAAAACTTACAGCTTCTCGAACCTATTACCACTTCCATGGCAATAAGATTCCTTTTCTAATTGTTCGAAATATATTTAATTAAAGATTCAATCATAATTCTTTTTCTGTTGCATGCAAGAGAAATATGTATTTTATATGATTTTCTCTATATTTGGTATTAAATAGAAGGCCTTTTTAATATCATATTAAAAATTTATGTATGTAGGATTACGAATGTAAAAACTATATTTTTAATTTATAGGAAAAAATTATAGGTTTTCAGATTTTTACACCTAATGTAAATAATCTGGTGTCCACTTATATACGGCAAATTCATACAGAATTGATAAACTATAACTATTAATAATTTCTATAGAAATATTTTAAACAGAGTTTTTTAAATCTCAATATTATTCTCATTACATTCGTATAGTTAAAATGTTTCTTCTGTTACAAACACAAAAAATGTATAAATGAATTGTCTTCGAGTCAACATAAAATATGAGCCTTTATGTTTCTTTGTTTTTTTTTTTTTTGTGTTGGTCGTGTTTATGCTGTTTTATTACCAGACATGAATTAAAATTGAACAAATATTTGTTTATTTTCAATGTTTATACAATATTATTATTGTTCATTTGGCATATTCTTGTTGTATAGAAACTGTCACATTACTGGGACAATGTCTACATGCCGGCCATCCGACTGTCTACTCATTCCACTCATACTCGTAGACATGAAAATAATACATGTTGTTGTTATAGTAAAAGCCATGTTTATAATTATTGTTAAACGTTAATAGCGGAAGCGTACAAGCAATTAGTGTTTTACCCAGTTAACTAACATTTTATGTACGAATACATGTTCGGAGTGTTTGTGTGCAAAAGCATTTTATAGGCACATTGCCATATAGATGTACATATAGAAACAAACACATATACTTATGTACTTATATACTATTATTCGTATATTTAATACATGAAACAAACATGTAACACAAACACACAAATGACTATACAACATTGTTGTAGTTTCCTATATAGCAAATTAGTTTTAGCCAATTATTTGACTACTTACCATTAATGTACTAATCTTTTAATAATGTATTATTATCGATTTGCTACAGAGAAAATTAACATACTCACTCATACATACAAACATAAGCAATACTAACATACACATGTATGTATATACATTAGACTGACTCTCAAAAAATTTGGCTTGAGTTCTCTCTATCTCAAAAAGGTTAAAGAAAATATCATAAAGGAAAAATAATTTTACATGCTTAATTCAGAATTGTACTCGGCTTTAAAAAAAATTGTTTGTGTGTTTTTATAATAAAATTAAAAAAAAAAAACTTAAAAATAGCCTTATTTGAAATCATTTCAAAAACACGATTTTTCTTTCAATACACAGCCAGTCGGTCTAATAACATTTATACATACTTATGCATGTATGTATGTATGTATGTATGTATAAAATATAGAAATAGTAAAATTTATAACATACATTAGCATAAATCCAAAGAGATAAAATGTTTAATTTAGATCTTTCGTTCTTCCTTTTTCTATGTCATTTAAAATGCCTGCATATTATATGCAATTCAAATATCAATTACTGACGACTCATTAGTAATCATATATTTTTTTGTTTATTATATGAAAAAAATTAAATATTAAAGAATTTGATTATTAAAGAAAATTACTAAGAATTAAAAAGAAATATTAATTTATATAGTGTATATTTCTATTAATTATATAAATAAATATTTCTTTAAATTTTGAGATTTTTTTAATTTTTTCCTTATAATGCCAAGAAGTCGATTTTTCAACTAAGATTTAAATGTTATTTTATAATCAGTTCTCAAATATGATGAAAGGACACAAGTTAGAATATACGACTTTGTATATTGCTGAGGTTGTGATGGTTTATGTGTATGTTTGTATACACATAGTTGCTAGGTGACAGCAATATTATCCAATTGCATGCAAAAACATCACATTTTTTAATACAAGTGTATTTAACTTTTATCGAATTAAAACTTCAAATAGATTTTTGTATATTTTTTTTATTTTGAAGATTTTATTTGAATTTTATTTATTGTTATTGTCATAATGGTAGTAAACAAGCTACAGAGGCCCGAACAACATATTCATAAAAAATGGTCAACACAAAGTATTTATTTCCATTTATATTTTTTCAGTTAACAACTAAAAAATACAAAAGAGTAACACAGTCAAGGACTCTTAAAAACCTCTAAAAGAGAGGGAGATAAAAATGTTTAACTTGTCTGCTTTGTATTGTATATAATCACCAAATTTTTAACACACACACACATATTCAAGTTTGTTCATATACATTAGACCTGTTCTTAAAATATTAAATCTAAAATAATTATATTATACATAGGAAATAGTTGCAGGTATTTTTAAATCAACAAATTTAACATTCATTATGGTAAATTTGTTTATTTGCTATAACCGCCATACAACCGGACCTTCCGATTTGTGACTGTTAGCTACTTCATATATGATTCGATTAAGCTATGTCCGTCTGTGTGTCCATGTAAACCTTGTGCGCATGCTTCAGGTCGCAATTTTGAATATTATTTGATAAAATTTGGCAAATATTCTGCACTGAATGAAAATATTAGAAATCGATCCAATATTTCACCTATTTTATGAACGAAATTTGGCTCAGACTCTTAACCCGGAAATGAACGGTCCTTATTTTTCGAATTACGTTTAGGAAGTTAATAATAAATTTACTAATTTAGAAATGAACTGTCCTTATTTTTAAAATTAGGTTTCGGAAATTAATAATAAATTTACTAATTTCGAAAGAATATGCGAAGTAGTTTTCTTAAGGCCAAAAATCCTTTCGGATAAAATGCAAACTTCAAAATGCAATATCACCTTATTTTGACCAGATCGTTAAAAATGGATATCGCTAGTTTATACGAGCCAAAATTAGTTTAACGTATCTCAGCCTTTTTCTTTACCATTTCAAAAGTTGAAATATTATTTACAGTAAAATTTGAAAAGCATCTCAGAATTCGCAAAACATTGAAATACATACATACTTAGGTTAGGTTAGTTACGTGGGTTGCTCGCTAGTTAGCGAGTTTACTTGGAGACCTTGTGGTCCATTGTGATACCCTTAGAATTGCCATTCCCTTATGTTGAAAGAATGGTTACCCTCCCCAATTTTGTTGATTATTTGGTTCTTCCGGTCTTCGTTAAAACCAGTCGGTTTTCCTAATAAAGCCGATCATGTTTACTAGTGACACATCTTTAAGACATTCCAGATCATGAAAAAGAGCTGTACCAAGATATAGTAATCTGTGCTCTAGTAAGGCTGGGCAGTCACATAGAAGGTGTTCTACCGATTCCACTTCCTCTTCGTCCAAATAGCTTCTATAGTAGTTACAATGTGGGTATCCCATACGTTCCGACATATGTCTAATCATACAGTGCCCAGTAAATAGAAGCCTAATCGAGTTCTTACTAAGAGACAAGAAAGTCCTAGTCCTATCCGTTGTCGGAGTGAGCCAGAGCGGTCTCGATATTCTACAAGTGGTGATATTTGACCACCTGAGTTCCCTCTCACTCAGAGCCCAATACATACTTACATCTGTTACCAATTTTGCAACTCTTAATCAATACAACAGCGTGCAGGATTATTCTACATATGTATATACATATGTTAAAACACCTACATACATACATACATACATACATACATACATACATACATACATACATACATACATACATACATACATACATACATACATACATACATACATACATACATACATACATACATACATACATACATACATACATACATACATACATACATACATACATACATACATACATACATACATACATACATACATACATACATACATACATACATACATACATACATACATACATACATACATACATACATACATACATACATACATACATACATACATACATACATACATACATACATACATACATACATACATACATACATACATACATACATACATACATACATACATACATACATACATACATACATACATACATACATACATACATACATACATACATACATACATACATACATACATACATACATACATACATACATACATACATACATACATACATACATACATACATACATACATACATACATACATACATACATACATACATACATACATACATACATACATACATACACATACATACATACATACATACATACATACATACATACATACATACTACAGACATACATACATACATACTACATACATACATACATACACCTACATACATACATACATACATACATACATACATACATACATACAACATACATACATACATACATACATACATACATACATACATACATACATACATACATACATACATACATACATACATATGTATGTATGTTTGTATTAATGTTTTGTATTTTTGTGTATAACTTTAGTTGTTCGGTGCTTATGTTGTTGTTTGGGTATATTTATTATGTATTTGTGTATTTTACTATTGTGATGGATTGTATTCCCGCATCACTAAATATGTATATGTAAAAAAGTATTTCAGTTTTGTTATATGGATACTTTGGTATGTTTGTAAAATTGTAAGAGTAGTATTTATTATTTTTTATTTTTGTAAATGCTTATAGCATGGTATCATGTTTTTCGTTATTCAAGTATTTCTTCTGTCATTTATTGTTGGTAAGTGTTAAATTGTATATCATTGTGGTCATGATAAAAAAGATTTATTTTTTTTTTTTTTTTTTGTTAACAATAAATAAATACTTTTTATACAAATTGCATAAAATATACAAACTATAAAATACAGTTTTTTTAAGTCTTTAAGTGTCTAACTGCACTTAATTCAAATGCTGGAAGGTAATTGCCAAAAATGCAAAACTATATTTTTAAAAGACAACAAATAAAAAAACACAAATATTAGAGTCACCTTCAGTATAAGAGAAGTATACAGTGGATATTTTAACAGATTTATTAAACGTATTATATCCGAAAAATAATCCAATACGTTTTATTTTTATATTTTTATACTTTATTAATTTACGTCATTTTTTAAAATAAATCCCTTAATAATTTTTATATCATTAACTACATTTGACATGTTGATATTTATAATATAAATATATTTGGATATATTAAGTCGCATATATAAAAAGTTTATGAGTTTTTCAAGATTAAGTCTTTCTGTAGAATATCATTCATTATATGAAATATTGTACATATTGAAAATCAATTGTTTATTGACAGGTTTGACAGACTCAAGACTTATAAACTAATATTGATTCAAATACTCTTAATATCTAGAAATTGTACGTTTATTATTAAAAATACATATAAGTAAGAGTTGGAAAACAAACATTTTTAAGGAAAAAAAATACAATTTTTTGTGTTAAGCGAGTATGTTACCTAAATATACATAATTCTTCACAAAGAATAGTAGCAGAATGATATATTTTAATACATATTCTGGAATTTGCATTGTTGTTGAATATTTTAGTGCATTTTTCCATATTTATGAAAAAAATTGTTTAATTCATAATTGCTTTTATTTTTTCAATTATTATTATTACTAGTTCTAAGAAATTGTTGGGCAACTTGAAAACTTCTTAAGGCTCATTCTTACACACACCTTAATCGGTCATTGCATAAAAATGTTTTCCTTTTTATATTATTATTATTATTTTACTCGATTAAGCGAATAAAACTTAGATAATTGCCTAGTACATACATATGTATGTATATGTATGTGTAAATTTTATTTAAACAATGTTTAATGTACTTTATACATAGCATAAGTACATAAAAATATTTCATTAAAAGTATTTAAAGTTAAACATCTCGCTATTTAATTGTTAATTAAAAACGTAAAAAAGTTTTAGATGCGAATATTCTAACTTTATTTTTAATTATATGACATGACGGATGATTACACTCTTACTTTTTATTATAATTTTCGTAAAATATAGACAAATGTACAATAATGTTAATGTCTAATTAAAAGGCTATACGAACAGTTGAACATTATACTATCTTATTTTCACTCTAAACCAACACAGTGAAACATCAAAGGTTTGTTTTCGTTTAATACATTTATGTAGAATTTTTTGCGTTAAATTTTTAAATTTTATGTATTTTATTTCAACTATAGCATTCTTAAATAGTATTTAAAGTGCCTTTAGACTATGAGTTTTAAGCATGAAAAGTATAATTAAATTCCATCCGTATTTTAGAAAAGTAAATAGCATGATTTATATTTGTTGCTTTTACAGCTGTTTCATTTTTCATGTGATTACATAAAAATATATCCCTGATCTAATGAGACTTGCTTGTTTTTTGAATCATTTAAAAAAATTTAGGAGCCATTCCTATAAATACGTACAATAAAAGTAAAAAAAATATACTGCACTATTTACTGATAACATAACTGATGAGTATGATTAATATTTTATTTTCATACGCCCTGTATATTACAAAATTGCGAAAGTTAAAAGGGTGTTTGTTTGTTCAATACCAGCGATATTAATTCTTAAATTCGTTAATAATTCTTTCTAACTTAAATATCTCATGATAAAGTTTCTATTTCGATTTGTATATGGTGGCGTTTATTTAACCTTTAGATATACATACATTTGTTCATATTTATATTATTATTATTATTATTTTTCTGATTAATGAAACTATATTTAGCTTAAAAATTGTCAAAATTACTATACGCAAAGGAACTAATCCTCAATTGTTTTCCTCGTCACTGTATTCATGTTTAATTTATGACCAGTCACCGAAAGTCCTTTTGAAATCTTCATATACATAAATCTCGAAAAGCCTTTCGCAAAGCATCTTCATAAGACAATTTAAAACAATTTAACTGTGGCAACTAGCAGTCCATTATAATTCTTCATATATTTATGCACATATACTCAAACAAACACGTATATTAAGGGTGTAACTTTTTTATAGTTACAAAATAATTTAAAAATTCTTAGAAATTAATTTAAAATAATTTTTTTTAAATCTATTAATAAACAAAATTTCAATGAAAAAATGTCGGTATATTTTTTCGGGAAGAGAGTTTCTGTAATATTTTAAAACTGTCCAATAGATGGCGTTCTAAGTACTACATACGTACTTTATGTAAAAAAAAATCAAAATATTTGCTGACATCGTTTAAGGGATTCACTGTCTTTAAGAATACAATTCCATGGATTAGTTAACCATATACTATTTTCACTGAAGGATAGATAACTTTTCTAATTATTCATCAGGTGATATTAAATATATCTCAAATTTGGTTATACCCATAATGTAAATATATATACATACATATATGTAGGAGTATAACTTTTTTATTATTATTATTACTTGCACATTTCTTTAATAACCAACTTAATGTACAAAAGTAATTTAAATACAATAAACTACCGACAGGTAAATTACAAACATCCTTACATACATATGTACATTTAAAGAATGTACATGTGGCAGTATAACGAACAACAGCAGCAACTTTAGTATCAACAAATAAAATGAGTGAAGAAAAAGAACATCCAAATTGTGTGTTGTATTGTGAACACACAAGTTTATATACATTAAACACGCCCTTCGCTATGTGGAAAATAAAAAATAGGTCGTTGAAGTTAAAAAATAAAAATTTAGTGAGCGTATCTTAAAGCATAAGAATTCGAGGTATGTTCGGAATAAATAAATAAAATAAATTTTTCTACAATTTTCAAAAAAAAAAAAATTCATGATTTTTCCAAAATTTGAAAATTTAGTTTATCAATGTAAAGTTTTAATAAACCTTCGCTTTTTAATTCAATTTTAAATTTATTTAATATTGAATGAATTTTCCTATTATCTAACTTTTCATCAAAATATTATAACAAAAATAGTTACATACATATGTATATCCTTGATAATATTATTTAAAGGACTGGTCTAATGTATATGTATGTAATATGTTAATCATTGAATTATATCAAGGAAGTAGAAAACAACAGCAACAACAACCGCAATCAACACACTCCCACACTGCATTCATACATAAATACATACATATAAGTATTTACGTATGTATGTATATATTGTGTACATATCAGTAGAAGTGTGCTCAACATAGCGTGTTTTAATTTTTTGCTCCTTGTTGATGAATTTTAAATACTCATGAGAATAAATACACACAAACGTAGATACTTACATAAACGAGATAATAACTTTCAAAAGAATTTCATATTAACTGCAGTGTAAGTGAATATGTACTTATACACATACGTAAATATGTATGTAAGCATGTATTCATACAATTTACATATACATCTGTAAGTATATGAATTTAAAATTTACTATGATCAAAAACCGTGAAGTATAAAAATACATAAGTAATTATGTTTAACCTATTGCAAAGATATTATTATGTAGGCTTTCTTGCTACATGAAACTATAGCAAACCTTAGTAATAAAAATCTCAAAATTTTAATAAAACAGTATTTAACTAAATGTTGGAAAATTTTTGACCAATTGAATAATTTAAATTGTGCTCTAATATCGACAAAAATTGTTATTTTATGTATGTATGTACAATAAAGTTATATTCAAAATTTGAATTTAACACTACGTGATAGACAATAGCGTCCTAATAACAAAAAAAATTTGTTCGGTTTCTTTTTAAACAAAGCTCTACCGCAGCGAATGAATTTTTTTAATAATACTTACATATATTCTACATTTTAATAAAAATTTCTATATTTCAAATAAGAAATTTTTAAATATCAATGAAAATTTATATTCCAATCAGAGTTATTTTGATAATATACAACTTATTTGAAATAAAAAACGATTTAAATATGTACTAATATTTTATACAAATTAAAATGGCTAATTTAATTTCAAATATGTTTTCAAAGCGCCTTCTTGTATTCTGATTTGATATAAATTTTACATTAGTTAATTTAAGATACATTATATTAAACATATAAAAATTTAAGGACAAGACTAGTGGAGATAATTGTTGCACATAATTAAGAAACTTTAAATAATAGTTAAATATACTTAAATGAAAGGCAGTGTATGAATATGTGCATATTTACATGTATTTATTGTATGTATGTATGTCAAGCTCATACATGCATTTACAATCAGCTACTGTTGCTCATTATCATCATTATTGTCAGCATCACTTGGCATACATACCCACACACTTACAAATGCACACATACATATACATACATTCAGAATCATTTACACAGATACACGAATGTGAACAATTTTGTTTTCATTATTCACATTTATATTTAATGCCTGTAACGCGAATGTATTTTTTAATGTCTGTCTTCTTTTTGTTTATTCTTTTTGTTTCTGCTTTTTTTTTCATTTGCAAGTGTCTTAAGATTTTAATTATTCTCTTTTTATACACTGGGAAAATAAATAAAATCACACAAATGCAGAAACACATGTACATACATAAATATACATATAACACTGTTTGTCTAGATTTAAGTATGCATGTGAATGAATACATATACATACTCACATACATATATAAATACAAATGTGTAAATGAGAAAAAATTTACAAATGAAACGACGTAAATTACAAAATACCTTGACATATTTTCAAATTTCTTCTCCTTTAGTGTCATTTCAATATTTAGCAAAAACCCAAATATAAAATTATACGAATTTCCTTTCGCATCATCCAAAAACCGCAACTGAACGAAAAAAAAACAATTTCAAAAATACAAAATGTCTATAATATCATCCAAGAACATGGAACTTTTTTCAATAAAGTCAAGCAATTTTCGGCAAAAGTCTTAAAGTTAATAAGAGTATCAATTTTTCAACATATTTTACTCAGCTTAAATAATAAATTCACAAGAAGTTAAGAGACAAGTTGAAAATACTAAATGTGAGTCATTATTAGATTTCATCAATTTAAAGAGAAACTGTTAATGCGCATTAACTTAAAGAGAATTTTTAAACACAATTCTAAAACACCAAGAAATCCAAGTAACTATTAAAAAATATGAGGAGATTATTAAATTGCTCATTTATGTGTCCAGAGCAGTTTTTACTGTTTCTCTTAAAAAAGGAGAGAAATAAAAAGCTTTTTTGCAGCATCCACAGTTGCAAGATTATAGCAAATGATTTATTTATTGTTAACATTCAAGTAACTCACATTACCTAATTACTTCACAGATTCAGATTTATACACTTGCAGTTCTTTCTTAAGAATTGCCCAATTTAAAATATCTAAATAAACATATTTAACACAGGCTCTGTGTCACAGAATCTATGTTCTGATCAATCATGTTATAAAACTATTCCAACATGGAAATATACGGGTCAAACTCTATTTAGTACAGTCTGAAAGTTAGTTTAATTTAAAAAAATATTTCTAATTTAGAACATGGTTTCCTTGTTGCATTTGTGTAATGTGCGTATACTTGTTGTAATTATTTATTAAATAAATATTGATCATACGTATTTATTTTTTCACACAAATGCAAAAAATAAATACGTATGATCAATATTTATTTAATAAATAATTACAACAAGTATACGCACATTATATTGTGGAGTAATCCGATGTAGATTTTTTTCCCTTATTACGTAAAAAAAGGAAATCTTCAGTATTATTAAAACAAATATCACATCTTTGATCCAAACATAAACTTAACCCAAATTTATTAAATACTCACTGCATGTTTGCATTTAATATTTTGCAACTAAAACTTAATTAAAAAAATTTTTTTTTTTAAATTTGATCGCCTTTGTAGGTTAATTGTTATAGTCCATCAGTACGGGTGGATTGTTTCCATTCCCACCCACCCAGACTCTGGCAAAATAGAGTATTCTTCACCTCTGATGTAGCATATATTCATTCCCCTTTAAAACTAAAACTTCAAAAAACCTATTCTTACAAAAAAATATTTTTTTTTAACTGAAAAACTGTTTTATATAAAAAAACACATTTTCCATGTTATTAGTCGTTCGAGTTAATGGAAAGACAATTTTCTCTAAAAGATAAGCTTTTATACAAATAATAAAATATATAATTAGAAAGGTATTATGCTTTTTTAAGAAATCAAAAAAAGGCCCCGTGGGCCACTTTTACCTGCATTTAAATATACTTAATATGAAAAAAATAAGAACATTTTTTGAAGATGTCCTCAGTTCCCTACCTGTGATTAAAAATCTTAATCAATATGTAAAAAAGGGTTTAAAAAATTTTGTAATTTTGAGGAGAACTGAGGACCATTCGAAAAAAATATTTTATATTTTTCTCATGTTGAGTACATTAATACGCATCGATTGAAAGGTATTATTCATCCAATTTAACCATTTTCAATCGATTTTCAGTTATCCGATATGACTAATATTTTAAATAAGTAAGACACTAATAGACAAAATGAGACCCATCTGAGCAAAATCTATATTTTTGGACATTTTAAATGAACATATATATTAAAGAGTTCAGGAATACGTATACATAATATTTAATTTATTCTTATAACAAGTATACGCCCATTCCATTCTTGTTGTGCAGTTTTTATCAAAAAATCTATTTTGCATCAAACATCAATTATCCTATAATTAACATTTATTTTACACAATTTTAAATTCTATTTTTTATCTTAAAATTTTAGCAATTAAGTGCGAAATATGATTTTTTGTTTGAAATTTTAATGCACTAATATGGCAGTCAACACAATTTATAGTGTTAAAAAGTATTTAATTTGTCACAGAAAAATTTAAAAAAAATTATTACCATAGGAAAATTGTTATGAAAAATAAAACGAAAAATATTTTAGATTTTTTTTAATGAAATTAAAAAACGCAGTTAGTCTCTTTTAGTATGATAATTACTAATTATAACATTTTTAGTGTAATAAAAGGCAGATGTAATATACATATATAAATATTTAGAAGATTTACCTGTGTAATAAATCATCAGTATCATACATATATGTATGTGTAAATGCTTATTAAATGTTCAGTTACTGTAGTTGTTTAGTTTAAGTTAAACTTTGTAAGCAATAAAACTTGTAAACAGTTAACTTTGAATTGATTAGCAGGAAGCAACGTGTTCTTTTTGCGTCTTTGCATACATGTACTAATGGATTCGAATCAACTTATTTATTTTTATACTACAAATATATGTATTTATATAGTTACATATATTTTTTTGCTTTCTATCAAATGCTCTTATTAATTTTCCAATCAATTAATTTTTGTGGGCCTGACTGACTGCTTACGCATGTATTGATTAAAAAATATACACAAAAGTAGATAAATACAAACATACTGACACACACACACACACACATAGGCGACCAACCAAACTACACGAACATATATGATGAAATTTTTTGAAGGATTCTCTTTTATATTGTTCTTTGCTTTCTGCAGCTATTTGTTGTTTTTGTTACTGTTCTCTTAGTTTATATTTATTACATATGTATGTATATGTATAAATAGTTGTATGTATTTATGTAGGTCGATGCATGAATATAAAGTGATGTTGTTGGTAATATTAGTGTTTCTGTAGTTAAATCAATTATTATTACAAGTACAAAAATAAGCTTCAGTTTATATACATATGTATATAAACATTTATGTATGTATGTTTGTTTGTCTGAACCTTATTGGAGGCTAAACTACTGAACCTTGAATATCTAGGAATGTAACACCGCAATAGTCCTGAAATTTTTCATGGGAAATGGGCGGTTAAAGAAAAATGCCACGCTCTTTAGTTTTTATATCTGGGAATCCATAATAGCCAGAATCATGGAACTTACCAAAAATACCTTTAATGGCTATATTAATATTTTTGCTGAAAATTCAAATAATTTTACTATTGAAATGTTTGTTTATGACAAAAAACGGGAGGTCTAGCTATAATGGAGGAGACCTTTACCATAAACATGAAAAATCCTATGTCGATGCAAACAGCTAAAATCTTAAAATTTTACAATAGTAACTTTTTTATATATTACATAGTTTTTATTTCCTTACGATAAGGGTAGCAAAGCATACTGGGTATATCTAGTAGATGTATATATAGAAATGTACTATGTCCATATGTATGTATGTCTGCTTGTTTATGAAACAAACATTTTACTACTAAAGTCAGCAGCCAAACAGAGCAACCTTTCCTATGTTCATACTTTTGTGTGCATATTTATTCACTTGTATGTAAACGATAATTTCGAACTCTATGACTAGGTCGAACTTTAGTTACCGACGAGTTGGCTGTCTGATTGTTTGGTGGGTTACTTGGACGGATAAATGAATGAATGTATGAGTGAGTGAATGACCAGCGGACCGACTGATGCCTTCTTATGCTTGATCATTGAAATATTAATGTACATGTTTGTATGTATATGTATGTTTGTAAACGTTTGCTAAAGTTCACCATACGCACACATATTGACGTACTATTGTTTGGGTCAAAATACAATGCATACGAAAATCAACAACAACAATAACTACATCGGAAGTTGCTTCAAATTTACATAGAAAAAACTTGCAAAATATAATAACAACAAGCAAAACACACATACATACATATACCAGCAAACAGTTTTTCTCACTGTGAACAAATCATATGTAATGAAATGTAATGGCTGTTGTAAAGAAATCATAACAAAAATATTTAAACAAAAATGAATCTCATAAATAGTGATAAAATAATTTAGGATCTAATAAATCTTCTCTATTCAAAGCTTAACTTGCCAATTTTTTTTTGCTGGGATACGACTGAAAAAACGTCAAAAGCTAAAAGTGCTCTCAACCGTAACCATGTTGATTGTTGAGGTATACAATGTTGAAAGTTGATTGGCGAAATATGTTAGTTTGTGTATGTATGTGATGTGGGGCTTGTATGATTGTAAACGTAATGCAATATTTTGTAAACGGTATGAGAGTGTGTGCACTAGGGATACAACATTCTTTAATTTTTTTCCAAACATTAAATTGACTTTTTAAAATATAATTAAACAAAATTAACAGAAAAAAAGTCAAAGAAATATAACATTTTTTAATGGAGGCCGATTAAAGATTATATAAAGTGCTTTGGAAAGTGCGTTCAGAAACCGATGTTTTCTTTTCAAAACTCCATATACGCATGTTATATTTTTAAAATTTCGGTTACATCCCTACTGAACACACATCTGCATGTTTCTCGATGTAAGCATTCACCTATTTTATATAGACTTACTTCGGTTAGTTATGAAGTGTATAAAAATACATTTATTTTTTCTCCCTGTTTATTAGTTAGTGTATGTCGGTATGTGTATACATGTAGAAATATGTATCTATGTATGTAAGTTTGTTTGAAATATGATGTAATAAATTTAGTAATAACAAGCTAAATTTATTATATTGATGATTTATTACCAATAAAATTGATGGAAAACAAAGAAGAACATTTTATTATTTTTTTTTATTTAATTTAATTAATTTAGCTTTAATTTCGTTTTGAAAGTAAAGTAAATATAACTTAATATCGTTTAATTTAATATAATACTTTTGCTTAATAAGGACCATTGTAAAAAGGCAGCACATGTGTATTACGCACTTTTTGTATGCAGATATGCATTTCTCAAGTAATACAAAAAACTCAAATAACGTTGTCTTTCTTTAACATATTTAATGTATTTCCATTATTTTAATTCATTTCATATGAAACAATTAAGTTGCCTTAATTAAATCTCTAATGACCTTTCAACATTCACTTCCATATTTACGCACCAGCACTTCAATATAATCAAAACCCAAAGTTAAGGTGTCAACTCAACTAACACACATACATATTTACACACATGCACACATTTGTATGTACTGTTCTATATGCTTGTGTACACATACATAAATATTTATGCATTTACTATATGAACACACATACATACATGTTGTTTCAGTATTTCATATTGTGTTTTTGTATAGTGAACTTAAGGTGACATTAAAACGACCACAAACTTAGCAATTAAGGGTAAAATTTAACGCGAAGTTATAATAACATATCAGCACATCCATGCAAAACTTTATTAATAATATCCTAATAAAAATCCTACTTTTTTCCAATCACATCAACAACGTTGGTAGTGAGTTTAGTTGACATTATTGCTCAGCTGTTGTTCAAAATTGCTGTTGGCAATATTATAATAATATTTTTTGTGACAATAGATATCTTGAAGTTACCCATATACAAATATAGATATAAGTATGTATATACATATATCTGTATATTTATGCTGCAAGTATTATAGAATTTTCAATATTATTACTACTTCTACTACAACTACTACTTATTGAAGTAAGTGCTTTCAAGGTTCTTTTCATACACACTACTTAATTTACTTAGCATGTGTTTATAGTTGTGCCTTTAAGAATGTGTATATACATACATATGTACCTAGGACATACAAATTTACATCTTCTGTTTCAATATACATACTTGTGCACATACATATATGAGTAACTTCCTACATATTTACTTTGATAAACATTGTAAATTTGAAATTGAAAACTCACACTTGTGCTTTTCTCTGCCAGTCGATAGACATCATTCAGGTTGTCATAATAATACACATACACACATATGTATGTATATAATATACTTGAATGTATAAGTTCTCTTGTTTATATATGTCTGAAATAGTTGGGCATTTACCCAGGCGACAGTTTTAAATGTTACTGCCCTGCAGAACTTTCTACTAGTCACGCATAGGCGATTATATTTGATCCAGTTTTTATGAACAGTTTACGGCAATATAAATTCCAATTCATTCTAAAGTGATTTTTATCATAGTTTTATATATTTATCCCAAAAAGTATAATGACAATTTAATAGTGAAATTTTAGCAAATGCTGGAAAAAGTTATTTTTCCCCTTCTAAATGCATATGTAGCTTTACAGCCCAAAATGCAATTCTAGAGGAGAAAACGCTCAAAATTCCAAACATGTTATATCATTATACATATGTTCGAATTTTAAATGTCCTCCAAAGAATCAGGGTAGCATTCGCATGTGTGAATTCATACATATGTATATACATATGTATACAAAATACTTTATTTAATACACTTACATCTCCAGTACTCTCCATTAGTAAACTAAATTTTTCTGTTTTCCTAAATAAATAATCTAAAATTTATGGATGTAGATTTAAATTAGTGGGTAAGTTTAAAATTTATTAACAAACATTGTTGTTTAGGCCAAAACAAGATTTTTGTTTTCCTAAAATTGCCATGCGGTATTAATAGCATTTCAAGATCTAAATCTAAATGTTTTCTAAAACATTAAATAAAAAAGGATCTTCGTAATTACCTTGACTTGCTATGCTTTGCTATATAAATTGGAAAACATTTATATAATTTCAAATGTTAGATGAATGTTTAATGAATTCAAATACCCCTCACAAAGGGACAATCTGTAGGTTTATTATGCTTAGAAAGCTGACATTATAAAAAGATAATTCATGTCAATGACAGCACAATACTCCAAAGTAATATTTTAATATTTGTCACTTATTCTGGCATAAAACTAGTTTATGATTTTCACTTTTGATGAGGTTGTCAACTTATTTTATCACTAGACTAATAACGAAACAAACAAGGTTAGAGGTAGACTCAAAAACTCATGTAATTTTATAAAAATGTCACACCCCAACAGCAAACAAACAAAACATTACTAAAGTTCTAATCTCACGAATAGTTTCGAAACAGTATGTTTTATAAAAACAAACATTAATTACCCATTTTAACTTTTTTATTGTCAATAGACTTTTTATCGTATAGATATACATAATCCCATTTTTATACTACTCGTTACCCTTTACGTTAAGTCTTAGATGAAGCTCTTTGAAATACCAGTTAATGTCATTAGTTTTTACAAAATTTATTATAGTATTTGTTAATGTGTTCGTGTAGGTAAAAATGTATGTGTGTTTTTATATCTAATGTGACATTAGACAGACCACAAAATGATCTATAATCTTTATGCATGTACGCATAAATACCTTTATAAATGTACACATGTACGTGTATCCGTATTCATAAACATGCACAATAGGATGGTCCAACCATTTCAAGGCTAAGAATGTATACAAAGTTATTTTTAACCAATTGCTTATATTGGCTGAAGAAATTCAAATTCATAGGAGGCCACCTTATTTAATATAAATATATGTATGTATGTACGTATTTATATCTAAATACATATATACACACAAACATACACATACTCAAATGATATAAATCTATGAACATGTTTACAAATACCGACACAATGTACCCAGAGTACATTATTATGATGAAAGATAATAGTAAATGTAACACTTAATGAGTTACGCGTTTATAAAGGTGTTTTAAGTAAACGCTTTTGGGTGAATTTTATTAGATATAGTACTTATATACATATACAGACCTACTTTAACATATGTATGTACAAAGTACTGCAAATAACACAGGCCAAAGCTCTCTAGCATACACATGAACATACATGTACATTAATAAAGGTTTATTGTATATTCGTACATATACATACATATGTATAACGATAATAACAGAGTTTGGGGCTTTGTAATATTCATTAAGTTTTAATTGGTAGAAAACTGGGAATATGTACACATACACAAACACACTTATGAAAGTAGAAAATTTAAATCAACAAAATCCCTCGCCTAATAAAACAATCTAAACCAAATATATTTCAGCATTCTTAATTAAAGATTAAAAATTCTCATAGTTGTTTATCAAGTTAAATTTATCTTTTTTTAACATGGAAACAAATTTTACATTTTCAATTTTTCAAAAAAGATACATAATTTAATTTTTTTCGTTTCCAACCTTTATTCGCAGAAAATTTCAATTTCAACTCCTACGATTTCTTTATAATTTACTTTTTTAAGAAATTTTACTTTATCAAATACCTATAATAAATTTTATTTACGAAAAAATATAAATTGTAAGAACTATTTAAATTTTACATGGAAATAATAAACTTATTGTAAAGAAATTAAAATTTTTCACACATAAGTGATACATATTAAAAAAAGAAACTAATTTAAATACATTCTGATTGGTGGTAATTTCAGTATTTGCAGAATTCCATTAGCATGCATTTTTGCTGGCAATATATACATGATAATTTGCATTTATATACCCTTCACCTTCGTGAGAATTGTATGTAATAGTTTATCCATCTTTTTGTAATTTTAGCAGTATAATTTCCGATGCTATAAAGTATATATATTTAGGAACCTTATATACAGCGGTGTCGATTAAGCGTCTATTAAAATAGATTTTCTGAATATCCCAGATATCTTCGGGAACCAAATCTTCAACAATTCTATGCTTTCGAGAAGTTTGCTATTTAAAATTAGCAGAATCGGTGGACAAAATTCTGAAACATCCCTTAAAAATATGGTCAAAATTATGAATTTTTGTCATTACATAACAAAACAAAATGACTACAAACAATTTATGAATGAAATTCGATTTTTTTGAAAAATGAAATATTTAAAACATTTAAATTAATAAAAAAAAAATAATTTTTAAAAAAAATTAAAAATAAGATTTGGCACTGCCGAATATAGCAGTCCTACTTGTTTATACAAATGTTGTTTGCTTTTCGAAATTATTAACTTCGTTACACAACATAACAATAACCGCATTCATACATACATTCAGAAACACATATATACATACATATGTACATATACATATTTATGTAAAATATTTATTTACTAACACAACAAAATAATAACAATCAATGTTAAAAAAATCAACATAATTTCCTGCAATGATGGACTAACAACATCACAGTCGTCGTCGTCATTAGTGAGTAGTAAATGAATGGACAGACGTACATATAGTACAAATACAAAATACAAACGAAGACTCATCCAAAAATAAAAAATAAATAAATGAAATAAAGCCTCATTAATATTTACAAAAATGATTGGGAAAATAAATAAAATTATCATCATTGTTTAAAACCACAATTTGATATGTTAATAAACAATTTGGTGCAGGCTAAAATTATTTATCAATCATACAAATATTCAGACTTTTACACACGCACACGCATACATATCCATACAGACAAGCTTTAATGCGCTGATCTATAATGAATTGTAAAAACAAATAAATTTTCAACAGAAAAAATAAACTAGAAAAAATGCAATAATTTTATTTTGACTTTCACAATTATTTTTAACCATACATATACAGATAGATAACATACATACATGAGAATTTTACTAGTACTTTGCATATGGGCAATTTAATATCAAGTGACCCAACTCAAAAAATCGATTTTGACGAAATTTGAACTAAGGTTAGTACTATTGGATAGTAGGCCTGTTGGTCCAGAACTGCCGGACTTAGAGGTGGTCAAAGTTGGACATTGTGGTCATTTTGGCAGATCTGGATTGATAGCAAATTTGTGTATGGCCTACTATGCAATAGTACTAACCTTGGTGCAAATATCATCAAAGTCGCAAAACATCGATTTTTAAAGTTGGACCACTTGACACGAAATGGCCCATATAATTACTTGTTATATATGTACATACATACATATATAAATATATATTAGATGAGTCCATATCATCACATTGACTTAGGAAAGGTTGCAAAAAACTAAAAATGATTTTATCATTCCGATATATACGTTATTTCATTTTTTTGGATATTAATTTTATAAACCAAAGAATATATTGGACTCACCCAAGTAAAATATATAAACTCTAATTTACTTTAAATTCGCATACATCACAAATTATTCAAATTGTAAATATATAATATTTAAAGCCCTTTTTTGGGAATATAACGAATCGGGATAAAAAAGGAACTGATAGATATATAACTCTAAAATAAGACTTTCTCCAAAATCCCATATACACTTGGTCCAGTCTAATACATTTACGTATATATATGTTTTTATATTTGAACGATTCGTTTCTGTTAAATGAATTTAAAAATTAGCAACGACAGCAAATGTCAGTGACACTAATAACGATGAAGCTGATGACGATGATGATTATAATACTGATGACTTTTGGGGTTGTATTTACTATACTTTGGTGACATTACCGTGTTTGTCCATCTAGCGGTTGTTATTGGTTTTAGAAAGGGGAACACATTGGGTAGTAGAGATAATATTTCTATTTTTTTTTTTTTTTTTTTGGTTTCCAATGATGCAGAATATTAAAGATTATTAGTGTAACTATGTTTACCACCGGCTGTTTCAAATGTTATTGCTTTGGGAGATATTAGTTTATGATGATTTTGCAATGATACATACACCCATACAATGATCATACAAACATATCTATTAATATTTTATTTGCATTTATCTACAACTAGAATGTCCTAATATAAACTGATATACAACCATACTTACATAATACGTTTGTTAAATTTGTATTATTGCTCAAAGGCTAAATGTACGAATTTTATTTACGATTTTTATTTAACTACAAATTGTATAATTTTTTATTTTAAATAGTGTAATTTATATGACATTGATTGCTTCAAATTAATCAGGATATTGATTTGATATCACAGAATGAAATTTCCTCACAATAATATTATTTTTAGATTTTCAATTTGTTATAAAAATTAAAATGAGTTATTGAATTAATATTCTTTTAGTGAGATTTAAGAGATTTGATACCATTTTTTAATATTTTTAATAATTTGTAAACTTTAGGCAGAAAAGTTTAATTTTGGCTGTTCAACAGATCGCATTAAATTAGATTTAAAAATACATATATACACTATATGGTGTGTAAGTGTGTATATAAATATTGTTGTTAAACATGTTGCGTTTTCTTTCGTTATTTTAAGTCTTCCAATATAAAATGCAAAGTTTCTTATTTTTTATTTTTACAAAATAAAACACAGTAAAAGTTTTCTTCTTGTTACTGTTTCAATTGCTTTCTTTCTTTTTCCTAGTTTTTCTTTTTTTGTGCATGTTTTTAATAGTTTTTTACATCCTCTATTTCAACGTTATAAAATTTTCATTGTTTAAGTTGATTTTTTACACTCGCTGTATATCATGTTTGAAAACACTATCAACACTTCCTAAACTTGCAACTTAAGTAGTAAATGTTAAGGAAGTAAAAAACTTAATTGTGATGATATTATATTTTAATTAGGAGGTCAAAGATATCTTCATTCAAAAGTTTATGGAAAAAAGAGAAGAAATATCATGCAGCCATGAGCCTTCAAAATTCTACTTGCATATAAGTATTTCAAAATTAACAATTAGCTTCAAAATATTCAAGGAAATTTAATTTATGTGCATTCACTACTAAGTTTAGATTTTTTTTAATTATGATAGCAACTATTTTAATTTCCCTTTTTAAACATATCTGTGTTTTTTTAATTAAGTTTTTGTAGAAACTTGTAAATCTATAAATTTTTAGCAGAAAATTGTTTTTCTTTTCTGCAATTTTCCATGAATTTCATTTAAGATTTAAGATAAAAAGAAATAATAATTTTTCCAACAATTAACCTTGGGATGCATGTGGTTTTTTGTAGGCAAACCATCTGTACAAGAAAATCTTTTATTAAGTTTTTAAATATTCTCAAGCATTTGTTGTTTGCACAATGTCTACATGGGCCTGGTGTTGAAAATTTACTCCACTACATTTTCAACTAACCCGCATCTACATCCACACACACACTCTTACATACATATGTATATTGTCACATATGTATGTATGTAGATATGTATAAGCAAACACATATTCGAAGTGAGTATGAAGAAAAGATACAATTATTTTTGTGGGTAAAACATACATATCAAGGAACTATATTCAATACTCTCTATCTTACATTTGAATGAAAATGAGTTTTTGGTGGCAATAATTTCTGCACTTAAGCCGTTTTCGGAAGATATTGTAGAACATAAAAATATTCTGGTAAATTATCGAAAAAAAAATAGTTTATCTGAAACTTTTGCTATTTAAGATAGAGGTTTTTGAATATAGTCCACTGATATGTATATACATGAGTATGTACAATACTATATTAAAATATAAACAAATACAAACAAAAATTTCACATTTAGTATGCACTTTAGAGGTGTTCAAAAAATATTGATTATCAACGAGTTGGGAAGATATATGTCTCTAAAAGATAATAATATATAATATCAAAGGAATTATTTTTGAAGCATACCATTAATCACCCCATTTGAATCGATTTTTAGCACGGGTTTCCATTATCCGATTGAAATAAAATTTTACTCCAGTTAGTTTTAGACACTAATGAACCAAATATGATCCAACTAAAGATAAACGATATATTTTGGACACCTCTAATGAACATAGTGGATGGAGAAACAGACACATACATACATTACAGTATAAAATAATGCCTTATATTTGTGTAGACTTGTAGTTTTGAATGAATAAATAAATTTATTTTTAACACATGTTCTATAAAATTCATTAAATTTTAGTTCAACAAACAAATTCAACAATTTTGGCCAAACAGAATCCATGTCCGAATGAGGGTCATCTCTGCAAGTTATGCTCACGAAAGAATACGTGAAATGCATGCATGGTTCACTTAAAATGTTTCTGAAATATTAATTCTTTTCTTATAAGAGTCAGATTTTTCCACAGCGTCTGTACTTATAAAATACATACATCGTCCCATTAAGAACCGACTTAAACAAATTCTAAACACTGGACAAAAAGGAAAATTCCGCAAATCAATTAATAAAAATAATAAATACAGGGTGTGTCAATGGAAGTGTTACAGTATTTTGATTGCGACAAAATCTATAGTTGATTATTTAAATTGGGAATTATTTTATAAAATACTTTAAGAAATAAGACAAAGTTTGTATATAAACATACATACATTATTTGATCATTGTATGTGTATTTACACACCTTGTATTACGAGTATAAAGTACAATTTGCCGCCACTGTACTCAAGTATGTATGTATATTTACACTTCTATTAGGGTATAACCGATTTATAAGAAATAAAAACATGATTACATTATAGTTAACAAGTTGAAAAATGTTCCTAAATAAAACTAATACTTTTAAAATTTGATTGAGAGTACAAAAACCTTTACTTAAATTTTATAAATTATAATCATAAGTTACTGCTCTAATGTACATAAGAACATTCATCTATATATTTTGCATACTCATAAATAAATTTATTAAAAATTTTGGGATTTTAGTATTAAATTTTAAAAGATTTGTGGTTTTTGTAGAAATTAGAAAAATAATATAAAAAAGTCAAGATTTGTTAGTGGTGTTAATAAATTGAAAACGGTGCTGACCACACCAAACAATATTTCTTTAAAACCAACACTTACACCACAAGTCAACTGAAAAGACAAAAATAAGAATCTTTGGTAATAATTTATCATTTTATAAATGATTAGAGAATTATTACCATATGCGAAATTCAAGAAAAATTCCATATCCACCCTCTGATACAATACAAAGACTTGACTAAACTAAATTATGTTTATTTAGGTTTAAAAAACTATTTAACATTTCAGAAAGAGAATTCTTCCTATATATGTAGACGAATGAACACTATATAAACAAAAACTTTATTTAAATATTTTTATCAATTCATTAGTGTTATATTTATGCAGACCAACACCGAAACTAATAAATGTACATAAGATCTGCCCTTAAAATATGATTTGGTTCTTACAAGACAATTTTGTTGCTAAGACTCTAAAACTATCGCTAACGGAAAATGTACTTCTTGTAAGAAACTTTAAAACAACTCAATATTTTTTGAACTTTTCCTTCGATCGATATTTTGCCGAATAATATTCTGTAACAGTTGTATTTTTGTGAGCAGATTTAATAAGTAGTTTTAGTATTTTATATACATATGTACATATAAATATACATTTTGCAAAATTTTCCTTAAATATATTTAAAGAACAAGTTTTTGACTAATTGTTTTGTTATACAAATTTAAGAAAATAAAGATTTTATTTAAAAGATTTTTATTGTATAAAAGATAAAACTTCAAATATTCCTATGTGTTTTGAATGATGAGGGAGTTGCAGGTGTATGCGGGCATAAGAATTTATTGAAATCATTACGACATACTTGAACTATTGTATTTTTTGTTAGTTTAATTAAAAATTTTAATAGAAATGACAAACATCTTAAACTAAAATATTTAAATTGTAAATAGAATTTGAGGCAATAAATTATAAACATAGATTAGATAAATAAACAAATAACAAAGTGTATAAAATGTAATTATTTATTCACATTCAGTTAAAGGTAAAACATTATTTTTTAGATTTTTTCTGAAATCATATTTTAAATTTAAAAACTTTAATTAAAAATTTTAACAATGATAACAACATCATGCAATTTCATTGTAATATCATATCTTAAAAATTTGCAAGTTAAATACGTTTGTACAACTTGAATTCATTCTTTAGCAATTCTGAATACTTACATACATATTATGTATTAGAAACATTCACTTCACAACATCTATTGACCGTCAATATTTCTGTAAGAAAATTAATTTCAGTATTTATTTAGATCTCAAGTGTTGCAGTTTTATAAAGATTTTTATTTTGACAAGAAGTAGAAGAATAGGAAAAAGGCAAAATAATGTTTGCGTGAATCAATTGATTCTGTATTTTCGTATTTATTTTATTTCAGTAAAATATTGAATTGATTACAATTTTCTTTTGTGTATTTTTATGAGCAAAGTGCAGCTGTGTTTTAACTTTAATTTAAGTTGGAGCATTTCTTTTTTTGCATTTTTTATTTGTGTTCATATTACAAGTAACACTTCTTCATATATATACAGTTCTTGTTTAAGCCCTCAATGCTTCCCAACAGTTTTTTTAATGGAGGGAAACATTTGTTGGTCATAAAAATACTTGCCGTTAGGCCTTTCAATTCCATGCTCATTCAAGTCTTCTATGCGAAACATATAAGGAGGAGATAGAGAATGACAAAAGATTCAGAAAAGACATCAGCAGTGAAAGCAGCTACAAAAATAACAGCAATTGGAACAAGAAATGTAATGGCGCGAATTATTGCATTAAATGTCTAACACTACTTTAGAGAACAAACTCGAACAAGGACAAGGCGTAATGGCTACAACAACACCAATACCAGCAAAAACAACAACAGATCCAATAACATTAAGAACAACAAAGTCATGAACAGCATTCATTTCCCTTTTTTAGCCTTTTAATTCTATAGTTCTGTGTAAATGTATTGTATCAATGTTCGATGCGTATGTATGTAGGAATATTGCAATACGTTACATTCCTGCAGCTTTAAAGGCATCAACCGTCAACATTTTTAATATAAAGATACACAGGGAGTACAAATTTGTTTTGGCATCACAAACTTACTGACATTTAGTTAGTCATGGATAATACAAAATTAAAAATTGTCACACTTCGATGAGGAACTTGTTTCAAGGACTGCAGGGATAGTCCGTATATATTGTATATGTATAATACATACTTGGATTCCTAGTACATACATATGTATGTATGTACATATAGTTATTTTCTCATCTTTGGTTATTCGCTTCGATGTTTGAAAGTGTGTGTGAGTGTGCCTGTGATTTTATTTCATTTTGTATTTCCTGTTTACAAAATATTTATTGTACCATTCCATTTGCCATTTATATGGATCTTGTATTTATATCGTTCTGTTTTATTATTTTTTTTCTATTCTGTTTTGTCTTTAGACCATTTTTATTGTTGTTGCTGTTTGTTGTGCGAGTAGAATTGTTGGTATTTGGATTGTTCTGGTTGTTGTTGTTGTTGCCATTGTCATTGTTTTAGTTATAGTTATTTTAATCTTATGTCTTTCAATTTCAAATTGACATTTAAAATTAACTTTTCTGTCATTTGGCTAGAAGGCAACTAAATGAAATTGTTTGAGGTTAAAATAAAGTGTTAATTGGATATTTAACTAATTGTTTTTAAGGCTGTTTATGTTTGTTTCAAACACATTTATATATAAAATCTTTTTAAATATTATTTTCACTTAAACAATTTCTAAGCAAAGAAATTAAATGAGAACATTTTATTTACAAATTAAATACATTAAATAAATATAAAATAAAATTAAATAAATATAAAATGAAATTAAATATACTTAAAGATAACTAATTTCTCTTAGTTTTGCATCTATCCAAGGCCTTAAGGCAGCCACATTGGCATAAACACCTGGATAACTCTTTTGAGCGCAACCCATACCCCATGAAACGATACCATACTGTTTCGGTTTCAAAGCATTTGCTTGTAATTCTAATGCTGGTTTGGTATCGGTTTTTGTTGTTGACGTCAATAGCAATGACGACAATCGCAACGATGATGAAACATAACTCACCAATGGGCCACCAGAATCGCCTTGACAACTATCTTTGCCACCTTGGGGGTAACCAGCACAAAACATTTTTGAACTGATTGTTGCAATATATTGATAATTCTTTGAACAAGTATTTTGATTAATTAATCGTACAGCAACGTAGTTGAGTAGAGGGGAGACTAGTCCCGTCTCACTTGTCAACCCCCAACCACTTACAAAGAACTCATTGTCTTCGTTTGGCAATTGCTCTCCCCATGTGGCCAACTCCACTGGCTGTACCGTGCGTGTGTAAGTAAGATTTTTATTAAGCACCACCAAAGCCACATCACTATCCAGTGTCGAACTGCTATATGTTTCATGCTTAAATATATGACGGACACCGACCAATTGACCACCATAGAGATGTGTAGATGAACCGGCACGTACACGAAATGCTGCCGTATCCCAGGGCTGTTCAATGCAATGAGCTGCCGTTAAAATGATATTGTGAGCCACAATTGAACCACCACAAATGTGAGCATTGTGATATTGCAATGAAACCTGATAGGGATAATTTGCAATTGATGTCACAAAGCCACCTACGATGCGACCATCATATTTGAACTCATCTTCCGTGCGTGTACGGGATGAGCGATGAGCGCCATCATCACTGGTATTTGTTGCCAAATCCTTGAGGGCAAATCCCATTACAGGATATGAGTATTTAATAAACAAACTCAAATAAAATATCAAGAAAAAATTTAAATTTCTCATCGCAAATTTTAAAAGTGTACAAATATTCAAAAATATTTAAAATGAGTACAATTTAATAAACAAAAACAACGTATGTACATTTGCTTGTCCGCTCGCTTTAATTGTTTCGATTAAATTGAGTTACTTACTTCCACTATGAAGGCGTTTTTATACAAAGAATCTTTGTAATGGAAGTCAAAATAATTGTAAAACACTTTCATTATAACACCTTCAATTAACTTATCTTTACAATCTTTACCAAAATGTTTAATTTTTATTCGTCGCTTTTTGAGGTGACTAAGAAACTTGTGGTAAAACTTGAGGTTGACTGGTTTATCACTCATCAGCAGTAAATAATAATGAAATATTTGTTTTGTAACTACTTATGTATATACAATAAATGTAAAATGTACTTCCGTATCTAAATATTTATTTAAGTATTTTTTTTAATTGTAATATGATTAAGTAATACAATGTGAATTTACTTAAGATATTGTTGACCTCATAACCTTCATTATTACATATTTGCAATATCACAACATTTACGATTACAGAATCCGACGAGTTACTCTGTAACTAAGCATTTGTATACTAAATACGCTTTGCTTTGAAAATAGGCTAAACCTTTTATTGGACATACATTGTCTGGGCAATTTCATGTCAAGTGATCCAACTCAAAAAATCGATTTTGACGAAATTTGCACTAAAGTTAGTACTATTGGATAGTAGGTCAGACACAAATTTGCAGCTCCATCGGTCAAGAACTGCCGGATTTGGAGGGGGTCAAAGTTGGACATTTTGATCATACAGGATTTTATTCAAATGAGTGTAAATTTTCACCTATTGGTCCTAGCAAAAAATGGAGTTCAGATAGCTATTTCTTCATTGTTTAAAAAAAAAAAATTTTTAAATATTTTTTTTAAATTTTTGTCCAAATGGGCCACTATTTTTTCAAAATGGACGTTTTTGTTGTATTTTTTTCTCAAAAGAATGCTTAGACCATTGCCTTTAAGAGCTTTGTGATTACATAGTACTAACCTTGGTGTGAATTTCATCCAAGTCGGAAGACATCGATTTTTAAAGTTGGGTCACTTGACACGAAATTTCCCATATGTATAAGATTAGTACAATAAATCCACAAACTTCAAGATCTTCAAATATCGATATGAATTTCATACACAGAAATCTTATAGATTTAATCATACTGATAAATAGTAATATGTACTGTAAAAATTATTTTGTTTTTTTTTTTTTATTTCTTCACAGTACCATTAAGCCTTAAACATTTTCAATATTTACATTTATCTGTTTTAACGCATTTCGCAGTCAAGCTGAAAAATTCATTTCAAAATACTCGATACTCATAACATATACATACATTCTTCATACCTATGTATTGAAATAAATTGTAGTCTTGCAAATAAAAAGCACAACATGATGTGCATTAAGTACATATAAACGAATTTTGTTTACTCTACAGTTCAATTCACAGCTGAAGTAAATACATACCTACAAATGATAGGGAAATATACAAAGATAATTAAAATAATAAGGACCCTTTAAATCAATTTACTGACTAGCAAAATGAATAAGTATTTTTTATGTGCGTGAAGAATAAACAAACACACATCTATTTATATACACATACATATATGTATGTATAAATATGTATCTAAAATATGTTTAACCAAACATACCTACACGTATTGTGCAAGTGATTCCAATAACATCGAAAATCATCAATAATGTGTAATTTCCTCATATTTCCGATGCTATTGACATGTTAATTACAATATGTATTAAAACAGTGAAGCAAATGTATTTAAGAACTGACGTAATTCTTAAAGTTTTCTTTAAAATGCATTAATTTAGAAAAAAACTACATATCAGTAAAAGAAACTCATTTCTGTCTATTTAAAGGTCTTATTTCAATATTTTTTTTACATTCTTTAAGTTTTAATATTAAGAAGGAAGCAACAAGATAAAAAATCAACATAATTTTTTTCTTTTTCTACTCTGTCTCTTTCTCTGCCAAAACATATTATGACAGTGTCACAAAAATGTCAAATGTTTGTTTGAGTTAAAGCACGAATTTTTGTCTATAGACAAAAAAATACATATTTTTTTCAATGTTCGGTAAATAACATTACATACATAGATAAAATACATAATATATACTACATACATATGTATGTATATATGTATGTATATCTATATAAGGCCTTATTCATAAACACATTTTTATTTTATAAACGGTTTGTAAATCTAATTTTGTATGAAAATTTTTATTTTATTAAGCTTTATTAAAAAAAGTTGATAGTAAGTATACATATCGAGGGACTATTCTCAATTCCCTCTATATTATATGTATATGGATGAAAATTATGCTTTTGGTGGAAAAATATTGAGCACACAAGCCCACATTTGTTATAAAAAAATTACAAACAACGAAGTGCAAAACCTAAATAAAAGCGTTGAGCGTGTATGGGACTCAACCCTATATCTTAAAAAAAGTTTTTTTTTTTAATATAAAGCTCTTTATAAATTTTTAAATTATGGTTTAAAATTCGATTATTTTCAAAAATTTTTATGTTGCGAAATATTCATGCTAGTAATATGGACATGCCCAATAAGAATTTTAAATTGACTGAATCATTTTTCGAGATTATCAGCCATTATAAATATATGAAAACCATTAATCTGTAAGATTTATTTATACATAATTAATATTTTTATAAGTTAGCAAAAAATGAAATTTTTTTAAAACTATATACATTGTATGTCTATAAAAGGCTTTAGGTGTGTTCTTGAAATATGTACATTATAGAACAAAAAATTAAAGAAGACAAATAAGTGAAACAACTTGTTTGCTTTGCTAAAAACTTTTGTTTTGTGTAAGATAGAGGGTTTTGAATATAGTCCCCAAAATAAATGTTTTATAGTAAAAACATAAAAAAACATTTTACTAGTAGCAAATATTTCTACTTTTGTCTATGTCATTAAAACAAAATTGTTTGCTGTAGAGTTCTACGAACTACCATCTTAGATAACAGATACTCCTATCAGTTAAAAATATTTGCATAGATACTTACATATATAAATATTGTTGTCACCTTTAAAAAATTAGTCAAGCATAAAATCGGGTTGTGTTTTACATATTTTAAATACGTTAAATACTTTAATATATACTTTAAAAATAGGGATGTAACGAATGCTCGCTTTCGCATATGCGAATTATTCGCTTACTTACAGAAAATGGACTTTTATGATTTCGCTCAAAAATTGGGTTTTTGGCGAGAAATTAAAGTGAATACAAATTTTCTTTCATTTTATCATTCATTTTCATTTTAGCCAGAAAATGAACTTTCATGTTTTCAATCAAAATATAGATTTTTGGTGGAAAATTAAAGTGATCACAAAAACCCTAGGGCCTCTAGTTTAGCCAGAAAATGGACTTTTATGTTTTCACTCAAAAATTCGGTTTTTGGAGGAAAATTAAAATGATCACAGATTTTCTCTCTTTTTGCCCTAGCGCCTCTAGTTTAGCCAGAAAATGGACTTTTATGTTTTTAGTCGAAAAATTAATTTTTTATGTTAAATGACAGTGATCACAGATTTTCTTTTTTTTTACCCTAGAGCCTTTAGTTTAGCCAGAAAATGGGTTGTTATGTTTTCACTCAAAATATAGATTTTTGATGATAAATTGCAGGGATCACAGATCTTTTTCTTTTTGTCCTAGCGCCTCTAGTTTAGCCAGAAAATTAATGTTAAATTAATTTGAATTATACTTTTTGCATTCGCATTCGCAAAAAAATGTATTATTCGTTTTCGCTAAACTGGCGTTCGCAACACCCTATTTAAAATATTTATTTAAATACTTTCCTAAAAATATGCTACAATTTACGTCTTGTAGTCGAAAAATGTGTCTGTTAATTGATTTCGTTTAGAATAATGCTCAGAAATTTATCATAGTTAACCTTTTGTTTTGTAAGAGGTTTAATTTACAAATTTACTTCTGGGAACAATAGATAAATGTGTACATCTACCCAATATGTATGTATATTAACTATCGTACATGTTCTCATTGTTGGTGCTGTTCTTATGTTTTTTATTTCCATTCTTAGTATGCTATACAACAATAAAGAAAATGTTAAACATTAGGCTAAGCCAAATTGTATAGTTTTAGATTCTTGTGAGACATTGTCCTATGAGGGAAAATTTTTGTATACAAAAAATCAAAGTTGAACATGTGGAAATTGCATGTATTGTAAAATAAAATCTCTTCATACATATGTGTAATATATAAAACATACGTAAAATATGAATATATACACATACTATAAATTATTTTATGTAATTATAAAGTTAATTTCCATCAAAGATTGAACGCTTTAGCCATCATAGCGTATGTGAAATATAAATCTCATACAAATAACAAGTATACTCAAGTATGAAGTTCAATTTTGGTCATTCGTCAAATCGTTATTCAAATAATATTTTTGTCTGACATTTTTTACTTTACACTTCCCAACATCTTATTAATGGCCAAATTTAAAAAATAGCTGAATTTGTTCAAAAGAAAATCTGGGGAAACATTCTCAACTTCCGATGTATTGATAAACACTTCGACAACACAAAAACAATTAATGACAAGAAGTAATACACTTGCAAAAATAAAGTTCGCGCTTGTTGATCATTAAGATTTTCGAGATTCAGAGTTATTAATAATTCATTTAATTCCATTTGAGTACTTATCCAAATGTAAATACCTACATATACATATGTATATACATGTATGTACACATATGCTGGATTATATGTCAGACTTCAGAGATTAAATACATACTTTCTTCAATACACATGGAAGTGTGTGTGTGTGTTTATTATTAGGTATGTATAATGGGAGCAGAATTTCTCATCCCCATCACATGGTTTAATTTAAGTTTGTTCAGTGTATTTAATTGCATATTAAAAAAAGACTTTTGGAATCTTTAACTTCTGTTAAATTTATTCTCGTCTTTACTTTTGTTCTTGTTGCTGTTGTTGTTCTTTTCATTAACAGTAAATTATTTTGTTGCCATCATTAGGAATTCTTGATAAAAACCAGCTTTAAATAACGAACTTTTGGTAACTTGTTACGGTGTATTCTTTTTATTTTTGTATCTCTACACAATTTGTACGTGTAGATGTATGCACCAACATGTTTGTATATATGTGTGTGATTTACTTGCTGATTTCCAAGTAATTTATGTTGATAATTGAAACAAAAGCAGGATTTTGTGCTGGTGTGTAAGTAAATATGTATCTTTTTGTTTGTTTATTTTATTTCATTTTTTTTCTAGTTTCCTTTGTAAATAAATAGTAAGTAGCAGTACGTACGTTTCTTTAACTTTTGTCTAGTTTTAACAACTAATTGTGAATTTGTTAACAACTAAATTTACGAAAAAGTAAAAAAACTAAAGCTCGTAAAAGTTTCATTTTTACAAAACAAAAAAACAACTGGAAGATAAAAGACAGGAACAATGCAGAACGGAACGTTGCAACAAATGTGTATGTACTACATAGTATGTTCTGTGTAACTTCTCTTGAAATTTTGTTTTATTGTACAAAATCTACATTATTGTACGTGCACCTGTAGCAAACAACGATTTATTTTTGTAACATGTTTAAAAAATTACAAAACTATTCATATAAACATACTTACGTACTTATTTTTTATTATATGAGTTTATTTATATACATATGTATATTTGTGTATGTACATATGAATCTAAGAATGTCCATTGGATCTTCTTTTAAAATCAATATACATATATAGTACTTATTTTTTACATTAAATTGTATGTAAATAATAAAAGTGCTAAAACCTAGAAATATATAACAATAAACTTTAACTCCTTATTCATAACAATTAATCAAAGATTTATAGAAGAAATTTGTTATGAAACAAATTATAAAATATAGATTTTGTTCGGTAAGGGATTGAGATTAGCTGAACTTTACGAAATTGTCAAATATTTGAGTTCATATGGAAATTGGGCTAGGTTAAATACCACAAACTTGTGTTAGTTTTAATCAATTAAATATTATTTAATCGATATACATACATACATGAATGTGTACACAACGACTATCAATGTACATAGTACACATAAAAATCTAACATGTTTTATCAAGTTTAGCTTAAGAAACCTATTTTTTACTTTTTTAGAGACACTATGCACGTAATTCTAACTTTTTGTACAGCATAGAATGCAGGTAAAGTAATCACAATATACGGTCGTTTGTAAGTCATCTTTGAACCATGTCATATAGTTTTGCTCATTTAAATGCAAAATGCAAACTAAAAACAACAATGACAGCAATTGATAGCAATAGATATGCAATAAATGATCTTCTACCAATCCCAGGATAAAAGGTTGAAACTACTTTTTCAACTGCTTATTGTATATAAACACATTTCTATATATTTCCCACATTTTCCGCTCATAGATTGTATTGAACAATTTAGTATGAAGTATAAATGAACAAACATTATTGTCACCAGACAATATTCAACAATCCATAAAACAATACCTGTAGTTTTTCACGTAACAGTTCTATTTAAAAAGATATCTAATATTCTCTTGACATTTATGAAACAAAAACTATGAGCACAAATATTTGTCGACATTTAACCACAGTTCTTTAGCTGCTTTTGGTTGACAATGCGAAATAGATTTAACTCATGCCTAAAAGAGATTGCATTGAAATAAATTAAACCTTACAAATAACAAGAACTACCATAACTAAATATTTTTCATGATATTGTACGTGTTATACATTTTGTAGCATTCTTCATAAAACATCTACATAATGTTGGTGTAATTTTTACAAAATAAGTATTAAGGCGAGAGGCTTAAAAATATTAAATTTAATTTTTAATATATACATAATTGTATCAAAATCAATAAAACCAATTATCCAAATTGCTTTAAAATATTTTTGACATCGTCGAAGAAGTGCATTAATATTATTCCACAAAGAACAGACCAAGTATTGTTTCCCGAAAACACAAATATAGAATTTCAAAAATCTAAAAAAATAAATTTACCTAAACGTATAGTGAAAAAATTTACCGAAATCCCAGGACAATTTTTTATTATTATGTATATAAAATGATGTGGATAATTACAAGCGATATCTTTTCCCACAAACGTACATAATTATATGCATATGTGTATGTGTATATGTATACATATACAAATGTATGTGCTTTTCAATAACTACTAAAATAGCATTTAATATACTTTTCACACACAATAAACCCAGATACAATCCTATGAACAAATGCCAAAATTAAGTACAAACGTACATACATATGTGTATGTAGGTGTGTGTGTCTGCATGTTCCTATACATTAAAACAAAATTGTTTTGCAATTGTACTCACGTGGACCTGTATGTTGTACAAAATAGTATACCAAAATAAAATAAAACTAGTTAGAGTGCTATATTCGGCAGTGCCGAATCTTAAATACCCTCCAGCTTAAGTTGGTTGTTTAAATTATATTGCCTTCAAAATTTTCTTGACATTCTTTACATTTTCATTTCTCTTAAAATTATGCTTGTGTGTGAGAAATGTATAGAAATTAAGGTTCAATATGGCAGGTTTAAGAAATTGTAGACCAATTTTTAACATAGTTCCTTAATAATAATAAAAAAAAAATTAAGTGTAAAAAAATTATCGTATTATTTTAAAACCTATATATAATATTTGTTAATTTTTTGTAAGTTAAATTTTATTTTTTTAACTTAAAAATTCCAAATTCTGCGCATAAATTGCTTATAATCCTCTTTTAATATACATATTGTCTATGATTTATTCAAAATCCTAAATAAATCATGCTTTCTATGAATTTTGATCATATTCCCTATTTTCCTAGATTGCTGATATCTAGATCTTCAGAAACTTAATTTTAACTTATATTTTAATAAAATTATTATAAGAATGGCAAACTTGTACATGTATGTATATCCTTCGTACGAAGGTGAAGGGTATAAAAACAATAATAACAATAACAACTTGTTGTACAACATAAATGCATAAATGTGTTCATTTATTCATTCGCTTTGTGAAATCACAGAGAGAAAGAGAGATCATTTGACAATTCAATGCAATAATTGCGGGTAATGTTGACAAACCACAGAAACCAGTAAATGACAAAGTGTATGAATTTATATATACATGTATATAAACATTAGAATGGCAATGAAAAATCAATCGAAATCGGTTATCAATATTAAATTATTAATTTTAGTTTAATAGTCGACGTATTCATAAATGTTCTAATAAAAATATTACAACAGTAAGCATTAACGTATAGCCTTCAAGTGAACAAAATTTTTAGATTTGAAAATTTTTTGGAAAATTAAAAAAATATATATAAATTTTAGAAAAAATTAAACATTATTTGACTTTGATCCAATTTATGTAAATATAAAGTGCATTATAATATAAAATAAATTGTTGAATACATTGCACAAATAAAAAGTTAATATTTTTCGTTACAGCCTTAATATTTGCATACTTCCGAATATACCTATATACAGTATGTATGAGTTTTTTGTTATTTCGGTTGCATAAAATAAAGGTTGACATGTTGATTTTTTCTCTTTACACAAACAAACGTAATATGTACCTACATTAGAGATGAGCAAAAAATATGAATTTAGCTTGAATGATTCTCATTTTGTTCGTTAATTTCAATTCAATTTTACACTTTTCAATCGATTTCCAAAATTATGTTATCCGATTGTGATAAAATTTTACATAAGTAAGTCTTAGATACTTATAATTAAAATAAGACCAAACAAAATCGATATTTTCGGGCACCTCTAATGTGTGTATGTATATGTACCTATATACACATATTTAATTTTTCCACAATACACAATAAAAATTAATATATTTTGTTGCATTAAATTTTATTTTATTTCAATTCATTTAAACCAAACGAAATGTTGTGATAAAATTGTTTGTGTTTAATTCGTAATTTAATTAAAATGTAACATGTGTACAAAACTGCAACAGAGAATACTAAGAGGATAAATAAATAAACAAATGAAGAAAAATTAAATACATGTTTAATGAGCAATATACCAACACCTACATATATATGTATGTATATGTATATATGCATGTTCGTTTAATATATCAATATTCATCTAACGTTGTTGTTTGTAAATTGAACCAAGTCAAGAGACCATTTGCAGCAGCTAGCAAAGGATTTTCGTATATTTTTCGTCCTACTCTATATCAATGTGATAATGAAATGCCATTTGTAATGTAACTAAATTTTTGCATTTAAGTGTTGCAGGAGTCATAAATCAGATTGCACTTTCGTTGTTTGATTTCTGGTCTTTCCAAACAAACAATAACATCAACGACAATAGTGTCAACGTAAAGTTTTTTTCAATGTCCCCTGTTTAAACTCATTAATGTTGGTCACTCACACAAGCCATTCAAAGTGTATGCAATGCCATTAAAAAGACTACTTGCAACACTCACTTCACTATTTGCTACTAATTGCCACCAACAGCATACAAACATTTAGCATTCATTCAGCTTTATGAATGTAATGAGTTTTTAGACAGCTATTGACTGCAACTGATTTATGACATTTTAACGTAAACCATTACTGGAGCCATTAAAACAACAATAGGAAATAAACAGATTGTTTTTTTTTTCAATTGTTTTCTTATTCATTTTTTAATGCTTATATTTATTTAAATCTTTGTATATTAATTCACATTCAGAAGTTGTATCTGATTCATTTTTGCAACTCGACTATTGTTTGATTAGAACTTCGTAATCATTAATACGAATTTCACGACCACCATATGGAATGAAAAGGCATCTTTGGCTGACAGAAACTAAACCGGGTGTTAAACTTCCACTATGATGACCGCGACCCACAAACAGAGGTTCACCATTACGAGATCGACCGGTAGATACTGCATTAGGTGGAATTACATGATGATGTGGCTTAATCCATGCATAACCGAAACCACACAATACTTCAAAATTACGTTTGTTTATCTCGTAACCACCATAACAGACATAGGCACATCCCTTGCTGGGTATAAATTTGCATGGTAACATTTCTCCTTCATGCATCGCTCTTCCTACATAAATAACAGCACGATCTGTGTCGTGTCCGGCAACAACTGCACCTGGAGGAGTGTAGTTGGGCGTTGAAGCCACCCAGTTTTCACGATTTTCAAACACCAACACTTCATACGTATTTATACGCACCTCCTGGCCGCCAAAGGGTATATACAAACAGCCATGAGAGGGATGTATCTTACCAACACATAAGCTGTTGGCATGATGGCCTCTACCGACGTATAAAGGTTCTCCTGTACATGTCATGCCTGTGCGCACAGCGTTGGGGGGAACAGCACCTCCATAACATGGTTGCCAACCATAGCCCTGGCCAACTAATATTTCGTAGTGTGTCTTTACATGTTCGAGGCCACCCCATGCTATATATGCACATCCCTTGCTGGGCACAACTTTCGCGGGCATATTGTCCCCTTCATGATAAGCCCGCCCAACGTATATTGGCGAACCGTCACAGTCATGGCCACCGATTACAGCCAATGGTGGCAGAGGGGCACCGGGGGCAGAATGGACCCATGTTGTTTCTATAATATTAATTAGTCCAGCAAAAAACAAATTTTTATAATTAATCACCAGTTAAAAACAAAGTATTAAAATGTCATTTGGGCATAAAAAAAAAACTAACTAAATACTAAAATATTTATACTTAGATCTTGTGCTTGCTTTTTATCATGTTTTTTTATAAAAATTGTGCATTGAAAGATAACATACGTGGACTGATAATACCACCGGGGTGATAAGAACCTAAAAATGTATTACAAAAGGAAAAAGTAAAAATAGTTAAAGTGCAAATATCGACAGTACGATAGATTTAGACAAACAAGTGCAAAAATAAACAAAAAATGTAAAATAAATAAAATTCAAACTTTTGTTTGAAAACAAATAGTTTTTTTTTCGAATATGTACGTATAATTTTTTTAAATTTATTTAATAAACATTTCATTCTCACCCATCATTTTGCTATTTTATTGCTACTTTTAAACCGTTTATGAAATATTTAATTGAATTATAATTAAAAATTAAATATTGAAAAATACGTTATTCACTGAAGCGCAGAACTATTGATACTAAACGTTCAATATAAAATTTACACTTGTTATAGAAAACCCAAAGGGTTTTAAAAATAAAAAAAAAATGATAAATACAATATGTATACAAGAACAAAACGATAACAAACGATTTGTCATATACTGCAAATACTATACGTATGATTTATTATCACTTTCATATGTATTAATAAAAACACGGCACATATCTAAAATTCTGATAACAATTTAATATTAATAAACAAGAACAAAACAAAAAAGTACCTCCAAAATTACACCTTTTTCGTCAAATATTTGATTAGTGTGAACGAAAGCACAGCTAACCATTTCCTACCGTCTGTCTGTTGAAGGAGTTAGAGAACTGAATTGTTGCACAAATATTCTCCATTGAAAAAGGTTTGTTTGATATTGAACATTCAATTATGTTTCAAGAAAAACGGAAACATAATTTATGTGGAATTTTGATTTGTAATAGGGTTGTATATATCTGCCTATTTTTTGCCGCCCATAACTGTATGTCTACCAATCGCATAATATATTGATTCATACAAGTGCGAAATGATTTTTTTATTTTGGTCTGAGTAATTATTATTCATAATTTGGTTTGTTATCAGTAAGCTTAATAGAGTTATAATTTTTTTTATTTAAAATTGTCTTAGCGTGGTTCAATTAATATATGTACTTAATAAATACTAATATTTTTCTTGATAACACTAGTTAACAAATATTTTCCTCCTTTTTGAGGGAATCCACATGTTAAAATCACTGCAGGTCTTTTTCAGTATTTCCAGGGAGTAAATTCCACTTCTTTTTAGCTTTTTTGGGAGTACTTTTTTTGCTTTGAGTATAAATATTTATCATTTGATTATTCGTTAGTTATATTTATTTTACTTTTATTAATTCCATAATTTCTTACTGCTGACCACAACATTTATATTTTTATATTTATACTTATATATATAAAGAAATGAAATAATACTAATTCACAAGTCGGACTATTTAAATGCTGATTTCAATCAGTTCTATAGACTTTGATTCTTGAAAGTTTAATACACAACACGGTCCGCAGCAATATTTTTCATATTAAATCATGGGTAAAATTTTGGAAGAAACAAAGGCAACATGTTTAATAAATAATTCTTTTTAGAGCACTATTGGATACAATCATCATCGGCAGACGATTTGCCAGATTTTGCTATTGAAGGTGGTTATGATTGTGATGGGACCCCTATCTATGTAGGACGCGCCAAGCATGAAGGTGATATTTTACCAGCCAAAGTAATACCGAGCAAAGGTTGTGCCTATGTGTCATGGGGTGGACAGGAAATTCCCAAAAACTATTATGAAGTTCTTGTTGGTCCTGGTTATGGCTGGTGTCCCTGTGAAAATGGAGCTGTACCCTACAATGCAGTATCTAGTGGAGTTACATCTAGCGGTGAGACATTATATATTGGCCGTGGTCAGCATGCCCACAGCTTAAGTGTAGGTAAAGTACATCCATCGCATAGTTGTTTGTATATACCATTTGGAGGGCAGGAAACTAGTCTAAGCTCTTATGAAGTATTAGTATGTGAGAACAATGACAAATGGATATCCTCACAATTGGATCATACTCCTCACGATGCTGTAGTAGCTGGCTACGACTCTGACGGCACAGCCATCTTTGTAGGAAGATCCTGGCATGAAGGTCAATTTATACCGACGAAAGTTGTCACTAGCAGAGGTGAAGCCTATATTTGCTATGATGGTTCAGAAATCAGAAAAAGTGAAATTGAAATTTTGTGTGGCTACAATTATAATTGGATTAATACTGATTCCCAAAATATTCCAAACAATGCTGTTTTTACAGGCCGATTTGAAGATGGGGAACCTTTGTTTGTAGGTCGAACTCACCATTGCGGCAGCTTGACTCCAGGTTTAGTTTCACCTGGGGATCATTGCATATTTATACCCTACGGCGGCCAGGAAATACGCAAACATGTGTTTGATATCCTAGTAAGACAATAAGCAAATAATATTGCATATCTTAATGTACATGATATTATAAGTATGTGTGTAATTACATATATTTAATTTTAGAGGTTATAATTACAAATACAATCTACAAACATAAAATTTCGAATATTTATTAATTAATATTTTTAGTTATTTAGAAACGCTTTAGTGTAATACGAGTGTTGTTAATTTGTTCGAATATAGTGATAATTAGTTAGTAATTTTATTAAAAACGTCACAAAGCAAAATCTTTTACAAAAATATGGATTTGGTTTCAATGTGTTTTTGTTCTTACAAAATATATAGTTTTAACAAAATCGAATGAAATATAATGCAAAAACATCATTGCTAATGGCATTATAATAAATGATTTAGTCCTAAAAGTAATTTTATGGTTCAATTGATTTACCCTCGTATAGATTTATAATGTCCTCAATTTGTGTTTCGATAATAACAATTATCTTTATCTATATAGAAACACTCCAATTATTTATGAATTTGTCCGTATATATGTATACATACGTATTGCAAAAGTATTATAAATAAAAGAATTCTATATAAATTATTTGTGTGTGCTGGAAACCTTTCACCTCTTTCAACCAGCTGAATATAAAAATGAGCACTATAACACAAAAAAAATAATCTAATGCCAGTTCGGATTTGCAAATTCTCCTATCAACACTGAGTTTTTACGTTTTTATAATTTGTGTGGAAAAAATTGTTTTATATAACAAATTGTCAACTAAAAGAGAATAAAAAAACAACAACTTTAAAAACTGACCCTAATTTGCATATAAACAAATAAATGCCATTTCTACACATTCTCATGAATACTCACACACAAACACATTTAGTTATTTATACTCATACACATTCATAGAAATAAACAGAACATTTTGTGACATTTAAAGCCAAAAATGGAAGTAGTGGCAACAATATTTGGGTCTATAGAGTTAGAAATGTGTCAGTGTGTGGGTTTTAGAGATTAGGGAAAAAGAAGTCCTTTTGCGCTAAACAAAAACAAAGACAACTACAGTGACAATGACAACATTTACATAAATTTTGTAAAGGTGTTTTCAGTTTCCTTTTTTTGCAGAGACTCAACTTATCAAGGCACATTAAAATCAAGTCTGAAAGGATTTAAGCTAAATAAAGATCAGTTTTGCATAAATCCCTCTGAAAAAGGATGAGACTGAAGAACAGCTCATAAATTTAAGAATTAAACATAAATGAACACACATTTTTAAATCTTATTTTTTATTATTTACCCTCCCTCTCGCTCGCCCTTTCCTTCATTCTAAATTGCAAAAGTCAGAAAAAGTTTTTTATATCCAGAAAATCAAGGCCAAAAAAATTAAACGTAATTTCAAAAAAAAAACTTTTTTTCAGTTCTTTTGCCTTCATAAGTCAAGTCTCTGAGTACCTATAAATTTAACGTGACATGCATAAATAATAGGACGGCATATTCCCTGTGTCTTATTTGTGCATGTATGTATGTATATGTATATCTGTGTGTTTGTGTGTGTATTAAAGAGTAAAGTAGATTTAAAGGCTCACATATTCGAATGCTTGAGCAATTTCTTCAATACTTCGACTTTTCCTTCTTCATGCTTCGACTTAATACACCAACCATGTTCCAAAAGCAACACAGTAACAAAAGAAACTTATTGATAAATGCCTCGGATTACGGATGTTGTTCACAAATTTGCTGTTAAAATATTAACAAACCGTCTTTTTGTTAGTTTGGCAACAAAGAAAGGCTAAAATACTTCTGTATGTGTGAGTTGGCGATTTGGGATAAAGAATGGGAGTGGGAGAAAGGGAGAGGACGCCAGCCAACACAGCAGATCATAAAACAAATTGCCACTTACAGGCAAATTTGTTAAACTTATAAGCGTAGACAGCCTGTATTTATAAATTAAAGAAGATTTTTATGAATTATCACAAACATGCCTCCACTTACAACTACACACATACATACTCAAACGTAAATGTATGTGTGTAAGTATGTATATAAATAAATATGTACACGCATACAAAATATACGATACACCAGAGAATACAAATAACAAATTCAGACTTCAACATCCAGCAGAAAACTGAAAGCAACAATGAAGATTTAGTACTTTTGAAAGTTTATTAAAACAAGACGATGACTACATTTAATAGTGTTATTGAACAAGAAAAAACTTTATTTTACCAAAATAAATACAAATCTACCTTTGCTGAAAAGTATCTTGGACACAATTGATATTTATTTACTTCCCATCATACATACATAAGTTTTTCTATTTAAATATCAACTGAGGAAAATAACAAAAAAAAGTTTATTTGCTTTGAAGGGTACATAATTGATGAGGTTAAAATATAATCATTCTATAAAATAAGATTCCAATACAATTAATAAAGAAGATTTTTGTTTCATATTACATCTACATGAAATATACATACATATGTACACATGTATGTATGTATTAATATTTGGGCATGTTGTTTCTAACGTTTCACCGAGAACTCTTAAGTATCATCAAAATTGGTAAAAGAAAACACAAGAATTTAATCAAATATAATGCATTACATTTATCTATGGTTAACGCACTACATTCATACATATGTACATACCAAAAGCTATTTATTATTTTTGGTGTTGTATTAAGACATAAATGAAAGCAACTAAAATAAATCGTTATTAAAACCAGTCTTCAGAAACATAAAACCATCACGCATCTATGCAAACAAATGCATTTTTAACCAATCACTATAAATTGAGCCAAACCAAGCAATAAATGTTATAATCATCATACACACACATACATACATACTTATTTTAGCAATCTAGTTTGCAATAAACTATTTATTTAGTTTTTGGTTTTTCTATTTTTAAGATTTAAGTAAAAATTATATAAAATTCTACACTAAGTCCTAAAGTTGGGATGAAAAAAAATAATAGAGTTAAAATAAGTAAATACACAAGATAGAGAGAATAGTACAGTATAGAATAGCAACAATATTAATAACAAAAGAAACTTTAGAGAAAAATTATGACTTTCGGTTCTGTGACTTGAGGTTTTAAAATGAAAAATAATAAAAAAAAAAAACAAATACTAACTGGAAAATGTGATGAGAGAAAATTGAAAAAAATGATATTGGATTTTCTATACGAATCACTACGAACAATAACAACAACATCAGCAATGGCAGTGGCAGCAATATCATTACAATCACAATCAACATCAACTCTAATAACAACTACAATAACAACAACATTGACTTTACTTTACAGCAGAAGCTAAAGGAAAAGCATCAACAACATTATTATCATTATAAGCGGAAATGCTTATCAAATATAATTCCATGTTACAGATTCAATAAACGTACACAGTTTCCGGTTTTTATGATGTCTCCATTTCATGTTTATTGTTATCAACAATCTCCATCTTCCAACAATCTTCTCTACACTTGATTCCCTAGCTGCTACAGCTTTTATTGCTTTACTTACTTTATATCTGTACATTTTGAAGCTTTGATGTAAAGCATTTGTTCCAAAATGGGTGTGGTTTTACAAACTTAAATTCTTTATGTCCAAAACTCTTTACAAAAATAATTTGTAATACGATTTTCATTAAGCATTGCAAAAAAATATTATTGAAATGAGAAAAGTATAAAATTTATGCTTGACTTTTGTTACTTATTGCTCGATGATTTTTTTTTATATTTTTAAAGCTAATTCGTTATGTTCATACTCATTAGAAGCGTCAAGGTATTAGAAGAAGATTTAGAACTTGTTTATTAAAATTCTTGAACAGTAAATGCAGTAAATGCCAATTCGTAATGTTCATACTCATTAGAAGCGTCAAGGATTTAGAAGAAGATTTAGAATTTGTTTAATAAAATTCTTCAACAGTAAATGCAGCGAGAAGTAATAAAGGTATTTAAAATGTCATACCATAAAAAACATTGAAGTTACGTAAAAGTATCTTTGTTTTAAAACATAATCTTATTATTACTTCCCCAAAAAATTACTAAAACCCGAAAAAGAAATTAAATTTAATCCACAGAAGTACTGTAAAAGATCTGAAGAAGCACTGATTTTAACACAGGCTTGTCATTGGAGGTATGTCTTCTTTTATTTCAAATTTGCTACTTCGGAAGTAGAGCTCAAAAAGTTATTTGTATGTTTTTTATTGGAACTGATTTGGAAGTTTTTAATATTTGACTTAATAATATTAACACTAATAATACAATTACACACATTTAACAGAAAAACCCAAAAATGAGATATTCCAACTCACAAAAATTTTAATCCAAAAAAGACATACATACATACATACTTCGTTTATTTTTTTGCTGTGTTTAAACTCATATAGGAATTGCATTTTCTACATAATATGCATTTCAAAACATTGAATCATATCTATACTTATATGAACAAATGAAAAAGCAGGAGGAGAGAGACAAGATTACTTCATCTATGCCCATCCAATTTTTAGTCTTTAAATTTTGGAATCACTAATAAAAAAAATGTTTTTTTTCATTTAATTTATTCAATTTGTGGGGTCGAAACTTGTAAAGAACTATGAACAGATAAACTTTTCTCAAATTCTATAAATCATAAAACTTATTTATAAAATAGTGAAAAAAATGTGTGTTATTTTTCTTATACAACAAAAGTATTTATTTAATATTTATAAATATATGTCGAGGCTTACTTTTTAAGAGAAATGTGTTCGATGATAAATCTCTGCTTTTTTGTTGAAAACTCACTGTTTAAGGGATCGATATGTTTACTTATATGAGAATGTGTGCATGCATCTGTGCCGTTTCCGGTCAATTCATATAAACCACAGATAATAAACATGCATGAGTGGTTTGTTGTTTGGCGTGTTGTTATATTTGTTTTGCGTAAAGAACTTTACTACACCAACAGCAATAACAACAATGATTACTAGTGCAGTGACAAAACAAGAGGCAGAGAGAGAAAAAACATTTTTAAATAAAATTTTAATCGCACAAATACATAAACGAAACTACAAACATACATATATTGCAATATGCATACATACATGTGATGTGTTTATTTCAATTTCAATCACTAGTTTTGGGAAATAACCCAATAAATCTTGAAATGGTTGTATAAATATAAATTAATTTTATATTTTGGGAGGAATTAAAGCCATTTTAAAAGTATTGATTAACAAATTTAAAAATTTAATTACTACTATAGTTTTTAACTAAAAGATTGTGAAAATGCAGAATTTGTTGCATGGATATTAAAAAAAAAAAATTTCATTAAACTTTAAATAAATTTCTTGTGAAAGTAGTACTACAAGAGAAAAATAAAAAATGTTCATAAATATATTTGTATAGTATAGAGATTTCAAAATTATACAATTAATTTACTAATAATCTCAGCTGTTTTAATTTTTGTTTGCTGGGAATATGTAGAAAATATATGTGTCTGATTGCTCAAAAGTGTTGCGACCAAAACCAAAAATTGATGATGTGTATATTGTAGAGACTGACAGCCAAACGATTGGCCAAAAGAACTTAAGGACAGACAATTAGAAACATGGGAATATACGTGTATATGAATGCTTGTGACTCATTTAGAACGATATAGTCGTAATTCAATTAGCCCAGGAAAATTAGTCGAAAAATTAGGAAACTGAGAAATTTTAGATAGATTAATAAAATTTAGCACAGGGCTTCGTCTTGGAGTCTCAATTGAGAGGCTTAAAACCACATTAATCCTACGCTAAGCGAGATATGTGCTAATTTTCCTTAAGCTACTTAAAGTCCGCAGAAAAACCCTTATTTTCCTGGACTAAATAGACACAAACAATTCAAACAATTTTATTTTTGCTGTGTAGCGGGTGTGTAGTTTGCCCAAAATGATAATTTTGGATTTATGCCAGTACTTCCATAAATGGGCGATATCGATAAATAGAAGAATAGAAGTGTAACCAAACACACAGTGAATAAAATAAACAAGCAGTATTTATAAACTTAAATATTTTAAAATTTATTAACAACACTAAATACTAATACCGAACTGAATATGTTAACGGAACAATCGTATGTGATTACACGGCCAAATCAGTGTTCATTTACTAACAACTGCATTACACACACTGCATTACAGATGTGAGTGACATATTTCTCATTTTTATGGCATAATCCGCGTATCAACCTTAAAAATACAATTTTCTGGTTTTGTTTGTTCATTCCTCAAACGTTATTGCAACTAATTATTTGTGAAACTATCTTCAGATATTATCGTATTTCCAGCTCAACTATGGAATTTCTAATTTTACACCTTTTTTTAATCAAGTAAAAATCCTAATAAAAACAAATTTAATCAATGTATACGGACAATAACATTATCTGTATGTGATGTGTATTTGTCTTGAATTATAATTTAGTAAAAAACCAACATGGTACCGTTTGCTGATGTTGACAAAAAAAAACTTGTATCAATCTTAACAAATAATGAGTATAGAAAACAAAATATATGTACATACATATGTACATACGAGTGTGGGCATGTAAATTCGGCTAAATATTCACACTTTTATACACTACAGTATTTGGTTTTTCTGCAATCCATCTATTCTAAAAAAACTTAAAAATAGACTTTTCTGAAAATTTAAAATATTTGAAGAACACGAAAAGCCTTCTTCGTAATTTTATTCGCAGTTGTGAACAAATCAAATCATAACGAAGTATACAAAACTCTTGCAAACGATATAAAAAGCTCTAAAATATTTTCTTCATTCATAAAAGAGGGTTTTAGGAAAAAAATTAAATCAATAAAAACTATGACAACAGCAGAGTAAGCAATACTAAAATCGTATACATATTAGGGATGCCAATCCCGAAATCCCTATCCCGAAAATCCCGGGATTTTTCGGGATTAGAAAATCCCGAATCCCGGGATTTGCAAAATAAATCCCGGGATTTTTTCGGGATTAGAATATCCCGAATCCCGGGATTTTTCAAAATGAATCCCGGGATTTATTACTAAAATTTCTTTTAAATTCTTTTCTGAGCCATAATTTCATTCAATTCGCTTGAAAATGACGATCTTAGTTTATTTTTGACTTATGCAGAACAAAATCCAGCACAGCTAATCTTGTACATTTTGAACCTTTTATTTTTTTAAAGTGGTATGATACCATTTATAGTATACACAAATTGATTTTTTCATTTCGTCGTAGACCCAAAAAGTATACACATTCTTTGTCTATAGCAGACACAAATTTGGACCAAAATGAACACAAGAAATACTAAAAGCACCTGCACTGAAAATCAATTTGATACAAATATTAGTATCAATACATTACAATCAGCTATTTGATAAAATTCATCTTTAAAATAGAATCGATGTGAATCTACAAAAATGATACAAAAATTGTGTAATATTCAATTTCTGTGGCTTTTCATACAAATTATCATGTTTTTTTAAATTGATTCTCTTAAATGGAAAGTATTTTATTGTCTGCGTAGTATTTTGCAAGAAAATAATAAACCATTCCTCGATTGAAATTCATCATATCTTTTCAAATCTATTGATTTCAAATCGTTCGAATTCCATCACATACCGGAATATTTATTTTATTTCGGCACAGTCAAATATAAAATTTATTTTTTAAATAATATCTAGAAAGTTTTGCATTACAAGCTTTCTACAAATCTGAGTGGTTCATTTATGATCTAAATTGATATTCGAAGGATTGAACGTTATATTTATTATAACCTACACCACTACAGTGCGGAGGGTATTATACGTTTGTGCTGATGTTTGTAACGCATAAAAATATTGGTCCTACACCCACCTTAAAGTATACTGATCGAATCAGAATCAAATTAAACGTCAAAAAATTTTCTTATAACTATTAGTATCGCGCTGACATTCAGCATAACTAACCTTTATATAAAATTTCATCCCTCTAACCTTTATATAAAATTACATCCCCTAGCTCCCATATAAAGCCTCTTTTAGAAATGTAGTTTTTCATCAATAAATTGCTTAAATACATCGAAATTAAACAAATTTTTTATGAAAAATAAATAATTTATCTTCTGTCGATTAATTTCCATAAGATTAAACAATTTTCTTCACAAACATGAAGATTTAAGATTTTCATGAATAAAATAATTAAATTTATGTAATCCCGAAATCCCGAAAAATCCCGGGATCCCGAAATATCCCGGGATTGAAATTTTCAAAATCCCGAATCCCGGGATTTGTAAAAGCCAGTCCCGTTTGGCATCCCTAATACATATGTACATATGTGTTTATTAGGGTGATACAAATTGGTAAATTTTTACAAAACTAGGTACCAGAACAAGATGAACATTTATCAATTTAAACATAGTTTGATTTCTTGAATTGAAATGTTATTATATCCATTACTTAATTACGATTTATATTAAAATTCAATAGTATTATCGTTTTTAGCATATTTTGACATCGGTATAGAACGAAAACCCCACGATATGTTAAGTATATTTTTAAAATGATAAGCCTTTGTTATGTAGTCCAAAGAATACTCAATAGACCTCAATAGTCCATTGATTAGTAATAGGCTTGTGTATTAAGAAAAAATATGTATATGCTTCATATATGTATGAATCCATAAATGGTCGATATATAAACTTATTTAGCTGGATTAAGACCTTTAATCATAAAATGTACTATTTCTGGTAAAAGTAGTACTATTTCAATACTTCAATTTTTCAAGCCCGATCTGTACCCTCATGTATAAGTATACTTATATACAAAGCACATACATATGTATATAAGTGTGTACATACGTACATACATATGGTATGTATGTATATTTATTAAATGCTGTTTTTTGTTTTAAAAATAAAATTGTGAATAAATGATATTAAGTGTGTTTACGTTATATTGTGTGAAAATTATTTGTAGTTCCATTTTTTTAGGATTTTACTCGCCTTTTTATTCTCATGTTGTTTTTGCTGTTAAACTACAAATAATATTTAATAAAATTTACACATTTATAACCATAACATTTATATACGAATACTGTCTGTTTCAAACATTCGTCCTTTCAAAACAAACAAAAACAGATAAAAAACAAAAACAGCACATAAAGAACTACATACATATTAGAAATAAAAATTGTTTATGTATTTGAACACAATTTTGCCAGTGCTGATAATATTTAAAACAAAAACAATAAACCCTAAAAATAGTTTTTTATTAAAAAAAAACATCTTAGTATGAATGTGTGTGCATGTATATAAGCAGATACTTGGAAACCCTTTTTTATTTAACATTTAATACTGCGTACTCTCACCCTCTCCACCAAGTGGTCTTTTATTTATGCCCCATTAACAGAGATAAAATTGTTTCGGTGTATTAGTACAGATACATGCGTAAGCTCTCAATTTTTTAAACCAGAATTTTTTATTTAGGATTTTTTAAACCAGTCTTTGGATTTAAAAAAAAAATGCCACAAGCTTATGTATTTAAAATATTCGAATATTGAAAATATTTGAAAATAGATAAATAAAATTAGCTCTTTCATGGCACGGCACTCCAAAAATCTGTAGTTATGGTTAAAAATTGTATAATTCATAATAAATTTCGTTAACAGTAAATGTCTTAAATTTTTATTTGATTTTATTAGAATTGATGTAATGGTATGGTGTGGTGCAGTCGGTTTTGAGCTTAAATTTCAACTACTTTTTTAATATGCAATATTTGTGGATATTTTCATAGTATCCAAAAAACATTGATATACAAATTTTGCTTTATGTAAATCCTACACACACACTTGTGTATAAAACTGATTCCCAACAGATTTACGAATAATTATGTAACTAAACCTGCAAAATCGTTTTCGAATTTTGTTGAGGTATAATTAGTGAGAGTTATAGGTGGTCAACATAAAAATCAACTCGGAACTGATTCCATGAACTGCAGGGTGGTACTTATATAATAATGTCTGACTGGGACTTTTAATGTTTGTATGTGGGTTTGGGTATTGGCATGTTTTTTCATTGGTGTTTACAATAAACAATATAATATTTTTTTATAGTTGTCATAAAATACATTCATATGTATGGCATATAAGTACATACATACATTTGTATGGGTGCCTGTAACTCTTAAACATCCTTAACAAGAATGTTTTGAAAGGCGGTATTTATGTACGTATGTGTTTATGTATATTTTTTAAATAAATCCTACAGTTTAACTCACACACATACATACTTACATTCGTTTATTTACACAAATGTTTTGAAGCATGCGATTAAAACTAAATATTACAAAAACAAAAATATTATAAAAAATAGAATAGAATAAAAAAACAAGTAAATGTAAATTTACGGTAAAAATAAATCGTTACAATTACAAATTTTCTTCAAAGCTAAAGACAAGTGTACTCCTATCTTTAATTTCGTAGACGTAGTCATAGAAATAAGTATCCAATTTGTACAAGTAGTACACATATCTCTTAATGAAAAATGTTCCAACCAATTTATTCGTTTTATTTTAAAATACAATAATTTAAATTTATCCCTTTTATGAGAAAAAAATAAAAAAGGAATAAATAAATAGAAAACAGAACCATATAAATAAAATATGTATGTATATACTTACATACATACATATGTATGTATGTGTATGTATGTATTTATGACTTAACATTTAACCAAGATCGTTTTATTATTCAAACTACTTACCATCCCATATATTTTATTTAGCAATATTTTAAAATTGTATATGATTTATTTTTCCATATAACGAATGGAGAAAATGTTCATACTCAGCTAAAAATGTTAATTTCTCTTTGCCTTTATTCTATTTGCTAAACTAATAAAAGAAATAATTTCACTTTTTCTCTTTTCAATTTTTGCTTAAAAACTATTATATTTTATGTAAATTATTCTTAAGAAAGTTTATCATCATATAAATTTTCTAATAAATTTTATTACAAGAGTACACAACCATATACCCTACACACACATTTTACATTTTATGTAAGTAGAGGAGCAGAAAGTAAAAAAAAATAAAACATGAAATGAAATATAAAAAGGAGAAATAGATGTTATAAAAAGAAATATTGCTGGAAAATTTAAATATTGTTATACATCAGTTTCTATAATAGTTAAGTAAAGTATATTTTCCACATAAGTACAATACATGTTTGTACAATATAGAATGGAATACCCTTCATTTTTCAATCTAGAGTTCTCAGTTCTATAGTTCGGTTTTAGAATTTTTAAAAGCTTAATTTCTCTCAGTTGTTGATGATTTTTTCATAAACAAATATCAATGTTATGCATCCAGCGCCCCCATTATACATACATACATATATATGTATATATTTAGATATGGAATCCCCAAAATATTTCAATTTGTGCATTGATAGTGGAACCCCTTATGATGTATGCCATTTTTTCGTTTGCTATTTTATTTGGTATGTGTATTTATGTTAATATTAACCATAAAAACTATTTTTGATGTCGAAAAAGCAAAAAAAGTTTCGTTACTTTCTTAAGGAAAAGTCTTAAATTATATGTAGCTAAAGAAGAAAAGTTTCTTTTTGGGGTTTTTACTTTCGTGTTATTTCATTTAAATTTTATTTTTTCTATTAAAGTAAATAATAAGAAAATTTCATGCCACAACTATTACAGAAAACTATTTTACATTATTATTTCTCTTTTTTTCGTATTATTATTTAAACTTTTGCTACACACAAGTACAAGTACAAAACTATTATTGCAACACAGCTTTAGGCTGTCATATTTCTCGGCACATCCACACTAATGCTCTCACTCACACACTCATTTTCTCTCTCTGTACATGTAATACTACGAAGAAAAGGAAGTACATGGAACCAACAGCAGCAATATTGAATGGTGTGGTATTTTATGAAATAAAATTATTATTTACTTAAAAACTTTGAAATCAGAACTTTTTTGTATTCAAAAACCAAAATTGAAATTTTTAGTTGATTTTAAAAGAATTTATTATTGTTTTTTTTTTTCTTCGAATAGAACTCTTATCGCAAAAAGATTCTCAAAAAATCAAATAAAACTCAAAACATTTAAAAGGTTTGTTAGTGCTAGAATCTATTTTCTTTTTCGCCTAAAAGTGTACTATTTTTCTAAAAAAAAGCATAATTCCCTGCTGTTGATATTTTTAATATTCTGTTGCAAAAGACAACATTATTTTGTTTGTTTAGTTTTAATTGCTTTTAATTAAAATTTTATGTCATCTTAACTTTTAATGACACCATTCAAATATTACTTTTATTCTGCACTAACTACTTACAACCATATGTATTTGTGTGTGTATGAATCAAAGTGGTAGTGTCACTTATTTTTACACGTTTACTAAATATTGGCAGTAGCATACATACATACGTACATACATATGTACCTATACATGTAATATGTACAGGTCCTACCGGGAAAAATACTAGGACTTCGATTTTAAGGCCTTATATAAGACAGATTCACACATTATAAAAAATGCGATACTCATTCCTCATTACCTTCTCGCACAAGATATTTCTCCTTCTAAAAGGACTCATGCACATTAAAAGTTCCATTGCAAAACGAGGTTTAGCAAACAATTAAAATTCAAACATGATTTATGATTCTTCTGGAAAGAGAAAAAATAATGCCTTTAGTAAGGCCTCTTTACCGCATATTTTTCCCGCTGGATATACATACATATAAATGCATGTGTGTCAGTGAGAGAATTTAGTTTAAATACATACATGCAAATTATTATGGTATATTGGCATAACTTTTGCATTACCTTAACTTTTTAAATAGCTATTTATGTATTTATATAACTATACATCTATACATGCTTACATATACAACATGCATCGTTGCTATAGTTTGAGTCTGTCAAGTTGTATGCCTTCTTCCTTGCTGGTGGTGTTTGAGGAAATTTCTATTTGCCAGCCTTTGCATGCATTTGCCTGTTCGAAAGTAAGCAGCATGTGTTCAAATTTAGAGTTGCTCTAATAATAATGGTAGAAACGTTCAAGTTCTTTTAACTTTTTGATTTCGACACCTTTTAAACATTGCAAATGCAAATTTCTACAAATAGTAGTTTACTTGAGACGAAGAAGAAATTTTAATAGCTAAACTTATAATCAAGCTCAACAGCAATTAAACAGAAATCCGTAATTACAAGTACTAATTGTGGTTCTAAAGGAAATTGAAATTTTATGTAATTTGTAAAAATAAACGGATTTGCATACATACGTATGTATGTTTTAAAGTTACACAGACACACACATACAAATATTGAATATTAGAATTTATCTGAATTGCTTGTATTTATTGATTTATATGAATGAAAGAAAATGTAGGCAAGTGCTAGAGAATTCACACTTATATATGGAAAACGTTTTTTTTATGCAAGTAAGGAGGAAATTAACCACTATTCATCAGTTTTTACAGAAACTGCTTGCATCTTAATCAAATATGAATCCACTTAAAATTCATTTTCCATTTTTGGATGCTGGAGGTACTGACGTATGACCATGTTAGCAGGGAAGACCAAAGATGGAACAAGTATGAAAGTGAAGGAAATATAAACATATTAAATTCTATGTTATATTCCCAAAGGGAGTAGAGAGTGTAAATAAAATAAGCATGAAATCGATTTTCAAAACAAAATCAACTATCTTTGGCTAGAGAAGAGTTTATTGAGAAACCATTACCGAAAGATAAATTCCATTAACACTGTTTACTTGCCAATATGCTTTAACGTGTTTTAACGAATTTATACAAATGCTCACATAATTCGTTTCTGGGCATGAACACATTGCAATATTTATTACACTTATTACCTACTTTTGCAATGTTTGAAGTACAAAATTTATTTACATTGTGTTGTTGCACAGAAAACTATTGCAGAAAACTATTTAAAATTCCACTTTGTAAACTAGAAAATAAATAGATGAAAATAACACTAGCATCCATCCAACCAATATGGAAGAGACTATGGCTCAAGAAACTTGTATTTATATGCATGTTGAATTTTTCCTAATGTTGAAAGTGGAATAAATAAATGTTTAAAAATATTCACACTAACATATACACGCATACATATATACATATATGAGAATGTACACATTTACACAAATGCATGAAACTGTGTGTATATGTTTTGCATTTTGTAAGACCTACATTTTACTAGAATAAGTCTCTCTCTTAGTTTTGTTACAAAACTCTACTCTACAAATTTTCTATAGAATATAAATGTATTTTCCAAAAAAAACCAAAAAAAAATCCACTAAAGTTTTGACTTTTCTTGTTGAGGAAAAAAAGCCTTATTATAAACTCTAAATTGTGTGTATATGTTTGTGGCAAAGGGTGTAAGGGAGTAACAAGTTAGTTTATAAATGTTTATGTGAATGCAAATGTATGTGTGTATGTAAATTAGGGCTATCCCTCCCAAAAAGTTTATTAAGAGATATTTTATATAAATTTTATGCAATTTTTAGCTATATCTTACTTTTGAGCTGGATCAAAGGAAGAATATGTTTCTCGCTGATCCTATAGTAAAGAAATAATTTTACAATTATTATAAAAAAATCTTTAATTTTAAATTAGAAAAAAACTTACTTTTAACTTGAAATCCACCTTAATATGTTTGTATGTATGTGAGTACTTCTATTTTGTTTATTTATAAGCTATGCATAAAATTCAAATATTATTTAAATTACCACAAAAACGAAAGCAGTACAAAAAAGATTCTCATGTGTATGTGTGTATAAGTGTAATAAATGCATGCAAATATGTGTGAGTATTTGTGTGTCTGTATAAAACTACTGCTACCACAAGATACAAAATAAAAATAAAACTGTTAGAAACCATTACGATTACAAATATTATGAAAGTAGAAAATTTTAAGTGAAGAAACAACTGAATACAACCACAGCAATATTAAGTAAGTATAAACTATGTATATACATACATATGTATGTACATATTTTTGTGTTTGAATACTAACTACCACCTACCAAGGCACACTGATCTTATACACACCCGTGTGTGCATATACATATACATACATATAGTATCATAGATATGTAAATATGTATGCATTAGTACAACAGACCGTACTAGTTTATTAAAAAATACAAACTCAATTCACCCTTCGTTTGTAACTCTGCACTCACTAAGTACGAGTAATAATAGCATTTTGGGATTTTTGTTGTTTTATTTTCAACAATATTATAAAAACAATAATAATGACTAAAAGTGCTAACATAAGCAGGTTATTTTGGATATACTTAAAACAAAAAGTTGCATATATAAATGTACATTTTAACATACTAGTTAAAATGTAAATATACATACACATATTTATTAATTTTGTGCATGCATATATACAAACTATGTATGTGTCTAGACAACAATATTCTGATAAACATAATTAAACGTTAACATTCATATTAATCACTATTTTCGAATGATTATTTGATTATGTAAGAACATTTGTAATATCATATAACCACTGTCAACCCTTACAACACACATATACTCATAAATAGATTTTTTATGTATGTACTTGAAATTCCATGGCCATCATCATTGTTGTATAGCCCGAGTATTTCCGGAATTTAAACACATTTATTTACCATGCATGTATTTTAATATTTCTTTATTTTAACTTAGTTCATTCAGATCGCTTATTATGCAAATTTCTTCGAAAAATAGTTAAAAATCGAAGAATAAATAAAGGTTAGATTTTTATACATACATATGTATGTAAATACATAAATATTAAAGTTAACAATGGTTTAAAACCGGGTTTTATATGAAAAGAGAACTTACTAAACATTGTTAACTTAAATAGGTATTATAGTATAAGACAGTTAGAATGCTGTTGATATATGCATTATGCAATAATATTAACCAAAGGCAAAAAATGTTGTGCGTGATTGAACAAAAAGAAATTGTCTAAAGAGGTTTAGAAATAATTAGTCTCTGTAGGGTTGAGTGTACTTATGCAAAATGTTTAATAAATTTCATTTTATGTATGTATATCAATGCATTCGCGTGCAGAAAACAAATAATTTAGTTTGTACAATTTAGATCTCTTTCGTATTATCTAAGTTAGAGTGTAAACTTATCCATAATTATAAAGTGATTTAAACTTTTGTAATCTCATTAGTCTTATTGTGTATGGTTGTTAAGTCAGGCACTCATCTTGATATGTTGTTACATATTTAAAATCTAAAAAAATCGTTATGAATTTTGTTAAACACTCTTACATATCCACTTGAACAACTTTTGCCTGCACTCTCAGGTAAGCAATTACACTTAATGTCTACACGTGACATTAGAAATTATGAAAATTATATGAATTGTAACAAAGTAAAAAAAAGACTCTCACACCAACTTACATATATACATACATATATATACATGCATGTAAGATTGTATGTATGTAAAAATTTGCAGGTACTCATGATAGAATGAAATATATACTTGTATTTGTACACTGGAGTGAACTGAAATGTAAAAAACTTACACCTTTACATTACAATCTACACTGAGTGTTTTAAATAACGAACAGTTTCTATGAGGCTCTAAGTGTATATACAGTGTTGAAAAAAATAATAAGAACGAACCAAAATTTAAGTAAACTTATTTTTTCTAAACTATTTTTCTAGTTTTGATTTTTTTAAATGTTGTTTACTTTTGAAGGATTATAGGAAGTTTGAAAATATATTATTAAATTACAGCAATTTTAAAAACTTTTTATTATTTTTTTCAACACTGTACATATATACATACGAACTCGTTTATATGTAACGTTAAATTTAAAATGAATGTAATATATGTTTGCCTGATAACACAAAGTGCAATTATAACATTTTAGAATAGAATAAAAACAAAAAAACAAAAAATGATAATAATACTAACGCCGTAGTAACAAAGCAGTGAGACAGAAATTTTAATTTGTTTCCTTCTTTTTATTTATTACGATTTTTTAATATTCAAAGCAGGCTCACTCTATGAATCAAAAATTCTTTTTTAAACAATAAATTCAAAGGATTAAATAACACTTAAAAATACTTCTTAACACTAACTAAATGGAAATAATAACTTTTATTTTTCAGTTTAATCAATCATAACTTTCCATTTCATCTACTTGTTTCCAACCACAACAAGTATCTGCGTTATTTTCTAAAATTAATTTAAATCGCCCTTTAAAAACTATTCAATTACATATAAAAGTGTAATCAAATAAATCTAAATAATAGACTTTTATAAGAAATTTACTCACAACAATTATTCTTTTCCTATTTTTTTCTTCACTTCCACTCGATGCTTACGCCTTTTTTACACTAAATACCACAACGAACACTACAGAAACAACAACAACAATAACAATAAAATTATTATGTTCATATAATCGTTACCAACAATGGCAACAAAGATTCAACGAAGCGTCGAGAAATCGCCAACGAAAAACTTTGGTTTGGCTGCAACAATTTAATGCTGCCTCTGCTGTTTGCTACTGTGACATTAAAACTTTTTCTCTTCTTTCTACAACCGCTGGCATACATATATAAATACATTTACTATTTGTTCCACTTTTAGTCAACAATATTTACTTGTACTCTACTAAACTGTATGAAGTAAATGCCATCAAATCAATACAGATTGTTAAAACTAAAAAAAAAAACACCGATGTGGGTATTTGGCTTTGATCTATTTCCCTTATTCACTTTATTGATTGAAATCATATTAACTTGTAAATTTCTAATGTGATTCCTCTACACTTAAATCTACTTTACGAGAAACCATAAATATATTGTAGGTTATTCAATCAACGACCACCACCTGTATGCAATTTTCATATTTATTTTGCTGTTTCGTTTAGTTTTTTATCTTCAGTTGGTAATTGTTATCCCTCTAGTGTTCTCTCTGTTTCTGTATGTGGCAAGTGAAAAAAATATAAAACCAACTTGACTGACGTAACATTAAGTAAGCAAGAAAGTACGTATTTACTTTTACCCGGCTGCACATTGGACGATTTCACAAAAAATCAAATCTATTGCTGAAAATATCTTTATAGAACCTATGATTTAGATAATTTTTTAACAAAAGGAATTAATACTTGGTTTTCTGTTTTCAGTTGGTATCGAGCCACTGTGCACTGTTGATGGTTATATGTATGTATTTGAGCATGGGTTTGTTTTTCTGTTGATGAAAGTTAGAAACAAATAATAAAAAGTCATTCTTCTCATTATTGTTGTTATCATTATAAGTATTATTATTTTCTATACGCACATATATATATGTATGTATGTATTTTTGTTTACACTTACATATATGTATTATGGACAAATATGTCTTATATTTAATGGAGATTTACTTGATTTATAAATATAAAATATGTATGTATATCTAGTAATAAAGTCTGATTACGAATAACTTGGTTTTCCTCTTTTTGCTAGTTTTTTGAGATAATAAACGCTTTTCCAGTAACAATTGTTAATAATTTATACTAACTAGTAGCAAATATTAGTTATTGAATACAGCTAATATTTTAGAGTAAAAATCAACAAAATAACAAATGATATCACATTTAAATCAAATATAATTTGAACGCCACATGGGTATCTATTTGAAAATCCCAACCTAATACCCTAAAATAATTGATCTTATATGTATGTAATCGTAAATGTTTTATTCGTTAAAGTTTTTTTTTTTTTTGAGAAATTCTAAAACTTGTTAACTTATTACTTTGACTGGTTTAAATTCTTCTTGTGCCAAATACATATTTCTTTAATTTCGACAAAATATGTTCTCTTTAGCATATGTATGTATGTTCAAATATGTGCATCTATTGTGAAAGTTTATTAATTGTTTTAAAATTACTATAAATTTTTAACATATTTAGCCAGACAAGCATACATAAGTGCTTGGCTCGTTGTAATCTGTACAATCATTACAACAAAACTTAAATATATGTATGTATGTATGTACATAGTTATGTACAGTTATATTCACGCATTACTCAGCTTTTTATTTGTTGTAGCGTATTTTGTATGAACTAAGTAGTTAAAAAATAGTTTTTATTTTCACAACAAAAATTATAAGAAAACTATTTCAAAAAGTTATAAAAACAACACGAGTTCGAAAGGATAAGTTGCATAGTGATTCATACTGCAATTGTGGGTTTAGCTAACAATACTAAAAATAAAAAAATAAATAAATTGTTTTCTTACCCTTCAGACAAAAGCAAGTTAATGGTAATCATGTATTTAAGGTTTTGTATTCGTAATTATAGTTGTTTGATAATTAGAGAAAACTCTTAAAATTTTCTTATAATGGGGTCTCTACAGAAACAACGAAGTACTAATATGTAGTATGTAATGCAAAAATCGAAATTATTTTTTAACAAAATGTTAAAAATATTTGATGACAATTTTTTGTTTGACCGTTAGTTATATACACATAATGAAGATAATTTGTTATGTTTAAATTCTCATCGACTACAAGATTTTGAATAATATGCCTTATACAATATATCTTAATTTCATTAGAATATTTCAAATATTTCGATGAAATCACATACTGAAATAATTAAATCTATTTATATTTGTATGTTAAAATTAAAAACAAATCACTGGTTACTAAAATGAAATTTGTCACAATTTTCTTCTTTATTCTAATTAACATTTATCACTCCTAGCAACCTTTTTCAAGCGAACAATCAAATGGCAACGCAATAATGCCTACTTTCCTACAACAACTTTAAAATATTATGGAATTTCATTTTCCTTGGATTCACACAACTTTCATCGTCATCCTTCAAATGAAATATACTTTTTGTTTTCCTCTCCTTTATTTCAACATTGTTCAACATTAGCAATCACTTTGCAGTCACTGTAGCATGAAGGTGATGATTTAATGTTTGTGTCTCGGATTTCGCAAAGTTTGTTAGATGAACATTTTAAAAATAAAGTGCAAAAAACTCACTGAAAACAAATTAAAAAACTTAGAATATTTTAATCAAAAGGCCACCAATAAATATACTTAACATTTGAAATACTTATATACTTTATGAAAACTGTGAAAATCAGAGGTAAACTAAAACCAAATGTCCAAGTACTATTGACCAAATCCAATTATAGAAGAGTCCATGTCTACTCTTAGACACATTACATTATATGGAAAACTTATTGGATGTTACAAACATGTCCATAGACTTACAGCATGATCTCCCAATTCAGTGTAGGGGATTTGAAACAAAAATGAAAAAAGCAATAAACAAAAACTTACTTAATTAAGATTTCATCTTTGTTCACATCAAAGAAATCGTAGTGTTGTTTTTTATGAGTTAATTAAAATTCTAGTTGGCAATTTATAAATGTTATTAAAACGAACAGAAACGCAATAAGATGAACAACTGCTCATAAGGTCAAATAGATTATTAACAAAACTCGGTAAAGAAGTTTGTTCACATGGTAACATACATATACCAATATAAACCATTGAAGAACACTAAAACGTAGGATTCGAACTTGAAATGATTCAAATTAATCGTACGAGCAGTCATGGAAAATTCATTACTTTAGTACTTTTTCAGTACATTTTGATATTGAAAATACCGTGGTACCCACCGTCTATAGTATAGTCTAAAGTCAATTCTAAAGTGTAGTCTATAGTCTAGTCCATAATCTAGCAGGAAAATAGTTTAGTACTTTAAAGACCAAAAATTACTCTTTTTGTTATAACTTAGTATTATTTTAAAATTGCAATTTTCCATGCCTGCATAAGAGTAATATCATGGGAGCGTATACGTATTATACATAAACTAAAATAATACGTATACGTATTATACATAAATTAGATGCATGCTTTTTTGCATTGTTCGTTTTCTGTTTTGCATGCAGAAGTGTTGTATGCAAAAATATTTACACAATAAAATAAGTCAAATATGAATTAATTAGACGTTTTTGCTACATATTTGTGAGAAGTAAATGCCTATCAATTTGTTATTTCACCTATTTTACTCTAGTTGGTTGTAGACCCTAATGAACATCCAAGAAAAAATCATATTTTTTGGGCATCTCCAATGTACATATCTTTACCATACATTAATATTATATACTTTTGACACTTTAAACTAATTAGAGTACTCTTTCTAAAAATGTAATTGAATTATTAAAAAATCGGTACGAAAGTTTGCCGTTGTTTGAAATTAGGTATTCGTCAGTGTTGTCAACATAAATACACATTCCCTTGTGTGTCTTTGGTAGCATTTCTCTTGGTTATTGTTTTTATAAAGTTGTACAAATAAAGGACAACATTAGTTTTTTGTCACGTCACCAAAAAAAGAAAGAGCCACATCATTTTTTTAAAAGCATCAAAAGTCAAACTCTTTGCTGTGTTTTACTTCAGTCAAATTATCACTGTGCAGGAGAAAGAACGAGGAAAATTCCATTATACATTTTGATTAGTTTATAATTTAGAGTAGTTTGCAAACTTAATAGAAAATATTTAATTAGTGCTATATAATTTTGTTAAATATTTTCTTTACATACAAACTATTTGAGTTTCGTTGAATCCGTTTTAAAAGTGTAATCAAATAACAATAGTAAAACCATTAAAATTATTGCAGATCTTTCTTTAACTTTCGTAGTGACAAGGGTAAACTGTTTTCATATCATATGCAAAAAAAAGTACAAAAAATAATTTTTCTCTTTAAAAAATATTTCTTTAAAAATATAATTTTTCATTTATATATCATTTATTTTTCTCAATTTATAAAATAAGATCTTAATGTATTATTTTTTGGTATTTAATTGCACTTATGCATTTTACTTCTCACAAATAACACCCAAAAGTACAAATAGATCTAATTAACGACTGGGCTCAAAGTCTAATATATCTATAAGTGTTAATATATTTATATTCCTTTAGTAAAGATTTAAAAATTAACTTAGTTGGAAAAACTGTTATCTTTTTAACTAAAAGTATAATACATTTTCGTGACTAATCTGGTATTACATATATTAAAAATTAAAAAAAATATACCCAAGTTATATCCCTAATACAGCATATATTGCTTTGTGACAGAAACACACATTGAGAGGAAGAAGAGAATAACGAAATAAAAGTGACCATACCCACATGTACACCCAAATTCAACCAGACTTATAATTGATGTTGCATTTGCTATAAAATTTGCCAAAGGTAACTTAATTAAAGTTGTGTAAACTTTGAAATCACACAAAACACAATACATTCATGGACACATACTGAAACACAGACATCTGCACAAAACCAAGCCACACATACACACACAACAACACAGACATACGAATGTAATTTGCTCAAAAATTGTACATCAAATAAAGTACTTTTAGTGGTCTACTGTGACATTATGTAATCGAAGGAAATAAAATTTCATTAAAAAAATCTGTTCGAATTTGGAAAAATCATACAAGAACTTCATAATATTCACTATGTTAAATTTTTGCATTTTCCTAAATCATAAAAATAAAGAAACATTTTTGAAACAAAATCTTTGAATGATTTTGTTGCAAAAGTGTTTAAAATTTAAACAACATCCCATAGCCATTCATACTTTATACAAGAGTATGTCCGTGTGAGTGTTCTAGGTTTAATTTTGTCTAGATATTTTTTGTTTGTTTTTTTTTTTGGTAATAAATGACATGACTATATGTAAGTGCATGTGTTACTTAAGTCGGTTACTTTCACATGCAGTTGTTTCAAATGTATTATAAGAAATGAACGAATGAATGAATGGTAGTAGAATTTCAACCATCGACAACATACACTCACATTTACAAAGACATGAGCATGTATAGGCAATCAGTGTTGCCATGGCACTAACATTTTTGTGACCATTTAAAAAAAAGGACTCAATAATGCGATGTGTTGCAAACAGAATAATGAAATTTATATATCCACACCTTTTTGGTAATGGTCCACAAAATACTCAACTCCACTCGCAAAATAGTATGTATACAATTTGTATATCCACCAACAAAAAAAGTGTATATATGTATGTATGTGTTGGAGTATAGCAGTTTAAGTGCAGAAACAAGTTTTTTAAGAACCATAATGTCTTTATAAATGTTCAAGAGGCTGGGTCCATATTTCGATAATCAGTATGATGTTCACATTAATATCGATGTACGATAATATATAACTCCGCATACATCCAATAAATGAGTAAATGTCATAATAAATGACAGAGTCCATTAAGACCAAAGCCATATTCGGTATGGAAAAAAAATTAAATCCTGGCAAACAATTTTCTGATTAGGATTTCAAGTAATTAAGTCTAATAGTTGCTTTCGTAAAAAGCATTAATATTAAATAAGTAATTTTAAGAAAAGAAAACACAAAATTAAAATAAAATTCTTATCTAAACATTGAAAAATAAAATAACCAATTTGGTTTAAAAATAACCAAAGTGGCAACACAGAGAACAGTATCAATGTATGTTTGTATGTAGGTATATTGACAACAAAAATGAAGTACAAAAAGTACTCGTAGGTAGAGATACTAAATGTCAAAAAAATTTTCTTTTAAATTCGTTTTTTTAGTTTGGTTTTGTTATTTAAAGTTTTCTTTAAAACTACCAACAGACAATATAGTATATGTATACATATGCATGTTTCCATGTAAATGCACAAATAGTTTGTTTAGGTGAATGCATACTTACGAATTTGTATCTATATATATATATGTATACGTGTGTATGTATGTATGTATGTATGTATGTATATAGAAACATACATATTTACTTGTACTTATTGGTGTTGAGTGCATGCTTGCCTGTGTATTAAAGTGTCATATTGTAGCAATTATGGTCAAGACAAGTTGATTACAAATTAAATACAAAATGTGTCAATGATTGTCTATGATTAGAGAAAATATCTAAATTGTTGCCAGACAGTTGCATTGAAATATTACTGAAATACTAAGGATGCTTCTATATGAAAAGATATTTAAAAAAAATTGTAATGAAAATATCTTTAGCTTTAATCACATATCGTTAAATATTTTATAGTTAAATTAAAATTACATCAAAGTCATGTAAACTTTATCTATGAATTTAAGTATTATAATATATAATATGAAGACTACAATAACATTCAGCAGAAATTAACATAAACTTTTAATGCTTTAAAAACATTGGTATCAGATACAGAGTTTCTAAATATTGGCCTTACCTGGCTATATTAAATCAATTGTTCATACAAAAATTAACATTTGATATTTATTTTTATTGGTTTATACCTAATTGATTATTTTTTAAGTGAAATCAAACGTGTTGTGTAAAAAAATTTATTCATTTTCCCATTTGAATATTTTAATAACCATGTATGTATGTGTTAATGAATTCATTGTAAAAACAAATAAGAAATTATAGTCGGATGTGGCCGACCATTTGATACCCTACATCAGTTATGAGAATGAAATGTGATTTATCATTCATAATAAAGCATTTATGTTGATTTGTACCTTCTCTCCGTTATATTTAATAAATTGATTGATGAAAAACTAATTTTCTGAAAGACTCTTTATATGGGGGTTGGGGAAAATATAGACCGAACCACATTAATTTTTGCTGATGGATTTACGTAAAATATTTTTATGCTGAGCTTTCTGACTGGGTCTTCGTATGGGGGCTAGGGTCAAACGAGGTCTGATCATTTCAAAATTCGGGAGGGTCATTAAGGATAGCATAAAACTTAGTTGTGCCATTTTCCGGTGGGCCCGGTTGTATAGGGGCTGGGTGAAATAATGGATCGAGGGTTCGTCTTTGGGCCAAAGGTATTATTGCATTATCTTTTAAATTGCATGGAGGGACATGGCTTAATCGTCGCAGAAAATTATAAAAGTTTACAAACATCAATCCAAACGTATAATACCATCCCCACTATAGTATAACAAGAGCTTGAAGTGCATTGATTTCAAATTGAACGGCATACAAAATGGTTCAGTTGTAAATTTCTGTAAAATATTTACCTAGTGGTAGTGGTAATACTTCTAAATCTTTTAAATAATTTAAATGGATCTGAAAGTTAAAATAAAAATAAAAACAACAAAAGGACAGGCTTATTACAAATGTAAATTAAGGCAACAAAAGTAAAGTATCACATTACAAAATATTTGTTCAAGCAATAAATCTTCAAGTAAAACATTTACACAGTGAATAAATGAAGGACGTTACTGATGGACCCCAGCAAACCACTTCAATCACACTTATATACACACATACACTTACGGCCAGGAAGTCACTATGTTCATGGTAAAACAATGGCAAAAAGGTCGAACAAAATTGAAAAAAAATACTCTAGAAAAAAAACTGAAACAATACACACAAAAAATGGCAAGAATAACATTAAAATAAAAGGGCAAATCACTTATGACACAGGGAAGCTTGTTTTAACATGAATGAAACCTCATGAAATACGAACAACCAGCAAATGTGAACAAAAAATAAAAAAAGGAAAATCAAAAGCATACAATGTTCAATTGAAAATTGGTAAAGTAAAGTAAATTATATATTCAAATAGTAAAGAATAGACTAAAACAGAAACAAATGGGGAAGAGAAGAGGCCACTAAATAAAATAAACCACGTTGAAAGCGAACGAGAAAAGTACACACACTCAAACATTCAAGAAGAAATGCGGTAGCACCAGCAGTAAGGCAGCACTGAATGAATTTGATGGCAAATGAAATTAAGCAAATATTGACTCAAGTTAAAACGTTTTTTGAATTTTCATATACATACACACACTATAGTAAGTACAACTACTATGACTCCGACTATGGCTACTAGAGAACACAACGCAGTGATCATAGAAGCTCCCGCTGCCACCATGCGCTAAATTTGTAAAAACAACAATGAAGGGAAAACGTTTTAAAAGGTTTTTTTTCGTGTTCTGTGTGGGTATAATGGAAGAAATGATTCCGTGGTGTGACTGACTTTTGAAACGGCAGCAGCAACAACAACATCCGATTTTCAGCATGAAGTTTATTTCGTTGATGTTTTTGTTGATTTTATTGTCTTTTAAAGAAAAATTTAATATAAAGACAATGTTATTATTCAATAGAAAATACAACAAACATATTCGTGCGAACACACACACACATGTATGCCCATCCTCTCAAACATACACACAGAAGTTCAACCAAAATAAAGTGAAAACCTTAATGGAGTTTGTGGAAGCGGTTAAATGGATTTTTCTCCATTTTCCAAAAAAAACGCCTTTCAACGTACTTAACAGAAACTAAATAAGCAAGTAAGTAAGTAGAATAACCCAATTAGAGGTTAATTTACTTAAGAAAACAAAAAGTCATCTACTCCAACCAAAAAACAATATAAATTTAAAAATATAACGAAAGCGTGAAAAGTACTTAAATTCATTTTTAAGGGATGGGTTTTGTATGAAAACCTCAGGAAAAATGTATCCTATTCACCAAATATGTATATATACTATATATTTTTTTTAATCATCCAATTTATTTTAGTAACATGAGAGGGAAATTTAAAATTAATAACCAACTTTTAACTATAAACGAATTGAAAAAAAACCGTCACAATTTAAAAATCACTCTCATTGCCATTGCAAGGCAGAAGCATTTTTAGGAAAAATTCTAAATGTCGTTTCTGGGCCTTAATATGTATGTTATATAGTTTTGGTGGGAAATAAATCTTGAAACTCGTTTTCCTTCTAGCACATTTATGTTAACCAAGTTTTGGTGAAAAATAAAAATGATCACAGATTTTCATATTATTCCTCCTAGCGTCTTTAGTTTAGCCAGAAAATGGACTTTTAGTTTTTCATTCAAAACTCAAGTTTTCGTGGAAAAACATTAATCACAGATTTTCATCCCTTTCCTTCTAACGAAAATGGACCTTTAGTTTTTCACTAAAAGATTACGTTTTGGAGGAAACAATCACAGATTTTCATTCTTTTCCTCATAGCGCCTGTAGTTTAGCCAGAAAAATGGATTTTTGATTTTTCAGAAAATTAACTTTTATTTTTCACTAAAAAATTAAGTTTTGATGGGAAATAAATGTGATTTTATTGCTATTCCAAATGGCGCCTTAAATGTAGTCAAAAAATTGACTTTAATTTTTCATTAAAAAATCAAGTTTTGGTGACAAATAAAAATTATCACAGATCAAAAAAAAAGTCATCCAATTTATTTTAATAACATGAAAGGGGAAATTTAAACCAAACTTGGACCAACCTTGAACCAACCTAGACGGGCCATAATATACATATTAATATATTTATTTAAAACGCAAACTATAAATAATGTTGTAAAAATTATAATTGTATTTTCCATTAAAAATGTATTATTATATGAAAACCCTTAAATCCGCTGTAGGTCCTTAAATAATTCTACAGTTAAGAAAATACTGAAAATTTTTGATCAAATAAATTTTCTATCAAAAATGTGTTTTATATCAAAAACCTAATATCGGCCGTAGATCTTCAAATAATCTTCTAATATGAAAAACCAATAGTGCTTAAAATTTATTTTTGAGTATTCGAAACTAAACTTGGTATACTAAATAATGAATACAAAATCAGTTTTCGATTTTGAGTCATCTTGCTGCAGTATTATGTGTGTATAATTGTAATGGTTTAATTTTCGACCGAAATTATGAAGCAACGATAAACATACATACAAATATTATGGACATTAAAAAAAAAAAACATTTTTTTGTTAAAATTTAAAATATTTCCAAAAGAAACAAACGAAAAAAAGCACCTCATAATTGTTAGCACTATGAGTGCAGCCAACGACAAAAGTACCTAAATGAGGACTTCAAGGCATCTTTTCGACATCATTGCTTTTTTTGTGCTGTGTTCATTTCTAGCTTCCTTCTCTTCTTGAAGGGTGTCAATGTATGCAAATAATCAGACATACTGCCAGAACACACAATATATATGTATGTATGTGTGTACAACATAAATACTTATATAATATAAGTGTGTTTATACGAAACGAAACAGGAAAGGAAGGTTTTGAATAGGAAAACGGAAACTTGAGTCTAGTTGTACGTCATACAGTCTGCCGACCTGCCTACATTTATACATACAAAAGTATACTGTTACTTACGCATTTATATAAACATTTATGTACTTAAATATGAAATGTGTACTTAAAAATATGAAAAATGAAGTGATGGAAGTATCGGTGTTGAGAGTAGTAGTGGTAGTAAACGGTGAAACGTTTATAAAAAGGTGACTAAAGACTACAGTTAAGATGTTAGTATGTGTTGAATGCATGTTTATAAGGTTGTAGGTGTGCCGAAAAGTACAATACTTGTGATGCCATGAGTACAATATGACTCTTTACTGAAAAGTTGTTAGTAACTGTTGCATATTGTTGTGATGAAAACGATGACGAGCATGATGTTGCTCATGATTTTTGCTTTTTTCACCGCTTCCTATTCCGTTCCTATTCATTGTAAAGCTCTTCAGAATATGGAAGTTTGTTAGTTTACAAACACCCAGGTGTACCTCCTGTTAAATCTTAGTTTTTATAGTATTTTGAACTTATATATGGGATACATACAGATATACTATGTACACATATGTATATATATTCATATATACATACCAGTATGTATGTATGTTCATATCTTATTCTACTCTTCCAGCAAACATGTGTCAAGTATGCTCTAGGCTGCTTTTTGTTAAACGCTGCTCTTTTTTTCTCTCTGTACCCGTGTGTGTGTATGAGATTTGTTGTGCCTATAATATTCATATATATGTATGTACATACGTATAGAAGTACATTTTGTTTAGAATATACTAAGTACTACTACTGTAGCTGCTGTTATGTTCATTCTACACTAAAACGAAAATTCAAAAGGCTGGAACTTAAGCAGTTACTTGCTTAATGGGCCTATTTCAGTTTATATTTTTTCACATTTTTTGTTAAAAAGTACTTTTAATACTCTTCATGAAGTGCTTCACAGTGGCGGTGTTGATATTCCTGCAACTGTTATTATGTTGTTATGATGTTTATATTAATAGTCGCTGTTGTTGTTGCTGCTGCTGCAGCTATTTTTATTCATTCCGTTTGCCACTTTATACAGTTGCAACTCTTGAAACATAACAACAACAACTACAAGTCACAAAAACTACTTGACTAAACCTTTCCAGCAACAACAAACAACTACCACAACAACATCAAGAACCGCTTTAAAGCCATTTTCCGCATTTTTGATGACTTTTTAACTGCGTATAAAGTAAAATTCACTGCATTCTCATTTTTATTATTTTATGTTTCTTTTTGTTTTTATTTTTGGTTTCATTTTAGTTTCCACCATTTTTAACCCTTTCATAGCAAAATTGTTGACAGTCGCAGGGAAACATGAGAGATCGAGTAACAAAAGCCAAATAAACAACAAAATATTTTAAATTGTCAAAAGTTGAAACTGTAATATTTTTAAATTTGTATTTGAATTAATTGTGATGTTTTTTTTCTCATCGTACTATGCAAGTTTTTTATTAAAGTGTTAAAATGTGAGGAGATTTACTTTGCGGTAGGTCCTTTGGGGATATTTCAGTTAGTTTTAGCACAATGAACATAAACAAACAGAATACATATTACGCCAGAATATCATCTATATTAATTTTAATTTCGAAAAATGTCCCTTTCTCCCATAATTTTCTAAATATAAAAATAAAAAATAACTTAAATATTACATAAAAAGCAAACAATATCGAAAAGATTTCATATCATAATTTCCTTAAACTAAATTCTTCTTTAATTCCAAATAAATAAATATAAATGCATATATTTTTAGGTATGTAGGTATTATTTTACAAAAATAAAATAATCTTAAACATTTAAAAATTTGTTGTACTTTCATAGTTTCAACAAATGTTGGAATAAATCCAAATGTGGTGTTTTATTGTACTTTTTTCACATTTAACTTTGTTACTGTTTGGTGTCAAATAGTTTTGAAACCAACACTTTCAACGAACTTATACATAACTACATAAATATTTACAAAAAAAAAAAATAAATAAAAATAAACTATTTCTTGTATCATACTACTGAGTGAATACCAAACAAATACCGGTTGTTATGCCAAAGACATACAAAAGATAAAATTTGCAAGAAAAATATATTTTTGCTGTAAAAAAACACGAACTCTGAGTCTATGAGACTTCGAATTAGTTTTACACTCTGCAATATTTAAAAATGTAAAATACTTAGAAAAGTTTTAAAGCCAAATATTATTTAGGATTTTTCTATATTTTAGTGAACTTTAAACGCATCACAGATTATATAGTTTTATGCCAGTATTTTATCTAAATTTTCAGGAAATTGCAAACAACTATTGCTCCATATTGAGTCATAAAATGTATCAAGCATAAATATATTTACACTTTCTTAGACGAATAATGACGGTATTTCATACGTAAGTATTTCGTCATGTGTAGAATTTTTAAACTTTATAATCATGTCCCTGCAATGCCAGCCTGGTATGAATGTTTTAATGATAAGAAAATACGATTTGTCAATGAATGATAAAACGATTTAAAGATTTTTTTATTTTTATCAAACAACAAACAAATTTGAAATGACCTCAAATATGAAATGTATCATTAAAAAGTCAAAATTTATAAATAGATTTTATTTTATATTGGATTGCTTGAGCTTCTATGGAATAATGTTAAAATTTTGTAGAAGACAACAATAAAATCAAATTAATAACTTAAGGCAAAATTAGTCGATGATACAATATTAGAGGCAGTAATATAATATTTTTTATCTTATAAATGAATACAAAGCTCTTATTTCCAATTACAATTTTGTTTTTGCTGCCCTTTGGAAAGTTTGATTTAAAAGAATTAATGCAGGTCACGTTTTCAACTGCTACAGTTATTGGTCAAAATTCTCTATTAACTGCAAATCTTACTCAGTGAAGTAGGAGAGAAAGGGTGAAAATTATGACTAATTATAAAAGTGAATAAAGTTGTCAATAAAATTGTTTGGCTTGTCGTCTTAGAGCGGGAAATTTACACAAATGCATATACATAAGTGATTTATTATTTATTTGGAACATATTGTATCCACCCAAAACCATGCCTCTGCATTTTCCTTAGAATTTTTATGCCATTATTATTATTTTTTTTTTTTTTGCTGCGGAACGATTTTGTTGCCTATAAAAGAACAGCATTTTGCTAAAATACCATTGTCAATAAATATTATGTAGCCAATTTGTTTCGTTTGCGCCCCTTACACGCTTTGCTAAGGTTACACTCTTATTAATAGTCAGTCTCTTCATCTCTGCTGACGAACGGAGAAAAAAAGTTGAATAAAAACAACAACCACAAACACAAAGGCAAAAAGAAGAATACATGGTTCTACATTTATTATCGCCATCTCTGTGAAGTTAAAAAAATCGTACAAAATAAATATTGATCACCACTATTGGCGCTGTGTTATTTTACTATGACATGTCAACTTTTTCCATGAGCTTCCAAAATGCCATCAAATGAGTACGACATCAAACATACAGGTCGACCTGCGAAGGCATATCGAATTTGGATTAAAGATAATTGACATTTAAATTTAAAAGGATCACGACAACGTTTCGCACCATTGTAATAAAATCTGGTTGTTTTGTTGGGAATATGATAAGAGAGCCATCCAAGACCTGTAGATTATTCCTGCATCCAAATATAAAACTCATACACTTACATATATATTGTATTTGTTTTCTTAGATATTTTGAAAAGGGAAGAAAATAAACAAATTAATGTCCCATTAATAAAGGTACTACTGTTTAATTTTTTTTTTTTTTTTTTTTTTTTGGGAAAAGGGTCGCGTTATTTGATGAACGTGTCTTTTGTAAGAAAAGAAACAAACGTTTTATTGTCATTATTGTTTGTTAGTTCTGGTGGTTGCCACTTTTTGCTCCTCTTGCCACAGGAAGCTGTGCAAACACACCGATTCACCACTTGCTGTTGTAGTTTATTTCGTTTGCCTCTTGCCTTCCATGTAGTGTAGTGTTTGCTTGTCTCTGTTTATTTTGCTTGTGGGATTTTCTTTTCGTTCCTTTTTTAATAAATTGCCTCAAATAAATATAAATGAATTTTAGAAATGTTATAAATGAGCCGGAAAGAGAACTCGATTTTTATTGAGGAAGTGTATTGAAAAATAAAAAAATGAAAACAAATAAAAACTGCAAAATAAAAGTGACAATATGAGATTGTGTGAGTCAAAAAAAAAACCAAACCCCCACCCGAAAGTACTTTTTGTTGCTGCTGTTAAACGAATTCAATGTTAACAATTTTCTTTTTTTATGCTTGGTTCGATCCGCTTCGAATTGGTTTGTTTTAGTTTGGTTTAATAATCCCGCAAAGTAGTGAGGATTGTTCAAAGTTGTTTATGTGTTTATTAATGGGATTTTACTCGGGGGATTTTCTAAAGATCTCAATTGGAAGACATATTTGTTGCTGTTTTTTCACTATTTCCTTTTCAAAATAATTACTACAGTTATTTTCAACAATGCCCAAGGATTTATCAAATAGACTTTAAATTTATGTCCGACAAAAATATTACTTAAGGAAAAATATATTTTCTTTATATACTAAGGATATTCAATTATCCATAGATCTGATTTTAGCTCCTAATCGAGGACATCATCAGTTATGTTTGAAACTTAATAATTAAATACAGACATATGTATGTATATTGTAGGTATACTTATGTATGTCATTTATAATGTTCCTTTTTTATGGCAAAATAAATATTTTTTCAAATTATATTAGATATACATACATATAAATGCTATGTATAAAGTAAATATAAATGGATCACTAAATTTGATTAATCTAAATTAACAATATAAAAATTCTCGAAATATTAGTAAAAAGAGTCGTTACTATAACTCTGCTTTATTATTTAATACAATTTTCATGATTGCATAAGTACTTCATACACAATTATTATTAGAATATGGTTACGACTAAATTGCTTTTCTTGAAGCCATAAATAACCAAATAAACAAAAATTTGCACAAAATTTATGATAATTAAATTAAATTTATCTTTTCACTTCACAAAATGCACCAGTAAATGAACACATACGAATGTCAGTGAATATATGTGAGTATTCTAATAATATTTTAATACTGTTGCAACGATAAAACATTGGTCCACTTCTACAAACCTGGATGTTTCCTATATATATTTTGAATATTGGCAGTTTAATTGGTAGGTTTCTTTTTTAACTCAAATTTAATATTTGTTAGTTAAAGCATAATACTTTACTGATTCATCAGTATATGTTCTTATCATATGATTTTCCGAAAAGACATTTTTTACTTTTTAAAAAATTAAAATATACATGTACCCAACCATATGCATGAAGTACAAGATAACAAAAATCGAAGGCCCTAAGGCGTATGAGTAATATGTAATTTCCAAAATACTCATACTTTCACTTCAATTGCCCTTAGAAACACAAACGAATCTGACGAATCTTCTTAGGTACAGGTACATTTGCTCATATAGTGTTTGTCTCAGTGTTTGCAAAATAGAACAAAAAAATCCAAAATTTATTCAAGTCAAAGTTCATGTTGTTTGGCTGAACACATACAACAAACTTTGATAAAATTTAATTAAACTAAAATGTTGGAAAGCAAAAAATTATGAATGAATAAATAAATAAAAGACAATAACAACACAAGAAAAATATTCAAGTGTTCATAAACATAAACAAAAGGTCATGCATAGCAAATGATTTACAGTGGGGTCAAGTTATTACGAATTGAATTGATAATTTCTTTGATAACAAATCCAATTTTGTTGGTAATTTAATTGTAAATTCAGTATAATGAAATAAACATTTTTATAAGTTTAATTTCTAATTTTATTTTATTTATTTTAAAAACTGTAATATAAGATTCTAATAACAGATTTAGGTAGTTTCGACGCATTCGTTATAAACGAACTGAGCTTAGTTTTAAAATACATACAATTAGATACATGTTCATATTGTGCGAATGTGTTTTTGAAAAACTAAATGAATTTTTCTATATTCACATTTATGCTCTCACAGTAGATGTGTATACATACTAGGGTGATCGATTATTCGACATTTTCCAAAAACCGGTTTTCGAATAGTTCGAATAGTTGACATTTAAAAAAAACCGGTTGAAATTTTTCAAATACAGAAAAAACCGGTTAACCGGTTTTTCATTATAAAAAAAAAATATATTTTAATTTAAAAAACTTAATGTTTATGTTTAAATTTGATTAATAAAACATGGCCCGAAATGATTTTTAACAGTTTAAAAGATTATAACTTTAGATCTAGTCGTCTGATTTACATTATTTCTTTAATATAAAAAAAATTAGGAAAAAAGTGGGACACTTCTGTTAAACATAAGGTACAATGTAATCCTAGCTTATTTTAAAAGCCCTGTTTAGGAAATTTGCATAGTCATTCCAACACTTCCATAAAATTTCAGCCGTAAATTTATTATTGTAATTGGAATATAATCTTAAGATTGATAAAATTTTATCAAACAGTTATCAATTTTACAAATAAATTTTTTTAATTAATTAGGAAAATCAAAGAAGTTTAACCAAAGGAGCTGTAGAAAAATATACGCTAGTTCCTCGACTCGAATATTTTTAAAATTTAGACGGGCTGTATTATAATTTACTTAAAAATTTAATTTAAATAATCTTTGAATACAAAGCAAATAAAAGTATTCGAAACCGGTTTTTAAAAAGTGAAAAAACCGGATTATTCGATATTCGAAAAATCAACATTAAGAAAAAACCGACACTGGTAAAGCAGAAAAAACCGGTTTTAAAACCGGTTGAAAAATCGAGTCGATCACCCTAATACATACATACACACAAACACTATATAGAAGATGTTTGTTTATTTGTAATTTGAATACATACATACACATTTTGAATGTTGTGTTTATTGTTGTTATTGTTGCAGTTGCTGCTGCCGCTACTACTACAGTTGATGTAGTTGTTTTTGTTTTATTGTTTTTATTTTTTTTTTTTTTTATGTTAATGTGATGGCAACATTTGTAACGACAAATAGCACTAACAATACAACTTTGTTATGCATATTGTATATATGAGTGTATGTATTGGTGCATTTATGTTTTTTGGTACGTACGTATGAATATGTAGGTATTTTTGAGACTAACTCTGTATGTGTATAAGTATTTTATGGTAGTCGGTTTATAATAATGCTCCAGCATTTGAACATGTTCATGTTTTTATTGTTGTTGGATTTTTACATTTTTATTTTTTGTGTTCTTCCTCTACTTCTCACTCACTTACACATGTAGATGTATTTAGTTTTTGCTAGTCTATTCCTCTCTCATTATTTCTTCTCGTAGCTTAGTTTCCTGTTTTGTAGTTTAAGTTTCCTCTAAACATTCTTTTTTATTTCCTTAGTTGCATTGTTTTGCTTGTTTTATTTTTTACAACATTCATATCATTTAGTTTTTCTAACGTGTGCGATAATAAGTGCTTGTGCATTAAATGAGCACATATATGTACGTATGTTCACATTCCATTACATAAATACACACACAACATTTACTTACACAAAATCTTATTATCACCGTCCATACATTTACATACAATTATGTATATGTATATACGTACATACATAAATGTAAATGCAAAAATGAATATTCAAATCCTTATAGAAATAAAAACATGTTCAATTATCTACAGCCTGGAAATGTTTTCATGATTTACTTTTACTTTATTTCTGCTTTAAAATATTGAACAAGTAGGCTACAATTTTCGTATTCTTTTTTAATTTTAAGTATGATTATAGATTGGGATTTTCAACAAAAATAATTATCTTAAATAACAAATGTCTTTCTTCTTCTTATTTCTTAAAATGATTAAAAAAAGCCTAAAGTTATATATCAGTCCTTCAGTTGGTTAAAATAAGAAACATCAAAATCGGTTCTAATAAAAAAAAAATTTATATTAGAATGAAAAATATATTTTAAAAAAAATGTTGTTCTTGGGTAAATATTAAACGAGATTGAACAAAGGACAAACATGTATTTTTTGGAGTTTTTAATTATCACGTCATTAACAATTAAATTCGAAATTATTGTTTAGTTATTATGGTTCTTATTACTCATTTAAAGTTTTTTTCAAGAGATAATCGGTAAATCAATTTCTATTTCTCATTCTTCATAAGTTGAAGCACTTTAATGTTGGTTTAAATTTAATTTTGTCATTTATTGACGAAATAAATTTTAAAATAATCTTTAAACATTTATTTTCATTAATGATTTTGTATTCGTATCCTAGATTTTAAAGTATGGATATTTCTTACGTTAGTGTCATTTACTTACCTTTTTCTTTTCAAGCCTTTCTTTTCATGTTTGATTTTACTTCGTGTGTATGTATAAACATTAGGGTATATCCCCAGATCTTTTACCAGAATATCAATATGTAATATTGAAAAAATATAAGCAAAGATACATATATGTACATACATATGTATATGAATGTATTACATTTTCGTGGACGCTTAAAAAATAGTTGTAAGTCCTAAAATTAAAGCAGCAAAATAAGCCTTGGTAATTATTTTCCATTAAAAACGTTATACCTCTAATGTACACATATGAATATATGTATGTACACTGTAAATAGATATTAACATGTAAATATTTTTATATGCATAGCACGCATAACTTTAAAGAAACAGTTACAGCAGATCAACATAACTCTTGTGTTGTTTTTTTATCTGACAGGGATTCCAAAGGATAATTTTCACCATAAGAATGTGAAAAAAGTAAACATTGCACAAGTAAGAACATTAGCAGGATTCCATTTCTTTTATAAAAAAAAATTTGTTAAACGAATATGTTATTTTGTTCATTAGTAGTTAATATGCTGAACTATAACAAATTAGAAACCAATCAAATTATATGAACCCATACTGAAAATCAGATAAGAAAATAAATTTTTTTAAAGGACTTGTCTAATTTGAGTAATACACATATGCACTTATATAATTTTTTATTTAAAAACGACTCACTCTTACATATATGTATATGTATGTATGTACATATAAAGGCGACAAACTTTACTTATTTATATGCAAACTCAAACACATATACATACATACATACATATTTGTTTATAAGCATGCACGTTAATTAGGGGCATAACTTTTTAAATTATCATAAATTAAAAATAAAATATAAATGCTTCGCGCAATAGAAAAATATTTGTAAAATGTTGAAAGTTATAATATTAATGTAATAATATTGTACAAAAAATAATAAAATAAATATCGAAATTAGGAGTTTATGTATGCCCCGGTTAGTAATACTCTATTAATGTGGCTGTATGTATGTATTAGTTGACTAGAACGAGTTAATATTAAATAAAAAGAGCAAACTTGAACTAACATACATACATGCTATAATTTAAATAGTGTTGAAAGAATTCACTACAAGTAGAAATATGTATATATACATATGTATATGCATATGTACATCATATCGCTGATTTACTATTAGACTGGCATAACTCAAAATTCGAACAAATTTGAACACAGTAGTAAGAAATAAGGGCTCTTTTAAAGTCTCTCATATAGTCTTTAAAGTCTCAAGAATTTCATAAAACATTCCAAGCCATTTTTCTCGACACGACTTTTTTTTTTTGGATTATGCCAGTCTTGTAGTAAATGAGCGATATGTATTTAAAAATGCACGAATCTATGTATGTATGTACTCACGCTCATTACGATGACCCCAAAAAATGGTTTAATTATTAAATTTTTTATTTATTAGCTTGGAATAAAAAAGTCATTCATACTAGTTTAAGGAATAATTTAATCTATTATATGGATTCATTTAAAAACACCAAATTTTTTTTAGGCCCATATACACAGAACCATTCTAATGTAGATACACATCGGTGAGTGACTGAATGTGAGTGCTACAAAAAGGTAGAAAAAAGTGATCACTTTGCTAGTGTAAAAACCCAACAGAAAACGCATTTAATATTTATGCGCTTAAGTGCACAGTTTTTAGTGAATATTTATTATTTAACAAGGTAGAAATTACTTTAGATGACGTACATATATTTTTTAAGAATTAGAAATAAAGAAAAACTCGCAAACATGTTTTAGTTGGTGTTTATACTATTTGAAAAACGGGGTTTCAGAGAATGCAATTTTTTATACGTCAACTCGCATTTCAATCATCCATCCCATCATTGTAGTGAGGTTTGAATTATTTTGAGCTATATTTTATTTTAAAATTGTTTTTCTAAAACTTACCACATAAGTAGTTATTATACCGTTCACCAAGACAAGACAAGAATATATGCGAATTAAAGTTTATCATTTCTTTTAAAATTTTTATTACCAACCGCATAAAGTATTCTAGATCAATAAATAAGTCGGGTAATCCAACTTGACTCAGCATTAGACCGACTCAAAATTGTAATTATAGTTTCTTTAACATAGCAATTTTCACAAAATTGAAAATAAAAATATTAAGTGCCTTAAAAACGTGACTTAAAAAACTTTTAAATTATACTCTAAAATGTATTTGTATGTATATATTTTTACCAGAATGTGATGTAATAACATGAAATTGGAAAAAATTAAAATTTAGATTTCTGAAGAAAAAAAAACATATTTATTGTAAAATTTGTTCTTTAATATATTTTTTATAAACGGCTCAGCTCACAACTGGTCAAAATTAATCACAAAATATTTTAGGTAACGTTTCATAATTTTGCTGATCTGTTCATGGCTGAAATATGAGCAAACGGGCAATCCCAAATTGAAAACTCTACCTACAAATTATATCTGATTATAATTGTTATCATGTATCTACTGACATACACTAATATCATCTACAAATAAAATATATTATTTTTGCATACGGTACCTCATAATTTATTTAAAAGTAAACGAATATTTTTAAAAATATGTATGTATATGAATTGTTAACATTGCAAGAAAAACATCTTAAAGACCGGGAGGATGAGGAAAATCGGGGGGAGCAGGTATGTCCCCTAACTGACGACGCATCTAGAAATTCATTTTTGTTAATATGTAATAATTGAGTTTACATTATATATGTATATACGTATGTACATATAAATGTCCAATATAAAATCATTTAAAAGGACAGGTCTAATGTACATACATACTATAACTGGAAATACATATAATTTTAATTATGCTTACCCGTATTTTATCTGCCATGAAATAAGCGTTCAAATCATTATAAAATTGTGTTGCCTTTTCGAAAGAATATACATACATATAATATTTTAGTTTATAAAGAGAAAAATAACAATATACAGATAATAATTTACCATTAATCCTGGTTGTTCCCTTTTCAAGAAATATCCTTTCGCCATTATAGTAGCCATAAAGCCAATTATTACCAACAGAGGCAAAAAGCCATTTATTCGCAGAATATTCATTTCCCTCGCAATACGGTTAAAGCAAACAATAGTGGCCTTTTTACAATTCTCGTGCCACAGCCAGTTATTTTTATTACTGTTGCTGTTACTGTTACTGTTAATTAAATATTTAGTTATTCCCATTTTATTTTTTTATCGTATTATTTATATGATAAAATTTGGTTTAAATTATAATGCACACACTCACACGCACTCTTTCACACACATACACAAACTGTGTCACATGTGTAAAAATAACACCAAATGGTTGCGTGTTTTGCACAGTTCTGTTTACACGGACATGTTGCATGTGCTAAAACAATTAACACTTTTCAATTAAAACCATAAATGCACTTTTAAGTAGCAATTTCGCTAAAAACAAAAAAAACATTTGCCAAACAGCAGATAAATAACAATAATTACATTTAATTACCCATAATTGTACCCTAAGAACATCAAATGATCTTGAACATACAAAATCATCATCGTTGCTTACTGGGCTTTGGAATTTGTTTCGGTAACGACATTGTCTTAAGACCTAAAAATGTTAAATCAGATTTAATTTTGTATCAATTCACAAGATTTTTTTTATTAAATGTTTTTAGTTTTAAAATAGATAATTTAAGATTATTTTAAAATTTTCTTACATTACAACTCAAATTTGGCTAAGAATGGATATCATTAGTTTAATGCCAAAAACCTTTATAGACTTTTAACCGTTTATATGCCTTATGAAGTAATTATGTACATTGACTCAGTAATTATGTAATAGCTTTGTTCCAATACTTTCAGGTTTAAAGTTTTTGCAATATATGTATAATTATTGCACTCAATTAAAAACTACAAATCTAATTAATACTAGAACAGAGCAAATACATATACATATTTTAATATTTCTCGCAAAATGTTCTATATGTATATTATGCATTTTTTTACTAATTTGTTGACTGTTTTTGTGGACTTGTTTGTTAACTGCCAGATGTGTGAGATCCACTTTTCAAACACTGCGTTTCATACACTCTTCAGGTTTCCAGGGGCGAAAATGATAACTTTTACGTTTGTGTGCAGGCATATACGCGAATATTGTATTGCTGGGCGAACCATTACAACATAATAATGGGCGCATTGCAAAATAAATTACTCGGGATAAAGCCAAAATAGCTTTATCGATTCGTCTGTAATATTTGTTGCGAATGTAGTTTGACTGGAATAATACAAATTTAATCAAAATTGTTACATGATTTTATGGTATATAATTAAGTCTACTTTTTTGAGAACGTAGTCCCGACAGGAATAATCCGTTATTAAATCTGTACCCATATTGGCATTAGAAGGCAATTCCACCGGTAATCCTACCTTAGCTAACGCTGAGAATATTGGCTGAGATTCTTTGAAGGATCTAATCATTTCATTTTTTTTATACGTCTTGCCATATCTCAAACGAATCCATTCACGAAGCATAGGAAAACGATGTGCAGCTGGTATTGCAGCAAATACAAATCGATGGTCTTTTTTCATAATATCTATTGCGTCTTTGAGCATACGATCCATTAGCTCATCGTCATCTGGATCATAGTAATCCAATCCGTAATCTACTATACTTGGTTGAACTCTGTCTTTTGGACTACTAGTTAACTCTATTACCTCATGTTTCCTCAATTCCTGTTCCCAAATTTGATGAATATAATTGCTGGCCGTAACATCGAGCCCATCGCTATCTTCTTCTTTTATAAATTCTTTATAATTGAACATTTTACAATAGTCAAATTTAAAAGGCGGCTGCTGCTGAGAGATAAAAAAATATTTCGGGTCTGTGTCATTTTCAGACGTCTTAGAGCTAAAGTCGTATTTATCAGGAAATTCAGTACCAGGAGACCGTTGAAATGAGTATCTACGGTTCGATGAAGACGTACTGTTAATATTTTGTTGTTCGCCATAACCATCGTCCTGGTTTGAATGCAATGTTGAGACCATGTTTGGTTTATTTTCACGAACTGTATTGGATGATAGTTTTAAGTTACACTGTTTATGACAGATTTCAGCCATTGCACGAAACTCATGGCGGTACTTTTCTATATCGCATTGAAGACGGCTTACAATACGTTTATAACTTTGCTAAAAATAAATTCAATTGTTATTTCTTAAATTATGTATTACTTTATGAATAATGCCTGCTCTCACATGTTTTCTGTCGAAAATATGTTCCATTTCCTGAACTTTCATTTTGGCAATTGCATTTAATTGAGCATTAAAAGTATTTGTTAAATAATCAATATCTTCCTGCTGCCTGTATACTGTTTGGATTTTGCCTTCATTAAACGTGGCTGATTCGAAATTATTTAACAATCTGGTGATTTCATCTTTCGCCAAGTTGTGAACTGTTGTTTCTTTGTGATTATTGTTGAAACCTTGGAACCCGCGATAGCTTTCGTTTGTCATTAGATGTGAGGAACTACTAAATTGTTGATGGACAGATTGCAAAATCTCTTTTCGATTAAATTCTCTGCCAAAATAACTACTTTTCATTAATCTAGGTCGTCCCAATTTTTCGAAATATGGCAGTATATTTCCACTGCTAGGTTTTATGCTATTATTTTTTCTATTTGGGAAATTCTTTCTGCTGCTTTGAAAAATCTCACTCTTTGGAGCTTGACCTGGAGGCAAAATACGATCTAATTCTCGCAGTGTTGCGTTCATATCCAAATGAGCTATACTAGACAATATCAACTGTTCATTTACACTATATGAGTCAGATTCATTGTCTCGATATAACCATTCCATCAAGAACCATAAAAGGGCCAAATCACTGCCTCCGCAAAGCGGTAAAATTGAATGTAATTGCTTTTTTGTTGGCAAGGGATCTAAACCTATAGAATCTAAGCACCTCATCGTTCGATACACCGTACGCTGAGCACAGTCATCACGTATTGCATTTAGTAAGAGATCTGCCGACTTCTTTTGAAACAGCGAAACTCCCCGATACCACGATGGAACTGCCAATGAATTTATAAAATTTTTAATTATTTTAGTATTTTGTTTCAGAATTTTGCGCTGCACTCCAATCGAAGAATATGTAGTCCACTCATCCTTCATTGTTAAGATCGATGGCTTCTTTTCCGGCTGCTGGTTGATATTAGTTTCGTCGAGACTTTTGTTCAAATGTTTACTATGAAATAATATCATTCCACCGCTAGCTCCCGTCCCAAACGTATTTCTTTTACCAAGAGTATCAACATCTTTTTCTCTATATGATATCATTTTGCCTAAGCCGTTTAAGTCACTTTTTTAACTTTTGTATTCTTATAAAAACTTAAAATTCTTCTCATAATTAATTAGCTTTCGCATAAAACTAAGCTTACAATTTTGCTTGCATTCAAAAACCAAACTAATCAAAATTAAAAGTTTATTTATTTTGAAAATTTTTTTTAAATTAACATAAATCTATAAAAAAAATTATATGAAGTTAAAGTGAACTATCAATGAAAATATCTTGTACATACCCTGCAAAAATTGAGACTACTCCGCACTCGCATGTAAAGAGTATCCCTCAAAGGAATGGCTCAAAACTTATCCAATTATATAGCAAATTATACTCCATTTAACATTGTGATGTATTAGGTGAGGACCACGTAATCCACATATACATTACAATAGAGTAATAAAAAAGTACTCCCTTGCTAAAATTATTGGAGTACATAATCAGCAAGATGGTCCTATGTAATAAATACTATGGACCATGTTGTTTTAAAAAAATAAACATGATACATGCCTGAATTACATAGGACTACTTAATGGATCATGTACTCCAATAATGTTTACAGGGGAGCAATTTTTGGATTAACTAAATTATTATTCTAAAATCAGATAACTATTCTCTATTCTATTGAATCTCACAACTGAAAACATTAAAATTAAATGAATGTTTAATAAAGTAAGAGAACTTATATTTTTATGAATTAGTTGTCTTAATTGTAAGATATGAAATACATATTTCATACTCATATACATAGTACATATGTACATACATGTCCGTACATACATATGTATATGTATCAAGATGGATAAATAAGTTAGTTCATTTTATATTCGAAAACAATCTTTAACCAAACTATTTTAAATGCTAAACCCTTTTTATTCTGTGTATTTTTTTTTTTTTGGAACATATTGTTTAAAAACAATTAGAAAACATGCCTTTCGGCATTAAACGAATTAAACTTATTGAACTGTCCTCTGCAATTTTATAGAAAATATACTCACTAATAGAATAAAATGAAACATAGAAATTTCTTTATACGTTTAAAACATTTACTTTGATTTAAACAAACATACAAATTGTTTTTAAAACTCTATTAAGCAAAACTTGAAAATATTTTACACCCAATAAAATTACATTAAAGTCCTTTAAAGTTCGATGACAAATTTGTATCTATTGGTGCTAAAATTAAATCAGTATTGCAATAAATTGGAGTTATCGAACATAATATATTTTATGGAATTTATGGAATAGACATTGTAATTGAAATTGTGACGCTATTTCAATTTTACTGACTGTAAATACGCTGTACTCTATTTTGAAGTGTATTTTAGAAAAGAGTTGAGATTTTATATATTTAAAAGCGTTGCAATGAGTGGAATATTAGACTGATTCGTTAAAAAGATAATAATTTCAAAAACTTGAATTTTTGCAATTGATTCTTAAATGCTTTCGAAACGTTACACCAATGTAAATTCTTATGTATAGGTTCCATTATGATAAACATATTGAAACTCAATAATTCATTCAAACTAGGACGGGCCTAATCTAATCTGTATGCACAAGTATTCATACATATACTTATGTATGTATGTATACATATCCAACTATTTTTGTGTATGTATATTTGTGTTTTGTTTGTAATACTCGTTGTACAAGTTGTACATGATAAACTTTACAAATTGTTAAATTGTCTTTGACAACAATAACGACAAAAATAACAGCAACAACACCAATATACATAAATATGTATAAAGAAAATAGTTAAGATATCTTATCTTCTATTCCCATATACTTAGAAGAAGTTACCCTAGTATAAACTACAACATCAACTAATACAACAAATATACTTGTTTTTCGTTTATCTTCTAAAATTTATAAAAAAAAAATAAATAATAAAGGAAAGACATAGAAAGGAGTGAGAAAATGTAACGTAAATCTATTTCAATTGAGTTTTAAGTTTTTTCGGAAATCTTGTATTTTTTTGTTTATACTCACTTGTAATGTTGTAAGATGTACTACTAGTACATATGTATGTATGTATATAGAAATAAATAAATAAATACATACAGATATTTAATTTTTTATTTTTGAAATTTTTTTCTTAAAGGTATGAATGAATGTATATATTATGGGTTTTGCAAATAGATTTCTGTGTTATAAAGTGCACACACTCATTCACATGAACAAAAGTATGTATACATAGGTTTGTACAACAATCGATGATTGCAGTTGCTTTTGTAATGGCTCGATGCAGTTGAATAAGAAACTAGTTGTACGTTTAGACAGAAGTAAAGATTTACTTACTGGTATACTTGCATACATATCTACATGGACTGTATATCAATGTAAACTATGTACTTATATTTATAAAATAGCCCTGTCCTTACAAAATAATGTTGCCTTAAGTGTAAAAGAAATTGTGGTAAAATTCAAAGCTAATTAGACAGGGAAATCCACAAGGAATAAATTTATTTATCTATTGATATTGAATCTTACTCTTTAAAGTTGTTCGCAGTAATTAATTTTAGATATCTAGAAACAAAATTTACGCACAACAAATACAACAACATTTTTAAGGGCAAGTCTAGTGTATATGTAAGACTTCTGTTGTCCTGGTTATATTTGTTTGTTGCTCGTATTGTAGAATTTACTGTTTTGGACTTGTCAATTTTTATATTTTAGTATTATTTCTTTCGCATGTGTGTTTTATTTATTTTTTGTTTAGAAATTTCGTAACCCTTGTAAAGGTACGATTATAAGGGCAAAATGCAGTTGTCTTTAGTATTGCTGTTATCGTTGTTGTTATTATTGTTATTGCAACCGAAGATAAGGAAAAGAATCTTAAAATAACATAAATTGTTGTACTATTGCATTGTCAAATTGTGTGTCGTTGTCAAACATCATGAACAAAAATTCAATTTTCCACACATAAAAGAAATCAAAAAACCTTTATTTTCAAAATACTCACAATTACACAGTATGTATAGGTACATATACACACACACTTACACCTGAATGTGTGTACATTCAATCTCACACACACATAAAACGTAAAGTAACTTTGGAATGTTTTAGTTTTCTTTTTATACAAGTTCAGTTCAATATAGATTTTATATTTTTTATTCTGTCCATATTCACATAGAAATATTCATTAGACCCGCTCAATTAATATAATTTCATGGATTCAATAACCAGCTTATAGCTTTAAACTTCTTTAATTTGTTACCGAAATTTTAATTGCAGTAATGAAAACCAACAATCCTTGTGGATCTTATTTAAATAATTTATTCTTAACCTTATAGGTAACTCAAAAAAAAATGAGATTTCTGTGAGATTTTTTTCTTTATATTATAGGTATAGACTTGGCCTACCAATTAAGTCCAAAAACATTAGCAAAAATCCAACAGGTCGAATATATATACATACATATAAGCTGTTTAAAATGTGAATCGCATTCATGATTAAATTACTTATGTTGATCTAAATAAAGCTCACTTATCATTGGATTATGATGATTACTTGGCAAAAAAAATTTAGATGGATAACAAAAAACCTTTTTTCTATGAGTAGATCTAATATACACATACATATGTGTACTCAAAGTTAGAAGTATTCATGTTCAATTGCTTAGAAATGCATCACAATATATAAATTTTTAATGGCTAAACAAATTGTTTAAAACAACTGTAAATCCATCACTGAATTAATCCAACAATTTTCAAATTCATATAATATGCATTCACTTGATTTGATCGAATTAAATAAACTCTTTCTGTAAATATGCTACAGGAGAACAATTGTTGTATTAAAATTATAAAAATTATTAAAACCATGACGATTTGTAAACATAAACCGTTTACTTGTGGTAAAAAACATATTTCGTATTCGGGATTAAAAACACTTGTGCCACTTTATGTGAACCTAAAATCGAGCGAAAATCTCTTAATCAATGTTAAAAGATACAAATAAACTCTAAATAATTCAAGAGGGTTGGGAAATACGATTTATTTGTACCTCAATTATTTATAAAAAAGATTGTTGTTAGAAATCAATCACACCTTTAAAAGAAGCTAATTCAATATGTCTCAACGAACATTTTTATTATTATTATTATTATTTTTGATGCCGATCATGGTTAGTTTCAACAAATAACAACAAATTTAGTAATTTCAAATGATATTTAAGAGTATTTTCCTTAATAAGTATTGGAAAATTAATTCAGATGCAATGCGATCTTCATTTCTGATAAAATTTTGCATAAATTAGTTTTATATACTAAGAAATTGTATTTTAAAACGTATGACGACTATTGGCCCATAATTGACCTAGCCTCCATATGAGGTCTTTATGGACCAATCCTTTTGGGATTTTTTTAGCATGATTTAAACATTAGGTTTATGCTCAATTGTATATATCGCTGCAATAATGCTTAAAACTTCAATTGAAAAAAGAATATTTTCTTAATTTTAACCTGTATTGCATACATATATTCCGTTCATATTGTAATAATCAAATACTAGATTTATCTACAACAGTCTTTAGTTAGGAGGGTAATTATGCTTTTGTGCTGATGTTTGTAACACCCAAAAATAATTGTATGCCAATCGGCTCGTAATCACTATATAAACATATTCCACATACCCTACCACAGGGTATCATATGGTCGGCAATGTACGACTACACACATTCTTACTTGTTTTTTAATTTCTTTGCTTCAAGTCAACTCTATGATTAATAAGAGGCGAAAAAATATATTTTTTCAGCATTTACTCTCTTACATGTTGGGAAATCTTAATAAATGGCAAACCATTCGAATGTGGTTACTTTTTGTTCATTTCATTTCCCTGCTTTTAACCAGCCACTTTATCTCCACCCTCCCACAAAAGTATCTCTTTCCGTTACACATTTAACCAACTTTACTATTTCCTTTGATGCTGTTCAATACATAATTGATAATGCTTGGTATTGAAGAAAATTGCCAAAAGGTAACACAATTATAGCTGAATGGAAAAGAAAAAAAAATAAAATAAAAATGAAACAAAATAAAGTAAAGCAAAAATTCAAAAGTGAATGAAACTCTTACCTACAGTAATATGTGATTTTCTACCTTATAACCAGATAGAAATCCATTTTACATATGTATCTATATTACTTTTGATTCGAGTTCAGAATTTTTCTTAGATCAAGTTGGATATTATTTCACAATAAATAGTATATATCTGTTTAGAACTTTGCAGAACACCTTTAACCTATAAATTTGTATTTTTAAATATCTCTATTTTTAAATTGATAAAAAAAACAATTTAAAAGAAAAACATACATACATATCTATGTGTTCTCATTATCAATATGTGTGATGTACATCATCTATGAATGATTACAAATAAATAACAAATGGTAGAATAAAAGGAACAAATTTAACTTTTTTCTTTCACCAATTTAGTAGCATCATTGACCATGACGTCAATTTGATTGGCCATATAATTGTATGATTGGCAGGATGTAAGGTGTTCGTTAGTTCCTTTATTCTCTTTCATTTAAAAATAAAAATTGCAATCAACCCTTTATCAATGTGTTGATTGAACCAATAATATCATCAGAACGAACGAATGAAAGAAAGAAATTGTTTGTTTAATGAAAGAGTCCATAACTTTATTGAAAATAAGAATTTATCATTTTCTTTTTAGTTATTTAATAAATATTTTTTATTCCAAAATGTATGTTGTCTTAAATCACAGCAGGTGTTTTACTACATATTTTTTCTAAATTCATTCTAAATGTGAGAAAGTTTGATTGCAAGTAGTGTGTCATTCTTCTTTTCTCATTCATTCATTCATTCATTCATTCGTTCATTTATTTCTTTGCAACGTATGTTTATTCAGAAACTTTTGTTACTTCTGAAAATGTAAAAGACCCATAAATAAAACCACCATATTTCTTTTTGTCTCCTTATTTTGTCTGCTGTATTTTGTTTTCGTTCATTTCGAGATTAAAGAAATGTACGTTAGATAGTGATGTTGAACTCGTCAATGATTGAGTTGTAACATCAACTTATAGATTTTATTTTAAATAAAATAAATGAAAAAAAAAACAGACAAATGCTATCAATATTAATATTTTGCCACTTTTGTCTCCAGTATTATGAATTAATGGAGACTCTTGTCAGTAAAATAAACATTTAAGAATGTAAATCGAACAACGTAGTTCCACAACCGATTCGTTTTCTGTGCAACTAATGCCATTTGCCACAACACTAACAACACTCAACCTACAAACTATTGAAAGTTGTACGTTATTCGTACGTTTTCATGTACATACATATTTATGAACTCATTTTGTCTATGTAGAAGGTAGAAGTATGTACGTCGCCTAGTTGTACTTGTTGGAGGTAACATCTAAGAATAATGTCTTTTAGGTTTTCATCTTCATTTGTTGCTGTCGTGTATGAACATCTAGATGGTTGTTGCTGCTCTTGCCGCACACACACAGCAGAAACAGCCGTTTCTCTTTTGGAACCTCGTCTTTTGTCACCACCCGTAGTTTTGTGAATTTTTATTTTTATTTTCCGCAAGGGAAAAGACAGGAGTCGGTTTCTTTTGTTTGTTTATCTTCATTTTAAGAGCAAAACTGAATAAAAATGTGGGTTAAAAAGTCATCCTGTTGAGCAAATTACAATATTATATGTTGTTTTTCCTGGGGACAATAGTTGCACAAAAATGTTTTATTGTACTCGTACCAACAACACAACAAACCCAGAAAATGCAAAAAAAAATTGTTAAAAATGAGCCAGACAAAAACACAAGAAAATATAATGAGCTTAAAATTTTACTCTATGTTCTTTAACGTGATTGTATAGCATTTTTGAAGGGGTGTGTATGTCGTAAATGATATTTTTATGGGGGGTCACATATCACTATTTATGATCATGGTGAAGCATGGCAATTAATTAAGGGTTTATGATTTTATGTCGATCAGTTACACTCATGTGCATAAGGTTTTAGGTATGAATTTAAACAACCATCAGCTTAATCAATTTAATTTTAAATCGTTAACTTCTTAGTATATTTTATGTAGACATATGTACATATATTCAAAAAACCTGACCTGTGTTAATAATGGAATAAAATGAACTTTATGTGATTTTTAGAAATCAACAAAAAAAAGAAACGTATCTTTTACACTTTGCTGCATAATTTTCAGCAACTTGACATGCAAGGGAAAAAGGTCTGCATGACTTGTAAACTCTTTACATGATTTCTAGCCATTTGTTCCGCACAGAAACCAGTTGTCGAAATATTTTGGCTCCCTTGTGATGGAATAAATTTTCGTTGGTTTCGTTTCTTTATCCTCTTTATTGAAGTTGTTTGTTCATGCTTTTTTATAATTCCTCCACATTTATTTTCCTTTTGCTTCCTCTACTGTCTTAACCTAAAAATTGAGGTTTGTACTATGCATCATCGTTACAGTGGTTGAGGTTCCTTTTTTAAGTCATTCTGCGCTACATAATGATTATAGGCAATATTAGTTTTTGCAAATGATTATAACTTTATTGGCATCTGTATATTAACTCCCTATAAACGACAATAGAAAGAATTTTAATAAAATCCATGACAAATAAATGTTAACCTTAAAATTAAAAAATCCATTAAATAAAGCTAATCAAGTATTTTTAATAATTTCATGTTTTATATTATATAAGGAACTTATAATGTATCATATTGTTGCAAATCTGTACAAATCATTAGGTTCTTGTCTTTGAGTTATTTTAAAAATTAAACTGAAAGTAAGTATTTAGATTATTTTTACATATTTGCACGCTACAAGCGAGAGGCAAGAAATGAGAGTTTTGTGTTAAAATATCTAAAACAGGGAATCCATACTTTTTGTGTACAAAGATGTTTCTTATAATATAAACTGTTTAGATTTTTTCCTATTTCTCACGAAAACGTAATTTGATATTTTGAAAAAATATTACTCATACCACCTGTAATACTTACTCCCAAATAATGTGAATTATTACTCATACCACCCGTAACACATACATACATGTGTATGTATGTACATATATATTACGGAATAGCAATGCATAGTATATAATTTTACGAATGAGTAAGAGTGGTGGTATAAAAAACTTAAGCTGATTTTAACATTCTTTAAAATTTTCCTAATTTCTAGGAATTTGAAAAGAAAAATTTGCCTGATTTCCCGGAAACCTTAAATTAGAAATACTGGAATACTTTCTAAAAAGAAAACACAAAACAGCATCTTATTCAAACAGAGTTGCATACATACACAATTACGACAAAGAAATAGACCAACAGTGCAGAGGCAACAGAAAACATTCCCTATGGATACAAAAGTTACTTATAAGATTGAAATTGGCTTACTGTTTTTTAGCTCTTTTTTTTTTGTAATAAAAAACAAGAAATCATGTGAATTTGTATGCACTAAACGTGGTACAATTTGTACATGCACATCATAAGATGAAGATGATGAAAAAAAAGAATGAATTGAAATGGAATGGAATGGTAGCAAAAGGCTTCTTGAGCTCTATACAACTTTATGGTTTTAACCTTTCTTGGATATTTAAGTTGAAGTTTCTTTCCACTTTAGATTCCTCTAGAATTAGTTTTTGGTGAATGAGGTGGCTGACAGTAGTAAAGGCTAAGAAAGAATCATTTAATTTTGGTGATGGTTTATCATCATATTCACTACTCTGCCGACATAGTTGAAGTTGTTAACTTTAGTTTATTTTTCCTTTATTTTTTATTTTACCGATTTAGTAAGTCAGCCATCCTGTCAGTCTACAGGATACTCGTACTACTATAATATTAAGTCTTGTAGAGTAGTGAAGCGAAATAAAGATGGTGAGGAAAAAGTTTATGTGAACAATTTTTATGTTGTTGAACTGTTTAAATAATTGATGTGATGATATTTTGATTGGATTGTGGCAAAGGGTTTCTGGAATATTGCAACAATAGATGTTAATGCAAAAAAAAAAAACAAAGACAGACCTATGCATAGTCAAGATTTGTAATTTTTAATTAGGAAAATATTTATAACACTTCTAAATATCAGATATTTTTTTTATTCCACTCATTTTGAAAATTTTATATCTCTTCTATTTATAGAGATGCAAAAATATAAAGTAAACTGGATTATAATTCGTTATATATTTATATAAAGAACATACATATTGTATGTATGTTACATCATTTTAACATGTACAAACTGCACATTCAATATTTAATTCATAATTACATGGAGTATACAAAGGATATAACTTTTTTAATTTTTGAAAAATTCAAAGAGGCCTTAAGATTTGGATATATTATAAGGAAGAAAAATTTATATGAACCTTTTAAATTTAAATATATTCTACATGAATTTAAAAAATCCTGAGAAAGAATGTACCTCTTAAACGATAATAAGCATCGTTTACTATATATGTACGATAAAAATAAAAAAAGATTTTTTTGAAAAGGACTTCACTTTTTTTATTTTTAATTTAGCATTGATATGTAAAATTGTTATAAAAAATTACTCATAACCTCTAATGTAGATATGTATATACGTTAGGGTGATCGACTCGATTTTTCAACCGGTTTTAAAACCGGTTTTTTCTGCTTTACCAGTGTCGGTTTTTTCTTAATGTTGATTTTTCGAATATCGAATAACCCGGTTTTTCACTTTTTAAAAACCGGTTTCGGATACTTATATTTGCTTTGTATTCAAAGATTATTTAAATGAAATTTTTAAGTAAATAATAATACAGCTAAATTTTAAAAATATTTGAGTCGAGGAACTAGCGTGTATTTTTCTAAAGCTCCTTTGGTTAAACTTTTTTGATTTTCCTAATTAATTAAAAAAAATAATTTGTAAAATTGATAACTGTTTGATAAAATTTTATCAATCTTAAGATTATATTCCAATTACAATAATTAATTTACGGCTGAAATTTTATGGAAGTGTTGGAATGCCTATGCAAAGAAGTGTCCCACTTTTTTTCTAATTTTTATATATTAATGAAATAATGTAAATCAGACGACTAGATCTACAGTTATAATCTTTTAAACTGTTAAAAATCATTTCGGCCATGTTTTATTAATCAAATTTAAACATAAACATTAAGTTTTTCAAATTAAAATATATTTTTTTATTTATAATGAAAAACCGGTTAACCGGTTTTTTCTGAATTTGAAAAATATCAACCGGTTTTTTTTAAATGTCAACTATTCGAACTATTCGAAAACCGGTTTTTGGAAAATGTCGAATAATCGATCACCCTAATATACATACACATAAATACTTTCATGTTTTTAACCCGATAATAAATGACCTGATGAGTATTATTGCCACAAAACAAAAATATTAAGTTACATTATATCTTTAAAAATCACTTTTATCACTTATATCACTTTTAAATTTTTTGCTTGTTATGCCTTTTTTCATGAAGGAACCAAGCCAATTTCGTATAACCTAATCAGATGTGAAGCGTATTCAAAAGAGAGCGTTCTTCATCGATGGAAGCAAATAGTAGGTCTAGCCTATAGGGCACGTGAGGAGTTTTTCGACCAATGCTCACTTCAAATCGAAACGTTGCATTCGGTAAAGTTGCTCTCTGATTGTCTAGCCAGATTTTGTCAGCTCATAATGGACTTTACCGCCATGGATATTTCACAAAACCAAAATTTCACATTTTCGAAGCAAAAATGAGTTGTGACATTGCATATTTTATTAAAATCTATTCTTCATGAATGTTGAAGTGTTCATAAATGAATTATTCAGAACCCTGATGGATAAAATTTAATTTTTGGGGCCGACAGGTCGTATGAATGTTATTTTATATTTTGCATTCAATCCGTTTGTGTTAAAGCTAGTATAAAAAATATTTTTTGGAGATATTAATTTTAATTTTCTTGAGAAAATAATTAGTCAAGGTTTTGTTTAGAATGAGTAGGTTTTGTTAGATATTGCATTGGTTTGTAGTTAAGATTTTGATACTTATACTTATAAAAAATGATGAAATGAAAACAAGAAATATAAATTAAAAATGAGTTTTACTTTTATGGTAAACCTTTGTCTTTAAATAAAGTAAAATTTTATATTAATAATTGGAAATAATGTCATAATTTCATTGGTTCCAAACTAAAGTACATACACATATTTTCACATATTATTATTATATTTATGTTAAATTTGTTTAACACTGACTTTAAACCGTTCGTTCGTTTATTAGTATTTTTGGTCTTTTATGAACATGATATCACTTTACTTTACCTTCTCCTATTACCAATGCATTAGTTTATACAATATATGTACATATGTATATATACATATGTACATACATATACTATATATACTACAATGTAAACGGTATATGTACATATATGCGTAGTAAAATGCGTTTAAAACATTTTTGTTGCAAATGAAGTTATCTTTGATAAACTTTTTGTCTGCATTAGTAGTTCTAATGGTGAAATCATTGTCAATACACATGCTACCTACCACCCTTAACATTACCAATGTTTTACCACAAAGAACACTATAGCAACAATAACAACAATAGCACTTCGTACATGTATCGTTAAAGTGAAGTAACATAAATTTTGCAACTGTCAATGGTACATGTATGTATGTGTGTGTATCTGTTCCTATATGTTTCTGTGTACACGGTTTTAACGTAAAGAAGAAAAATCCGTATTGGAGGCCTAAATTTGTTGGGCGCATTTTATGGGTAACTGCATTTGCTTTAGAACACCGAACAACTATTCGACGGTTGTTAAATAGGATTTGTGTACACACAAAATCTAATGAGTTTTTATAAAAAAACAACAACAAAAAATCACGGAGTACTTCAAAAGCAAGTGCACATTTAAAACGTTGTTCTGTTAACCGTGTGTACTTTCGTTACACAATGTTGGTAAATATTTGGAATTCTTAAAAAGGAAAAAAACGAAGTTGGTATTTATTACTGTTTAATAAAATCAGATTACTGTTGCGTATGGATCGATGTATTTCTTTTTTAATACTATTGTAAATTTCATTAAGTTTGCAAAAACGCGATATTTTTATTTTAAAAAATATTTATTAATAAACTTTTGATCATAAAATATTTTATATGTATTAATATGAGAAAAACCACTAGTACGAATATATGTCTGGGTATTGTCAATACATGTATGTATGAATGTATAATGTATTAGTATATTACAGAACTTTTCACACTCCATTAAGTTTCATTCAATTAAGGGCTTTTTTATGCCTGAACATTTACTATAATTTTTACATTCAGACAAATATTTTCACACATTTTTTATTATATGTGGGCATTTGGAAACACTGCACGGTGGTCAATTCCGGTCAAAAATTATTTTTTCCAATTATGTATTTCATCCAGATAAACTTTTGATGTTAAATTATATGGAACAGTTCAAATCATACAATCATAAATAGAGTATTTTTAGTTACATTACATACGGTATTATGAGTATTTAATTAATTTTGAGGGGGTCACTTATATGGTTATACATTTTTGGCCAGAATTTACCAGTGTGCACCGTAGTGTTTTATAACTGATTGTTCGTTATAAAATAAAAAAAATATACATTTATCCATTAATACAATATATTTTTATCGTGTATTCGTCCAACACGCATACTTACTTATGTATACTCATTAGACCTGTGCTTAACAACGTTTTTATATAGACTTTAAGGGAACTTACTTTTCTTACCACACTAAAAATATATAATATTCCGTTACTGATAAATTACAAGATATAACTGAAGATCATTAAAAATTTGTTCCAAACGGGGTTTTCTATGAAAAACCTAAAATCGGCACTGGATCTTTAAATAACGAGCAAATTGATAAAATTGCAAAAATCTGTAATCTGTGTGATATAAGATAAAGCTAAAATCTTACCATGGGCAAAATCTTTTAAATTTAATATAGAATTCCTTTATTAATGGCCCATGCTATTTTATAAACGAACTAGTTTTAAAGTACTACCACTAATATACATAATTTGATTCAAAATACATATTAACCGCTTTATTAAACTTACATATATAACTTCATGTTCGTTTTCACTTTTAATGCAAACTTTTGGGCCAATAGAATAATGCAAATAATTAATTGCTGAACTGTGTTAAATTTAAATTTTGTACCTAATAAAGTAACATTTTACAATAAATATAATAATATATGTGTATTATTTAGGAAAAAAAAGCGTAAAGATCATAAAATATAGCAAGTCATATTTTGAACTTATTTAGTTCAAAAATACAATATGCACATAATAATTTGTTTGGATCTTTATCAATATAGTGTATGTGTCTACAAACTTACACTACATAAGCATTTACATTTTCATATTTATGAAATATTATGTATTTATTCATTGGATGGTTACTTATTTGGTTAAAACAATACACATCTATGTATATACATAGGTACATACATATGTATATGTATGTATGTATATTGAAAAAAGTAACAGCTTATGTATATTATTTATACGTGTGTAAAAACAACGACATGTTTTTCATAAAAATTGATAAGAACGCCACCACATACAAGTATAGTAAGCCATTCAACCATGCAGTCATCTAGCCAACCAACCATCCATCTATTCATTCATGCATCCATCCAACCATCCATCCAGTTAACCAATATTATTACATTGTGCTCACAATCACTCTATATAATTTTATGTGTATTCTTTACATAGTACTTGTACATATGTATGTATGTACATACAAGTAATAATTTAAAGTTGTATTTTTTGCAAATGTACATATCATATGTGGGCATTTACCAAATTTCTTCGACTTTTGACGTAAAAACTATATTTTTTTATTTCTACCTCGAAATGTAATCATATACATATGTATGTATGTATGTATGTATGTATGTATGTATGTATGTATGTATGTATGTATGTATGTATGTATGTATGTATGATGTATGTATGTATGTATGTATGTATGTAGTATGTATGTATGTATGTGATGTATGTATGTATGTATGTATGTATGTATGTATGTATGTATGTATGTATGTAGTATGTATGTATGTATGTATGTATGTATGTATGTATGTATGTATGATGTATGTATGTATGTATGTATGTATGTATGTATGTATGTATGTATGTATGTATGTATGTATGTATGTATGTATGTATGTATGTATGTATGTATGTATGTATGTATGTATGTATGTATGTATGTATGTATGTATGTATGTATGTATGTATGTATGTATGTATGAGTATGTTATGTATGTTGTATGTATGTCTGTATGTATGTATGTAGTATGTATGTATGTATGTAGTATGTATGTATGTGTATGTATGTATGTATGATGTATGTTTTAATGATGTAGTATTGATGTATGTATGTATGTATTATGTATTTATTTATGTATGTATGTATGTATGTATGTATGTCATGTTATGTATGTATGTATGTAGGTATGTATGTATGTATGTATGTATGTTATGTATGTATGTATGTAGTATGTATGTATGTATGTATGATGCTCTGTATGTATGTATGATGATGTATGTATGTATGTAGATGTATGTTGATAGTATGTATGTATGTATGTATGTTGTATGTATGTATGTATGATGTATGTAGATGTAGTATGTATGTATCGATTTGTTTTTAAACATTTACAAATTTTGAAAATTTCAAATGGCCCTACCATTCCATAAAGTGTATAAAAAAACTACATCAAAATGTTTAAACACTTTTTCTCGAGAGTTAAAAAGTTCAGCGAAAACTAATTTAAAGTTCTCGATATTTACTCTAAAAAATTTTTAATTTTTTTAACACAAAATCGGAAATTTTGTATATAAACAAGTGTCACTTTTTGACCCACGATATTTATACGGTGAAAAAACAAGAACAGGGCCAAAAACATAGATAATACTATTAAAAATTCATGTAAATTTGTTTGAGAATGGTTTTATAATGGAGAATTTTTCACTAAGAGCACTTCTGGTTACCACGTAGTAAGTAATAAAGGCTATAATTTTGGTATTACACTAATGTACATATGTATATCTAAATAACATAAATAAATTATTATGAATAAATACCTTGTAATAACAATTTAGCTCAGTTTGTTATTAAACGTGCAATTAATCAACTTTTTATATAATTTGAGAATTGACCATATATAAATTAACATATGGTATACATATGATATACATATGTATATGTATGTATATTTTCTGTATATTTTTAATACATATTTATATACATTGTACATACATATGTACAAATTTACATCATCACGCAGAATAATAACGAACGAAAGATGCTGAACAAAAAATATAAATTATTTAATACAAATCCAATAAATTTTAAAAGCTTTTTAAAAATACATTTTTTAATAATGGATGATGTTGAATTTTAAATGAATTTTGTAAAAAATAATGCACACATTCATGCATATACATATGTTTGTATGAACATATGCATATTTAAATATAAGTACCCAAATAAACATCAATTCAAAAATACTTTGCTAACTAATTTCAAAATGAGAAGTAATTTTTTTGCAATTTTTATGAAAAATTCTTAATTTCTTTATTTATTTATTTATTTTTTTTTTGTCCAAAAAAAATAAATTTATTTAGCAATCGTTTAATTCCATTACACATACATACATAGGTATAAGATAAAAAATGTAAAAATGTGAAATACAAAGATTTCACTCTTTATAATTTAACTTTGAATAAATACTTAAATACAGACATATTTATTTTACTTGTATTATAACTTGGACTACTTGACTTGACTTTCGCCAAGTTTGTTTGTGTTTACGTTTTTTATTATGTTGTTCATGTATTTGTGTATCAAAAAGTGTTAATTATGTTTGATATTCTCTCTTTTAAGTACATTAAAATCTATAATTAAGTAATAGCTATGTACCATTAAACAGAGAGTGAAGAATTGCCAAAGGCAAGGCGTTGAATTTAGTAGCAAGAAAAGTTGTACAGTTAAGTATCCAACTAAAAACGTTGCTACATACATAGACACAGACGCACTCAAACGACCAAAGATATAGATATAGACACATACACTCGTACTAGTGCTACTGCCACTGGTGGTACGTACTAAAACTAAAGTACAACAACCATAAAGGGTAGCATCATCAAGTGGCATAATCATCGCCATCATCTTCGTCTTCGTCTCCATCGTCTTCGTTTTCATCGCCATCACCATTACCATCATCTTCATCTGTGGCATGTTCGTTGAAATCATCATTGCCGTTGTCAACATCAACAAGGGTGTGATGCAGTGAAATAATTAATTAAAAGTCAAGTGATTTGCAAAGAGGTCAAGTCTCTCTTCTAGTTTTGCCTAGTGTCACAAAAGAGGTGTTAATTGCTGCTGGCACATTCTTACTTACGAATCCTTTCGAACCCTTTTTGCCTTGCATTATTGTTTTTAAATATTTTGTAGAGTAGTGGTGGCACGTTTGGTTTCATTTGGTTTCGTTTCATTTCATTTGCTTGTTTTGTATTATTTCCAAAGGAATTTTGCTTAAGGAATACCATTCAGTCGCAATGCTTTGCATTTGTCTCCACCATAATTTTTGAAATTTAAACTGCAGTATATTGTTGTTGCCACAAAAAGAGGTGAGATTGCTGGGATTGCTGCTTAAGGGTGCAAAAGTTTTGTTATTACTGATATTTTGTTGGTTGAAGCACTTTATGCAGCATGATTTAACCTGACAAAATAAGTGGCTCTGGATTTTCTTTTGTTTCTATTGGATTTTAATGGAATTATTAAATTAATTTAAACGTAAATAATGAAACCGATGGGTAAATAGTATTGTAATCGAATTATTTAAGTTATTAAGAAGAAAACAAAAAATAATAACACTTGGATGACTAAAACAATAAATAAAGTAAAAGTATTTAATACGTTCATTGAAAATATAATATTTAACACAACCATTATACGGCTTTTTGTTCTGTATATCAGGGTCAGACATCATATTGCTACAAAAAATGTTTAGTTAACATTTGCATTATACAATATAGCAAAGGCTGAACGTTTTTTAATTAGAAAAAGATAACATATTGATATGTTGAATTGATTACAATATAACTATGGGAGTTTATCGATTACATTCGTCCTAGATTTATAGCGAAATCTTAGCATATTTTACTCTTATTGTATTTTAAACTGATTAGTTTTACATAAGTAATTTTGATTTTTCAACGTATGAATTTTTTTATTTTATTATTTTACTCTTACCTCTTTTATTGAGATTTTCAACTAAACATATGGTATCTTTAGATGGAATATGAAATCAATACAATTTACTAACCCCCGTATTCATAAAGATATTAATTAAGCACATTTTCATAAAAAATTCCTACAATCAAGAGTTTATGAATACGGGGATATATCTTTATTATCGGGTTATTTTTTTTTAATTTCCTTTTCTCGTATGTTTTAGTCGAAATCAATAACTTATGAAGTTTATAATTTCGAAACTAAATAAACTGCAATACCGAACTGCATTTATTACATTTTATTTTAGTTCTGTATCCCGCAACTCATTTATTATGAGTGCATTTCATTTGCCAGTATTGCAGCTGAAATTATGATAGTGTCATTCGTAAAACATTCAATTCATTTAGTATTTATTTATTTTTTGAGTTTTTATTATTTACATACATATATAAAGAGTAGCCTTCACCAAAATTGCATGGAACAATACAATATGTAAAATCACGTACATATGGTTTTGTAAACGTGATCCAAGGGAATGACATAAATATATTATTTTCAGATTTTTTTATTTTGTTGAAAAGCCTCAAACCTAAGCTGTTTAAAATTAGTGTTTCAAAACTTTTTTCCCGGGCGGATAATTTTGAACAAAAATAAACATTCATAATCCTAAGACTTCGCAGAATTGGAAAGGAATCGAACACATACTACTTACCTACTGTATTACATTGCATACTACTGTATTACGATTAGGCTATTTAATTCATTATATTCTTGTATAAAAATATGCAAAGGGCTGAGCAACCTGCTTTTACTAACTATTTAAGTTGTTTTTTTTTATTATCATCTTTAAATATACATATGTACACTTTCGTAGATATTCATTAATACCAACTAATTTATAACAATCATATAACTTAAGCGAATTAATTTAGATAAATTTTAATTATAATTTATCTAAATTGTACATAAACAAAAAAACATACATATGTACACAAAAATAACATGACTTCAAAAATGTAATGGCAGATAGTACTCGTTATAAATAGAAATACTCATTGATTATTAAGTGCTTAACCAGCGTTATGTTCAGTCATATAAAAATCTTACTAATCTTACTTACTTGACCACAATAGCATTTGGCATAGTATCCATCCATAAGACAACTTTATTTAGTGGAAAATAACCACTGTCTCACTCCAAAGCAAAACAAACGAACAACAAAAATAACATAGAGCGAAGCTAAAGCTTATTAGAGAATCAGTGAAAGAATATATACATATGTACATACATATATTAGAATAGAAATATTTCAATTATCATAACGACACTGATTACAAATTCCAAACAAAAAAATAAAAAAACAGAACAAAAATACTATTCCTCCAATCCAAATTCAATGTTGCTTTTGCTCCTCTAGCTGATGATGTCGAGTTTGGTTTTGGTTCCGTTTGGCACGCGATTTCAAAAGTCTTAGTCAAGAAACTGTCATATATTAGTAACTTGACTGGAATTCATACCACAAGGGAGACAAACAAGAACAAAAACAACAACAAGATTGGAACAAACCACTCATTCAGTCATTCAGTATTTGTAAGACTGTTAAGACAAGTTGTCAACTAACATAGCTGACATTACTTACTTACTCACTTACAGTTTATACAAAAGCCGACACGGAGGGCGAGACGATGAAGAAAGTAAGATAAATTAATAATAATAAAAAATAAAAACATTTCTTATCATAAAAGATGAAATCTTAAGCAGACGTCGACTCTGAAAATGAGCTACTTAGCTGAAGTATGCTTTTAAATCAATTATTTAGTGTCTTAAAATAAAATCTATATACATATGTAACTACATATTATACATACATATGTATATATTACTCTTATTCATAACTCTTTTTTTACTATAAACATATGTATAATGCACACACATACATAAATATATACATATGTTTGTATGTATGTGTAATGAATTTTCATACATACGTTAGTGTTTTGAGTACCGTCCTTTATTTATCCCTGTACGTTGATGGAAATAATGACAATAAATGTATTCAAATATATTCTGATTGAATTCTTTAAAAGTTTTATGTATAAATTGGAACAAAGGCAAAAACATTTTTCTAACTCATATACATACATATATACATATGTACAATATTCGCCAAAAGGCTTCTAAAGCTTTGTTTTTATTTTTCTTAAATAATAGTAATACTGCTACAACCGTTTAACAATTTAGCGTTTTTTTTTTTTTTCAAAAAAATATTACCAATATACTAAATACACGTTAGTATTGATACATAAAAACAATCTTTTGAATAATTCTAAAGAAAACTATAATTTAGGGTGATATTTTGCAGAGATAATTATAGATTTTATAATTTTGAAATCTTATTTTTACTTGTTTCTAAGCTTTTCTCGCTAAATTTCGATACTAGTGCTCGTACTTATGTATACAAATGAGTACTTTGGTCATTTTTTTTTTTTATTTTTATTTCCTAAAGCATTTGCGTACATACACATTCATTTTCATAATGGAAAAACCGTGTTTGGTAATTTTTCTTGGTATTATAATTTTTTTCTTTTTGTACGCTTTAGCTGAAAAAACGCAAACAAACATAAAAAATAAAAGTTGTTGAAAAAACAGAATAACCAATGTACCAATTTGAATAAAAAATTCCAAAGAAGTAAAAAGGATAATAGACTCAGTCTCACTCTCAACTGTTTCCTGGAATATAAATGACTCTGTGTGCCGCATGTTCCTTTTGTGAAGTCATTACGAACGAAGTATCCAAACGTATACTTCCATTTGGACAAATAACAAAAACAAATCTTAAGTCATAACTAAACCAATTTAAATACAGAAAGAAGACTGATACGTTTGTACGAATTGTAGCTAGCGGCTGAGGGCGGAGGATGGACTGTTTGTTTTATTATTTTATTTTATATATTTTTTATTCCTTTTTTCATATTTAACTGATTGTTATTGGCTTGGTTATAAAAACGAAAAAAGAACAATGATATTGAAAGTCGTAATATTTTGCTAAAGATTATTTGAAATTGGCATTGACTTAAAAAGTTTTGTGAAATGCATTAAAAATAGGAACAACAAAATGTGTTTCTGTATGGTAATTTACATATGTATGTAAATACAAACGGTGTTGATACATACATACATACAAAAAAGCTCTTAGATAGTATGGTAGGAATTAAACATTAGAAACTACCACACACTAAATACAAACATGTACTTTAAAATTTCGAGCGTATGAGTGATAGGAAGAAATTATACATATCAAGTATACTCTAGTATGTTTATTATTACACAGGCAAACGATGAAAAAACTGTGTAAATTATTTTCATTAAACCCAGTGTTATTTCGGGTGCTGACTCCGAATATGGAAATATAAAAGTCGTACCACCCACCAATTTTCCACATTTTCATCCTTCAGAAGGACTGACTGTATACTTGTGTCCCAAATATAAAATTCTTTAATATTACAGAAGTTGCGAACATTGGCCGCCTCTGCTTCTACACTTATACTTTGAGTTATAGAAATGCATTCTGTAAAAATTTAGCGCGATAACTGGTGGCACTACGGCTCTGAAGGGGAAAACGATTATTACAAAAATGTTGGCAATAAGTTTATCTTTTGGAATTTTAAGAGAAAATAATTACATATGTATACAATTATTGTTACATTAAGATATAAAACAAAAATCGGTTAAAAATTGTAAAAGTTATTACAAATTCCAGCGATCATTTAATGTCACAAAACAATTAACTGAGAAATATTTGAACAAATATTGGGAAATATTGCAATAAAACCATGTCATTTTATTAAGTATATTCGTATTAACTTAAATGTGAATTTTTATCCTCATTAGTAAGCGTAAACCGTATTTGGGTCATAGTCATAAATGGAAAACCCAGATTCAAAACAGCAGTTTTAAACTTTTAACAATTTTGTTAAAATTTTGATAAAATCTCCATGGTATTTATGGACGATATAGAAGGAAACCTTTTCAGAATACAAAATTCAAGATAATAAGAAACATACATCTGAAGTTTTTGTAAAATGAAATAATGTTAACCCATAAACTGTGAAGGTCAAACTCAAGCTATGCCATATTCGGAAATTTTCCTAAAACCATAATGAAATACTATTTTGTTTTCAACCGAATGAAATGAAACTTAGGAAAAATATATAATAAAGACTAATATTTATAATGACATCGAAAAAATCGAATTTAACCCTTAAACGTAAATATATTTTTATAATTATATAAAATGTCCGTAATATATGAACAAAATATTCGAGAATATGAACAAATTTTGCGAGAAAATGGTGGGAGATAGAAAAAAACAGATATCAGATTTCGACAATCAAATTTAGATTATCATTAGTTTTCATTTTAGTTCACGTAGACAAGCTTTGGGCCAGTCTACATGTTGTGGTTTTTATGAATGGAGGAATTTTCAACGCACTTAGTAACAGACTTCATTGACTGAGTGGCAGACATCACTTGTCCATATAAAGTACCACTTAATGTAGAGAGAGAAAAATCGTGTCTTAGGCAATTGTCCGATTCTGGTAGTCTAGACTCTACGAACCACTCATAGTTTGATAATTGATGATTTTATAACTACATACTTATTTAAAAAGGTAGAGTTAGTCATTTTCTAAAAGAAGAAATTTTTTTTTAGTCAATAATATTAAAGGGAGATTATAATTAAATTTTTCGCTTGTTCTCTAGTTACATATGTATATGTATGGTCAAGGACCTTTCATATGATTCAAAATTTTCATATACATATTTTGTTTGCAAGAAATATTAAAAATAAAATCATGAAAAATATGTCTTAAGTTTTGAAAAAATTTAAATTTTAATGCATCATTAAACATCACTTCCACAGAAGCTAAAAAAAATCACTTGGTGCTCCTTTGAAGTGGTGATAAATGTTATTCTTGTTCTTGAAGTACTTCGTTTTTTTTTTTTTTGCTGGGATACAGATATAGATTATCAAATAAGTTACGTGGGTATCAAGGTACTATCAAATACATAGTATTAAAAAAGTTTGATCACATCAACTTCCCATCCCTGTATTTAACATATGTTTTTGTTATCTACTTTTTTATTATTATTTATTCAAGCCAAGATTCGAGTTATTAAAATTAGAGAAAAAATACGAAAGAAGTTGCCATAAGGTTTACATAGAGGAGCTAATAAAAATTTATAAATATTAATAAAAATATTTTAAAAACTTTTCATTGCCAGCACAACGACGATAAGAATTTTTATTACAACAAACATATAGTTGTAAAATATACATACAAAATAAAAGAATATAATTAAACTCACTCATAAATATAAACGTACATACATATATATACATATATATGTATTTATGTATGTATGCATGTTTATTTAAATATAGTCATATCAATTTGACAATAATACAATATAACAAAAGTTATCAGCATAATTGTCATCATAACAATGTCACTTTGACTGTCTCAATTTTGTGTGTGCTCAAGTACTTATTTATAAATACGAGAGCAACAGCAGAATTTGCAGTGAAAATTTTTTAACAACAGATCTCCCACTGTTTCCAAAAGAAGAGAAACCATTTTCGACAAACATATAAACAAAAATTATTTTTTTATATAAATAAAAAACTTAAAAAAATCTTGTTAGTTAATACTTAACACTAAGATTTTTTGGGGCCACCATCGTATACACAATTATCGCTTATCAAGCGATATATGTATACCTGTGTACTTGGAAACATGTATAAGAATGTAAATAAGTACATACATATGTACATACATACATATGTAAATTAGATCTGCCCTTAAAATCAAAATAGAAATAACAAACTTACATTACATACAATTAATCTATTGGATTTTTTATATGATATTCATATTTATGTACATACAATGTACATATGTATGTATATCAATTCATTTCAGATACTAAGAATAAAATGAGACCTATCTTATTAGAAATGTTATCCTAACTTTAAAATATTCCATTTAATGAAGGGCAGGATACTTACTTAATACGTATTTTTAAGAAAAATATTTGCATGAATATACATACATACATACGCATGTAAGTACATTTTCGTATCTTAAGGCTTAAAATGCGCTAATTTTATAAAAACAAAACAAATTATACACACATAAACATGATGACAAGACGCGAGCATGTGAAGTAGATGCAAGCATATATACATATGTGTGTATGTATGTATGTATGTATTTATGTAAAGTATGTGTAAATAAGTAAGCAACAATATAAATGTGTACAAATATTAAAGTTGGTATTTTTACGAACACAACCACTTCTTTTCTTCCTTTAATCTCATTTTTTTCTTATTGTACCCTTTTTTTAAGGATGCTTTCAGCAGACACTTACAAGTAAAAGGAATAAGCACGAACTCCACAAAATATCGGTCTGTATTCATACTAAGAATAACAAAAACATTTCTTATACACAACATTAATAACTTGAGGGCATATTAACTTGCAACGTCGGATTGTCACCATAATCGTTAGTATGTAATATGTGTGTGTGTTAGACATACATATGTATATGTACGTACATATCGTCACCTGAAACACAAACGGCCCTAACTAACCAAAAATTCAAAATCGATTTTATTGTTGATGTATTGCATCAAAACAAATGTCCAAAATGAGCGATTTTATTGATAAAAAACAAAAAGCCCTATCTACAAAAACATTTAAATATTAAAGGTAAAAATTCCAATTTATCCATTTTTATATACGCCAATGTCAACTGTCACAACAACTGATAGGTTTCACTATTAAACAATTTGTTTATTTACTACAGATAAATCGCGTTGATAGAAACAAACTTTTCAATTTAAATAGTCACCCCTATTCTGTATTTCGATTACGTTTCCGCATTCAGTTACGCTACGATCAAAAATTGGTATTCCAACAAAAAACGGAATCGTAAGAAAAAGAAGAAGCAATACCATTTTATTTCAATGCTTTACGATTGTGTGTATTCTGCATTACGATCGTAACTACGTTTTTCTAAGTCGTTATTTTAGTGACGGAGCTTCGAATCGAAGTGCGGAGAAAATTTCGATTCAAATTGAAATGCAAAATAAGGGTGAGTTTTTTGCTTCTCCTGTAAAATTTTAAAAATGTTAGATAGGGCCCTTTGCGTTTTAGGTGACGATATGTATAAATGCACTCATATTTGACAATAGAGTGTCCCAATGATTTTTTACAATCGTCAAACGAATAAAACTGAAAATAAAATAACAATATTTACTTAAATACTTCAGTGGGGGCTTTACAGTAATATAATAAATCAGCTTTTGAACCCGTATTTTTAAATATTTCAATAAAATTAGATTTTTTATTTTTTTTATTCAATTTAATATGACACCAATCAGATAAATACTTTAAATTTTTTACATCGACAATATAATTTACAAATCTCATACATAGTAATATAAATGTATATTGAGATTTTTTATGTACATTAGGATGGTTTTATCTCATATGGTAAAAAAATGTCTGAATTTTTTAGGGGGCACCCCCCTAAAATGTTTCTTTCTGTCAGATTTTAGGATTGCCAAAGTTTGAGCACAATTGGATGATGTTAACCCATGCCACTGGGGCCTCAAAGTTTTTGGCAGTTTGGCGACTTCGGCAACCCATATCTCTAGAACTGCTAAAGCTATTTGCCCGTGTCATACATCAAATTAAAGACTATACTGTTTATAATATTTTATATTCTACGCAATATAAAATAAATACTGAAACCGAAAAAAAGAGCTAATGTCCCAAAAAACGTGACAAGGTTCCCCTGAGAGCGAAGATGCGTTATTTGTATTATTATTGCTTATTATGGACGAATACTTTAACTTTGGAATCATTTCATTTAAATATGTTTGCTATGGTATACCATTAATTTCAGACCCACAACAATGTTTTCTTATGTCTTTTTTTTTCCTCATACTGTATCTTGACGGAAAAGATGTGCGCTCCAGGTCCAGTACAGCATGCCCGGTTGATGGCAACACGTATTTACTGTCTGAAAATACAACTCTTCCGTGACCAGTTTAAGCAGACTCCTAAGAACAAGAGGCCCTAGAAGCACTTTGTGTTTTCATTGCCCACGCCCCCAGACCTAGACCTCATTCTAAAAAAAATATTTTAGAACGGTGCATATTTAAAAAATGTATTTTGAGTTATGGTAGTCTTGTAGTAATTTTAATTTTATAATAATAACACAGGCCAACGAAATGAAGGTTTGTAAGAACTTTCGAAACCAATTTGACTATTTTATTTTATTTTTAGCTGCTGAATCTAATATCCAATTTTTTCTATCACCCACCATTTTCTCGCAAAATGGCATCGAATATTTTGTTCATACATATATTACAAACATTTTATATATGTAATTATAAAAATATATTTACGTTTAAGGGTTAATTTTAATGTTTTCGATGTCATCATAATTACGGGTCTTCATTATATATTTTTCCCAAGTTTCATTTAAATCAATTGAAAACAAAATAATATTATCCATAAATCCATGGAGATTTTATTAAAAGTTTAAAACTGGCGTCTGAAGGGTTTCCCATTTACGACTATGTCCCAAAATACGGTTTACAATATCTAATGACATTTAAATTAATACAAATATACTTAATGTAATGACATGGTTTTATTAGAATATTTCCCAAAATTTGTTTAAATATTTCTCATTTAAGAGTTTTTTGACACTAAATGATCGGAGGAATTTGTAATAACTTTAACAATTTGTAAAAGATTTTTGTGTTTTATATCTTTTTGGAACGATACATTATTTTCTGTTCAAAAAGATAAATTTATTGACATTTTTGTAAAAATCGTTTATTTAGACTTATATGAGTGTTGCTAATTTTTGTAGAGATACTAAAACATTTAACATAATTATGAGATCAAAAACCCTATTCGGGTGGGTCCGGTTGTATAGGGGCTAGGTGAAATAATGGACCGATTTCAACCATTTTCAATAGCGTTTATCAAAGGTGGCGTTCATTCAAATTTCATCAACTTATCTTAAAAATTGCGACCTGTAGCGTGCGCACAAGATGATTCTGAGCCAATTGGTATACTTTAAGGTGGATGTAGGACCAACATTTTTGGATGTTACAAACATCATCACAAACGCATAATACCCTACCCACTATAGTGGTGTAGGGTATTATTAAATGTTATTATAATTTATATAGTAAGATAAGAATTTTTATGTAATTTTTTATTATTAATAGGATTTTATTTTAGGGCCTCATTTTATAAAACAAAAAAAAAAATAAATTGTATGTAAAAAATTAAAATTTTCGAAAAATTATTGTTAATATTAATTACAAATGTGTTAGTATTAAGTTTAAATATTAAATAAAGAAAAATTATTGAAAAATTTTATTATATATCAGAATGAAAAGAGTTTAATTCCTGAAAAACCTAAACATTCAGAGGTAAGTTGGAAGGTGTTTTTTACAGGTTTCTAACCTTCATTAGATACCACATTCCAGACACCTTCGGTCACGAAATCCGAAATTTTGATTAAATTATAGGTCTTAGGCCTATTCTGACTCCATTTTTGGATTCAGAGTGGGGTTTTACCTGAAGGGTCACTTTCAAGCCATATTCAGCCAGTAGTTTTCAAAATTATAGGAAACAAAAAAAATTAAATATTATTGTATTATGGGTTTTAGGTCCAACATTCATCAAAATTTCAAATAATTTTTTTTTTTTTGTAGAATCCAAAAATGATCTCAGAGTGGGCCTGGAACCAATATTTCATAAAAATTCCCGAAATTTTTTTTATTTTAAGCTATTTGTGGTATTATATCGGGGCCTTGAGGCCTAGAGCTGCAAAAATTTAACATTTAAGATTAGTACTAAAGCTGAATCCGAAAATGAACTCATATTGGACCTGCGACCAATATTTCATAAAAAATTTCAGTACATTTGGGGGTTTTGTCTTGACTATTGAGAAATTTGCTAGCAAAGACAAGAACCTCACAAATTAAAAAAATCTTGATATGGAATGAAATTTCGAGGGATATTTGGTTCAAAATTTTTATGAAATATTGGACCTAGCTCGATTCTGAAACTATTTTCGGATTCAGCATAGATTTTAGTTAGTAAATGACAAATTTCAGTTGCCCTCGGCCTCAAGATCCAAAAATAACAGCACAAATTGTTCGAAGTAAAAAAATCAGGAATTTTGATAAAACAATGGACCTAGGTCCATTCTGAGTCCATTTTCGAATTCAGCGTACGAATTTCCAGAAATGTGAGTTTCCAGCCAGATTCGGCCAGTAGTTTTCGAGATTTAAGTAAACAAAAAAATAATTTTGAAATGTTGTTGTAGAATGGGTCCTAGGTCCACCAATCACCAAAATTTCTGATTTTTTTATTTTTGCTACAAACTCGGGAACTACTGGCCGAATCTAGCTGCAAACTCACTTATTTTAATTTAATAGTAAAATTTTTCTTTAATATAAAAACTTCTTAAAATGTTATTAAATATTACATATCGTCACCTAAAACGCAAACGGTCCTATCTAAAATAAATTTTAAATTTTTTAAAATTTTACAGGAGAAGCAAAAAACAATTTAAATTGAAAAGTTTGTTTCTATCAACGCGATTTATTTGTAGTAAATAAACAAATACATTATAATCAACAATAAAATCGATTTTGAATTTTTGGTTAGTTAGGGCCGTTTGCGTTTCAGGTGACGATATATAAGATAAGAATTTTTATGTAATTTGTTTATTATTTACTAGGATTTTATTTTAATTAATTAAAAAAACTGCAAGTAAGAATGTATAGTCGGTCATATTCGACAATATGATACCCTGCATCTTTGAGTAGTATATAAAAAATTTAATTTATTTTAAATAATAAACCATTTAGTTGTTTATTGCCTTATTTCCAAAATATTTTAACAATTTGTTGACAAAATATGGACTTCTGAAAGAGGGGTTATACGGAGGCAAGGAAAAATATGGACCTATACTTATACATTTTGGTAGAGGGATTTGCGTATATACTAAAGTTATTTATGCAAAATTTCATCGTGATATTAGTGTTTATAAGTGAATTTTGACGTTCAAGTCATTTTTTGAAGGGGTCTTTGTATGGGGGCTAGGGTCAAATGACTCCTAATCATTACGAAAATCGGCAAGTAGGAGACTTCTAGGAAACATATATTACATGTACCATACTTAACATTATATATTCTAGTTGCATAAAACTATCTTATGCAAAATGTTATCAAGATTGCTGCAAAACTAACATATTTATGAGTATTTAAACAGTATTCCAAATCGTTACCGATACTGCCCACTTTCAATATCAAATAAAATATTTGTGGACATTTTCAGCTTCTTAGCTCTTTCGGACCCTGTGGTACTTTCAACAGACATACGGACATGGCTAAATCACTTTAGAATTTAATAAGGAGCCAGAGTATATGTGAGTATACAACCAATATTTTGATGTGTTACAAACTTAACAAACAAAATCAATATATCCCTCTTCTGTTTTGATGGTGAGTGGGTATAAATATAAAATACATAAAAATCAAGGATAAAGGTACACACTTTTGTATAACTGCTTAAAATGTTTTCTCTTAGAAGGCTAATGAACAATGCGGTATACAGTAAGTTACAGCATTGGTGATACTTGATGGTAAACATGTATTGTATGTATGTATGTATGTATATGTATGGATGTACATGTTTTTGCGGGGCAACTGGCGTGGTATGGTAAAACATAATGGCTGTAAAATGTGGTTTGGTTATCAAAATAGCAGGCAAATACGATGATCCTATTAACCCTTAATGCAAAATCGACAAACAACCGTTTTCGCTTTGGTTTCTTTTGCCATTAACTTTGTGTGATTGCAGAAATTCGTAGAAGGGTTCATTTTTAAATGGATCAATGAAAAACAACAATGCTGAAATTTGCGTTTGCAATGTACGTTTTACAATTTCTTTATGTCTGTACTCGAATTGACGTGTCAAAACAAAACATTTGCCTTATCGCTCTTTGACGTGTTTTCTATTGTTTTACCTCGCCAACAATTTATGTTGAGACGTGCTTCTTTAACGGTTTAACAATAATTAAGAAAAGTATATATTTTGGTGTTTTTTTTATTTTGCATAGAAAATTTCAATCTTAGATTTCAGTGGCGTTGAAAGTATAAGTCAAATTAAGCAATTGATACACGACAATAAATTTTTTAAAATCGTAATCTATCTAGAATTATCACTCTAAAAATATGTCGGATCGAAAAACTTTCAACTTCAAAAATAAAACATTTTGTGAAAATAACTTTAGAAAACAGAGTTTTATTTGTTATTTATGTACTATGTGGATTTTCCAGTGCCTCATTTCAGTTTTTTAAAGATTTAACAAATCTTATAACTTTTATATTTGTATTCGATTCGAAAAAATACAGATTCGAGGAACAGATAGTACGTGTAGATGATTTTACATTCAGAATTGAATTATTTTTTAATTTCATAAGGACCAAATGCTCTAACATGTTCTCGAAGGCGTACTGCATTAATAGCTATAAAACCGGATGCATCTCGTGGTACATAGCCTCCATGGACATCCATGGAAACCAATTCCTGATTGTACAATGATTTTTTCAAACATAAAGCCTCCCTAGCAATAGCTTGACAGTAGCCAGGTCTTAATTCGATGGTGACATGGCCGGAAACGTTGTTTTGCGATAATTCTAAACATTGACGAACATAACTTGCTTCAGGACTAAACCAAAAGCCATTATACACATAATCGGTCATGCGATCTCTAAGATATTGTTTGCAACGCAAAACCTGTAAAAATATTATAAGTAATACATTTATGGGCACGAAATAATAGATTTAATAACCTCTTTGTCTAAACAAAATACTTCCAAGTCTTGATGAGCTTGAAAGAGTACAGTTCCGCCAGGTGTTTCATATACGCCTCGGGATTTTAGGCCTACATAACGATTTTCGACAATATCAATACGACCGATACCATAAGAGCCGGCAATTTGATTCAAATATTTAAGCATTTCCAAAGGCTTTTGCTCCTTGTCATTCAATTTTACCGGCAATCCTTTTTCAAACGTTATCTTTATTCTCACTGGTGTCTTGGGAGCCTGAGTTAAAGGATCTTTAGTCATTTCGTAGAGAGTATCAGGAGCAATATGATTGGGATCTTCTAAAACTCCCGATTCATAACTGATGTGTAGAACATTGGCATCAGTACTCCAAGGTGTAGATGGCTTAGCGGTTACTGGTATGTTGTGCAATTTAGCATATTCAATTAAATCCAAACGACCTTGGAAACGCTTACAGAATTCTTCATCTCTCCAGGGAGCAATAATCTAATTGAAAATGAATTAAATAATACTGTAAATTTAAAATTTTTTTGTTCTCTACGTACCTTTATCTCTGGCATTAAAGCAAAAGCACACAACTCAAATCTTACTTGGTCGTTGCCCTTACCAGTAGCACCATGTGACAAATATTTGGCATTGTACTGCTTAGCTGCTTCAATTAATGCCACAGTTATGCACGGTCTGGCCAAAGATGTTCCTAATAAGTAGCGTTCCTCATATATCAAACCCATTTGTACTGCTGGCCATATATAATTTTTAGCAAAATCTTCCTTCACGTCCTTGACGATTACGTCTGTAGCGCCTATTTTAAGGGCTTTCTGTTTGGCTGCTTCGAAATCTTCCTCTTGCCCAACATCGGCCATTAAGCATATGACTTCATATCCTTTTTCTAACAACCATTTTAAAATACAAGATGTATCAAGACCTCCGGAATATGCTAAAATAACTTTCTCTGGCATAGTGCTAATGTTAACTGGAGCAATGTCCATCAAAAACTAAATCTACTTTAAATAATTTAATTGAAATAATAAGTATTTAAAATCATACTCAAAGATAATTAACCGGCTGAAAGTTGTCAAGTTCGTGTATTCAAAAGATAATGCGATCGACCACTAGAGAGCTTTTTCTCAGACATCTTCTAAACATTTCCACTGATAAGCAGATAATAATATTTCACTCTAAGACCTTCATATATACAAATATTTATATGTAAGTATGCAACCTATTGTATTTATTGCGTATATGTATGTATTTGTACTATAATTTAAAATGCCATCTTAGTGTTCCGAAATTAAGAAATTCATCCGATTAATAGATTACTAACTAGTTATTTCGATGTCAATGTAATTGACTATTTAAATAATTATATCTAGTTGAAATTTCAGATTATAAATAAAGTAATTGAATAAAAACAAATACAATTGTAAAGGAACAACACCTCATCCTTTGATCCATCCTAGATACATTTAACGTCGTCAGTTTGGTTCTATAGAAAAAAACATATTCTTATGGGTGTATAAAAGTATGCAAGTTTTGTCACACAACCATTATATAATACATATAAATAAAGATTAGTATACATATACTGTATAAATGCGGTTTTCGTATTTAATATATTTCTTATGTATGTTAAAATAACATAAGCTTTTCAACACATGCATTTGGATTTACATCTTAAAACTAATCCACTGATGCGCAACTTAAACCAAAAAGGCTATTAAAAACAAAATTATTATGTATGCATATATTTTTTTTTTTAAGAAATCACAAACTTAGTTTAGAAAATGTTACCATAATATGATCTTTTATTGACGAATAAAACTAAAAAAGAGATAATATTACTTTTATCAGCAGTTCATTTATTTTTACAGCATGTCAAAAAAGCTATGGAAATTTACCAAATTTTTAACTATGCTAATACCTTAGCGGAATACAGATGAGTTTTTCTATTAGTATACAATTTAAACATATTGCTCACTTACTGGAAATTTGGTATATCAAAAAAAAAATATAGTTTTGATAAAAACACCTTTGAATGTTTCACGCCTTTTTAATGGTTTTAAATAAATTTTCGAATGGAATTTGGAAAATTCGAACATTACATTATATTGTTATCAGACATATACATATATGTATGTAGGCATCTGATACATATATGTATATTCCAAATTTCGGCATATTTGAGCTACAGGAAGTGGTTTCAAAATTCTGTTAAATTTTCAACAACATACTAAGAAAACTCAGAATGTTTGTCATCAAACGTGCCTATGTGTACAAAATTTCAACCAAATCGGTCCACGGGAACTGGTCGAAAATTTAGTTACAAAGCAAGTTAAATAAAATCTTGTAAAAAATAGTTTTTAACTAGTTTTAATGAATTATTTTCTAAAAATCTTTAACCTTGATTTGTTTTTAGTTTTAACGAAAAAACTAATTTCTCGACAAAATCCGACACAACTAAATCTATATATGTATATAAAAATGAATGTGTGTTTGTTTGTATGTTTGAACGTTATAGACTACTAAGCGGCTGAACCGATTTTCTTGAAATTCACAGCGTATTCCTGCATGTCTGGAATAGGTAATAGGCTACTTTTTATTTTGAAATTCCAAGTGGGCGAGGAGCCACGTCCATATTAAGAAAATATTAAATCCGTATATTTTAGATAATATAACAGTTAGAGTCCTCAAATTTTGTCGAAGCAACTTTAGTGTCAAATAATTATTTAGGACAAAAAGTAGGCGGACTATCAGTAGGGGGCGTGGCACCTCCCATATAAATTAAATACAAAAATACGTTTATCTTGGAAACTATTACAGTTATAATCTTCAAATTTTGCACGAAAAACTTTAACATCCACCTAAACATTTTGGGTAATAAATTGGCGGAATACCCATGAGGGGAGCGGCACCTCCCATATTAATTAAAGACAAAAAATCGTTTATCTGGAAAACTAATGGAACTAAATTCTTCAAATTTGGCACGAAGAACTTAAATATTCATCTGAACATTTTGGAGAAAAAAAAGCGGACTTTCATCTGGGGGGTCTTGAAGCCCCGACATGAATCAAATAGAAAAATTCGTATATCTGAGAAACTATTAGAGCTAGAAACTTCAAATTTTACATGGAGAACTTTGAAATTCATGTGAACATTTAGAGCATAACGGGCGGACTTTCAATGGGTGGCTGACACAACATACATGAATTAAATACAAAATTTCGTGCATCTTGGAAACTCTTATATTATTCAAATTTTTTATTGATAGATAGAAATTGGCGATAGATAGAAACTGGCGAACTTGCAATAACTTGCTTGACATCTTTCATAAGTAACATATAATAAATCTGGTATTTATTTAAACACATTCCTTTTAGGGTAGCAAAGCACACTGGGTATAGCTAGTTTTATATAAACCTTGATGACCCTGCCGAACTTTGATCGTTTTACAGCATCCATACATTTTAACTTTGGTATTCTGTATTTTGATTCGACTCTTCGCCACGTAAACAGCAAATTACAAAAACATAGCAAAATCGTAATGCAGAATACACACAATCGTAAAGCATGAAACAAAATGGAATTGCTTCTTCTTCTTTTTCTTACGATTCAGTTTTTGTTGGAATTACTTTTTTCGATTGTTGGTCACTTATCTTACTTATTTTTATTACACGCTTTACATAACATTAAGAACTTTACGTTCGATAGCAAAATGGTGTATTGCTTTTTTAAACAATATTGTACGTAAGTTATAATAAGGAAACGACTTCTTTAAAGGATTTAATTACTCTTTATATTTATTATATAATTTTTATAATTACAATAATGTATCTTTATAAACTGAAGAAGTTTTACTTTACCTTATTTTGATGTAATTTTCATTTCTATTAAACTACGCTGTTATTTTGTATTATAGAAAAAATATAGAGCTATACTATTTCAATCAAAAATAAAAAACAAAGATTTTATAATTTCTTGAAATTGAATACAAATAAAAATCTTACTATAAAAATTTCATACATTCAAAATGTAAAAATGAAAAGAAAAATGTGTCGATAAAGTATCAACATGGTTTCACAAAAGGCGAGAATGATAAATTACTAATATTATGTATAAAAATTATGTAATTGAAAAAAATGAAGAATACTTTATTTACTTTAAATTATTTAGTTTAGTCTTTGAGTTATGGGCAATTTTTTACGTCTACGCCTAGCTAATTGTTGTCGTTCCCAATACTCATAATATCGTTCATGTTTTAGCCATTCTTGGTACTTATACCACCATTCCTCCCACTTGATATAGTCCTGAAGGAAAGTAAAATATGGGCCCAAAAAAATTAGCATTATGGAAAAATTGTTTAAAAATTAACGCACCTTTAGATCTAAGTCCCTTAAGTATCCACGAGATTTATAATATTCGTAACGAACGCGTACGTCATCCCAAGACAACATGCCCGACGGTGCTGTTGTTGCTAATTCCTCAGGGAAATGGCCAACCGGTGCTGGCGAATACGAATAGCGACGCGGCGGAGATTCCAAGCCCTCTTCTATCATAACTTTCAGAGCTCCTCCAGCGGAATCTTTTGTAATACGCATATTTTCCATATTGCTTCGATCAATAGACCACTGTGCCATTTTACCGAAACGTTCCGACAAAGTTAGACGCGTAGTAGCTGTGAATGTAGGTAACGGAGTTTCATCACTGTCCGATGCACCTGAATCGTCTGACTCTGAAGAAGAGTGTTTTTTGCGCTTTTCTCCTTCAATTTTTATACGCGTCCGAAGCTAAAAAATGCAAGATTATTAATAATTTATGTAATAACAGATTCGGACATTTTTTGTTTACACATTATTATACAATTATAATTGAGCCAAATGATATGGGGGCATTTCAAAATTTTTCGAACAGGATTTGAACCTTACCCATTTTGATTTTTTTTTTTTAACTTTATACACACATTGTTTTTATAAATACGAAGTTTAAAGCTCAAAATTTCCAAATTCATTACGGTTTAGACTTTATGAAGGTTCAAAGTTCATATTTTTTAAGATTTTTTTCAACACGCATTAAATTTAACATCGTATATTTTCTAAGCCTATCTCAGCAAAAAAAGACGTGCAAAAGAAGTAGTAAATGCATGGGTTCAACTTGTAATGAACTGGTTCATATTTAGGTGAAACATGCATGATTTTAACATTAGCGTGTCATTGGCGTGCATGGGTTCGTATTTGGAAAAATAGTTCCGCATTAAAATGAGTGCGTACAACCAACGAACATTCGATGATTCTCAAGCGAATTTGCATTGGTGCATTATTTGATTTTGAATTAGATTAAAATTCATGCAGAGTAAAATTTTGTTTTAAACCCCCTAAGCAGTCAGTCAACTTTTTTTATTAACGTTTTTTTTTTCTTATTAATGTTAAAATGGAGTTAATATTAATTTAATTAACAATCTAATAAAAAAATTTATGTTATTTTTAATATTTATTGTATAAAATGCACGTTTGCGTTAAATTCTAAGAGAATACCAAATTATAGTAAAATATTACAATTCCTAAAGTGGAGGTACATGAGTGAACTGGGTACATTTTTTCATGCCTTCACTTATGACAAATTTATTAGAATTTAGGCATATATTTAAAACGCATTAAATAGAATACGTACAAAAGAAATCATGAAAATATCCCTTCTTGTTGAGCAACTTCAAAATTTTTTGCTGGGATGACTTGTAGTTTGACAGCATTTTATTTAACATATTATAGCTTTAACGTAAGGATAATGACATCAGAAACGTCCTTTATTCAAGGATATCTCAAAAAGGTACCTTTCTTTATTCCTTCATATAAGATTGCTAACAGTGTATTCAACAATATATAAACAATTCAGAATGGGACAATGAGGGTGATGAACACAATAAAGGTCTGAAAATTCCAGACAAAAAATAAATATTTCATTAACTAAAACTTATATATTTTGAAATTTGTGTGGAAACGATGTAATTTTACTAATAGCTTATTTTCTTGAGATTCCCTCTTTGTCCCATTCTGATTTGTTTATATTTTGCTCATGACACTTTAAGCTACTTTTGGTGAAGGTATACAAAAAATGGATGGTACCTTTTTTTTTGAGATATCCTATTAAACTACAAGATATAGGCTTTAATTAGGGACTAAAACGATTAAAATCTGATAAATAGTTTAGAAAATATACGATGTCAAATTTAATACTTGTTAAAAAAAAGTCCTAAAAAATATGAACTTTGAACCTCGATAAAAACATTTTGAAGAACTTTAAATTTTGCATTTACACGAAGAATGTGTTTGCTGAATGTCATCAAAATCGGAGGAGGTCATGTTCAAAATCCCACTTTTTTATGATCGAAATTTGTTTAAATTATCCTATGTATATACATATGTATGTACATTAGACCGACTCACAAAAACTGGTGCTTGAGTTACCCCACTCAAAACATTTGCTGTTATGTAATATAATGTTACCCAAAATATTTTGAGTTTAGTTAGTGCTGTTGGTTCGTGAGCTGGACAGTTTTCAAGAAAATATCGTATGGGGGACACGATTTTTCATGTTCAATTCAATATTTTACCCAGCTTCATAAAATCTTCGTTTTATTTTATGATGGTTCCCAAAATATTTTTAGTCTATCCATGGCCGTTCGTGAGATGGACTGGTTACAAAAAAGTCCCTTTTTAGTTATTTTTTTAAATTTTACAGTTTTTTCTTAAACAATATATACAGTATGTTGTAATTTGTAACCGCTTATGGCCTATTGGCTAGGTTATTGAACATTGATAAACAAAATAAAAAATAAATAAATAAAAAATGTGGTATTATTTGAAAGGTTTTTTGAAGCCACGTCTAGTGGTGCGCAAAATTTACAAAATTGTGCATACATTTTATTTATATCAGTGAAAAACCTAAAAATATTTTGATTAATACATCATTGGACGCGGCTTTTAAACTCCTTTAAACGATACCCAATATTGGATATTTTGTTTCAAAACAAAACTTGGTCCAGCTCACGAACGGTCATCGCTAGACTCAAAATATTCTGGGAATCATAAAACAAAGCAAGGTAAATTTTGAAAGGGGTAACAAAAACACGTTTTTGCTTTCCATAAAGAGTGAGTCGGTCTAATGTACACAAATATTTTGTTTTAGTTCGAACTAATAATTTAGCATAAAATGTCCAAAGTTCAGAAGTAATTTAATTAAATTTAAACGTCCTATTAGGTACCGTAGTTCTTGAGTTTATTAATTATATAGATTCCAAATATAATGCATTAGTGATTTAAACTATTAGTTAATGGGATACGAGTGGGATTTCTATCAAAAAAATAATTTTTAAATCAAGAATATGATAACATAAAACATAACATAAAAATCTTATGTTTCCAAATCTAATCGTTGTTATATAGTACATGATTGATAGAAATATTTAAATTGTGGACGTATGTATATTACCTCTTTATCCTTTTTCTTCTTTTTGGGTGGTACAACAGCTGAAGTAGTAGGTTCTGGTGGCTCTGGCGGTCTATTTTTCAACCGTGGATCTTCTGGAGGCGAATGACGACTGGATCGTGTTACTTTAACTTGACCATCAGAATGATTATCAATGCTGCGTTGACGGCTTATGTGTCGCACAACATCATTACGATGATATTTCTCAATAGTCGATCCACGTGAAGGAGAAACAGGGCGCCCAGGCATTCGAGCAGCTGATGACGCTGAAGATGACGTAGAGGCTGTTACAGCACCACGTTGATAATGCATAGAACGAGAAGATGACGATTTTGGGGGTGGAGACCGAGGACCACCCCGTACGCGTGGCAAAGAAAGTGAACTGAAAATAATGTCAAATAGATCACCTTTTTAGATTAACTTTTTAATTTTGTAAAACTTACCGAGATCTATGACGATGGCTAGGCGAACAAACCGAACATGAATCATCCGAACAACTACTAACCGAACTATTTGTGCGCGATCGACACGAATTCTAAAAAAATTAGGAAAATATTAATTATATTTACAATAATTTTAAATTTTTAGTTTAACTTACCCTTGGTAAGTTATTAATTACCAAGGGAAAAATATTAACTATATTTACAATAATTTTAAATGTTTAGTTTAACTTACCCTTGGTGGAGGTGAAGGTGGTCTTTTAGATCGTGGCAATATCAGTCCTCTTTGTTTCGAAGATATCCCACTAACATTGGATGGTGGAGGGCTACGACGGCGCCCCATATTTAAACTTGATGGCGAACTGCGACGTCTCTCGATTGGCGAACGCGATTGTTTACGACGAATTGGCGGTTCGGGTGGTGATCGAGGTCTTCCACCACCCCCTGGTCTGCGAACACCCATATCCGATGGCGAGCGCGGTGGTCCGCCGCGTAACGGAGGTGAACGAGGACGACCTCCGCGGGTTTGACCTTCTACCGACGACGGTGGTGAATTTCGAACACGGCTTATACGATTTACCATGTCTCGCGAGGTTGGTGGCGGCGAACGACGGCGTGTAGGTGGTGACAGAGGTGGAGTTTTACGTAAACGCGAGTGACTTCGAGAACGCGGAGATCGCGACCGACCGTAACGTCCACCAGATAATGGTGGACCACTAGTCGAATTGTAACGGTAACCGCTTCCGCTACTTCCACCAGCTGCACTACCCACAACCGCGACATCTGTTTCACGATCACTTTCTCCGGAACTACTCTCGCCTTGTATATACATTTTCTTATAACCGGTATGACGCCAACGATTGGGATCCTTTTCCTCGACTTCCAAGAGTTTCTTATCCCAATAATCGTTGGTGTTGGCTCTTGCTTTCTTCATAACGTTATCAATTTCCCGACGTTTACCAGCTGGTAATGATGGATCTAAAGTACAAAAAAACATTTTACTCATAAACGCACCCAATATCACAAATGTCTATACATTTACCTGTTATACGTGTTACTGTTGGCTGGCGGTCCATGTGTAACTTTGGATTCATATCCATACCGCCACGACGACGCGACGAAGACATGTTTCGAACTTATTGCACGACTTTTACGAATTTATACAAGACTCTGTAATTTTTTATATATTTTTTCAATTTATATTAGAAATAAACTTTTTACGCGTATTAAAGAAGCTGTAAAACACAGATTACAAAATATAAATTTTTATTTTAGTTAAATTGAATAAAACTATGAAATTTTTATTAAAACACTTCCACATAGGTATCAATACTTTGTTAAATATTTCGTTTAATTCTTATTATATTTTTATTAAACAATTATCGTTTCGAACCCGCATATTATAACATTTATATTTATGACCAATAATATATTTTTTTTTTTTTTTTGTTAATTTATCGAAATATAAAATAGAAAACGACTGAATGCGTTGACGATTTGGCATCAGTTTAGATAAAAAATTTACAGCATTTGGATGTGATTGTCGAAAAATGTGGCAATATAAAGAAAAAATAATATACTTTTCAAGGAAATAAATAATAAAATATATTTAATGAATAAGACTATTATTATGAAAAAGGTCCTTGAAATTTATTACTTTTTTACTTTATACTCCAAACTGAAAGCACACTACGCGAATTATCATTTTTTTCCAATTTAACCGATACCGCACCGAATATGTTCATTACAAATAAATCTATTTCGTATTATTCCTGTTATATCACTTTGACACAGAGGTATGCAAATCATTATTTAAAGTATATATCCGATTCCAAAAAAAGTTATTCTTTATTTCTAAAAATGTTCGTGAAAACTTGGACAAAACCGGCTGCATGTATTGCATAAAATTTATATTAACAATCACAATTTAACTTTTTTATCATTGTTTAATATAATTATAATTTATCGTAAATGCATGGTAGCGAACATTTTATTACTATCAACAAATATATTTTAAGAGTCACACATATGATCTTACGTTTCAAAACTATAGCAACTCGTTTAATGTCTTCATTTAAAATTTGATTTAATTTTTATTAACTTTTTATTTTTTTCAACAAGGAAAATATTTCTCTATTCGACGGCGGCCATTTTCCAAATGTATATAAAAAGTTGACAAAATGTACATGGTTGCATTTTATACCAGATTTGTATTTTCGATAACAACAGATAACGTTCCAATGTAAGAAAATAGAGTTTAGAACTATCGAAGCCTTCATATCAACATAAATCAATGAAGATTATGTTATACCAAGTTCACACGGACAGTTGAATTACTTAATTCGGCTTCTGAATTACAGTAGCCAATAAACCCGTTTCTACGACACATTCGTAATTCGTTTTGACAGTTCATCGCCATGTTGTTTTTTTATTCATTATTTTCTTATTTTTTGAAATATATGTGCGCGTGTGTATGATTCAAAAATACGTTAATTATATTATTGTAACAAATTAAATAATATATTTTCAATATATTTTTATTTTTTTATAATTCTGTTTTTTATTTATTTTTTTTTTTTTTTGAACTCATGAAGATAATCACCACAGTTATATTTGCAAATTTATTTTTCTTTAAACAACGTCTCCTTTGGGTAGCCGGTGTATCTAACATCAGCTTCGCTAAAAATTAGCAAAATTTTTAGGGTTATTGTTTTATGTGTAAAAATTACAAGTTTGAAGTTCCACAAATTCGAAACTAAAAGAAAGATGAAAAAATGTTTACATATTCTCACTCAGCATAAAAAATATTCAAATAACAGGATTTGAAATCTTGATTAAAGCTATTTTTTATCTAGCCTATTATTTTAATTTGCTTACTGGTATGGTATTCTTGTGGCATTTTTTACGATTATATCTTTATCGATATGTTCATCAGTATAATTATTTAATGTGTAGACATTGTCAAATTAAATGGCAATTTATTTTTTAACGGCGTCGAATAGCAGACACTTACGTTGGATTGAAATTCTACCACCTCTATTGAAATTTCATTCGATTACGCTCTGTAAAACCAGTAACCATATTCGTCATAGTTTTCTTGAATGTAAAAAAGATAATTAATTTGGAAAAAATAAAGCCGGTTGGTTTGCTGAAGATTTTCATAAAAATAATTGCTGAAATTAATTGAGAAAAATAAGCTTTATAAATAATAAAATATAATGCTAAATTTGAGATTTGGTGGCCGCAGTAACATGCAGCAACGTTCTTGGGCGTTATTGGCGATTTTTCTTGTAAGCTGTTTTGTTGTTGTCACTAAAGTGCAGGTATTGCAAGCAGAACCTGTTCAAAAGCAGCAGTCATTAATTGAATTAAATGAAGACAATTGGCGTCAAATGTTCAAAGGAGAATGGATGGTTGAGTTGTAAGTATAAAAAATATAAAATACAAATAAAACATTAAGAGGCATGTGATTAAAATAAAATCATTTCGAGTTGCCAGATTATGTATGCATGTTTTTCATTTAACTATTTCACAGCTTTGCACCTTGGTGCCCCGCCTGTAAGAATTTGGCTCCGGTATGGGAACGTTTTGCAGCATCAGCTTCAGAAATAAATGTTAATGTCGCTAAAATTGATGTTACAACTTCGCCGTCACTGAGTGGTCGATTTTATGTAACTGCTTTGCCAACAATTTATCAGTAAGTACCTATTTGATGTTAGAAATAATTTTTTTAGATTAATATTTTGTTTATTAGTGTTAAAGATGGTGAATTTCGACAATACCGTGGATCTCGGGATGGAGATGCATTAATGTTTTTCATTAGACAAAAACAATGGTCTAAGTTGGAACCAATTTCATCATGGAAGAAACCAGATACCATACATATGTCTGTCTTGTCATATTTCTTTAAATTGTCACACACTCTTAAGGTAAGAACCTAAACCACATATAAATACTTTATTTTGGTTTGGAAATGTTATGTACTATCTACCTACATACATATGTATATGTACATAAATTGTGTGGTAAATTTCTAAGTTCGTTAAACTTCTTAGCCTTGATTGGTAACTCTTGTTGAAAATTTTTTATTTATTATATTGATTCCTTGGCACTAATCTTTAGCTTATTCATCATTCATTTAAGGATTTCAATGGTCGACTTCAAGAAGAGTATGGCCTACCAACGTGGGGTTCATATGCACTCTTTACCATTGGAACTATATTTGTCGGAGCAGCATTGGGTCTTATGTTAGTGTGCGTCGTTGATTTTTTGTATCCTCCAAAAAAAATGCAACGTCAGAGTTTTTCGGAATCAAAAGAAAATTCACGAAATGATATTGAAGACATTGCTAATGACGAAATAGAAGATGACAGGCCACAAAATGACGATGAAGATGTCGAAGATGATGAAGCAATAGATGAAGAAGACGACGATAATGAAAATGCTTCAACAGAAGATGAAAAACAAACACACAGTGAGTCCGAAGAACCAGAAAGTGAAAATAAATCAGATAAGAAACATACTGGTGATAAATCTAGTCCCAGTGAAGTACGCAAGCGTAAACCACGCAAAGCTGATTAAACATATGGACTTCTTAACTTTAAACTTTTGTTAAAAATAGCTTTTCTGCGTAAACTCTGAAAATACTTTAAATCTCTCAAAACGCACAAAATTGTCAACCACTTGGTTTGTTTATACAAATAAAATTATGTTATTTTCCTATTTGTATATGAGGAACGAAAATGTATTCAAATAATTTATACTTTGGTTTTAAAAAATAAGAATAAATAAAGACAATTGTTTTTGCCTTATATAAAAACAAAAATGGAAACATCCATTAGTAATCACATTTTAAATTACATACTAATAGTTTTTAAATTAATAAAATTTAATATTAGTTTTAAAATTATGTTTTATTAAATATGTTAAATTTGTATTAGAAATACCGACAAATACACATAAATTTTCGTATAATTTCTTTAAGCTTTATTTAACATTTTTGTAATGCCGTTCTTTTTTTTGCTTTAATCTTAACGAAACAAAAGCTTTTATAATTTAACTCATTTACAAAATTAATAAAAATGATATCTTAAATATATAATAAAAATAACACTCAATAATTTATTAAACGATAGAAACATATGAATAATAAATCTAATAAAATATGTGTAAATGTTTAATAAATTAAGAAAACTTATTTTTATGCCTGTATGTACAGATGTCGATAAAACTACGGTGTCACTTAACATAAGATGACATCGTTTCGATATCTTTGTAATATCGTTTGGTTTATTGGGTAATAGGTATTAGTTAGTAGACTCCTATTATACCCCATAAATTAAACAATACTTAGGTGATATAAAATATCAAACCTTGAAAATTCAACTTACCCAAACTCCTGTTGACTAAAACTCTAAAGTAAATCGTACGGAAAATGCCGGAGCACAATAAAATCAATTTATTTATACAAAAATATGTAAATAAAATTTATTTGTATATGTATGTACACAGGTATTATTCGGCAAACTGTGGAGATGTTGGGGCAACTCGCTTGCCACAACGTTTGGCCATCTCATCTGCCGTACAATCAGATAAATGATTAATAGCCATTTTATAAGAAACATCTCCATTTTCATATTTTTTGTTATGTTCCTCTATTTTTACCTTGGACTTAACAAAAATATCACGACGCATTTTGTCTTCATCATCAGCGTATTTTTTATTAAATTTATCCTAAACAAATACACTCCTTTATAAAAATTAAAAATATTGTACATATACATACATACTTTGTACTCTGACCATTCTTGATCTGTTACGGCAGCCATTTTAATTTGTTTATTTCTATTTGAATGCAAAAGTTTAATAAATCTGAGCCAAAGCGTATTTATTTCAAGCAGGGCATATTTATTATACAGGTGAATGTGTGCGCACAGCTAATAATTTTTTGACTTCAATTAGTTTACTGCCAAACCGTATTAAATTTGACTGTAAGCTTATAAGTATACTAAGAAAATCAGGTGTAATAATCTAAATTGCTGTCAAAATTTGCCTGTTTTCTTTCTTTTACGTTTGGAAAAAGTAATCAGCTGATCACATGGCTGGACATATTGGGCCATTCAAAGTGTATTAATAAAGTGACAGTACTTGTTTCACAACAACAAGAAGAATGATATGAACCACTATATTTACACTTTTAGGCCCTTTTATAATGAAATCCATAGTACATATAATAAGAATTTTTTGTTCTCGAAAGTCTAGCCTGAAGCTGGCAAACTACATATAAAAACAATTCTCTCAAACCGACGCTGTCAAACTCCATTTTTAACCAAGTTCGTTATAAGAGTTGTTTTTTGTATGAAAATAGTTACCAAAATGTTGGGACTTGAAAAATAGTTAGTAATAACCGAGAATTCGTTATAACCGAGTTCGTTGTATGTATGAATGTATAAAACATAATTTTCAGAAATAAAAATAAGATTTTTTAAATCGTTAACTTTGGTTTGTTTCTAAATTTAACAAAATTTCAATATTTTGCATACTGGGTCTATTTTAAAAAAATATTTAAAATAGACTTCCTATTGTTCATTGCCTTATTTTAATCATTAAATCGTAGAAAAGTTGTTATTCGGTTTGACGAATTGTTTTGACATATCATCGATTAAACCGGGATTTTGCATACTGGGTGTATTCAAAAAGATTTAAAATAGAATCCCTATTGTTCATTGCCTTATTTTAATCATTAAATCGTAGAAAAGTTGTTATTCGGTTGGACGAATTTTTCGTTTTTACGATTTGCTTTGACATATCATCCATTAAACCGGGAAACTACTGTATTATTATACTTACGTTCTCAATGGTAAAGTACTCCAGTAAATTGTATTTTTTATCAACAATGGGCTTGTTCGGAAATCCATCACTGCATATAATGATTAGTTTGCGATGTTGGTGCAAATAAAGTGGTGCTCATTTTATGAATAGAGATTTACTTTCGTTTAAAAACCCCCACAAATGAAAATAAAGTTCATGAATTAAAATCTAAATACCTACACATTTATCGCGTCAGCCATTTTTATGATGCGAGTTTAGCCGTTTATCTGTGATGCATTTCCGAAAGTACTGCGCATCAGATGCCCAGGCCCAATATTTGAAATTTGACTGGCTGACTTCCAAAACGTACCAATATAAAGTTTAAACACAATTCCACTGCGGTATTTAAATCTTGTACACATGTAAAGTTTCAAAACATTGAAACCATGCTTATTTTCACGTTCTAAATACATATTGAAAATGCAAAGTATTGTTTTAGTAAGTCAGCTGTTTGTGTAGTTTTAGCAAATAACTTTAACAAGCAACAACTTTGAAATTGATGTGCTGATTGTCATTTTGCTGCGTTTCTATGTTTCAATGTTTTTACTGCGTCGTTTTGAAACACTATACCTTGCCAGCCAGTTCACTTACATTTATAAATATGTTCATATAAATAAAAATTTCAGCGTTTTAAGACATAAATTTTGCATTTTGGTTTTTATTAATAATAAAAAGCAGTTGTTTAGTTTTGTTTATTATTCAAATTATTTAATGTGAATTTTAAATATATATCTGATTTAGGTGCTATTTTTACATCCATTTATTTGAATAGTAAAAATAGTAATGAATGGCTATTTTCCGATTGTATTTATGTATGTAAGTATGTATTACTAGTATGTATGCATTTCATTTTTATTTTTACATGCTATGGCAGTATAATTAATTATTATGTTTTTATTACTTTTTATATTTTTCACCTTTGCATAATGATGATGATTATCTAAGGCCAATAAAGAGAAATTGTAAACAAAATATAATTTCTAAACAATAAAAAAGGAAAATAATATGTTATAAAAGTGTTTAGTGAATTTTGTATGTGTATATTTGTTGTAAATTTAATACAATAATATAATGTTAGATTTCTTACATACATACACTTTTTTCCAATACATTTAAAAGCCTTAATAAAAGTATATATTAGTGTATGATCTAAAAATATTAATAAACAAAAATATATATTTTTGTATGTATATTATTACGTGTAGTTGCCAAGAGTATTTTAAAACTAAAATCAAAACAAATAATTAAAATCGTAGATATTACCAATTAATATTGTAATAATAAATATATATGTAATTTAAAATATTGATTTTGTCACTTTTTTCAATAAAAGATTATGAAATACATAAGTGAAATGCTGCTATTATAAAACGTATATAATTATAAAACAAAAAAGATAAAAAACAATTGTAATAAATAAAGAATTAATTCACTTAAAAATGCTTCACATTAGGCATCGATTTACTTTCACGTTTGCAAGTAATATTCAAAAAAATACATACATACATACATACATACATATGTATGTATGCACGTTAGCGTTTTATAAGATTTCAGACCGGATCGGCTAGATTGGCTTACAAAGATGTATCTTTTGTTGTTCAACAAACGTGTTGCGTTTTCTACCTCTAGTTTTAATAGGTTTTATTGTGTGAATTAATATATAAACCCATATACATAAATATGTATGTATTTAATATGTATACATATGAATCTTTATCAAAGTTTGTTTACTTAACAAAACAAGTGATTTCACGTATTTGTCATTTTGAAAAGCTGTAAATTTCGATCGGTCTTACATGTTTTTATGTATATTAAAAAATAATAGGTCAATAGCAACAAGTTGTATATCAGTTGAATTTTGTTATTTCAATACATTTATTTTTTCAAAAAGCAAATGTGATCTTTTTTATAAATTAAGGCTTGATTGAAAACTGTTTAAAAGTTACACATTTAAAATGTGGTTCACCAATATGAAACATTAACGCATATATGTATGTATGTATGTATGTATGTATGTATGTATGTATGTATGTATAACCAAAACTCTACATACATATGTAGTTATATACATATTTTTTTAAATATTCTATACATTTTCTTTTGTGTTTTACAAATTTTTTATATTAATTTTTATTTTAATTAAATACATAAATGTTTTCTGTAAAATTTAAGGTATAAATATAAATTTATTTCCTATACATACTTGTATTTTTAATATTTAATTTAATGGTTGTTAATTTTTAGTCCTAATTTTGAAATTTATTTATAAAAAATGTTATATGTATTAAAGTTTTCATATCATTCGTCATTTAGATAAAAGAAATAATTCTTAACAACAATTCGAACTGCATTGTTTCTTTAATTTTTTTCTTAAAATGCCTCTTATTTTTTCAATATTTAGCTTGCACTTGGTAGTTTGTAAATTAAAATAACAAAATTAATTTGCACATTTATGACCTTAATAAATAAATTTATCTCGATGGATAATCATTTTTTATTTTCTCTTGATATTTTTTACTCCATTTTCTTCTTTTTTCTATTATTACTCTTTCTAATGATCAGTTTTATCTTTCACTTAAAAATATCGTGGTTCTCCAATTCAAAAGTAGTTTAGGCTTCAGCCTTCTTTTTCTCCTTCTTCTTCTTTAAAAATGATGGTGTCCTAAGGCCCTTCTTCTTCTTTTTGTCTTTCTTGGGTGAACCGTCCGTAGAAATATCCTGAAACCGTAATAGGAATTTGCAATGAAAATATCGTTTGTGGTTTTGTTAGTACACAACAAGGCAAACATGAAATGATTAGGTTAGAAAATGATAACAGCAAAAAAATAGTATCGTTCATTTACTACAAGACTGGTATAATCCAAAAAAATTGATTCGAGAAAAATGGCTTTGAATGTTTAATGCCATTTTACTATTTTTTTTAAATAACTTTTAAACAAATCAAGGGATTTGAAAAATTAAAAATTAAACCAGATTCAGATAGTAGATGTTAATATGTTTCTCATCTAAATTGAAATTTAATTTTTATGTATCTAACACATATTCTTGAAAACATGAGGTTTAATATTTACGTTTACTACAAAAAATAGATCTCACGCCTAAAATAATTTATATATTTAAAATTTGATAAATTGATATGAAAGACTTTAGTATGACGCATGTTTTGTAGCCCTCAGTTCAAAAAACCTAAATTTTGGATTATTCAAGTCTTGTAGTAAATGAGCGATATATACACAAATAAGTTTTTTATAAAAAGCAGTAAAAAATGGATATAAATTATTAAATATGTTTTGTTAGTGTCTTACCTCTTTACTGCTATGCGAAAAAGTGCTCAAATGGGCTTCCGAGTGATCACCATTTTGTACGTTCTCTCCTACAAAAATAATAAATTTGCAAAAATTATTATACGTTAAATTTACATAAAAATATTTCAAATTGACGAGTGTTAATTTCAAATTATACTCATGTAAAATGAAAATATGAAAATAAAAACAAAAACAAAACCATGCTGTCCATTGTGAAAATTAATAGAAAAATGTATATCATGCAAATTAATAAAATATAATGTACAATAGTTTTGTATAAGTACTTATATATTATAAACTATATGAAATAATCTACATACTTTAAGTTTTATTTTAGATGAATGACTACATAAAGAAATCGTGACCATTATTTTTTGAAAATATGTGTTAGAAATATTTCTCAAGCTCATTATAATAAATAGACCGATTCAAATCATATATTAATTTCAAACGATTAACATTACTTTAAATTGGTAAATATGAATTATTGCATAATTGTCTAAAAGGTTTTTCTTTCCAATCATATGTGACAATTTTAAAAATAAAGGTCACAAAGCTATTGGATTTAACGAATGTTGTAGTACAAGATCAAATCTAGAGTTACATACATACATTAGTTTAAAAATTACAAAACAAATTTAGAAAAGTACTTAATCATAGATAATGTATAAGAAAATTGTCAAATACAACAGTAATACTTTTGTTAAATTCAACATACCGTTCATTTGCGACAAGAAAGATATTCGACACTGTTTTACATGTTTTACAAAAAAACAAAGAATCGACTGCACTTTAATAAAACAACATCATAAAACAATAATTATTCCAAACGATTACTGATTATCACATGTAGGAAATGATTTGTGGTCGGGGACCCATGTAAGCAGTTCAGATCATTTCCTACATGTGATAATCATACAAGTTGTCTACATGGGTCCCCGTCTTATATATTTCGAATATTATAGACATTATTGTTTTTTTAACTGTTTTTTAATAAAATTGCAGCATAAATATGCGATAAACATCTCTGGCATCGAAGAAAATAAGGTACATTAGGGTAATTACTAATTTTCTAAGGTAAGCTAAATTTTATACTTTCCAAAAAAATAAAAAAGTCTAACCTAATGTACATATATATTTTGTTGTTGTTCGCCTGGGGAAAACTTATGGTTTAGCTTTTGCTGAGTTGACAAATTGGCCGATTGTGTCGTTCCAGAGATCCAAATATGTATCATAGGAACGTAATATCTCATTATATATTTTGTTGCCGCAAATGAGTGATACATGAACATACATTTGTTATATGTATTTATAAAGATCGAAATTTTACTACTTACATTTTTGACATTTTAGCGGGTATATACTTTGAAATAAGTAAGTAAACTCTTTTCAAAATTGTTAAACGCATATTAAAATACCTATCTTTATTTCAGTAAATTTACTATCTATTCCTAATACACCTAAAAGCATTACAATTTAATAAATGCTGATTTGTTATAGGTTTTATCTTTTTACCCATACATTTACTGTAGTCGATATAGTGTTGGAAAAAATAATAGAAATGACCTTATTTTGGGGTATAAATTTAATTTTCTCGAAAACTACCCGATAAAATATGTATCTGAAATAAATGGTATTTAACTCTACTTTCATATACTAATTGGTCGCAGCGTTTTATCCTCCGTCGTATTTTATAGGTATTTAAGTAAAATTGGCATTGCAAAAATTGAAATGAATCATAATATTACATTGTAGACATAACGTATGATTTTTAAAAACGGGAGTAAATATTTCTAAAAAGTTAACTCTTTATTTAATGAAAAAAAAAATAAGATTTTCAAACGAAACAAAAAACAACATAAAAAATATATTCGGATAAATTTGAGAAAAATCTAATTAGAAATGCTCATTTCAAATAAAAATATTTAATTCAAATGTAAAGTTTTTTTTCGTAGACATTGATGAAATTAATTCGTCTCTCGTTCTTTATTGGAAGTTGTAGGATTTAACGAACCGACATGTAAAGTTGCTGTGCGTATGTCTTCTGATATTTGAGATATTTTTGTCTTACAATCACACATATTTCGTATTATACTATTTAGCAAAATTTCCAATTCTTGTTCGAGCATTGCTAAAGTTTGACGATATCGCATGGTATAAAGATTGGGAGGTATTGCTGATAGTGTACGCAATGGAGTTGTCATTACAGACTCATTAAAGTTAAATAGTGAATGACGGTCAGCTTCTATACAAGATTGGTCTCGACCATATAGAAACACGGACTCTGGAGCAGATAAGCATCTATGCGATGGATTTAAATGAAATGCGGTAATGTTTTTCAATTCTTTTTCACATTGTGAAGATGTGGCGAGTTCTTGAGTGATCAAATTTATTTCATCATCGATGACCTTTTCTAATTTTGTTTTAAATTCCTGCTCGTGGTTTTGTAATTTTTTAACGCAGTCACTGTTTCGTATATTGACGTTGATGTGAATCTCAATGGCTGTTGAGGCTGTAGAAGAATCACATGATGAATTTGCATCAGAGAATTGTGTTCTAAACGAAGTTCGAGTTAAGAGTGGTTTATCATGAGTTCTAGATTTTTCTTTTTTATCACAAAACGATGAAGCTCTTCGTTTTAGGGAGTTTAATGTTAATGTAACATGTTTATCTTCATCATTCCTAACGTATTTCGAAGAATGTTTCATATTATTGTGCGACCGTTGTTCACTCTCAGGTTTATGCGGGTCGTGTTCCTCATCTCCTATACCGAAATCCATGATAGACTGATGTGAGTTAATTACTTCTGGAATAAAATTTCTTTGCAAATATGTACGATATAAGTTGTCGTGTGTTGTTTTACGTGTCGATTGCAATTCAAAATTTGAGGAATTATCTCCAGAATCAGTTGTAAAGTGATCATTCTCAGCATCGCCGATATGTGAATGTGTTGCAGCTGGATAGGTTTCACTAATTGAAAGTAGCGATGGAAATTGATTTGACTGCAGATCTCCCTGATTATTATGATTATGGTTTACGCGATTACGGAAATGTAAATGAGTATCTTGATGATTTGTAATTTCCTTCGAACCATTTTTTTCTTTTGCTGTATTCAATTGTATTTCTGCTACCGAAATAAACGATCCAGCCACCTCAGTTTTATCATCACAAGATTTTGTATTTTCATAAATATTCGCTTCTTTTCCCGTTTTCGTATCACTTTCCACATTTGTAGACACAGCTGTCTTGTTGGAATAGCTTAATTGTTGTTCATGAGTGTTAGCTTCTAAATTTAATCGCTTTATGAACGCAATTACTTTTTGCCTTTGCAAATTCACTGGTGTTATAGAACATACAGGGTGCATGGAAATATTTGGTATGTAGGTTGAAGGATAATTAAATCCATAATGTGACACTGTACGATAAGGTGGTAACAAATTTGTTGTATCTAATTTTGGTTTATCATCGAGTATTTGATCATCTTCTCTTATCATCATCACATTTAAACCATTTATTATATTTTGCTCGTCGTTTCCAGCAACTGGTTCAACAACATTATGTGAAATTATTGGATATGTGTAATGAGGATAAATTTCTATTTTATGAATCATATACAATAACATTTGGGATCTTTTTAGTGAAAGGGGAGACCACCATGATTGGTTATATAAAAATGAATACTTTTTTGATAAATTCTTCTCTTCCAACTTATCAAAAGATTCACAAATTTTGTAATACTTTGGCAAACTTACAGATAGAGTTAAGGTTTTGTAACTTTGGGTGGAATCTAATGTGAAAAAATAAAATTGAAAATAATTGTGTATGTGTATGTGTTGTTGTGCGTTTATACATTTTCAATATAAATAAAACATGAAGGACGTAACACTTTTCTACAAACAATTAAACAATAAATGACACACGAACAAGTAAAATAAAAAGTAGTGTTTGTATTTAATTAAAACATAAAAAATATAAACTCAATATTTCCCATAAATTATAATATATGTAAATATTTACATAAATAATAGTAATTCAAGTTATATTTTAATAATAAATTAATATTAATCAATCATTAACGACAAGATTTTGATTTTAAATGCTTTAAGTATTTCCAATTATATTTATACATTTGTATAGGAACATTGGTAGCGACATTACAAATAAATGTGTTTAGTGTACTAGTAATTGTGAGTTATGTGTAAGGTAATGGTATAATCAAATTTCCAATTTGACGTGTACGCTCCCTCGCGGTTCTTTTATTTGTGGGTTTAACTTACATTTTTTAATTTAAACTATATTGTAGATGTAAGCATGGTTTAATGTAATGACAAATTTTACAAACAGAAATGTACTTTCCCTATGTTACCATCACACATTTAATGTGTGTAATATATTCGAGATAAATGTCAATTCGAAAGACAACTACTTCAGAAAAGCCATCATCGGTATAATTAAGAAATATATTTGAAGTCTAATTCTGAGTTTTAGTCAATATATAGTATGTATGTACATGTACATACATACATATGTATACATATTGTCGTTGCTCCGACAAGAACAGTTGTATTTTTTGTTAGGTTTTCAGAAGAGCATCGAAAATGTTATATGTAAAAATATGTAAAAAATGTTATCCTCTTTATTATGAATGAGTGTTGTTGCAGTCGTGTACAATACCACATATTTTTGACTACGACAACAACTCTCATAAACAAGGAGGAATATCATGTAAAGTGGTTGTATTTTTTACAACACTATTATTATTGTGAAATTTTTAATTGCCTAATCTTCCGTTTCAGATAATGAGAAAGTCTGCATACGACACACAATTTCCTCAGTATATTGATGTAACTCTAGGCAATCTTTAAATTTTTGTTGAACATTGTTAATATTCTCTTGAGTGGTTACGCACTCGTTAATGTTATTAACACATTCGGCAACACGACTGCCAAAGTCATCTAATTTGCGTTTATATTGTTCTAAACGGGGTTGTATTTGTTGTATTTCTTCGCCCAAAGCATTGATTTCCGCATCGACATTAGTCGCAACTTCATTGTTTATTCGAGTTACTGCTAAAGTACTATTTATTGCATTTGAGTGTTTGTCCGTTGGTGTGGCGGATGTTTTAATGCCTGATGTTGTAGGTTTTATTGAAACTTTTGTTGATATTTGCGGCATGCTTATCCAGAATCTTGGAGAACCTTTTACTAGTTTTGACTGAAATGCGTAGACCGCTGATGACCCGCTATTGCGAAAAGAAGACAATTGTCGTTTTTTAGGAGAATGTATGTATGATATGTTATGTTCATGTGGAAGAATGCTAGATGATGCAAAAGCGTGGCCTTTTCCAATTTTTGTATCAAAATTACTTTGTAAACGTTTAATTGGTGGAGTTTGTCGAGGAATTGAAACACTGCGAATATTTTCCAAAATAAAGTTTCGGCATTTTCTATCTTTATGTTTATTCAGGTTTGATTTTTTAATAAGGGGGCTAATCGATGCGGGCATATTGTTGACTGTAGTTGTTTTGTTTGATTTACACTTTGGTGTCGATGAATTAAATCTGAGTGGAGTTAAAGAACATAACCGCATAAGAGATTTACTCTTTGGTGAATTCAGTTCTTCTATTTTATTTTTATTATTTTGCAAATGTAAGGTGGTTTGTTCTTTAATTAACAATTCAAGCATAGATGAGTTTAACTTATTCCGAATAGTATTTTCTATTTTACCAAAAATTTCTTCACTTTTACATAATTCATTGGTATTAATTTTTTCTAAAATTTTGCGTTCTAGTGGTGAATATTTATCTGTATTATCAATGTATTCATAATTGGTAAAAGTAACACCATTTTCAAAATCTTTTAAAGTGGTTTCTGAACTTTTCGTCACTTTTGATACTTGCAATACGTCATTTTTAACATTAAAAATATTACTTTTAGAATGTAGATTTTTAAGTTCAGGTAATAATTGATTTATATCTTCGAATTGGTAGTCATTTGCAGAAATTTTATAACATTCAGCTGTATGATCTTTCAAAGCTGCAACATCATTATCTACAATCTTCATACAGCCACAGCCAAAAAATGATGAATTAAATGTCGATATAGTTGATTGATACTCTTCAACCAATCCATGTAATTCTTGCTGATGTACATTTGAATCGTTTGAATGTGAATATGCCGAGATTCCCTTATTTAATTTTTCTCCTTTGATATCAATAGCAACACTTCCCTTAAGATCTTTTGATGCATCCATTTTAGGCATACTATCTATAACATTTTCTCGATTTTCGGCAAAACTTACATGATCTTCCCACAATTCCTGAAATTCCAATTTACGTCGCGAACGCTCCTCACGGCTCATTAATTTTTGCGATTTTCCTAAAAAATTGTGAATTTTTACTGTATTTTCGAAATATTCACTGTTTTCTTTGATGTTGACATGATTTGTAACATCATTCATATAATTGCTGTTATTAGAATTGACACCATTATTATTAATATCATAATCCACCAACTCATCTTGGGATCTATTTCTTTCTAAAAAAGTATTATATGATTTTATATCGTAATCTTCAAATTCTCGTAAACTAATTTGAGAATTTACACTATTAGAATATAATTCTGAGTAGTTCATACGTGCTATTTTTTCATTGAATGTAGAATTTGTCGTAGCTGATAATACATCAACATTTCTTTTAGTACTTATTCCGTCTTTCTCTTCGCCAACAGGATCCATTTGGAAGGAAAATATAGAAACGGATTCATTAAGATCTGATATATTAGAATCCTTTTCAGATAATTCCTGGCTAACAGCATTTGCCGTAATGCATGCTAAATCGTTTTGACCAGAGACCGATTTCAAAAATGGGGATTTATGTTTTGTCAAATTATGCAATTTTGTTTTATATTTCATAAGTTCTGGTTTCAAACGGACAACTAATTCAAAACAATATTCACAAAGATTAAGATAACGTGGTGATGAAAAAATCTCTTCATAGGATACAGATCTTCGTAGAGGCACATATTTTTGGACATTTTCTGGATTAAATACCAGGTGTTTATGGTCTGGTTTGGGTTCTCGCATTGGTGAATTGTATCCAAAATGAGATACTGTGCGAAATGGCAATTTTAATTTGGAACAAGAAATTGTTGCAGTTCTGGCCCTGTATGAAACATCACAATTATTGTTAGGCATGTCCGCCGTTATGTTATGATCACTCTTTAAAACGAATTCATCTCTCATACTTTTAGACTTCAGGACAGATTCAAATATTTTATCACATATTTTTGGAGTACAACAAATTTGGAAATGTTTTTCAATAAGTTCTAGATATCTATCATTTGCAGTAGAATAAGAATCTTCATCGCTTTTAATTCCACGTGACGTGAAAAACGACGTGTCACCAAATTTATCAACAACCCTCGATAAATAATGATGAGGAGAATCATAAATGGACATATCTGCTAGATTACCATTACCTTTGTTTTTATGAGAGTGTGATTGAGTGAAAGTGTAAGTGGGTGCATATGTGTTAACAATATCTTTTTGGTTTTGGGAAAATAAATCATTGTTCAATGTATTCAATAGTTTTAAATTTTGATTATTTTGCAACATTAAACTAATTTCTTGATATTGATTTGAGAATGATTTTGCTTCTTCTTCTTTACCAGCATCCCCATCTTCTATGGCTGTTTGATTGTGGTTTAATGATGATGAATTGCACGTTAAATGTAATGATTCATGGATGTTAGAGTATTGTAACGTTTGATATGGTTTCATAAAATATTGAATATCTACGAAAAGCATACAAATTGAAGTAAACATTTTATAAAGTTATTACAATTGATTTATATTGTTAAATAAGATGTCATACTTATGTACTTATATGTACAGCCTCAAATAAAATTATTTTTAAATGCATATGTATGTATGTATGTATGTATGTATGTATGTATGTATGTATGTATGTATGTATGTATGTATGTATGTATGTATGTATGTATGTATGTATGTATGTATGTATGTATGTATGTATGTATGTATGTATGTATGTATGTATGTATGTATGTATGTATGTATGTATGTATACTGTATGTATGTATGTATGTATACTGTATGTATGACTGTATGTATGTATTTATATACATAATCTATCATAATCTAAAATAACCTTTTTTAACAAATAAGTTGTTTTACTTTCCATTCGCACTGATGAAACTAATATTTATTATGAACGACTAAAATACGACCTCATTTCTATTAATACTATTTCGATTAAGAATGTTTTGTAATGTAGTTAGAGATGCACATGGGGTTTAAATGTAAACGTACGCTAACATTACTCAAATATATATCCAAATAAGTGTAAAGACTTTGACTACTTAACATATTCATAATTGGGAAGGATGCACGACATTAGAATGTGCGTGTATAGTGATATATTTGAATAATGTGAACGATGTCTTTTAAGCTCATAAAAGTTTAATATTTACAAAATGATATGAATGTATATATTGTTATGCATACATCGTTAGAAGGGTAAAAAAGTGTTATTTTGATTTAAAGTTTTATCATTTATTATAGTAAACGAAAAATTCGTTACCTCGACCTGTTGGTGGTTTACGATTTGTAGCAGTGTGGGATCGTTCACCATTTATAAAACTTAGAGATGCTATAACGTTCACATTTTGATGATGGTAAAAATAAACAAATTAAATAAAATTAAATAATTACATATACATATTGGTTTTCTAAATAATGTACACAAAAATACATAATTTGAAGTTAGGAAATAAATATATATAAGTTTTAAGTCTTTGTTAAAGTTTAGCAGCTGCAGCAGTAAAAATATCTACTTAAAGGATAAAAACATGAGCTACCTTTAAGGTACGTTCATACCTATCAAATATTTGACGAGAATTTTTGTATTTTTTTTTTTTAATCTAAAATTATTTTTTAATGGCAAATAATGTCAATTGTAGACGTTATAAAGTGATATCTTCAAATATATAAGATTTTTGTGTAAATACATAAATATGTATGTACAGTGGCGGCCATATTCTATAAAATATGAATTTTTAAGTGAAATTAAATAAATTTAGGCGGTTGTTTTGTTATATTTTTAATAAATTAATGATTTTTTATATTTTATGCTAAATTTATGTCCAGATATTTTTGGGGGGTAAATTTACTTTGGAAAGAAAAAAACCTATAAGCAACAAATTAGCGGAACAAAATGTAATGTGTCGTGATCTTCGAAGGACATGTGTTACGCATAAAAAAGAATTTGTTAAAAGAGTTAAGAACTATAGTAAATATTTGATGTTATCCCAGCAAAAATAAAACGAAGTAGTTCCAGAAGAATAACATTTATAACCACTTCAAAAGTAGCACTAATTGCATTTTTTTTACCTTCTGAGGAAGTGATGTTTAAATACTTCCGAAAAAACGAAAATAATTCTATTTTTTTAAATGTTAAAGATATATTTTTATTCTTACATTTTTATGAGATAAAAAATTTTATATTTGGGCTTTTGTAGTAAATGATTATATTATCCTAATTAATGTTAATATTATTTAAGTCAAATTAGTTGTATGTATTCTATAATACTACAATTTCTCTTCCGAATAACTTCCAAAAAAGAGCATTAAAATTACTTCTTGAGAATGACTTCAGAAGTAGTGAATTTGGAATCAAATATAAAGGACATTCCTCCTATGACAAGCCTGTGTTAAAAACATCACTTCTTCAGGTCTTTTTCAGTACTTCCATGGAGTAAACTCTACTTCTTCTTTGCTTCTTTAGAAGTTCTTTTTTGCTGGGTATAGTTCACATATACCATGTGTGCTACCACTGTATATATTTATAGGAAATTTTCGTCAATTATTTGATAGGTGTGAACATGATTTAACACTACCTGAATTGAATGTCAAATATGTATTAAAGACCTTAAATACGTTATGCATGAGGTTTACTAAATGTCTAGTTGAAGAAAGTATGGCATGTTTGTCTTCCAAAATGTTGCGAACTATTTTGAGTTTTAGCATGAAAATACAGCATTAAACATTTTTTTTATTTTTTAATATTCTTTTTAATATTTCAACTGCCGAATTATGGCATTATTTGCATTCAAGTGTTAAAATAACTAATTTCTAAAAAGTTTAAATAATTTATATTTTGCTACATTTCTTGAGAAAGTTATTATCTATTCATTTGCAAGTAAAAGCTTTAATTAAACATTACAATTTTTTGTGGTTGGCAATTGTTCTTAAAGACAACCACTGCAATATGGTAATTATTGTACCACTTCTTCCTTCATTCAATTAATATGTATAAATAGAGATTTTAATTGTTAAACCTTGGGATAAAAGTATGTATTTTATTATCTTTTATTGTGAGACATTTCAACTAATATCAACTAAATCCAAAGCCTATATTTATTATACCAGAGTAAATCATATATAACAACACTGTTTTTCCGTATTATAAAACCGAAAAAATGTAAACAACGTTTTCGAACTTATGACATGCTTTTCGGGGTACGCAATAAAATTCATTTTTGAGAATATGATAATTTGTTATGTCAGGAGCATGCCTTTTATTAGTCAAGATGAGTTGAAATGAGTTTCGAAAATCTATGTCTAAGTAGTAAAATTGACAACCAGGCATATTCCGTTTCAGAAACGATAAGCAACAATTAATAATTGAAAATGCATATATACAAAAATATAATAAAAAATTATTAGAGTTCGGCCCATATTGTCTATAAAATAATTATTCAACAAAGCGAGTGATGTAAGACAAACATCCTGCGTTTGTCTTGAAGGTTTAGTTTTCAATTGTGCGACGAACGAATCAAATGTTGACTTTGATTTTAAGTATGCATATATAATACATAAAGACATTTCGGTCGAACTCTCATAATTTTTCTGCGAATTCGTTAATTTTCGTATTTATCTTACAAATAAATGTTAAATGAATTAAAAGTGAGGACTTTTAAAAAAGAAAGTAAATATCAAAGAAAACTAAATGGTTTGTTGATTACACAAATAAAAATGAAAACAAAGAAATGTAAAAAGAGTGTATTTTCGTTTGATCTACTTAATATTTAAAGATCAAATATAAAAAATTAACTCACCTCACTTTAAATATGCATTTTTTAACAATTTCAATAAGATTCAATTGTAGAAGAAATGTAATAGTTGATTTGATATTTTGATTGTTATATTTTCTTTCCTAAGCCTAAAATATCCTCAGATCGTTTTTCGGTCAAATCTTTTACAAGGAAAATAAACTTATTCCTTTTTTATGTGCTTTTCTTAATAATTTTAAATATAAAAAAATTAAAATCTAAAACTATTTCACCAATTTACTTTTTCTTTTTAGAGCGGGCTAAAATGTGTTTAGGAAATAAAAAGGGAGGTACACAAAATGATGTTATATTTAGAAATTTTGACAATTGTGTTAATTAAAAAATAAAGCGATTTTCAAAAAAAAAAATTTAAAAAAAAAATAAGAAATGTAAAATCTTACGGCTATATTCATAACGAAATCATAAATGCATAATAACGGGATGCAGACATTAGTATGTATACATTTTATGTGTTTTTTGTAGAGAATATTAAATAAATTTATAATGAATATTCTTTTAATTTCGTAAAATGCCACATTATTTTTAGAATTACTAAAACTTCACTCGTCTTATTACGTACTTCGGAGATCGTTGAAAACGGGTTTGAGTATTTAAAAAAATTTTTCAACTTTTTCAAAGGATAGAACTAATTTTTGTAGCACTTAACTCAATGGCGCTTTTTTAAGAAAAAAAATATTGTTTAAACCTTTTAAGCGTGTAATTAAAACGCATTAAATTGAATACGTATTAAAGAAATCATGAAAATATCCCTTCTTTCTTTACTACAAATTCAATTTAATGCGTTCTAAATACACGGCTAAATTCTAATCAAGTTGTCATAAGTGGAGGAATGAAAAATTGCACCCAAATCACTCATGTAACTCTACTATAGGAATTGTAATATTTCACTATACTTATTTTGGTATTCCCTTAGGATTTCAAAGAAACGTGCATTTCATACAATAATATTAATGTTAAAATCATGCATGTTTCACCAGTTTATTATCGGTTGAACCCATGAATCTAATACTTTTTTGCACATCTTTTTTTGCTCGGTTGCATACAATTTGTAATTTCTAAAGTGAGACAAAAAGAATTGTTATTATATTTTTTTTTTTTGTACATAACCCAGCAAAAAAGTTAAATGATGATGAGATATTTTCTTGATTTCTGTAGTAGATATTAAATTTAATACCCCAGCAAAAAAATTTTAAGTTGTTCAAGAAGAAAGTATATTTTCCTGATTTCTTTAGTACTTATTCAATTTAAAGTGTTTTAAATACATGCCTGAATGCTAATAAATTTGTCATAAGTAAAGGCATGAAAAATTGCGTAAAATTCATTCATGTAACTCTACTATAGGAATTATAATATTTCACTATAATTTTGTATTCTCTTAGGATTGAAAGGAAACGTGCAACACAAATTTTATTAATTTTTTGTATTTAATATAAAATTAGTAATATTAAGTCAATTTTAATATCTTATTTAATAAGAGAAGGAAAAAACCAAGTTGACTGACTGCTTAACGGGTTTTTAAAAATGCCCATTATATTTTTACCCTGAATGAATTTGAATGGAATTCAAAATCAGTCATTAATGTTTTATTTTGTTAATATATATTATTTTTATCAATATAAGGCAAAAAATAATTTAAATATTAATAATTAATTCATAATACCTTCAATAATGCATGAGAATCATAATGTTCATTGGTTTTAAGCACTATTTTTCCAAATACGAACCCATGCTCGCCAATATCAAGCTAATGTAAAAATCATGCATGTTTCACTTAAAAAATAACCAGTTCATTACACTGTAAGTATGTCAAAAAGACACAGAAAAACGCCGTGACACCTAAACTTAATTTGGGTCGTAGAATATCGTGACATACTCCGTTTTGTTAAGTTGGGTCAATGTCTGTTCTGTAAATCGATTCGGTTTCAAAACCGAGAAGCTTTTAAAACCAAGTTACAATTACATTAAAAACGCAAAAAATAATTATTTAATTTATTTAAATAAAATTAAAATCGATTTACTTTCGACTAGGAATATGTCCCGATTTTGGCCCAACTTTTCAAAACGGAATAGGCTACTAGATTCTACGACCGAAAATTAATTTCACGTGTGTGTCGTATTTCTGCGTCTTTTTGAAAGTTGAAATTTTACGTACAGTATAATCAGTGGAACCCATGCATTTACTACTTTTTTGTACATCTTTTTTTGCTGGGACGTACTAAATTCGTCATGGTCATGGTTAAATTCTGTCATTTAAATTAATATTGTACATAAGTGAAGAACTCAGTCTAATTATCGAATTATCATGGGTTTTAAGGGACACACAAATGTTTCAAACAATCCTGTTTCGCCTAAAAATTAACCATTTTTGTATCTTAATGACAAACATTCGTCAATGGAAATTTAATGTTTCAGAATAAACATGTTTTTCGTTATGAATATAACTGTAAATGCTTTTCGTTTTTTTTTTAATTAAATTCATTGAATTAACAAATTAAAATTATTTCTTTGGTACGCTCAGTGGAAAAAACCAGATCAAAAGTAAATAAAAACTGCAGCTATTTTCGAAATTTATGAAACTATTAAGTGCGTTTGACTACAATATTGATATACAAAGAGTTGGAACATAAATATTAAAGTTTTTGAAGACTGAAGAGTAGAATTAACTGATGACTAGTAGTAGTGTAGACTATCTTTTAACAATTATCTTTTAATACACGCTGTACAACAAATTGGTTCTGTGAAAAAATAGCGTTGTTAAAATTTAGCTTTAAAAAACCTTTAGACTCTATAAAAATATTATAGAAAGCATATCAAAGACGCATAAAAAATGCTCATTTCTAAAAACTACGATTAAAAAATTATCAGATTTTACATTGTTATTATCAACTAGTGTAAAAATTTTGTGGATAAAAAATAAGAAGGATATAAAAAATAAAAAAATAAAAATAAATATACACATAATAAGATAAAAACTTAATTTAAATCGCCAATTATTAAAATTTAAACAACGTAAAAAACAAAGTTTTGAGACAAGACGCTTTTTGAATTAAATTCAAATTAAACAAAACAAGTGCAAAAAATTTGGATTTTTCAATAATATAGAAAACACAGACTTACCATCGCTCAAAACTACTTCTGGTTGACTGGGAACTGGAGCCTGTTCGGTTTGTATTCTCATAACTTGGTGTTCTATATTTAAAATATGAAATGTAATATAATATAATAAAGATATTCAACGATTTTTTAGAAATTGTTCTTACCTGAAATATCTTCTGGTTCTGATTGACTAACGGCGGCAGTTGTAGTTGTTGTGGTAGTTGTAGTTTGTTTAGTTTGTTGCTGTGCGCCTGATGTTTGTAATGAACTTAATGCTTCGGATTCAGAGAAATCGGTATCAGTGTCTATAATAAATATTAAGTAAATACAAATTTACAAATGTTTTCACATTAAAATTTTAACTTACATTCACCATGAATACTTTTCTTCTTGCGTTCCACTGTACGCTTGTATTCATTTAATTCGTCATCAGTTACATTATCAAATGGATTTTTAGCATACGGAGCTTTATATACTGTTGCATTATGCTGAAAGCCACGTTGTATAATGCCCTTTGATGCAGCGCCCATTAAAACAACATGATCACCGGCTGAACTAACAGTAGCATCTTTAATACGATTTGCCTCATCCCATGTAACACCTTCTAGAATATGTGACTGAGGACCTGCTGATATTTTATCCGCACGGCGATTGTCCTTAATCTTTAATAAAACAAACGGTTTCAAAATTGATAACAAAATGTATTTTTTACGTTATATACCTGTTGTTGAACTCTTTTAAATTCCTTAGGATTCGTATTGACTGGCACAAATTGTAATGGATCGTCAATGCGCACAGGTGTTGAATGAGTCGGCGAACCTTCAGCAACCCACTATTTTTTATACATTTCAAAATTTCGTTTAAATTTTATTAATGTACAACCGTTCAAATATATGAACCAACAACGTTGCGTACGAAAATTAAAATGGAAAGAGAAAGAAATGTTTTGCTTAGTTTCATCCAAACCTATAGATTCGGCTTTATACAAAAAATAGCTTACAATTCAAAAGAATAGGTCGAAAAAATAATGTACTTAAATACAATCCACATATATAATTGCATGAGTTAGTTAATTAATAAGTTTTGTTTATTTTTTTAAATGTTGAGATTTAATGAATGGCAAAAAATCACGTTCAAAGTGTTAAAAATTATAATCATATTTCAGAATAACAATCATATACATAGATTTTACTTTAAATAGAATTAGCGACAATGTTAGTCATTACATTAAATACCGTGAAAATGAAAATCAAACAAACAAAAATGTATAATTTTGTGCCTAAAATAATAAAATTATTAAGAGCGAGAAAATTTTGATAAAAAAAATAAAATATTTGTCATACCAATAAAAATAATGCGAAAACATATGCATGCAATAAATTACGACATGAGTAGGGTTGATCTTTATTCGATATCAAAGAAATTTGTTTTAGTGCCTACTTTTTTATTTTAATGTTAAAACAAACCTTTGGGATAATTTTAAGTTATAAAGAAACAAACGAACATTTGATCAATTACATTATTGCTTTAGCACTAAAAGCCAATTGGGAACAAAAAATTTACACTAATAATGAAAAATTGTCGCCTCGGTTAAATTATTTATTCGATATTTAAGAATGTTTAAAATTCTTAAATTATAGCATAATAGTGCAAAAGGTTTGGATTTTATTTATTTATTCAAACAAAGTAAAAACAAATTTGTTTATTTTTTTTTAATTTTGAAACATTTTTTCTTTCTCTTTCGCATTTCTCTTCGAATAAACCAGTTTTTAAGTGAAAAATACGACTGTAAACCTACCATGTTAATATTTTAGGCACAAAATTATTTAAAATTAAAATAGTTATGTTTGATTTTTATCTATTTAAATAGCAATTTAATTTCGATACTTTATTGAATATCAAGGACTATTACTATTATAAATATTTTAAGGTATACGAGACATACAAAGCATTAATATATCTGTATATTATAAATGATTACTTATATAAATTGGAATGTCATTTTAATATATGTATACGAATAAGAAACAACTTTTTCTTTAATTTAATATCATATTATGTATTGAAATATTTTATCAGTTTATGTTGTTTCTTAATTTAAAGCAATAAAATTAAAAGCCAAAGAATAACAAATTTTTATTTGTAAAATTACTTGGACTAACAAACGCTGATCTTTCACTGAAATTAAGAAATTTAACTAAATGTTTGTGCTTTAAAAGGAATGTTTAATGGTGATGATTAAATAAATTGATTGATATAAATGGTTTTAATAAGTTATATAAACCACCAAATAAATGTGTTTCATTGTTTTTGATTGAATACTTTATCTTAATTTTGATTTTCTGTTTGTGGATTATCTTCAAATGTAATAATTTCTACCTTGGTTATCTTTTTGGGGTCTGGAGTGCCAGTTTCTAAAACTTCGACTTTTTGATATACATTTGGTGAATTGAGCCAACGGCTACGATCTCCACCTTTGCGCAAGTCGCCCTTTTTCCAGATACTAAAATATTATAAAATAAAACATAAATTTAAAAATATGCAATATTTTGATGTTGTTAAACAACCTACCCTTGACGGAAAAGTTCTTCCTCTTCTAATAAATAACCCAAAGATGATACTGCAGGTGGCAACTCAACGTCATTTTTAGGTTTAGGTGGATCGGATTTTATCAATGGATGGCGATAAATATAGCCAGTGCGATAGCCTGCATTATCAAGCATACGCATTAAAGCCTCGAATTCAGCACCGCCCACACGCCATTTAGGTGCTTGACCTATTACTTTTGTTGTAGTTTCGACAACTTCCTTTTTCTCTTCTTCTGACTTGTTTGAATCAGTTATTGTGGCAGCAGCAAATTTCTTTTCCAAGTCCTCTGGAGGACGTCTTGATTGATCGTAAATTATTTTACGTGATTCTTCAGGAATCAAAACCAGATTATCCAAACCAACTGGCAGTAATTTAAGTTGAGTTTCACAAGCCTGAACAATGTGACAGGCAGCAAAAAATGCTTCTTCAATTGTTTCTCCACAGCACAAGGCACCGTGATTAGTCAAGAGCATAACCTTTGAGTTGGGACCCAAATTCCTAACCAATTTATTTCGCTCTTCTTCGTCATGAAGATAACCAGTGTATGAATAAGTTGTTAATTCGCCCAAAACACATGCATCCTTAGTCAAAGGCAGTAAACCGGTTTTTAAAGACGATATAGCTACCACTGGGCTGCAGCCAATATAGATAGCGCAACGAATATCTGGTCGTGCAGCGTGTACCACAGAATGAAGAACAAAATCTTAAAGGCAATCAAAAAAAATATTAATGTTCATTAAGTATTCGTATCTCACAATAATATTATAACTTACGACTTTTATTGACACCAAAATTTGTAGTGCCTTGTTCAACAATATTCCCTTGCATATCAACTTTGTTGAGCGATGAAGCAGTTATCTCGTGGTACAACAAGCCAAAAGGATTGACCAAGAAATATTCCTGATCAACTTTAAGGCGTGCAGTAATCTGAGCACCTAAACCTTGGGTCCATCCATATAAATCTAACAAGCGAAAAGTTGCAGCCAATTTGCAACGGAGAATTTTTTCACCTTTTGCATAGCCCATTGACTCTACACCACGTATGTCATTAATGGGCAACATACAGGTAGAAGTCTTAAAAACGCTACCAACACGCGACGATGGCACACCAACTATATCAGACAGTTGTTGTAGTATTCCAGCTGCATTTCCGCTATCACGAGCACAGTCAACAATACGTTCTAATTCTTCACGGAAGAGTTTTGAACCCATTATAGCTTCAACGCGCTTACGACGTTCCATTTCACGCATATCCTAATGAAAATATATTTAAAATATAACTTTATTTTCACATCTACTAATGTATACTTTTATATATTTTAATTTGAAATTAACAATACCTGTTCTATATCGGCAGGTCGGGCTTTGCTACTTTCTTCATCTTCGGCCGCTGACAAATCAATGCCATTCTGCGGTGGTTGTTCAACTTCAGTCATATTTATTGGATGAAAACTGAATCTATTTTATGAAATAATTGCTTTAATAGACAGGACACAGCAACAAAAATGTTAGCCTGAAAAATAAAATATAGTTTTAATAACCTTGATTTTTTTTAATAAATATTTATTAATTATAATCTGCAAGCAAACACACACCCTGTTACTATCTTCGTTGGCGTCTATATGAAAAGTGTCGTCATCACAACGGACTACCGCACAAAAATGTCTTCTACAAACTCAATTAAGAGAGTACACATAATAGAGAGAGAGAGAGAAAAACAACTAAATACACCAACAATTGCATTAGGGGTTACAGGGTGGAATTAAAAATTTTACTCTATAAACATCTAAAAGTATGACCTCAACATTCAGAAACAAACAATATTAATGAACAAACATAAAAAAGAAACGGCTTATATACTCGCAATGACATAAAAATGGGAAATCATAAGAAAGCGAAGGGAGAGATTTGTAATTGTCTTTTCAACGGAGGAAATTTTGAATTTGTGATATAAATAGGGGTTTATTTATTACAAACAGGGTATTAAAAATATTTATGCAATAAAATATTATTTAAGTCGTATGGGGAAATGTATGTCAGAAAATATTTTGCCATCTTTAAATCTAAATTATTTTACTAAAAGTAACATTTCTTGAGATTTATGTTATTAATGACACACTATAAGCAAATTTTAGTGTAGAACTTATAAAAATTAAGATACTTTTCCAGAGATATCTTTGACTCAAGGACCGTTTTTGGATTTATTGTGCTATTTATTAATTATACTATTTTTTCCTTAGAATTTTCAAATTATCAGTCAATCATTAGTTTGATACCAAGGTTAATAAAATCGGATAAATAGGTTAGAAATTAAATTTTTATTTATTTATTTTTTTTTCAAAATGGGACCTTTTTTGCTCAAAATAAAGCTTATACGATTTCCTTAAAGGGCTTTATAGTCCCATAATGGGATGCGAGTTTGATATCTATAAAAAAAATATTAAAAAAAATTAACTTAAGAATAAGATTTTTTCAATATTTGGCAGTTAATTTTACCCTAAGGGCCAATTTTGAAAATTAAAATTAAAAAAAAAATATTTTTATTTATTTTTAAGGGCCCATTTTGAAAATTAAAATTAAAAAAAAAAAATATATAGAAATGTTTTTTGAAACAATGAAGAAATTTCTATCTGAACTCCTTTGGACAATTTTTGCTAGGACCAATGGTGAAAAGTTACACTCACACCCTGTATGAGCAAAATGTCCAACTTTGACCCCCTTAAGTCCGGCAGTTCCTTACCGATAGAGCTGAAAATTTGTGCTTGGCCTACTATCCAATAGTACTAACCTTGGTGCAAATCCAAATTGGAAGACATCGATTTTAAAAGTTGGGTAACTTGACACGAAATTGCCGATATCTATATAGTGTATTAACACATTCATTATTATCAACATTTTTCGAGGGTCACAATAACCTATTGTTTACAAAACTATTGAAAATACGGATAACTTTAATTAACATCTTAATATCTACATAATTTTTCATTGACTTTTATCATATCAATGGGGATTTTATTATTATTATAATTATTATTATAATTATTATTATTATTATTATTATTATTATTATTATTATTATTATTATTATTATTATTATTATTATTATTATTATTATTATTATTATTATTATTATTATTATTATTATTATTGTTATTGTTATTATTATTATTATTATTATTATTGTTATTATTATTATTATTATTATTATACAGGAGTTAAAACTTGTAATATATAAGTATTGGCCTAGGAAGGTTTTTTATATTACTTAGAAATGGTAAATAAAGTAGATAATATTTTTCAATTCGTTCTCATTGTGATCAATAGTAAATTTAAATTTTCGCAAATTTGGAGCAACGACAAAAAAAATTTATGAACATAATTTGGTATTTTTTGTCAACATTAAAAAATATTATTAAAATATGCTGACGCAGGGATAATGTGGATGATCATGACACAGTTTGAAGTCCGTTGCTGATCTGCAGTCCGTAGACTATCAAGTCAGGGAAATGCCGATTAACAATTTAGGACATGACCACCACTATTGCCAAAAAATCGGAAAAGTAAAAATATCTTGTTTATTGTTAAAGATTTTTCGATATTACAATGGAATGTATGTATATTTCTGGAACTGGGTTAATTATTTGTTCAATTATTTATACACAACGATATTCATTAAGAGCAAACCATTTGTTTGAACTATTTCGAACCATTTAGTTAGTGTTAACGCCAGAGAAAGGACCAACACTGCTGTATGCTGATGAAATTTGGCACATAAACCATTTTTATCATAAGGATGAAGCCCTAGGAGGGCCGAATGTAGGAACTGGAGGGAAGGAGATTTTTAGAAGACCACCCTGATTTGCATGACAAGGACGGTAGATGTTTTTAGTATGTTGGGTCAAGACAAATGGGGACAAGACGAAATAGGAACATTGGTAAAAAAAGACATTCGTTTCGGACAGAAGACATCAGTTGTAGAGATCAGTGAGAGTAGAATTTACTTTGTGTATTGAAGAACGCGAAAGTTCCAGATAGCAGGAGTTATAGAGGGAATGATAAATTTTCCTACGTAAATAACTATTTGAATTGTATTTTGAAACAATTTACATACATATCGTCGCCGAAAAGACAAACGGCAAACAAATGTATAGCATCAAAACAAATGTCCCCACAAAAAATTGGACTCCACCGATCAAAATTATCGATTTTATTGACAAAAAACAAAAGACAATAACATTTATGAAGGTAAAAAGAACAATTTATCCAGTTTTATATACGCCATTGCCAACTATCATAACAAATGATAGGTTTCACTATTAAACAATTTGTTTATTTAATACAATAAATCGCGTTGATAGAATCAAACTTTTTAATTTAAATAGTTTTTTGCTTCTCCTGTAAAATTTAAAAAATGTTAGATAGGGCCGTTTGGGTTTTAGGTGACGATATATAGCTTTCCAAACATACGAGTAGAAATACTTGTACAGTAATTTCTATTATAATTTCCGCTCAATTTATCTAAAAAAATAAACAAATCACAACTATGTGTCTCAAATAAACAACAAAACAACTAACAGTGCAAAATTTAGCCATAGTATATTTAACAATTTTTTAAAATTTTTATGTTTCATTTTTACTGATCTAGTAAGTTTTCAACAAATGTACGACTCTTAACATACGGACTGACGGGGACAGGTGAAATAATGGACCGAGTTCAACCATTTGTTCTTGGTCCGAAAAACACGTATGGTCCAAACTTCATCAAAATTATCTTAAAATGGATGGACATGTCATGTCTTAGATGATTCTGAGTCGATCCGTATACTTTAAGGTGGATGTAGAACCAATATTTTTTGTGCGTTACAAACATTAGCACAAACGCATAATACCCTTCCCACTATGGTAGTGTAGGGTATAAAAATTAAATAAATAACTTAAATAAATAATTAAAACAGTCTTGGCAGAATACAGGTATTTTTATGTGCTTATTTATGTTTGGTAATTACGCATGTAAGAATATATATTTTTAATAATGATAGTTTTAATTTCATTTAGTTTTTTGTTTATCCTGTGAAAAGTGTGGTTTTGTCTGAGTTGGATTTTTTATGCCAAAGATCGATTTCTTTTATGTACAGTGATATTGTACACCCAGTGGATGGTGTTAATATACATAATTTAAATATATGTACGTATACGTAATATACATACATATGTATATACACTCTTTAACTGCCCATAACAATTAGCCGTGCAGCACGCGAGGACATTTGTATGAGAAAAAAAAATAAAAACTAACAATAAAAAATGTCAATGAACTGTGCTGTAAAAAGTTTCGATATTTATATTCAATAGCGAAGTGACAGTTATTTTCTTCCTGCACACACCCTTCTTCAATAAATGTAAAGATTATTTGCTTACAAACATTTGTACTTTCGTATTACTCTCTTTATAGATTTTGAAAAATAAATAACAAATAATAGAATGATGTCATGATTAAATCACCCCCTTAGTGTGCTTTTTTCAATTACAAATAAAACTGCACCGAATTCCACTAAATTTATAATCGTATTTAAATTAGGGGTATAAACACTATGTAGTAGCTAATAATATACTTATAGCGAACATAGTAAACCTTATAAAGTGATTGCATTTTTGAAAACAATTTACAAAGTCTTTATAATCTACATAGTTTAAGAAATAATTATGCAATTTTTTGACAAAATTTAGGTAAATTTAACAAAAATAACTTATATAAATTTTTATTTAAATATTTGTTTTTTATTTAATTACGGGTCTGATCTTATATAGTTATAATTACATCAAAACGCGTACCTTTTAATCCCTTACTAAATGCTAAAATTCCGCAGATTGCTAATTTTTTGCCAAATTTTCCTGGGGTATTATTTACATTCAACAATTGAAACTAACGTAACACATTTTTAAGATTAGTTTTTTACTAATACCAATGATGCAAGGAATAGTTTTAACATTTCATTAACTATAATATGAATGTGATAAATATTTACATATGTACATCTATATTATAAGTAGTAAATCTTTAAAAACATAGAATATTGATGAAACAAGAAAAAAATATAAGAAGGAAATTTTCACCATATTCACTACAGTCATGCGCAGAGTAAATCCATACATATTAAGATATATTTTTATGCATTAGGGGTGTAACCATAAATACACGTGATACAATCAAAAAATTATATTATTTTAACTTTAAATATGTACTTTTGGATTCAACGCTTAACGCATTTATTTAGGTATGGCCGTTACTCATTTTCGTTTTATTTTTTATGTTTCAAGCTTCGCTCCTACTCTGATATGGTTCAAGTAAAGACATAACGTTAGTACGCAAACGTGACAAGTCCTTTTCAGAAAATGTTAGAGGAGAAAATACAAAACGTAATAACTTTATTTTTGTTTTAATCTGTAAACGCAGTTAGTTTTCTTCTCTCGTTAAGAAACTTTGGAGACTTGTGATGTTTTTCTGCTTTTCCTGTAGAACATATTGAATAGTATTTGGCACGTTTGCGTACTAAGCTAACGACATGAAAACATAAGCAATGGTTTGTAGTGCACTATAACATTTTGTTAGCAACGCTTGTAGCACCCACTCTGACATCAGCCTACTCAAATTGTATAATTTTTACCCATTTTATCGGACCCAAGTTCATATTTTTAAGTGATTTTGCAAAAATGGCACCCGTAATTTTTTTAATTTTAAATTTTTTCATTCCAAATTTATCTCTTATCTCCAATTTTCATCTTATATATTTTACTAAAAATGCCTGAAGTTATATCCCTAATAAAAATGTACGTACATTCATACATCCATATTTATATACATAGGTACGTATGTGTGTACAAAAATAAATGACATCATTGATTTTATTTATTTTTTTTCAAATATTGTTTATTTATATGAGAAATTGAGTCTTGTAAGTAAGAATTTTAGTAAACCTACATTTTACCCATCGTTATACTTATTTTGAATTGTAATAACGGCGATTTGTTGAACAAAACATTGTTGAAGCAAATCTATTTTCTATAAATTGGTCTTACCAAATATTAGGTGTGAAGAAGTCAATTTTATTGATTTCTAAGTTTTTACCGCTTTCATAGTCAATAGTACGTTAATACAAAATTTTTAATATACATACATGTGTAATACAAACGTTAAAGTAACATTTTAGTAATAAAAATCAAAGAGTACGCTTTAAGAGAAAAATAAAAAAGAAGACGAATGAAAAACAAGTATATCAAGTAAAACAACATTAAGTGTACAGTTGAATCTGTAACACCACTATTACCACAATTTTTTTTTTACTTTTTATGCAGCATGTTAATAAATAAATAAAAAAACAAGCACTTAAATAACCCTAACACTTTTTTATAGAGTTGCCACCGATAATATTACTAATTACACATGATGCATTACTAAATTATACATCAGAAGTCAACTTTTCCAACTTACAGAATATTTTGGCTATAACTCCTTGGTTAGTTTATGCTGGTCATAAGTTGTATACATTAATTCATTGAAAATTGATTTAAGCGCATTACCTATAGCAAATTTATGAAGTTGAAATCTATACATACATACATACATATATTTTATACGAACCTGCAAAAGTATTATTAAAATACATATTTCAATAAAAATAATACATATTACAAATGTACTTAAACCGATATTTTAACCATTATTAACTTTATATGTACAAAATTTTCGGACGCTATTACAAGAAAATAAATAATCACACTTTACTCGGTATGTGATTTTAGATTGTGGAAATATGTACTATGTATGCTTTACTGTATGTATACAAACGATTATGTTTGTGTGTCTATATGTATTAATGTGTAAATAAATTCACTTTCTATACATAAACAATGACATTTATACACAAACATGTATTTATAGAATTTGTATAATTTTATGTGTCACCATTTAACAGTTTTCTATTAAATTTTTGTCTAGAAAAACATTTTACCATAAACAAAAATAAAAAACCAACAATCTCGTCACGAAAGTAGTTTATTTTGGGTATGAGTAGGTTATTGTCAAATAATTATATTTCCGTTAATTTCTATGTTGATTTTTACATTAAATATTCATAGTTTAGAAAAGCCGGAAGATGTTTTTACACACATACATAGTATGTATTTATATTATTTTGAAAATGTACATATTGTATTTTCACTTGTTATAGATTAACGATGTATTAACAAAATAATACTTTTATATTTAGCATAAAGCAAAAACAATCGGGACAAAAATATAAAATAAACCACAAAATATGTATATACTGGCGGCAATGTCGGTTTAAATAATTCAACTCTAGACTAAATAAATGATAAACCACTGAGTCGGGGATAAATTTACATATTATAAAAAATGAAAACAGTTTATACTAAATAACTCTATATTTTGTTATTATTCTTTAATTAATAACAAAAACTCATTCTCACACGATCTTGAACAGAAATCTCAGAGAATTTGTAGATTTCGTAAACTACTTATGCCCATATAAATTAAATTTTTCCTACATAATTATTTTTGTCCTATATACATGTATACATACATATGCATGTATGGTTGGTGATACTTCTACTTTCTTTTAACAAACTTTTACATACATACATACATACATACATACATATGTATAAATATTCAGCAAATTTAATATTGATAACACGTTTCTTACATGATTATGCGGTAGAAGTTGTTATTTGTATGAATATATATAAACAATTATATGTACATATATTTATATCTTTGAAAAGACATAAATGATGTACACACATATGTAGTTTATTATTGTTTATTTACTCATATAAGTAACATAACATTCAAGGCCAAACTAGAATTAGCACACAAAATCATATGAAACAAGTAGGAAATTATAATCGGGCTGGACCGACTATATAATACCCAACACCAGTTGTGAGTTTATTTAAAATGTGATTTATTTTTATATATCGGCTATGGTGATAAGTGTGAACGAACCATATGTCAATTATAGACGTTCAAGCCAATTTCTGAGGGGAACTTTTTTGGGGGACTAGGGTTAAATGAGGCCCAATCACTGTTGCCAGATTTGACGATTTATCATTATCATTTTGACGATTTTCAGTCAAAATTACCTATTGACGATTTGACGATTTAAACTCAATATTTGACGATTTTTTAAAACAGGATTTTTGTACAAATTTTTATAAATTTTATCTATTATTTAATAGAAAATCGAAACATATTATATTATAATGCTTATGAATAGAGGTAGAATGTCCATTGATCAAATATTTGACGTAAAAGCGAAACCAGAAGTTTTTGAGAATTACTTTTTATTTGACCAGCACTCAGGGTATGACCGGTACTCACGCTGTGCATTGTGTTGGACAGATAATAACAACTAAAATTGTCAAAATTGATAAAAATGCCTCGATTGTTAAATAATACATAATACTTATACATTATTATTAAATAGAAATTTGTAACCTCTTCTGGCCTAGTATGATTATATTCCGTACTTATTATAACTAGTTGGTGATGAGAGCAATGATTTTTATTTAAAATTGTTGCATTCGGAACTGATACTGTGGAACGGTTCCGAAATTAGTTTTTAAATCAGCGATTTTTGTTCGATTTCGTTAACCACAGAACTAGGTCTCGAGAAGCTTTAGAGAAAACACACCACCTTGTTTCTTGTTATAATTTTGAAATGTTACTTACAATATTTTCAGAAAACTTCGTGATGTTTTTGGAACATTCAATCATAGGTATTTTTTAAACCAAATTGTTAAACTTAAAACTTTGTTAATTAGTATGGATATAAAATCCCAAGTTTATTTGAATATGTATTAGGGCAATGTATAAAATATATTTTATAATAAACAGGTAAACACATTTATAAAAGAAATCCAGACAGATTAATAACAAATGTACAAAGAAAAACAATAATCGCCAATTTTAACGAGTATGTTGAAAAATTTCCCATTATTAAAAAAGATTGTAACCAAGTGCGTAAAAAGGAAGATTTTTCGACAGCGTGCCTACTTACCGTTCGATGGTAACAATACTGTCTCTGTCACACTCGTAAATTTTAAAATATTTCGTGCTTTAAAAATTTATTTTGCGGTAATTATAAAATAAAAACCCTTCAATTTATTATTTAGGTTTTACCAATTTTATTTAAAAAAAAAAATATTTTTTATTTAATTGTTATTATGCACTTTAAACCTTTTTCAGTGTAACAACAGATATTTCAACACACGTACACACAAAACATCTAATACAGCCCAAACGTAGTGCAATCAAAGGCAGTTCAATTTCAATTGAGTGAAGGAAATTTCAAAAGAAAGAGATGAATTGAAAAAACCAAATGAAATATAGAGAGCGCCTGTGCAAGAATAAATGTTGACAATTAAAAAACAGCGTTAAAGCACAAACCCATAGCACATTTCAATGTAGTCGGTCTACCTTGTACAAATCAAATATATAAATATTTTTGAATCTCCTTGTACAGTAATTATATTAAATTGAAATAATAATTATATAAATAATTGGATAAAGTTTTAAATTAAATATGGTATTCTTTAATTGAGCCATGATAGTAATATTAGAGATCGATTATATGATCCATACTTTAGAACTATTTTATACATCTTGTAGATGCAACCATGTCTGTTAAAGAAATACCCTTTGCACAACATTGTACATCAAAATGGAATAAATACATATATATATCATATCTATAGTCCTATTAAAACTTCATAGGTATCCTTTTAAATTTCAAAAATTTTTATATGAATTGTAAAACTTTTCGCTGATTTTAATAAAAACTATCGGTTTTGACGCGTTTTAAAAATACATGGTTGTTAACACTGATTTGAGATATAAATGGAAACAAACATACAAAACTAAATAATTTTTATGTCAATTGCAATATTTTAAATACATATTTTACTATTTATTAATAAATTTTATATTGCAAAAGTTTCAATAGCATCAAGTTGATATATATTTTATAGAAATGTAACCAGTTTCCAAACGAAGGAAATTTTTTATTTTTTGGCAGCAACGCCCATTTTCTTTCATTTAAATTTGTTGCAAATGCATGACTAATTTTAAATCACATACACTAAATTATCTCATCAAATCCTCAATACACATCCTTAAATTTGAGTTTTTTGTTGTTTGATTTACAATTTTTAATATATTTTATTCACAATGTACAAATTATGTATCTTAATTAGGAACATGAGAAACGACGACGCCCGATTATGTCATAACTACAAAATACACACACACTAGCTTAGTACAAAGCCAATAAAAAAAAATAACAATTAAGTTTTTTATAAAAAATGGAGGCGTTTGCCGGTGTTTTATAACTTTTTATAGCGCTTACTTTTTTTATTTATAACTTCCTTTTTATTTTTTTAAATCCAGGTTTTTACTCGGTATTGTACGTTTTTAATTCACCCGCAATATATTCGTTCGTTTATACTTCGCTGTTATTTCTGTTGTTTTTATTTCAAGTTGATTAAAACACAAATTTCCCCTTATCATTCAAATTTTTCGAAACCTAATAATGAATATCCCAATTTTCTTGCTTTTAGCTGTTTCTCATTTTCTATTGCTCTAGTTTACTTCTTATAAAAGACTGAAAGAGAGGAATATATTTCCACCAAATTCAAATTGGAAATTTTGTTTCATGATGATGTCATTTTTAAACATTGTTTACTCTTTAAAAATGTGTACATAGAGAAAATTTCCCTTTTTTATCAGGGATGAAATATAAAAACATACATGTTATACATAGTGAGTTTTTACCTGTTCGTTTTTTAATGGAATTAATCTGAGCCTGATAATTATGTATTATAATTTATTTTTTATTATTTGTTTTTATTATATTTATTTTATTCAAGCGCATCTTTATGTATTATAATTTATTTTTTATTATTTGTTTTTATTATATTTATTTTATTCAAGCGCATCTTAAAGCCAATAAAACTTGTATTACAAAATTATGTTTCCCGATTTTTATTAGAGGTATCAAGTCAAAAAACTCGAGAACATGAAACGCCAATTGTGTTATTAGATCTGTTATGTTATAATAGATCTAGTATTTCCACTGGCATAATTCAAAAAACGAAATTTCGAGAAAAACATCTATATTTTTTGGTGTTACCGTTTTATATGTAAAAAATATTATTTTGAAATCCCAATTCTGGCTGTGTAATCGGCGAATTTAGCCAAACAGAGAGAATTCATTATATTCTCTTAACACTACCTTATAATCAATAAACCTAGTCTTACTCATGCGTTTCCGAAACAATTTTATTTTTGAAAAAAAAATCAAGATCACTTACAGAGTTTCAATTTTAAAATTAAATTAAAGTTAATTTCATTAGTTTTAGTGCTAAAAAAATTTTTTTATGATATATATACATATCGAATACTGTCTTTGTTAGAAAGGAATGTTATCGTTTTATTTGCAGTTTATGATATACATATCGAACAACGGTTTCGTTAAAAATTAACAATAGGGGTTACCGTTTTATATGTAGAAATTCTAACTTTACGGGCCAATAATTAATGAACTAGTTTAAAGCGAAAAAAATGTTGTTTATTTTAAGAAAAAAATGATAACAAAATGTTTAAATCAGCTGTGATGGTGTACTAAAATAATGAAAAATATATTTGATGTTAACAAAATATTTATAAAAAAGAAGTGGATTTTCTAGTAGTTCATATATTTATTTTAAATATGTCAACTTTTTATTTTAATTTGTCAAAAACTTGTGTAGCACCATATACTAGTAAAATTTTGCTCATATCTATCAAAATTTAATTTTACAAATTGTTACACATTGATTGACACATCAATTGACTTTTAAAATTAAACTGAAAATATTTTACTTTACGGACAGTGTTTAGGCACTTTCAACATATAAGTATATAGAAAACATGCAGTTTTATACAACTCTGAAAAAAAATGTTTGTTGGCTTGATTACTTAGCGAAGAATTTGTTTAATTTAGTATTGTAGAAAAACGCGCGTGAATGGTCTGGGTTTTTTAGTTTTTAAGTTATTGAATTTTTAATAAACGAATGACGGTGTCAATATATGTTTAAGCAAGACACGGCGTTTAAATTTAGTAAGTAAATTAATTAATTTGTTAAATAAAATTTAATTCATACATTTTGTTGACGACCCATCAACAGTTGTCACGTAAAGCTAAGAAAACAAGAGGAATCATTAAACGTTTACTAATCGACGGTAACGCTAAAGTACAACACTTAGTTTATGAATAATAACAACAATGGGTCGCAGTCCATCTCCTTCACATAGAAGGCGTGAAAAAGAACGTTCCGAACGTAAAAAAAGAAGAGAGCGCCGTTCAAGAGAGCGCGAAAGGGACCGCGACCCAGAAATGGCACCATCAAGTAGCTCTGGTCGCACTTTAAGACGGAGGTCACCGCATCGTCACGAGCGTGATAGGGATCGTAGTCGCAGTCGGGACCGAGATCGTAGTGAAAGAAACAGCAGACGCCGGTCGAGGTGAATAAAACGTGTAGTGTATTAAAACCAAAACAGAATCCTAAATATGATAAGTATACATTTTAAATACATATATTATAATAGTATTGCAAGATTTCGGCCTCTTAAATGCAACTCTGCCTGCAGAGTTGTATTAGATTAGTAAAGCAGAGTAAATTAACATTGTATTTTTGCGTACTTTTGTGAAATTGTATATAATATATTTCACCAATCGTTCATTCCCTCGTAATTATCACCACGTGAAGTGAAACAAAGATTTTTTTATATTTTGTGTATATAAATTAGTGAAATTTCGATTTGAAATTTATTAAGTAGTAAATTTTAACGACGAAGCTCTTGTCTATACAATAAAAAAGAATTAGAATGGCTTTGCGTGTTCAGTTTGAAAATAATGACGATATTGGCGTCTTCAGCAAATTAACAAATTCTTACTGCCTTGTTGCAATTGGAGGTTCCGAAACGTTTTATAGCGTATATGAAGCAGAATTAGCAGAAACAATTCCGGTTGTTCATGCTAGTGTTGGCGGATGCCGTATAATTGGTAGACTGACAGTTGGAAACCGTAATGGCTTATTGGTTCCAAGTTCTACTACAGACGTTGAATTACAACATTTGCGCAACAGTTTACCAGACACTGTTAAAATTCAACGTGTTGAAGAACGCTTATCTGCTCTTGGCAATGTCATTGCCTGCAATGACTACGTTGCTTTGGTTCATCCAGATCTTGACAAAGAAACAGAAGAAATCATCGGAGATGTCTTAAATGTTGAAGTTTTCCGTCAAACTATAGCCGATAACACATTAGTAGGTTCATATACAGTTCTTAGTAACCAGGGCGGCATGGTGCATCCGAAGACTACCATACAGGATCAGGATGAATTATCATCGTTGCTACAAGTTCCCTTGGTGGCTGGTACGGTAAATCGTGGCAGTGAAGTATTGGCTGCCGGCATGGTTGTAAATGACTGGATTTCATTTGTTGGCATGAACACTACCGCTACTGAAATTTCCGTTATCGAGAGTGTCTTTAAATTGAATCAAGCTCAACCCTCAACAGTAACAACAAAATTACGTGCTGCTCTTATAGAGGATATGTCGTAAAATAATGAGGTATTTGCAGATAGTCGGTGGATGACCATTTTATAGGAATATAATATTAAGTTTATCTTAAAAGTATAATATTTTCAAAATTTCTGTTGTCATGAAATTATTTTTATCCAATAAATAATATCAATTTCTTTTCTACTCAAATTTATTAATATATTCCAGTGCTATACTTAGATTCAAGACAATGTTGTTACTAATCAATGGAGGTTAAGTAAGAATTCTGATCTATCATATACTTTCGGGAGCTGAACCCAAATAATTCAGAACTAAGTCTAGATTTGTTTTTTAAAGCTATTTTCCCTTATATGTATCAGATTTTTACCAATAATTTTAGATAATTTTTTTAATTTCAATGCAGTATTATATAAATTAATATACTCTATAGATTTCAATTTGTAGATTTATGATGAATGATGATTTCTAAAGCCCGGAGTTCACTAAGAATTAGTTTTGGATCTTTTTTTATCCTTTATGTGCTCATCATAGATATTTGTCTGTGAATTCTTGGAGATTCCGAGTGGTTAGCTTTTGGCTCGTAATGTATGAATATTACTCGAATAAATCATTTCGATTTAAATTGTCTTTGGCTTTTCCAATTTTTAATTCATTCTACTGACACTTTTTGAATTAGTCCTTAGTTAGTTAGTTAGTTTGAAAAAAGGATATATGTACATCCAATCCGAAGAAATACCCCTAGGAGTCTATTGGGCCTGCTGTGCGCTCCTTTACCAGTGCGTCAGGTGGGAATCGAACCCACCACCTTTGGTCTACCAGATTATGACCTGAAATGATTTTATTTTCTATCAGTCGATTTGCCTGTTATGCTGACTTTTTATATAATATAATGAGCTTTCAGGTTGGGAATCAATAATATTATGTACATACATTTCTATTCTAAAATTGCTTACAAGCTTTATTACAAAATTTTATAATTTAATAAAATATTAATTAAATAAAATATAAACATTAGGTCACGTTCACATGGACATGCTTCTACTTCAGCGTCATCATCTACACGTCGTCGTGGTGGTGCCAGTTCACGTGTAGAACGCCCCAAAATTAGTGAAGCCGATTTGGAGGGAAAATCCCCTGAAGAGATAGAAATGCTTAAAACAATGGGTTTCTGTACGTTCGACACAACAAAAAATCGAAAAGTTGAAGGTAATGATGTCGGAGAAGTACATGTAATCCTAAAACGCAAGTACCGTCAATATATGAATCGTAAAGGCGGCTTCAATCGTCCTTTGGATTTTGTAGCATAGAATTGTCATATAAATGGCAATTACATATGTTATGCTGCGATTTTAGCTGCTTTCTAGTTTTATTGTTATTTTTTGTTAGCGTTGGTAATGATAAAAGTCATTACTTTCGAAACAAAAAGCCTGCAATTTTATGCAATAGACCGGTTTACAAAATTTTCACATTTTACAAATCAAAATTTCCATCACATACAAACCTACCTCTCTAGTTGTTAAATAATATATATAGGATTTTATATCTTTTTTAAACATTATATAAATACATATTTTTATTACTTTCATCGTGTTAGAATTGAAAAAAAAAAACGTTATAAATGTTAAGATTAAAAATGTCTCATTTCTTAAACTAAAAAAATTTAAAACTATATATGTATATCCAATATTCAGGAGTATTTTATGATATTTCTATTCGTAATACTTTTTTGCAAGTTCGTTTGCATAATCTTCAATTAGTAATTGAAAAAATATATTAAGCAAAACGACATAACAATAAAGTATTATTGAGAAAAATACTTGTTATGAATTAACTGGTATTAAACTAAAATATACACAAATTTCAAAATCTTTTCCCATTAAAAATCCCCGTCACACATACACACAACACAATCCTCCATACACTGCAATAGTACAACTTTTTGTTAATTAGATTTTAATCAAATTGTGATTTTTTTTATAAAATAATTACTATAAAAAAAACTTATTTACACAAATAACTCCAGCCCTAAAATCCCTAAATCCTACCCTACATATAATCACACATACTCCCAGTCCCATACAATAGACCAAATATGCAATAGCCAGGGATTTTTTATATTTACACATTGTTAAATAGAACAGATTTTTGTTTTTTATATGTATACATAATGGAAAAACAACTGAAATAATAATAATATAATTTTAAGTGATATCAAATCGTTTATTGTATAAATAACAGACAGTTAACAGTTAATTCTATCACAAGTGCCGATACAATTTATTGTCAGTTATACTAAAAGAATTTTCTTAAAGATATTTTTCTGAACAATTTTATTATTTAATTTTTCTTTATTTTCTTTCTTTTATCTGCCATTATTTTGCAATAGTTAATGTTTGGCTGAACAAGATTTAAAAAAAAATATATTTGGCTCATAATGTACTACATATAGATACGTATGTACATGTACTTTAAACCTGTCCATATACATATTGAATTAAACATAATTTCATTTACTGAAGAACCAATCGACATAATTCAAAGACTAGTTATTTTAAGGGCAGGTCTAATGTACGCACATACTATACGTATTTTACAATACATTTGTACTTTTATTTTTTAAAGAAATTGCAGGATTTTTATTTTTATAACCTATATATAAAATGTAATTTATTTTTACTATTCTGCTCAATAAACGAAACACATTTTTCATTTGTATTTCACTTTCTTTTGAATTAATATTAAAAAAGTGTTGTAAGTATACGCATTTATTTAATTTTTTCAATTCACACTTTGGATGTGTATTTATTTAAAAATTATATTACAGTTTGATTAATGGTATAGATTGTTTATACCATGGTTTCAAAATTATATTATTAAAAATTTACTAATCATTAATATGTTCATATACTACTGCTGTACGTGCTGGTGCATACACTTCAATAAAGTTTTGACGACCAGCGTAATTTTCAGCTCTAGAAATATGTTTACAATTTTTATCGAGGCGATTGAATCCTCCAAAAAGTTCATCATCTGATGATAGTGCAATTTTATAGGTTCCAGCCCAATTGGTACCAACACGATAACCCGTAAAACTTTGAGTAGGATGAAAATTGAAAACAAACACTAATCCAGCGCGTTCGAAAGCTATGATCTTATCACCCTCATGTTTCCAACTAACATAAGCTGGATCGGAATGTAACCAGCCAAATCGTTCTTCCAATTCATTCATTGCACGATCAAACTCATTTAAATATTTATATTTTAGCAAAGGATCATCAACTAAATTCCATTGTCTGCGAGCGTAATGGTATGAATCATTATTACCAGCTCGTGGAAAATCTAACCATTCTGGGTGTCCAAACTCATTTCCCATAAAGTTGAGATAGGCTTCACCACCTAAAGCATGTGTTATTAGGCGTATCATTTTGTGTAAAGCAATACCACGATCAATAATTAGGTTTGGCTCAGAAATAACTGACATATGGGTGTACATTTCTTTATCCATCAACCAAAAAGCTAAGGTCTTATCTCCTACCAATGCCTGGTCATGTGATTCTGCGTATGCAACTGTGTTTTCCTTCCATCTGCGATTTGTAAGAGTATGAACAATATTACCTATATTCCACTGATCATCCGAACATTCCTTAAGCAATTCAATCCACTTGTCTGGAATTGCCATACCTAAACGATAATCAAAGCCAATACCACCTTCGGCATTAGGACGACATAGCGTAGGCATACCGGATACATCCTATGATATATAAAATTAAACATATAGAAATATTGAAAATACCACTTTTTTACCTCTGCAATTGTTATGCATTCGGGATTTTGAGTATGTAACATATGATTAGCCAAAGCCAAATAGTTTAAAGCGTCCGTATCCACATTCAGTCCAAAATATTCATTGTAATCACCGCTGAAACCTTCCCCAATACCACGAGAATGATATATCATTGAAGTAACGCCATCGAATCTATAAAATCATTAAAAACATAAGTATTTGGTGGTTAAGATTATTAATGAACTTGCCTATATCCATCGAATTTATATTCATCATGCCACCATCGTAAATTTGACAATAAAAATCTTAACACTTCATATTCCATATAATTGAATAGCCGACTGTCCCATAGAGCATGTTCTCCTCGCTTGCCGTCGTGAAAGTAGCAACTATTAGTGCCATCGAATTGATTTAAACCATCTTGAACATTTTTACTGGCGTGTGAATGAACAACATCCAATAATACATATAAACCATTAGCATGGGCAACATCTATCATTCGTTTAAGTTGATCTGGAGTACCGAAGCGGCTGGAGGCGGCAAAAAAACTAGTAACTTGATAACCGAAACTTGCATAATATGCATGCTCCATTATCGCCATTACTTGGATTGCATTATATCCCTGCTTTTTAATGCGGGGTATAATATTATCGGCAAAGTTGTCGTACAAACCAACACACGGTTCTTGCGAAGCTATTCCCACATGACATTCGTAAATACGTAGAGATTTTGGTCTTTTAGCTTTTGGGTACTTGAATTTATAGCATTCATTTTCTGGTGGATTCCAAACGTATTGTTTGTAGTTAACACCCTGATTAGCTTCCTTGGGAGGTTGCTTTACATACTTTGCCCACGGCGATAACCGATCCAAAAGTTGACCAGCTTGGTTGCGTATTATTACCTTAATCTCACTTAAGTGTTTAATGGGTGCTGTTCCATCCGCATTAGCAGGAATATGCAATTCCCATTTACCAAAATCTAATTTTTTATATGGTGTGGCTTCCCACTGCCAATTGTCTGTAAATTTCAAAATGTTGATGGAGTTAGAATTTTTTTTTTTTTCATTTTGTTTTGTACTTACTGAAATCTCCAGTTAAGTAAACATCTTTGGCTCCCGGAGCCCATTCTCTAGCGACAACAGAATTATCTGGTAGAAAATGAAGACCATAGTATTTGTAGCCTTGAGAGAATGTATCCATTCCTCCTTCGAGTTTATCTATTTTCCCAATCCATTCTTGCAAAACGCCACTCCTTAATATATAAGATTTTTTTATGAATTATAGTTAAAAAAAGCACGAATTTCAGTTCGGTTCGTATTTGATAATATAGTTCGTCATTAAAATGAGTGCTTACAACCAATGAACATTAGATGATTCTCAAACGAATTTTCATTACTGCACTATATTTATTTTAAAATACATTATTAAAGATATTACGAATTAATTTTTAACATTTAAATTAATTTTTTAGCGTGATATTGGTAAAAATTACGCATGATAACTAATGAACAAATTGAAACCCATCCAAGCAAAATTCAAATTTCTTGGGATCTAATGAACTTTTCAAGTAAAGAAGTTCATTACAAAGTGAAAATTAATTCGTAATGTAAATATGTACATATATGATATACATATGTACATACATACATATATATGTATGTACGTCTAATGAAGTTCATGACATTGATAAGCAATCTCATGCATTGTTTGCCGGTATAATAATTTTCTATTAAATTAAAATACGTATGCATTCTTCTATTAGGTATTCCACTGTAAATATATGTATATTCAGTTTAAACTTAAAATTTTTCAATCAATTTTAATAATCAAATGTAGGTATTTTAAATATTTTTTCGTTCAACTTATTTTAACCTTCACTTGACATTGTCCAAAAGTATACATGCTCTAAGAAAAACTAATAAAATTGTTTTAATAAGATTGCGTATATCTTCACTTTATGGACAATATACATATAAATATTGTTCCTGGCATTACATACTTTAAAAAATCTTGAATATATTATGGACTATCGTTATTCTGTTTTTCACTTTATTGTTTACAAACCTTCTTCTGATTTCACGTTCAAATGGTTTTAAATATGGATCTAATTTCAAAATATTTTCAATTTCTTTAACATCTACTTTCATTGGATCCATGTCTGTAGTGAATGGTAGTACCAACAATTTTAATTTAACTATCAATAATGTCTTATTCAACTTGTTCTTTCCATGCACAACTGACGACTTATTTGTGATAATTTTAATTTGTTGAACTGCAAGCAAAGCACATTCAAACAAGATAACACCACTATTCTAATAGCTAATTTTTATTTTTGTGATTTTTTGTAAGCATTGACGATTGTGTTGTTTTGATTTACTAAAACAAACTTTGACAGGAATCGAACTAATCAGCTGTTTAACTGGCGCCATCTTGTATTTATTCGTCCAGATGGCAACCATGGCGTACAAATACAAGGTGAAGTCGATAAAGCAGTTACTATTTTTTCTTCTTCGCCTGGTTTACTTAGCTGTCAAAGTATCCTATTGTTTACATTTTTATATTTCAAAATTTCGGTTGAAACAGAGAAAACTTCGGTAGAATTTTGATTTATTTGTAAAAAAAATGTGAAAATACCAAACATATTGTAAATATGGAGTTCAGTACATTAATACGCATCAATTGAGAGGTATTCCTACATGAGATTCTGCATTTCGATTCGACTCTCCGCCACATAAACAAATTACAAAAACGTAGCTACGATCGTAATGTAGAATACACACAATCGTAATGTTTACAAAAATCAGTTTTTTGGGAACAAAAAATATTCTAAAATAAATTTTAAATTATTTTTTACACAATAAGCCCAAAATGTGGATGTTTTGACATCCATTTCGTAAAAGTTGGATAATCCACAAAATAAATTTTAAATTATTTTTACACAATAAGCCCAAAATGTGGATGTTTTGACATCCATTTCGTAAAAGTTGGATAATTCACTCCTATTCTACATTTCGATTACTTTTCCGCATTCAGTTACGTTACAATCGAAAATATGTATGTATTACAAAAAACTAAATTTTAAGAGAAAGAAGCAATTCCATTTTATTTCAATGCTTTACGATTGTGTGTATTCTGCATTACGATCGTAACTACGTTTTGTAAATTGTCATTTTATTGACGGAGCTTCGAAACGAAATACAGAATACCAAAGTTGCCAAACGGATTTCGATTCGAATTGAAATGCAGAATAGGGCTGATTATTTTTTTTTGGGAAAAATTGTACTGAGATAAATAAGGGCTTTAAATAGCGAGAACCCTTTAAAATATTTTTTTATTTTCCTCATATTCGGGCCACTCTAATGTGTGTATATAGAAAACATTGCGAAGTCGGGTGTATGACTTGTAAAGTGAAATATACAATCTTGTAAGATTTCTTAAATTAAAGAAGATATTGAAACTTATAACAAAATCTCTATTGCAATCCAAAAAGTGATAAAAACATTTATTATTATCTTGTATAATTTTTGAATTTTTTTTATTTATTTTTAATTTCATTTATGAAATATGTTATTCTTATATTTAAATATTTAATAATTAAATTGTAGATCTTTTTTAAGAGTTTATTAACTTTATACTTATTATCATATATTATTACATAATTATTATGTTATTAATATCAGTAACCTAATAAACTAATATAATCTGTAATATTGAAACATATTTTTAATTGAAATTAAATAAATAAATAAACAATATTAATAGTATGTAGTACATTATGTTACGAATTCACATACATATGTACGTACGTATAAATATCTTACAGTAAAGACAGACAGATAAATAAATTATTAATATTACGGATTATATTTAAACATAATGGCAATAGATTATGTTGAATAATAAAATATTAAATTGATTGGTTTGTTTGTTTGTTTGTTTTGCTTTAATTTAATTTAAATTGTAAACTTAATTGGATAACTAAATAAAAAGTTTAAAACATAAAATTGAAAACAATAAAATTGGTTTTATTGTTTTTAGTTGAATTAACTACATAATTATAAAAAATTTTAAAATTAAACAGAAAGGGCTTTTAATGCAAAAAATACGCAATGCCTTCACAATGAATAGTAAAACCACGATACAAATATTAATAATTGAATTAATTGTTTAATTCGAAAAGTATGTATGTATAATGTAATGGATGTATGAAAATAATACAAATATGTAAATGTTAGTCTGAAAATAAAAATTCAAAATGTAGCATATTCTTATACATAACAAGTAAGTGAAGAATGAACAACAACAAACTTTGTTAGTAAAATAGGTTGAAATTTGAAAATATAAGATTTTAATTTAACCTTTTTTTAGTATATCAACATCAGTATGTATAGGTATTTGAAAATCTAAAGAACACTCTTACATATAATCTATTATTACAGTTTGTATTGGTTTTATTATTGATTTTTAATATTACTATTTTTTCAGAGCAAGTATGTGTAAGGGTTTGTATGAATGATTTTAAGAAATCAATCTAATCAGTTTTACTGATATGATAAATCTATGCGAAATACAACTAATTTGAGTAATCAACATATACTTATAAATGTTTACAGCCCTCATAATTCAATCAAATTGTTTTAAGAATAGATGGCGGCAAAATGGCACGATTTCTATAGATAAAATATAAAATAAGAGTACATCTTCCAAAAGTTTAAGCTTCTCAGGCAGATCTACAATGTAAACATTATTTCAGAAAAATCACCAAAACCGAAGTTTTTTTGAAAAAGGACATTGTTAAAATGAACAATTAATTTTATATTTTTTTGTTCACATTGATAATGTTCAATTTCTATTTGATTGTTCGTAACATTCGGTGAGATTTGCAAAATATATTAATGAATATTTAAAATTAAAAAAAGTAAGTTGTTGGTAATAAAGTAGTTTGCGGATTACTTAAAAATCGTGCCAATTGGCCGCCGTGTAGACCCTACGCCAATATTTGTTGCTGTTGGGCTTTCAATAACGACTCATTTGATGTGATAACTGCAGGGCTGGTGGATTGATGCGCAATATTAGATGGAGTGGACGAATCTCCTAATGGGGTTACTAGGGGCATTGTAGGACCGTTGGGTGACAAAACAACTGTTGATGGTTGAATCGTGGAAGAGGATACAACTGTTGCATTTGTAGATGATAAATTGAGAATGTCATTTAGTTGAGAGTTAAGATCTTGTATAGCTATAATCTGCTGTTGTCCTGGCTTTGTCGGATGAGGAGCCGTGGTTGCAAGTAAAGCTCCATCTGGGGACTGTAATATTATAGTATTTGCTGGCAATTGGAAGCAGGTGACAACACCATTAGGCTGGACAGCTTGTATTATCTGAGGAACAGCAGAACTTGCTGCGGAGCTAGTAGTTTGTTGTTGGCAAGAAGTTTCTAATAATACATCTGTGTTACCGTTAGCAGCATCAATAATATCGTCAGATTCCCCAGACATTAATAAGTCTTGGTGTTCTGAAGATTCCACCTCTTCAATTAAATCACTATCTTCTAATTCATTCTCTTCTTCTTGTTCTGTTTCTTGATACTCGTGGAAATCGCATGACTCATTAATTTCTTCCATTTCTTCGACATGCATTTCTTCTCCTTCTTCTTCATCAAGATCACCATCATTATCATAAACTTCTTCTACATACTCCACTAGGCCGGATGAATTATCACCATCTTCATTTGTTGTTAACGGAGGCGACATTAATGCTGTCGATACATTTGTTACTACTTCTGTGGGACAGGGTGTGCCTACGTTTAAATCGTCAGGAAATTTTGGTGTCAGTGCTATTCCTTTGGGTATGCGGAATTTCTTTATTATTTCTTCTGTAGCAACTGCGGCCGAATTTCTGCAATCTAACTCAGCATTTGGCAAGTCCCTAATGATAATTGATTCATCATTACATCTCTTCTGTATCACTCCTCCTAGTTTAGTTGAAGTTATTATAGTATGGTTGAGTGGATTGTGTTGGTTGTTGGTATTTATAGTTGTTAGACCCCCTCCAATTTTGCGCGCTAGCAAAATTTGAACTGGTTGACAAGGATCGGTTAATTGTGCTCTTGATGGTGCTACCGTTGTTTCCAATTTCTTTATGCTGTTGATAACAATTGGAGATTTGTGGTTTTTCCTTGATATTGCTTTGATTACTTTTATGTTGTTGTTCCCGCATATTATGGGAGTTGCTGTTATTTCGTTGCTTATTGTTGCGGTATTGTTGTTGGTGCTAAATGATAACAGGGGAAATGTAAAGAAAACATATATAAATATAACAAATTACAAATTAATGATAAACACTAAAGGCCCAAATGATGAAAACAAATTTAAATGATATTTATGTACATACCCAGCAAAAAAATTTTGAAGTTGTTCAAGAAGAAGGGATATTTTCATGATTTCTTTAGTACGTATTCAATTTAATGCGTTCTAAATACATGCCTAAATTCTAATAAATTTGTCATAAGTGAAGGCATGAAAAATTGCACCCAATTCACTCATGTAACTCTACTATAGGAACTGTAATATATCACTATAATTTGGTATACTCTTAGAATTTAAAGGAAACGTGCATTTCATACAACAAATTTAAAAATAACATTAATTTTATTAGATTTTTGTATTTAATATTTGTTAAATTAGTAATATTAAGTCCATTTGACTGACTGATTTTAAATTATAATGGGTATTTTTACTTCGAATGAATTTTAATGCAATTCAAAATTTGTTTTATTTTGTTATCACATTTAATTTTTATCAATATCATGCTAAAATATTAATTTAAATATTAATAATTAATTCGTAATACCTTTAATAATGCATTTTAAAATAAATATAGTGCACCAATGAAAATTCGCTTGAGAATCATCGGATGTTCATTGGTTGTAAGCACTCATTTTAATGCCGAACTATTTTTCCAAATACGAACCCATGCACGCCAATGACACGCTAATGTTAAAATCATGCATGTTTCACCTAAATATGAACCAGTTCATTATCAGTTGAACCCATGTATTTACTACTTTTTTTGCACGCCTTTTTTTGCTGGGTATGTATGTATGTATTTAAACATTAAAATATATAAAATCTTTGACAATGATTCGCCTATAAATCGAACAAAAAAGATCAACAGTGTTACAATGGACATATCTGTTTTCTATAAAATGTCACCATATGCATACATATGTAAATACTATTCAGATTGAACTACGTTTAAAATAAATATGCATGCATATGTATAGTATATAGATATAGTATGTAGATATGTACAACTATAAAATTTGGGCCTATAGTTTATTAAAGTTAAGTTTATTACTTATTAAGTTGAAGAAATAATTTAAATAAATTGAAATAATAAAGCAACACCTACAAATGCATTATTGTTCATAACAAAATCAGTAAATTGATCGACGAAACCAAAAGATGTATTCTTCTTGGCTATATTGTATAGTCTGGCTTGGGCCGCAGCTTTTTCTTGTTTGGTTAAGACTTCTTCATAGAAAATTTTGACTGGATCAATAGTTGCCATATGTGTTGAAGTTGCGTATTCATTGTTGCTACTACTTTTACTATTTATAAAATGTTCATTTTTTGATGATAGTAACGTCTCTAGTGATGCTGAAGTGGAGGATAATGAGGATGATGTTTTTGTGGTGTTTGTGTTTGTGGTATTGTAATTGTTATTTTTATTAGTGTGTGAGTATGATGTTGATAAATTTGAATTTTCATTCTTTTGAAAAGGCTTAACAAATACATGATCGCTGTTGGAGGACTTGGTGTTGAGTTCATTAGAAAAATCTAATTATTATTGGAGTCCATATGATAGGGATGACGGAAAAACAAAAACAGAAAACCATAAGGAGAAATAAAACATGAAAATAAAAAAAGAAATTAGGAAAATAACATTGATTAGATTAGATAATATTTAAAATTCTACATCAATTTATCTTTCAATATTAAAAATGTAGTGATCATGATTTTAAATAAAATTTTAAGAAAACTAAAATTTATGATAATTGCATTGAAATTTTACATTCACTTAGTTAGTCGTTTTACCATTTAAAATTAAAAAAACATTATAAATAATAAAAAATTAAGGAATTCAATGCAACCATTCTTATTTACAAAATTATATAAAAACATAAAAAAGTATGAAAATATAAATAATAAATAAAAAATAAGTAAAATAAATAAAAAATAAAAATCCACATACCTTTTGTTTAAAAATGTAGTTTTTGTATTAAAAAATAATAATTTTGAATATTAAAACAAAAACTTGCTGCAGCAGCCAATGTGCAATTTTGTGAGGTGTGTGACAGAGATAAAGTGTATGGAGGAATGATAGAAGGAACATTTAAGGTTAAATAAAACTGTTAATAATGACACGGAAAACATAGGAAATAAGGTTAAAATTATGAACCCCGGTGATGTCAATGATAAATGATGGTCATGATTTCCCAATTAAAATAAATAATACTTTTCCCAAATATTTTTAAATAACTTGGTTAATCAAGTTTAAAGAGCTAACAGCACGGCTTCGTTGATATCGTAACTAATAACAATAATTGGGTTTAATTATTTTATTTTTATGTGGACATATGTGAATTTTTGATTGTTGTTTTTAAATGAAAAGAGAAAAAAGAATAAAAAAATAACAAAAATAAATTAAAATTTTATTTTTAAAAGAAAAATATCAATTTAATAATAGAAAACAAATATGTAAATAATGCAATTAAAATCAAACAAAAAACTTAAAAGCAAACAAAGCTAATTTTGTCATACTTTTTCTGCAAAAAGACTAATTTTAAATAAAATGCACAAAATTTTACAAAAAATTATAAATTGTTTTGTATATATATATATATATATATATATATATATATATATATATATATATATATATATATATATATATATATATATATATATATATATATATATATATATATATTAAACAAGGTAATTAATAAATATGTATATGTGTAAAAGTTTAAAAATTATAATTTTTATAATGTAAGTTAAAGTTTAATACTAATTTGTATTGATTGTTTAGATAGTATGAGAGTATAAGAAAAAAAAGAAGTAAATATGTTTAAATTTTTACGGAAAAGTAGCAGCAACAATTCAACCATTTTCAGAAGTAGTTATAAAAACTATATAGTATGTAAAGATAAATAAATGAAAAAGTACATGTACACATGTACGTACATATATACATATGTACATACATACATGTGTACGTATGTATGTTTCTAATCTACAAAACAGGAGATTTTAAAAATGGTCACATAATTTTACATATGCAACTTGCATAATAGGCCTAGTAAGAAATATTAAAAAAAGAACAAAAAAACTAAAATAAGTTTTACCTACGTATGTACTATATTTATAAACTATATTATAGTTTAATCGAAATTCTAAATTCTAGACATTTGATAGATTCGATCCCTTCGAATAGAGTATTCTCTCCCAAAGATAATCATCTATAATAATTAAAGCAATATTTCCTAATTCGTAAATTACATAAGTAACTACATACATATGTACATGTACGCAAAAATAGATAAACTAAAACATACTTTTATTTTATCTAACTACTCGATATTAGTCAATCAATCAATAAAATACGTTTAAGAATTCTACAAATTTTAGACAATAATTAGAGATTAAAGAAAGGATAGAATCAATGTGTTACCTAATTTCTTTGGTTTCCAATAGTGAGGATGAATTAACATCACTCACAGCATTAATCATAGAAGTGGGCGAGAAAGGTAAATGATACATTGATGTGGCAGCATCCAACGAATATGTGTCAGAACTTTTTATGAGTAATTCGTTTTTCAATTCCATAAATTGATGATGCGGAGCAGTTAGCGAAGGTAGTTGATGATGCGTTGTCTGGTGATGTTGATGATGGCTATGTGGAGCAGGAGAATTATTTTGATGGTGTGATTGATGATGAATTGCGTGATGTGATCCATTAGTGCTTAGAGTTTGCTGATGATGTTGCGGATGTAACGAAGGATCAGAAGAGGTAGTTAAATGACTACTATACGTATATTGTGGTGTTGTAGTTGACATACTGTAGGGACAGAGTTCAATTTCATTGGGTTCAAGTTTATTAGCGGCAGCTTGATAGCTTTGGAGGCCATCAGGTGTCAGAATTTGGTAACTTTGCACGGTACCAATAACATGCTGCTCTGTAGCTGCATGAGTAGGAACTGTTGGAGCGGCTGCTGAAGATGATATATACGAAACATTTTCAAGTTCGTAATGCTGCTGCATTGGATGACTAGACGCATTATTGTTATTGTTGGTTTGTTGTGTCTGTGGTGAATTTGATTCCACTTTTACATGCGTAGGATGAGTGGTTACCAAAGTTTGTTGTGCAGGTGGTGTTGGCTGTGCCTGTAGGATTTGTTGCCGATGTGCTGAAGGGGCCGGAGCAGTAGTGTAAATTGTCTGTGTACCGTCTAAACTTTGTAATGACTGCAAAGGTACTAAATTACCAGCTTGATCTTGAATCATTATACTTTGACCTTGCAACTGCTGTTGCAACAAAGCTTGCTGTAAATCAATTTGATTCGAATAAATCAATGTAGTTGTTCCACCACCAGCTGGAGAATGATTTTGTGCAGCCACGGCAGTTTGTTGTGTTGGCTGGTTATTCAAAACTCTTTGTTGAGGTTGTATTATACTGGATGTGGCACCTGGATTTGCCAAAGCTAATTGTGCACCACCGGGTAAAATCATTCCACTGAATTCCAGAGATGGTAATTGCTGCTGCTGGGCGGGTTGATGATGCTGCTGCTGTGTTTGAACTGATTGTACAATACTTTGCTGTTGGATTTGCAAACTACCTCCAGATTGATTGGAATCTGCGTTTTGCACTTCATCCAAGACACTATCAATTTGAGCCAAACGTTTTTGCGCGGCGGCATCTTTATTGGGGCTGTGAGAAATCACAATTTCATTGTTGTTCATATTGGCCAATGTATTGCGAGGTTTTCTTGCTCTTGGTGTTTTCACTGCTGAAGATCTAGATCTTTTAGCAGGTGGTGGAGTTTCCGCCACTTTTGAGTTATTTTTTACTGGTGTTCCAGTACCGCCGTTCATATTAGAATCTGCCAATGTCATATCGCCGTGTTTATCTTTCTTGTGCATTTTCATTTTGTCTGGCCGTGAAAATTCTTTGTTACAAATGGGACAAGCAAAAATTTTTCGATTATCGCCCTCATGAAAAAGATATGCATGACGTTGGAAACTGTACTTGTTTTTAAACGTCTTATAAATATCATTTTTAGCACATACTAAACAATAGGAGACACCATCAATAATATGTTCGTATCTTTGAATGTCCAAACCTCTGACTGACATTTTTTCCAAATATTCGCCCTGTTCATCGGCAGCTACTGAACGTGTTTTACGTTTACGTTTTTGTTTAACAATGGGTAGAGTGCCACCACTTGGTATAGCGATGGTCTCAGTTATTGTTTGGTTTAGTTCCTTATCATGGTGAGTAATTGTTTGGTAAGTCAATCCCTGTTGCTGGTCCTTTTGTGGAGATTGTGAAACAGCTTGAAATTCCTCATAACTATCATCGTCCAAACTTTGGTCTTCATACTTGACAATCACTTCCTGTTGCTGTAGCTGTTGCTGCTGCTGGGCATGCTGATGTTGTACGGTGTTTGTGGATGCCGTTTGTATAATGTGATTGTCATTTATTTCGCTCTTTATTACTTCATATTCTCCTCCCTCGAATTTAATGATTGTGCTCCCGTTCGGGGCGACGTCGCCTTCGTAGTTTTCGTACACAATTGTCGTTGCCGGAGTCTGGTGTTGTGCAACTTCTTCTCCACTTGTTGAGCTGGTTGAGGTGGTGGTAATATATCGGTACTGAGATTGTGACGTTTGCGTTGTCTCGCTGTTGTTGCCATTTGTCGACATTGTCGTTGTTGACAATGACAGAGGAGGCGATGTTGATGATGTTGTGGTGAGCAGTAGGGGGGACGAACTAATATTGGTGACCACATTGTCTTAATTTTTAAAAATTTGTTGTTTTAAAAATTAAATGTGTATTTTTTTAAATAAATATAAAAGATTTGTTGAGAAAATCAAAATTAAATTAAATACAAAAACTAAAACATATTTTAACAAATGATATAGTTGAATTATATGTAAAACAAAGTTTTTCCACAATTATTGTATTTGCAAAAAAAAAAAAAAAAAATAAAATAAAATAATAAAAATAAATTAAAAAACTACAATAAAAATTATAATAAAAAATATTACAGTTTGTGTCTTTAACGGCGAACATTTCTCGCTGTAATTTGAAGACGAGTACATATTTAGAACGCAAAATCTTAAAAGGCTTATTTAAGAATTCGGTCCAATTAACTAATCCTACAATATTAGACAATTTAAAAAACTACATCTATAACTATGTATAAATATACTGCAATATTTTATAACAAATTAAAAATACAAACAAAATAAAAAAACAATAAAATTGCCTTTCAATATTTTCAAAACTCGAATACAAATAACTTTTACAGGTTCCATTTTTTATACATGGTGAATTTCCATTAATATATATGTATGTATGTACATACATACACCCATATGTAAGCATATGTACGTACGTATGTATGTACATTTGTATATACAAATAAATATTTTGTTTATGAAGAATTTGTAAAATATTTCTGATAATAATTTTGTGCATTTTATAAAGAATATCATTATTATGACTTTAATGAGAGGAGTTCCAAAGAATTTAATTATTACAACTATACTTAGTTGTTCTAGGATTGATTTATATGTTAAACATGGATAATCAGCTGCTTTGTTTGTAGTTTAGATTAAATGCTTGAATTTTGCAATAAAATAAATAAAAAATAAATTATATTGTAGTTTAAAAACAATAACAAAATTCGCACATAAACAAATTTTTGTATGAGGATGAACGAATGAGTAAGTACTGGAGACGTGTAGGGAGTATGGAAGAAGGAAAGGAATGATAATCACCAAAATTATAGAAAATGGGTATGATTAGCGTGTATGCAAAAATGTATGTTAAAAATCAATAATGGTTAATGAAGTGCTTCTATTTTTAATATCAGAGAAAGAAAATAATTTGGCAAATTCTAATACATTTTTAATAAACCAAAAATTAACTTAAAAAAATTATAGAATTAGATTATACAAACAACAAAAACATACACATTTATTTTTATATTAATAATGAGTTGTGATGAGTTTAAAAATAATATATGTATGTTGTTTATAAAAAAACCGAATGCAATAAATTATGAAGTAGACCAATTTACAACAAAACTTTTGTTTAGTATTAAATATTCCAGTGAAACTTACCGTGGTTGTCATGAGATTGGGATGGTGCCTGTTGCTGCTGTTGGTATCGATGTTGTGTGTCACAAATAATTTCAGATTTATATTGATAAACTGTACCATCAGTTGTTGCAGCCGTTATGGGACTAGATGTTGTATGTGTGGTTGGACTTAAAGTCGTAGTTGGCGCCTGCATTGTAATGTACTGTGGTTGATGATGAGATGGAATGCCATTTAATGTAGTAGCGGCTGGCAACATGGTTGCATAAACTATCGCTTGATCGGTTTGATTTTGACTAGAAATTGAGGATTTTGTTGATACACCTTCTGTGTCGCTGATGTTAGCGTCTGTAGAAGATGTTGGAGTGCTGGAAGTAGTAGTATTAGTTGTGCTAACACTTGCTAATGTTGTCATTTGTGTTGTTTGCTGATGAATTTTTGGTATTCTTCCTTCAAATTTACGCTGTTGTTGCATAAACTGCAATGAGGGATGTTCACTTTTCGTTAGTGTGGCAATATGCTTTTGACTCGTATCTGCAATTTGAAATAATTATAAATATATGATATTATTATAAAATAGTATATAACGTTTAAATCATATTTTTACAGAGGCAGAAAGATTAGTACATTTTATAAAATGTTTGTATATATTGCACTGGAAAAGAAAATGTTCGTACTTTTTAAAAATAGGTAGTTAGATAGTAACTAATAAAAGTCATACAACCATATACGGTTAGAAATATTATGTGTTTTTTCTAGATAACCTGCGAGTACTTTCAGTAAAAATTTTACTTCAATTTTGTTTTTGTTACAGTAACAAAATACAAGTTACAATAATAAAATATTGTAACAAAATACAAGTAAAATTTTTACTCAAAGTACTCGCTCGTTATCTAGAAACAAAACTTTAATGGCTCGCATGACAATTGCATCTTCGCTTCGGATCGACCCGAGTCTTACACGAGCAAAGATTGTCAACTCAGCGACAGCTGTATAAACCGAAAGTTTTTTCCCCAGGAAAAAAACGATCGGCCACAGTCGAACTGTTACAACAACAGTAATATTTAATTGTTTAACTATCTTTTAAAAGTAGTCAATTTGGCCAATATCATTAAAAAAAATTATAAAATACAAAAGTCTTAACATTTGAAATAGTATAATTTCTCTTGAAAAATGATAATTTGTCAATAAAGATGCATTACATTTTGCTTTTTGAAATTGTTAAATATTTTATATCGACATTTTCTTGTCCAGTACTACGCAAATTAATTTTAGAAGTATGTGTATATAAATGAGTCCCTTTAATATATAATTTAAATAATATTAAAAAACTAAAATAATTTAAGAAATTAATAATAAGTGTATGTACAGAATACCAACGATAATCCCATCGGAACATTCGTTGGAATTCTTTTTTACAAATGAAAATAAATTCTAGATTAAAATATCTGAAATTTTAAAATAGCTACAATAAGTATGGTATTAATAAAAGAACAAAAAAGGAACAAGCATTAAAATTAAATTGAATGAAAAAAGACATACATGGCGAATAACCGAACATATGTACATATATTCTTTAAAATGAGCAATGAAATGACGTAAAGGTAGGTTAATTACATAGGGATTTGAGTTTTTAGTGGTGTAAAATGGGTGGTGGGTAGGTGTTTTTTTTTTTTTTTTTGGTGATGATGTGATATAAAAGCGTTTCAGATTCAAAATAAAACACATAAAGTCCAATCACATAATGAAAGCTTAAAAGCTCTCACCTCCTCCGGTATTACCAGTTATTGTTGTCTGCAATGATGGCGTTGGAGATCTATTTAATTTTGGACTCTCTGAAGTTGATGAGTTGCTATCATCGCCTTTCTTTTTTTTAACTGGAGTTTTGCGAGGAGTTTTCGAAATATTGGTTTTTGTATTCGATCTATTACCACGTCCACACTTAGTTGTTGCTGTCGAAGATGTTGATGATGCTGGTGATATTGAACGGTCATCTTTAGATTTATCTTTGCCTCTAGAATTTCGCCCTCTACTGCTGTTTCGTGAGTTAGTGCGTCGTTTACTGGCTAACCAATCATCATCATATTCAGCATCCGTTTTACGCTTATTTTTACGTTTCTTAAAGTTACGATCTTCCTCATCATCCTCATCTATTAAAGTAAAAAATTTTCAACACACTATTCTAAAAAATGCCACAGCGATTCCTATACCTGTTCCATCATCAATATAAGCTAAAAGTTCTTTCTTTGTTTTAAAATCTGCAGGACCTTCTACACACTTATTTCCTTCATTTTCGTCACCTACGATAGCAGGTTCTTCCTCTTCAGCATCTAACGTCAAAACACTTTCTTTCAAGACCGCCTTTATGTCGTCAGGTATATTAGGGTTTTGCTGAATTTCGTCTAAATCCAAATCTGGGTTACGTTCTTTAAACGATTTTGTTTTTGTTGGATTACATTGTTTTTTCATTCTTTTTAACATGTGTAAAGGTAAATCATCAAAAGCACCCCTATTACTATAGGGGTACATAGGGCATTAAAATATTGGAGAAAAACAAACAGATAGTTAGCAAACAAATATATATTGAGAATGTGATTCAAAATACTTTTTATTGCACATGACATCTATATGTGTAGGTAAAGGAGCTGGAACAATAGCATTAGGAGGATCCTCCGGATGTAGACCAAAATCAGTACCTTCAAGCCAGGCTTGATAACGTTCTGGTTGAAACCGCTTTACAAAAGTGTCCATTGAAATCTTAACCATATCGTTGCTACAAAAATATGTGTGTTATACACAAATAGGAATTTTCGCAACAAAAAATAAAAAAAATAGTACCTGCAGGTACATTGAGTCGCACGTTTGCCGTATTCTATCCAACGCTCCATTGCAAAATTAGTTGATTCAGCACAATTAAAACCGTGATTAAAACCCGCATGGTAACCAAATGGGAATGTAATCATTATCTCCCCCGACTCTTGAGTAATCTACAATCACAAAACAAAAAATTGCCCACTATATGAAATGTCTATCTGTAATAACACCTAACTCACCTTATTTACAGGGACGTCATGCTGTTTTAAAATTTGTGGACTTATCAGAGTCATCTTATGCCGCAAGTAAGCATTACAGTTTTTATAACTGGCAGGAAAATACTGATTGGCAACTTTTTCTAATTTGCGGCCGTATTCTGGTGGTACAGCATACCAAGTTTTCGGAGCACCGAAGTGCAAATAATTTATAGAATATAAATCCATATCTTCTGTATGCCAAGCAAACGTTGTTTTCCACATACCGAAATATAGGTATGCAGTATTTACTCCATCAATTTGGATACCGTAATCTTCGTTGACGTAATCAAGAATAGTTCCCAAATGGTTAATATTCCAACTCTAAGACACAAATATTGGATAACATTCATATGTATATTAAATTCTAACCTATTTATAATCGATAAGGGAAGTAAAAATCAAAGGTTTACTTTTGCGATACGTTTTTTTTTTTTTTTTTTTGACTCTTAAAGTTTGTTGGCGAGTATTTAAAAAACTCTAATTGCCAGGTTATCCCACATTGGTTCGATCGACCTATTCCTTCATATAGGAAGTTGGAGCCCCGAACAAACTATAAATCCAAAGTATTGTATGGTCTCCACCAGTTTAAATTAACATAACCTCAAATGAGGTAAGTAAAATGAAAGCACGCAATTAATGCAAACAACGCATAACTTGGAAACAGTTATACGGAGTAATACACTTAATTGGTGCGAGTGAGACGCAATTCTGTCGAACAAACAGCCAACAAACACAAGCCTGACTGTCTTTACAAAATAATGTCGATGACTAGAGAGTCGTTCCCCAATTCAGACCTGAATTACGACTGGCGAACCGTTTTATTTTAAACTTCGCACATTGAATATTAGAAAGTTTAAAAAAAATCCTTAACACATTCACACACACATTAAAAAAACGAACTAACTTAATTATTGTGAAATTATTCGAGTATGGCCCGAATATAAACTCTAGTCCAAAATGTTGTTGAAACTATAATATTTTATTGTTAAAATAATGTTGAAGAATTAAAGAAAAGTTTATTATATTCCTATTTATAGTGAAATCAATATCTTAAAAATAACACCAGTGCTTGATGTTAATAGGTATTTTTTACATCGACGTAAAAAATTGATCATCAATCTTATCAATTTCGATATTTCTAAATATTTTTATGAAATGGTTGAACTAAAAATATTCAAAGTGATATATTCAAAAATTAATATTTTGTGTTATTTGAAGTTATAAATCGCAAAAATAATTGAAATTAATCAGAGATTTTTAACTATTTTCAAAAGTTACACATGTCATGCATCGCTTACACTATATCGCTTATATTATTATCCGAAGTACCGGATTCTTTTAGGTAAAAAAGAGTCTTATATGATTGACAATTCTAAGAGTAAGCCTTTGATTTTATAAACACCTTTAACCGATTAAACTTACATTTTGATCTGGATCTGTTATGCTACCGCTAACATCGGCTCCATATATTGGAGCCACATATGTTATATTTTTCCAATATTTTCTTTCTAAGTCTTCGTAATCAAAATGTTTGGGTGTCTGATAGCGTTCTGTACTTGCCAATTCGGAGAACTGTTTAACAGTTAATGGTTTTTTCTGTATATTTATTTGCTGATACAGTCCCTGCTTGCCAGTAACAACTTGGCAAATGGGAGCCGGTATTGTTATCTTTAGAGCGTCTAAGTCATTGTAACCTGATTTCCGAGGAACCCATTCAGGTGGTGGGACTACTTTAGCCAAACCAGCCTTATGGGCACCTTGAGATTCCATGTAAGCCACATATTTTGGAAAATCTTTAAACTCTTCCCATGTTGGTCGAAAAACCATAATACGCGGAATGTCGGCAGACATTTTTCTTATTTGTTATTATTTTTACCAAACGTACTTCTTTAACAACGTAATATTTATTTTATAATTAAAATCTGTAATAAAGGAAGAAATATAAAAATTGTCTACTTTTTATCATAAAGCCTTCTTTATTTTATTTTCTGCAATTTTTCATTAAACATTTCAAATAACAAATATAAGAGAGAAAATACATAGCCATAACAACGAAGACCTTTACTTTTAAAATGATGTCTAGTAAATTTAAAAAAAAAAATAAATTTATGTTCTATGTGAAATAGACTAACACAAACATACATATATCTATGGAAGTACATACATATGTATATGCTCATATGTATGTATGTATGTGTGTATTGTACATTTACTCAGCATGTACATACATGTATGTAACTTAAAATAGCAGCTGCGTTCTTTTAAGGAACAGCTGTATTTTAGAAAATGTTTGTAATCTCAATGTAAATTAAACATGGGATTTAAAATCCCTTTAGGGAAAAAAACTGAGAGATACAGTGTCTCTCATAAGTATTCGAATTTAGGTATACTATGAAGAGAAACCAAATTTAATAATATTTTTTGTGTGCAAAATAAATAAATAAATTTGTTATACTACTAGATATTCCATAGGTTTCATATCACACATTTTAAAACTAGAAAAATTTACATTTATTTACATTAATTTACATTTTTTTAAAAAAAGTCCATAAAATTACATCCCGAAAGTATTCGAATTTTTTCTGTATTTCGCATTTAATCATATTATACGCAACACAAATTTTAGAATCGAATGATTTTTATGCTTTAAATTGATTTAAAGGGTTTCTACCAAAAGGATATTAAAATGGCGATTTTTGGCAATATTTGTAATTTTTTCTTTTTTCCAAACCAAAATTTGATTTGAAGGGACCCCCCTTGTAGCTCAATTTATTGGATCTAAAGTTCACTTTTATAATACTAGGCTAAAGTTATGTGTTATATATTCATTTAGATATTTGCTAGAATACATTTTAAGTTTTCAATATGTTGTGGAAGTATACAACGCCTCGAAGAAAGGCCATTCGCTATAGTAGAATCTTTCTTTTTATAACCAGTGGCTTACAGGCTGAATTTCACCATATCTAAAGTCCCAAATATTGATATCTGGTAGGTATGGCGAAAAATATTCAATATAGTATGTACATAAATATTCGAATTTAGTATTTTTTATGAATTACTGTGTTATTTTATGATTCTACATTAAAAATAATAATAATAATATTTCATTTTTTTAATGAAATTTTATTAATTTTTATTATTTTTACGAAATACAAGATACAAGTAATAAAAAATCATTAATGGTTTCCAAGAAAATGGGGAAAAACCCAAAAAGAGTCATTTCAGACATTTCGCAAAAATATTCTTATTTTTTCTATACTTATGTGAGACACTGTATGCAGTTGTCTGTAAAGTAAAACCTAATATGCCTAAAATCTGAGTAGCACTAAATAAAAAGTTTTTTTTTTTGGATGATTCAAGTAAGTTTAGAATAACCTAAAAATCTTTCAAACGTTGAAAATTACGGCAAAACTAACAAGAACGATGTTGCTTCTTTTATTTTCTTTTATATTTTGTGAATGATTCATTTGAAAGTATTGACAAAAATTCAAATATTCATCACCAATAAAAATCAAGAGAAAATGGTGGAAATTTCATTTAACCGTTAAATAACAAAACTAACATTACACACATACATACATATGTATGTATGTATATGTACACATGCATATACAACAGCGTACACAATATTATTAAAAATATAATTTGCTACGCAGAAAACTGTACCCAACCACCCGGTTGTTCGAAGAGTATAACAAAAAAAAAAAAATAATAAAATAAACACACACAAATGCATATGTATGTATATAACACAGACATATACATACATATTCTACATAAAATGAAACACAAAAGGAAACGAAAGAAAATAATTCGCATATACCATGAGAAGATAAAGAGGAAAATAATGCAAAAAAATATAAAAAACAGGACATTAAAACAAGGATACAGATTATAAATAGATAGATATAGAAATTAGTGTTGCCACCATTTTAAATGCTGATAAAAATTAAATTCTTTATATATTAAGTTTATTTTTTGTTATAGTTTATAACCTCATTTTATAAAACAAAGCTCGCATTAAAGTAAAAAAAAAAATATGAAGAAATATTGGAAATTTTTTTAAAATTTGAATTTCCCATACATTTTTTAAACGTTTGTCGTTTTCTTTTATAAAATCAGACCTTTAGTTATGAATTTGCTTTACACGCAAAATAATTTAAATGTATATTAAGTTTTGTAATTTTTTTAACTGAAAATGTTGTTATAAATGGTGACAGCACTCATAATAAAAGGAACTACTGCGTAAATAAAGGGACTTATTTAAGAAAAGCGGTTAGTAATAATTAATAAAGATATGTAGACTTTCATAGTCAAAAACTTTAATAATCACTCACAACTTGTAGTTTGGGAAAGTAATGTATATCCTTAAGATTCGTTTGCATTCAATGAAATATTCCGTTGATGTATCCAGTTTCGGTTGTTATTTATTGCACATAAGTATTAAATATTTTTTTTTATTATTTTGTTGTTTTTATGTGAAATATATTTTTTAATCAGAAATACACAAAAATTTACATGTTCCATGTATATGGCAGTGCTTTAAAATTTACAACCATTTCCAAAAATATTCGACGTTAAAACACATGATTTTTCACTATTTTCAATTTATTGCACAACTAATTAACTACGTTTGATAGTATGTAATTAAATTGTTTTAATTATTTTTATTTTTTATTTGAATCTTTGGCATATTTTTAGTTTTGTTCGTTGTTTAATTTATATGTTGTCCTGCAACATTTGAAAAAAATTTAGAATCCTTTTTAATTTTTTGTATGTATATCGTATTTTAAATATATAGAATGACTAAGAGAATATTGTATAATGCGCACTTCAGAAATAAAATCAGCAAGACACGTTTGATAGTCAAAATAATATTTTTTGCGTTTCGTGTAACGAAGCTACGTGCCTGAGATCTGAGAGTAAACTAAAATTTAAAATCCTAGCGTCACATTAGGAGAGTGTGTTTTAAACGAATAAGGACCTAAAGAGGAAGACAAATAAACAGTCACGCACACACTATTACATTGGCACATTTGTGTATGTATATTCATATTTTCTCTTTCTTACAATTCTGAATACAGGATGTGAGCGTTAATGGTCAGTATCCTTTTAGGTTTTAGTAAAATTGAACATAGTATCTCCAAGTAAGTATAGAGAAAAAATAAAAACTTTTGTATGTATATGACAAAAAACGTAGACAAATGTGAGCAAAAAGGACATTTAGTTATATTGCATTACAAATTTTTCGAAATAATTATTCTTTGACAACAAATGTTTAACATAAAAAAATAATATAACAACTTATGAAAAAATATAAAAAGTAATTTTATAATTAAAAATTATCATTATTCTTTCCCATTCTTTCCATTACCAAACATTATAATTTCCAAATACAGTGGTGAGCAAAAGTGTATTCATGTTGTCCAATTTTCTAATAAAATTAAAATTGTTACTCGCTTAGAAATTTCACATGTTTGTTATATATTTATTAGATAATCTACGGTGTCCCATTCCACACTCATTTTTAAAATGTTTTCAATACAAATTAACTAACAATGTTTATCATAATGTGACAAAAACTATCATGTGCAAAACTTAAACTTCTGACAACTTTATACAGAATAGTATTTTTATATTTAAAACGTAATTTATAATTAAATATTTTCAAAATGTTTGCAAAATCCGATTAATTTAAATACAAATGAGAAATATGATGTATAAAATTTAAATAATGGATGTAAGTATACTTAATTTGAGATATTAATCATGAAATTCTAATGAGTAGTTTTTGGTTAAAATTTTCTCAAGAAGATATAGCCGTTACTATAATTGTTCACCCACCGTATATAGAAAGAAGTATGAGATAAATGGACTAATTTGTACATTACTGAACTACTCTAATGTTTACACTTCTTATTTATTGCGCTTAGTGGTCAACCAAACATTATTTTATAAGGCTTGCAATGAAAACTACACCATCTCATAAATAAACTCAGGCACAAAACAGGATCAATCCTCTATAAAAATATTATTATATGTACATACATACATATGTATGTATGTATAAACAAAATTATATAATTAGTAGTATTACTAGCTAAACTTGCTTTCAAAAAGTAGACCAACTATAAACAAACTTACGAAAAGACATTGAAATAGATCTTGTTAATCGGGAAATATAAGGCAAAATGTTGTAAAACTTGAGCTTCCGCTGACTACATACTTTATATACTTATGTACATACAGTCAAACTAGGTTATTACGAACTATCTTAAATACATCTGTTATAAAGAACTCGGATAAAACGAAATATCATTTCAGTCCCTCAAGAACAATTTCATACCAGTTTTATTATAACGAATTTCAAAAAGTATGCATTGAAATCATATACTATTTAGCTTTGCTTCATAATAAAACAATAATAAAATAATTCTATGGTTGTATCATGGCTTTGCTTAAAAAATCAAATTTGTTAATAGTTTGTTAATTAAATTTGTTTATAATTCATATTCATTTAATTGCGGAATGTTACACTTTATTTGTGGATTTACAAAAACTTCACCCGTCTTATTATGAACTTCACTTATAACGAATAAATATTACTGGTCCCTAGGAGTTCGTTATAAACGGGTTTGACTGTATATACATATGTACATATCGTCATATGAAATCCAAAAAGCCCTAAGTTACATTGAACAAATTTTTCAGGAGAAGCAAAAAACCGTCTAAAATTATAAATAAACCAAAAATGTTCAACATTTTCTCAAGTTAAGCTTATTTCTTATTGACAAATTATTATTTGAAGAAAAATTTGCGATTTTTGTTTTACTTACGAAGATATGAAACTTACGCCCTTGAGAATTTGTTTTTTTTTTTTTTGAAACCCAAAAGGGCGTAAGTTACATTAAAAAACTAAATTCAAATTCAAATTGGTGAAATAGGCCGAAACATGAAAGGGATAAGGCTTTGTTGTTTTCATAAAGATTTTATAATAATCTCTAAATTACAAGGATTCGCTAAAAGTGCCATTTTTGTTTTATTTGATGCCAACTTATAACATTTCAGTTTCGAAGTTAAAAATTCAAAAGAATCTTAAAATTTTCATGAATTTTAAGGTAATTTTAGAACAAAACCTTTTAGAATTTCTTTAATAGGGACGTTGATTTTAATTTTAGGAGTGTAAAATTTAGCAGGAACATGCATCATAACCAATCAAAAAGTCGATTTTGATTTTTTTTGTAACTTAGGGCTTTTTGGATTTCATATGACGATATGTATGTATCTATATAATATTTCTTTTATAAATATTTTTTTAAGTATAAAAAATAAGTAGGATAACCGATTATCAACTTTAAAAACTTTTACGTTTAGCATATCGTTAGCTTAGTACGCAAACGTGCGTTTCATAACTGGTATAGGAAAAACGAGACATCAAAGAAGAAAACTGAGTTTACAAATATTAAAAATATAAAAAACAAGTAAAGTTATTACGTTTTGTTACTTTTTCAGTCACGTTTGTGTACTAAGCTAACTTTATATTCTTATGTATACGTATATATGTATACACATATGTATGTATATACATACATTAGGATAATAACTTTTATGTAATTTTTGATAAATATCTCTCTGAAGAGAGAATAAAAAAATTGGAGTTTTTATTGCTCAGTTTATAAAACGTCATTTATGAACAAAGAACAAAAATATTAATAACAACCCAGCAAAAAAATTTTGAAGTTGTTCAAGAAGAAGGGATATTTTCATGATTTCTTTAGTACGTATTCAATTTAATGCGTTCTAAATACATGCCTAAATTCTAATAAATTTGTCATAAGTGAAGGCATGAAAAATTGCACCCAATTCACTCATGTAACTCTACTATAGGAACTGTAATATATCACTATAATTTGGTATACTCTTAGAATTTAAAGGAAACGTGCATTTCATACAACAAATTTAAAAATAACATTAATTTTATTAGATTTTTGTATTTAATATTTGTTAAATTAGTAATATTAAGTCCATTTGACTGACTGATTTTAAATTATAATGGGTATTTTTACTTCGAATGAATTTTAATGCAATTCAAAATTTGTTTTATTTTGTTATCACATTTAATTTTTATCAATATCATGCTAAAATATTAATTTAAATATTAATAATTAATTCGTAATACCTTTAATAATGCATTTTAAAATAAATATAGTGCACCAATGAAAATTCGCTTGAGAATCATCGGATGTTCATTGGTTGTAAGCACTCATTTTAATGCCGAACTATTTTTCCAAATACGAACCCATGCACGCCAATGACACGCTAATGTTAAAATCATGCATGTTTCACCTAAATATGAACCAGTTCATTATCAGTTGAACCCATGTATTTACTACTTTTTTTGCACGCCTTTTTTTGCTGGGAAGGACTGTGTCCTTGTTTTATATAAAGTTTTATTTTCAGCTTACACAAATACATTGTACATATGTATATATATACAAAAAATATTTTACCGTTAATAAGTGACAGACAAAAAGACTGATAAGTGACAGACAAAAAGACTGGTGCATACATGTATGTACATTAGAATGACTCCAAAATTAAAGTAGCTGATGTTCCCACCGAAAATGAAAATTTAGTTCATCTCTTTTTCAAAATGTTTGTCCTGACGTCAATATTTGATGAGATGGATAGATAAAAAAAAAACTTTTTTTGTACAAAAAGAAAAGTTTTTTCTTTCAAATTTTTTTTTATAGAACAAAAGAGTTTTGAACTTTTACGATAAATATTGTTTATTGTTTTTTTGTTATTTTGTATTTGAACTTATACAATTATATTTTGTTTTGAACTCATGTGTTTTTTATTTTTTAGATAGAAACTTAAAATTTTTTGTTTTTCGTTCTTAATTTCTCGTCTCTGGTTATTGCTTTTGGTTAATAATGAAGTTTAGTGATCTCTCCGTATTATTTTTTATAGAAAATTTTTTGAAATTCGTTATATCGAGTACAAAATTTACTCATTCATTCGTACTAATCCGTTCGTTAAATTGCGAATTCGCAAAACTAAGTATTCGTTAAACCGGGAAACCAGTGTATATCTGTTAATGATTTCTGCGAAGTGATCGAAAAACGTTAGGTGCAATATCGTATTTTTTTGCCTAAATGCATATTACCTACTTTGCATTTGATGTCTTATGAGCGAATATCCATACATACATATACATATATACATACATACGTAAATAAATACATGGAATACAAATGTAAAGCTTTATATTTCACCACTAAAAGTTCGTTATTTCAAATTAACATTCATTTCCTAGTATGTACGACGTATATAAGTTTTATGTATGTATGTATACTTCTACATAATTATATACTCGAAGTGTATACCCAAAATACAAAAGAATCCTTCTTTTCAATGTTCTTCATGCCAAACAACATAGGAGTGTGTGTTTAGGAAATATTTATTGAAGAAAAAAGCTATAGAAGGGAGAAATATATGAAAAAGGAACAAAATAAGCGTCCCCTTTATTTTATTATTATTGCTGCCGCTTTTTATTTATTATATTGTTACTATTTTACAAAGGATAAAACATACATAAAAACGTATATACATATGCACATCTATATGTTTGTATGGATAGATAATACACACTTACAATATTACACTTACCGCACGAATAATGCGCACACTCTAAAATCCTTCGTATTATACATGTACATAAATATGTATTTTGTATGTATATTTTTATACATACACACATACATCCATTGATTGTATCGTGAATGCATATGTTCGTAGTTTACCAGTGTAAACTCTACATTTATTTTATACTTTTTTATCTACATATACATATATATGCCGCAAAGTATTCCTTCCCATAGTATGTATACTGAAAGCGAAGTAGTAGTGACGAAGATATTGCACAGGAATAGTATGTAACATTTGTATACAAACATATTTACATACATATGTATGTATACAGACCAAAGTTTTATACGACCGCTGTAAGGTAAACAAGCTCAATTGTTGTTTATAAGTCTAAAATTTTCGTTTAATATTTTTGATGTGAGAAGAACCATACATAATATCATACATATAGGGCAGTGCAGGTGATAACATACATACATGTATGTACGTTTGGGCACCGACTAACTCTGCTTTCTGGCTAGTATTTTACAGATGAATGAAAAAATGAGGAAATAATTCAATAATACAAATATATTAAATAATGAATTAATTATATTACCTTAAGATAACTTTTATCATTCCGGCAGCATAGGTCACGTATGTTGAACGATATGTTGCACATACAGTGCACTGTATGTACATATCGTACTGCAGTGGTGGAAAAAATAATAGAAACGAAAATAATTTGGTGTAGAAAACTAAATTTTCTCAAAAACTACATGTTAGAATTTGATGATTTGTATCTTAAATAAAAATACCTTTTACTCTACTTTCATATGATATATAAATTCTAGGGCCTTCGTATTTTATTCATATTTAAAAAATTTGGCGTTGGAAAAAATAATACATAGAAACGATTCAAAGTATTATATTGGGGACATAACCTAATATTTCTTAACCAATAGTTTTTGAGAAGATAACGATAAAGTTTTTGATCCAGTTATAGTTAATGGTAATCCACCGATTTTTGGCCCAAATTTCGAGCAATATTTCAGTATTTTGCAATTAAAAAAGGTATTTTTATTTAAGATAAAATTCATCAAATTCTATCGTGTATTATTTGGGAAAATTTTGATTTCATCACAAAATAAGGTAGATTCTATTATTTTTTCCACCACTGTATGCCTAACGGTGGTTGCAACCGGTTATTACGAAAGGGAACGAGTCACAAAATTGTTTTTATAACACCAAACATTTTAATTCAAAATATCTGTATGATAACTTATTGTTTCAATAAAAAATTATTTGTGTTTTTGTTTATCAACTTCTATGTTTAACTTTTTTAGAACCATAGAATTTCTTTTATACCAAATGCATTTTTGTTCCTCCTGAAAAGTTTGAATAGAAGGACTTATGTCCTTTTCAAAATGATTGCTTCAATTTTCATTTAGTTAAAAACATGTTCGCTTTTCAAGCAGTTCAAAATACATATGTTTTGAGAAATTTTGAATTAAAATTCTGTTTTTATAGAAATTTTGAGAACAGTTAGATATTATACATAATTTTTTTTAATGAAAAAAGGGTTTTACCAATAGCAATTTCGGAGAAGATTATTACACAATGGTGCAATGGTTAGACAAAAAAGCCGGCTAATTTAAGGGGGGATGAATACTTTCTAGCTAATGAACAAGTGGTTCAAGGACAGTAGACGTCCTTGCACCTAGAAAACATGCGTGTTTATTTTCCACCCCTTTTCGTAGGCACTACGTCGGATATAAACCAAACATAAAAGGAAAATAACACCACCAAGATTCAAACATAAACTTACAAAGAGCTTGTTATCACTAGCAAGTGGAGCAAGTGCCAGGTTATGCACAACATGAATGGTGGATGATGACGAAACAGAGGAATCCTTATTAAGTGATGGTGGATGAAGAGCTAAATATTTACAGATTTTTACTGGCATTGTCAGAAAGTGGTGGTAGTTCCAATTTTGTAAAGAGAATAATAAAATATAAACAAATTAATAACAAAAATAAAAATATGCAAAAAAGAAAAAATACAGCTGATTTCAAAATAGTCAGCTGTTTAAGTAAAACAAAGTTTAAAAATACATTTTTATTCAACATTACGATGCACACCTGCCGATTCTAAAAATCTAATACATCTGCATCGAATATTTTGAAAATACTAATGAAAAATTTTATGATCCCTACAACATGAGGATGCTGTCAAAAGAAAACGTGAACAATTTAATGATAAATTCTTTAAATGTGAATTCCTTAATGTCAGCGACCTAAAACTACAAGAAATAAACATAAGGCGATGTTCTGTATTTTAAAAACACATACATATAAAAATCATCCAGATGTGCAGACAACAAAAAACAAACATTTGTAGTCTATGAACAATTTACAACTGCTGTCGAAAGGATATCACAATGAGATCTATTGAAAAAAAAAACTCACACACACACATACACCTATTTCCTTACTATATATACATGTATGAATTATTATTTCGAAAACACTTTTTAAAGACATCTGGATAATTCCTTACTCAAATTTTGAAAAGTACAATACTAGTGTACATTATTTTTTTGTTTATCATCTAGGCAGTTATTATTGACAAACGTTGAGTTTTATTTTTGTAGAAGAAACATTTGTTTAGAAAATTGTTGTAGGCACTGCCCTGTTCTGCTGTTGATTTCATTTGAAAGGATAAATAAGGGTACTTCTACTTCATAAACATTGTTTTTAATTTTGAAATATGAAATGGAAATTACTCTAAAATCATTTAAAAAGTGTGGCATCGGAACACATAATATGCAATGGCACGGTTGTTTAAAGATTTTGAACCAGACAATTTACTCTTAATCGATAACCACTGCATGAGACACATTTATACAATATCAGTAAGCTCGAAGATCCTGTCCTGACTACTGTAAGCATACATATTTGTTTGTATGACAAACTAAAATTACAGGAAATGTTGCAATTTAACTTTAACTATACGTGACATAACAATATACGATATTTATAAGATTTCCGTATCAATATTCCATGAGAAAATGGAATAATTTCTTACAAGATATAAAGTTTCATTCACTATGATATTATGGATATAAATGAAATTCAAATAAGAATACATATCCTTAAAAAAGGATCTCAGAAAAAAAGAAGCATCTGTCTTTTGAAACTATTAGAGATCATTGAACTTAAGAATTTTTGTGAACAATAGACGGTATTAATTTCGTATTTTTATGTACATATACATACAAATAAATACAAATATATTACTGTTTACAGGTAAAAAAATATTCCAGATGGCGTTAATATTATTATTTATTTATTTATTATTATTTATATTTATTTTGTATGCACATACTTATAATTTATGAGAATTTACACCGAAAAGTCTACAGTGACACAAAAACTAAAAGTCGAAAAATGTAGACATATAGAGGGACTGACTATATTCAGTTGTCTCTATCTCAAATAACAAGTTTTCAGGAGGGCAAAAAATAGCTTATTTCACTCACTAGTTTGTAAAGATTTTAAAATTTGTTCTTCTACAATATTTTTCTACTACTATATCTTAAACCCTTATCCAATTATAATTTGAAATTTTGCATTATTTGCAAAATTATTAAGAAATTTATAACAGATAGAATATTTTTTTCCTACGAAATTTTTCATACAACCAACAGATAGAGAGTTTTTCATAGAAATATAAAAATATTTGTTTGCAATTTAGTTGCGTAAAAAAAACAAATTGTTAAAAAAGCTACAGAATATTATGTTTTGGTACAAATTCAATTATATGTGGTTAAAGAGCATTAACTATTGGTTCGATTTTAAATATTATAAAGGATATGAGTTAAGCATGTCCAAATTACTAAGAAATCTTGTTTTACAACAGAAAATTGTTCAAAATAATAGCTTTAAAGATACTTTTAGGAAAAGATAGAAAGTGTTGCATGCAGTATTTTTTTTTAAGATACAGAAATTTCAAAATGCTATAAAATTGCAAAAAATATTTTTTTTTGGCAATTTTTGCTGCATATTTTGCTATCAAAATCTCATTTTTCTGCAAATGAGAGATAGCGACAATTGAATATAATCCCTCGATATGTAAATTATTACAAAAATCTACATACATATTTTCATTTACGGAAATAATTTATGAATGAAATTCAGATATTTTTAAATTAAAGAAAAAAATATAAAAAAGTTTAATTTGTAAAAAATAGAAAAACTGACACTGCCCTTTCATCTCATAAAAACCTACGACATATCAAAACCTCATTTTTCTGAAAATGAGAGATAGCGACAATTGAATATAATCACTCGATATGTAAATTATTACAAAAATCTACATACACTCCCGCTCACTTAAATAGGTTCACTGTTTTGTTTACATTCAAATAAATTTTTTACAAAAAAATAATGGATTAATTGGTTATATTAAAATTAAATAAATTTAATTAATACCATGATGTCTTATATATCACTAGGTAGACATATATTAGTACAATACTTAATAACCGATTTTAAACAATAATTTTTGGCACATTTGAATAGGTTCGTCATCTTTAATTGACAAAAACAACAACAAATTGCATTTTTCATGAAACTTTTCTAATTTAAAAACATTTTTACAAGGTTTTAGAAAAGATTTACTAAGGAACATATCCGCCGTTGGTTATATTGGTTATATTAAAATTAAATAAATTTAATTAATACCATGATGTTTTATATATCACTAGGTAGACATATATTAGTACAATACTTAATAACCAATTTTAAACAATAATTTTTGTCACATTTGAATAGGTTCGTTAATTGACAAAAACAACAACAAATTGCATTTTTCATGAAACTTTTTTAATTTAAAAACATTTTTACAAGGTTTTAGAAAAGATTTACTAAGGAACATATCCACCGTTACTTGATATAACTCCGAAAATTTGAGGTGATATAGAGTTATAAAGATTCTTAAGTAATGGCAAGGAAATTTCAGTCCAAGCCTTTTTAGTTCCTTCAATTTAGGCTTCTTTTGTGTCATACTGTCTGCCCGACCTATACACATTACGAGAAAGAATATCCGAAACATTTTCAATAATAAATAGGTAAGAAGATTATGGAGGTCACTCCAAAATTTTTACATTCTGGCTTCGAATCCACCCTTTTACAGGCCTGGCGGTATGGATCGGGCATTATATTTTTGAAATATCCACGACAATGGTTCAAAGATATCCGAAAATATGAAAAAAAAAACTGTTTCCAGTATGGCATTACAATTATTACAATTCTTACTAGATGAAAAGAATTTAAGCTCACAAGTTTCATTATACGAAATTGCCCCCAACTGCATCCCACATCCTCAACAGCTATGCAAACGACTCAGGTAGATTTCAAAAATCATAAAAATAATGATTATAAAAATAATGATTTTTCTCTAATTTTTGCTACAGAATCACTTGACTTGGAGGCAAATTTTATGAAATCTCTTCTGTCCGCTTTTGTTTTGACTCTATATGTAGTTCCATTTATGTTTTCTTAATATTCAAACTGTTTTCTTATAAAATTGCGAATAACATTCTGAATTTGCCCAATATTTTTGCCAAATTCCTGTGGTTTTGGACAGTTTCCAAAAACGCTTGAATTTTGTCGTTTTATTCTTTAGTTAATGGCTTACCGCAACCTATTTGTTAAAAAATATATTGTCTATATTCACAGACTCTAGAATATGAATGGATTTTACTCACTGCCAGCAGTAAATTGATATTATTCTGACTGAACCTAATCAAGTGAGCCAAAAAATATAGCTAAAAAACGTAGTATGTTAGAAAAAAAAATTATTAAAAATCAGCTTTTATTTATTGCGCTAATTTTTGTCTCACTAGTGATACCTAAGACATCATGTTATTATTTAAAATTTTAATATTACTAGTGGGTCCATTATTTTTTTGCAAAAAATTAATTTGAATGTAAACAAAACAGCGAACCTATTTAAGTGAGCGGGAGTGTACATATTTTCATTTATGGAAATAATTTATGAATGAAATTCAGATTTTTTTAATTTAAAGAAAAAAATATTAAAAAGTTTAATTTGTAAAAAATAGAAAAACTGACATGGCCTTTCATCTCATAAAAACCTACGACATAAGTATGTATGTATGTATGTATGTAAATCACTATGGAAATACCCATATAAATACATACGTACACTGGTGGACACAACTAAAGCAACTAATATTATATGTATGTATATGGAATGGTGCATAAAATTTTACACGCTGAAGAAATTTTATAACTGTGTTTTGTTTTATAAGTAATATATTTGCAAACTATAAAAAAGTAGAAAAAATACTAAGATTTAATGTATACATATGACTTAAGGACACAAAAGGAATTCATATTCAATATGTATTGGTCAAAACTAAAGCGACTTCTTAATGGAAACTTTTAAAATTAATTTAAAAAAAATGATAGCATATCCGTAATTTTTCCGAGGTTTCTCACTTGGTATCGAGGTTTCTCACATGATACTTTGAATCGTTTATTATTAGGTTATGCTTATGACAGAAAATTTTTATATATGATAGGGGTTGATGATACTTGTTTGTGTAATTCCTGTAATGCTAATCATTTAATTTTTCACTGTTCTAAATATCGTGATTTTATAAGAAGGCACACTATTTTTGAAAAATATTCTTGTTTATTTGACTTATTAAAGTCCTATAATAAAGAGGACTTTCATGAATTGATTAAGTTCATTAAGGAGTGTAAAATGACTCCTTTTTTGTAGTTTTTCAAATCGAAATAGGAACCAAATTGCAAAATATTATGTTCACCGTTGAGTCCGAACTTAATGTCCTCGGTTAAGAGACCAATTTATACCTGTCATAATCCTTAGTATTGCAGAGCTGCTATGTGGCATGGAGGGGCCTCATTCATAGGACTTTTCCTACTCTGGTATTGAACCTATTTACCAAATAACTGAGAACATTTTTCGAAATTTCTATAAAAGTGTCATTTTTATTTGGTTGAAATATGCCGCTTATTCAGGTATTCCAACACTAAAACGGCCAAAAACTTACCCCAAATGAATGCATCAAAAGCTTGTATTCTTCAATGGGCAGCACAATCTCCTGACCTACACCCCATTTTGGATCATTTTAGATCAGTTTACTGAAGTAAACGCGTATAATGTCTGCAATAACTCCTAGATGTGCTCCTCTTATAAAAAAAATACATATGTGAGTTTCTACACATATGTAGAAACTTTTGTTTCAGAAACTACGTGTTTATTGCATTGATTTGTTTTTGTATGAATGAGAAGAATAACAAAACAAAGCGAGTTTCGGAGTACGAGAAACTCCGTACCGCGAGAGAGATGCATGATATTTCTTTCTCTTTCTCTCTCACGCAAAATCAAAAGTTTCCTAAAAATAGTTTCCTAGTGTGGACCGACAGTTAATGTACTGATCTCAGTACAAATGTTCAAAATTTTTATCTGCAATATTTTCGAAATAAGTCTCAAAAATTCATTTGATTGCGGAAAAAATAATATAATTTTTTTAGAATTATTTTGATCCACAATAAGATTTTTGAGTGTTTAAGAGACATATTATTTTCGCTTTTTATCGAAATATGGATCAAAATTGTAGTAATTTTTAGCTTATAAAGAAATGTTTTGGAAAATTGTTTGACTAAAACTTTAAAAACATTAAAAGTGTGGACTTAAACATGGTTCAAAAAAAAATATTTTTCAGCGGCTAAAAAAATTTGTTAGTGTTAGGAATTATTACACTAGAAAAAGTATGTTTAACACAATATAAAATAATGCTTTTAAGTTAAAAAATAAAATAAATTAGGAAAGTGGAGTTAATAGATTTGGTTTGTGAACCAGTTATATACCGGTATATCTATCTATCTATCTATCTATCTATCTATCTATCTATCTATCTATCTATCTATCTATCTATCTATCTATCTATCTATCTATCTATCTATCTATCTATCTATCTATCTAAAATAAATTAGGAAAGTGGAGTTAATAGATTTGGTTTGATAGATAGATAGATAGATAGATAGATAGATAGATAGATAGATAGATAGATATATAGATAGATAGATAGATAGATAGATAGATAGATAGATAGATAGATAGATAGATAGATAGATAGATAGATATCTATCTATCTATCTATCTATCTATCTATCTATCTATCTATCTATCTATCTATCTATCTATCTATCTATCTATCTATCTACCTATCTATCTATCTATCTATCTATCTATCTATCTATCTAGCTATCTATCTATCTATCTATCTATCTTTCTATCTATCTATCTATCTATCTATCTATCTATCTATCTATCTATCTATCTATCTATCTATCTATCTATCTATCTATCTATCTATCTATCTATCTATCTATCTATCTATCTATCTATCTATCTATCTATCTATCTATCTATCTATCTATCTATCTATCTATCTATCTATCTATCTATCTATCTATCTAATGATTAATTATGGGCCGATACTTAAAAAAAAATTACGTGTTTCGAAGTTATATTCTATATTATTTTTTTAAGTCGACATTCTATCCCAAAATTGTCCCAAATGAAATGTATTTTTTATACCCTATACCATTATAGTGGGGAGGGTATTGCGTTTGTGCTGACGTTTGTAACACCCAAAAATATTGGTCCTACACCCACCTTAAGTTATACCAATCGGCTCAGAATCATTTTCTGAATTGGGCACACACTCTTCTTTTGACCCAAATACGAAGCCTATAAAATGATTAAAATCGGTCCATTATGTCGTATAGCCCCCATACAACAGTACCCTCCGAATAGGGCTTCTGAGCTCATAAATATGTTAAATGTTCTTGTATCACTTCAAAAATCGGCAAAACTTAGTTTTATATAAGTCTTAATGATACTGCTGATTTTCGTAATAATCAGGCCTCATATGACCCTATCCCCCATACAAAGTCCCCTTCAAAAAATGACTTGATGGTCAAAATTCACTTATAAACACTAATGTCCCGATGATATCCTGCATAAATAACTGATGTAGACGTAAATCCCTCTACCAAAATTTATAAGGATAGGGCCATATTAACCCTCTTTTAGAAAATCCCTTTTTATACACTTCACCTTCGTGAGAAGGGTATATATAAGTTTGTCATTCCGTTTGTAATTTCCAAAATATAATTTTCCGACCCCATAAAGTATATATATTCTGAATCCTTATAGATAGCAGAGTCGATTAAGCCATGTCCGTCTGTCCGTCTATCTGTCTGTCTGTCTGTATTTTGTTTTTTTCTGTATTTCGTTTCGTATGTTTGGATGTCTGTTGGTTTTACTGCCTTGTGTATTTTTTTTTGTGGGTTTATTTCGTTTAGCGTTGTTGTTGTTCATTATGTTTTGCTATTGCTATAATAATGACATAGTCGGGAAAATGAATTTTTAAATACACTATGGTGAAGGGTATATAAGATTCGGCACAGCCGAATATAGCACTCTTACTTGTTTATCAACAAATTGTTAAAATATTCCTGAATTAAGATAAAAATTAAATACTTTATTATTAAAAAAAAATAATGAAAATTTGTAACATAATCATAAAATATTTAAAACAATAAATTAAGAATTATTAAAATGGCAACTCTACTAGATTTGCGTAAATCTCTTCAAGTGTTTCCACTGAGCTTACTCGTTTTTGATATTCGAATTTTCGAACAAATCCCGTTATTTTATTTTAATATAATGACAGTACTGTTTAATTTCTTTAAATTTAAACATTAAAAATACAAAATTACAGTTGTAAAAGTATAAATTTGTTTATCAAATGCCACTAATTTTAAAATTATAATTTGTTCTGTTTTATTTCAAAATGTCAAGATTTTACGAAGGGCATTTTAAAAGAAAATTGAGAAAAGCCCAGGAAAAAAGTCTCTATGTAAAAGAGGACTTGTTTTTCATAAATTCTGGCATCCCTACTGTAACCTACCGAGACGGCAACATTGATCTACGTGAAAATATCGAAGACTGTAAAAATCGAATAAGATGTAAAAAAAAGTCTAATGAGATTAATTTCAGCAAACTACACAATATACATAGATATGAATGTATACATTAAGCGAAATGCATTCAACAAAAAACGGCAAATTAAAATTGTTACTTTGAAAAATTGCAAAATCGATTTTTCACTATTTTTGCTAATGAAATCGTAGAAAAATTGCAGAAAATTTACTTATGTTTATTGATTTACTACTTACCGACATACATACAAATATGTATTAATTTGTATAAAATTGTATCGTCCTTTTACCATGAAGTTCTATATTTTGTTCATTAAAGTTCCCAAAATACATTTTAACATTTTTATTAAACACAGATAGTTGAATTCATTAAATATGTATACAAACAATTATTTAATTTTCATTCAATTGAAGAACTTGTTTTTAATTTAAATAGCACTGAACCTGGGTTGTCACAAACATGGAGTTTTAGCGTAATATATAAGTTTTTCACATTTCAAATTTTTACTTTTTTAAGGCTATCGATGGACAAAATTAAAATTTTACAATTTGCTAAACATTTAAGTAAAAAACTTTGTTCAGCTTGATTACAAAATGTTTTTGTCTACTGTATACACAATATGACACTGGTGTACGTGACGAGAAAAAGAATAATTCACAATAGATGTTTATGTATATGTGTGATGAACCAACTGTGAATAACTAACGAAAAAAATATACATACAATGTATATGCAGATACTAAAACTTTGCAATTTATCCTCTCACAATCATTATATTCATTATTTTTTCATTAAATTTAATTAAAAACTGACTACCGTTTGACATAATATAAATAAAATAAGTATTTTTTTACAATTTAAGATGGCAAATTCGACTGTATTCTTTCTATTAGCTTGAACTACAGAGACCTGTGTCAACAAAAATGTATATCGGCGATAATTGATTTTAGAATGTAAGCGGCCTATACCTATCATATATTATCAGGTTAAAACAGTGTGTTCACACAGAAAATTTTATGAATTTTGATATTGATTTTGTCTAAATATTTGAATATTCCTCGTAACTTTATTTTTTGAGTTATGGCAAATTTTTATGTACCTGAATGAGATATTTATGTATGTATATTTATATATTTATCCTATAAAGTTGTATGGTCAACATCAAATTTTTTTATCAAAATATGTGTATTTGTTGTTTACGCTTCTTCTGCTTCTATGATTGTATATGCATATTACAAAAGCGCCTTGGCGACACATCAAATTGGTTGACTCAAACGGTAAGATTTTCGTTTGTGTTAGTAAAAAAAACTCACACCGCATATATGCGATACATTTGTGTTTTTTTTCACTAACACAATTAAAAAACTTACCGTTTGAGTCAACAAATTTGATGTGTGGCCATGTCGCTTAACAAATAAACAAACTTTGATACATCTTAAGAGATTTGATCCTCTTATACTTTAGCATTCATACGGCACTGATATCATAGCAACGAATTGTTTGGTTGTTTTTTATCTAAAATTTCTTATCCTAGTATTAAATTAATCATTTACACTTGGGTAATGTTGTTATTTGATTCGACATTCTAAAAAATATATACGTACATATATTAACCTAATAATTATATAGTAAGAAAATTTACACTAAATTTTGGTTGGTCAATTAAAACTTGTAACTGAAATTGTAACCTTGCAACTAAAATTCTTATTTTTTATATCACAGGATTACAAGAAGAAAAACGAAAGAATTTAAATTTTATACGGTAATTATTCCGACGTTTTGTATTAAAAATAGAACCTGAAAAAGTAAATTTAAATTAAAATGGCATACACTACACGTTCAACATACAAGTTATCTCATAATCACAATTTCATATCTTCTAAGACGTCTTTCGAAGATAGAGTTTACCGTTCGAAATCAGCTAATCCGCCATCATCTTTGATGCCATTGTATTCAGCACCAATTTCAGTGGTTAAGCAACGACAAGTTCCACCATTTTCGATACAATCCCAACAAAAACATACAGTAGTAATTAACGGACCGTTATATGAATCTTCCGGAACAACAAATGAACGAGGAAAATTAAAAAGTAAGAATGTATGTACATTAAAGTGCTGTTTTTAATATTGTCCCACAAAGTATTTCATCACCAATTTGCAACTAAAGGAATATAAAAGGAACCTTACGAATATGTTTTTAATTTCAAATAACATTATTTATTGAAAATAATTGTCTATATAGCGTGGGCATACAACAATTATATTTTTGATTCTTTTTATAATTTTATCTTTAATTCGTTTAAACCCCAAAAATTACTGTTTCTTTAAGCTATTAAGTTATCGGTTCATAATGACGGTTCCAGCTCTCATCGCAGTAAGAGTTTTCACCGTAGTAACTCCTTTCGCATGTATTTCGATCGTGGGGACCTGCCAATAAAGATGGAATATTTGTGTGGTGGTGACAAAATTGGTTGGACCGTAAGTAATTTTGGGTCATCCCAATAATATACCTTAAAATTTTAACTTAAACATTATGCAGATGCATCCAAACATAAATACATACATACATACATACATACATACATACATACATACATACATACATACATACATACATACATACATACATACATACATGTATGTATGTATGAAACACAAACAGCCCTAACTAACCAAAAATTCAAAGTCGATTTTATTATTGATTCTAATACCTATATTGCATCAAAACAAATGTCCACAAATTGGACTTTTCCGAATTAGTGACTTTTTGACAAAAATCAAAAGGACCTACATATCTTCAAAAACATTTTAATATTAATGGTTAAAAGTCCAATTTATTCATTTTTATATACACCATTGTCAACTACATATGTAACGTAACAATTAATAGGTTTCATTTATAAAAAATGTGAATCAAACTTTTCAATTTAAATAGTTTTATGCTCCTCCTGTAAAATTGTTAAATTGTTAGAAAGGGCCATTTGCGTTTTAGTTGACTGTATGTATTTTTAGGTGGATATAGAGAAATTGGATTACAGTTTATATCTTCCTTTGTTCTTTGACGGTCTTTGCGAAACCGAACATCCTTACAAAACCTATGCCAGACAAGGTGTTTCAGATCTCTTATTAGCCGGAGGCGAAAAAGTACATGCTGTCATACCCCAATTAATATTGCCATTAAAAAGTAAGAAAAATTGTTTGGTTAATTCTAACCCACGCTTATATGCTTATTTCGTGCAGATGCCCTAAGTACTAAAAATTTAGAAGTGATGTGTACAACACTAAAAATTATACAGCAGTTAGTACTGTCATCTGATCTGGTTGGGCCTGCATTAGTACCATTTTATCGACAATTATTACCAATGTTTAATGCTTATAAAGTCAAGAATCGTAAGTCTTAAACTGTACTTATTTTATAAATTTTTATTATGTAAATTATTACAGTTAATTGTGGAGATGAAATTGATTATACTCAAAAGAAAAATATGAATCTAGGAGATTTAATTGATGAAACTCTCCAAATTTTAGAAATACATGGAGGTGAAGATGCTTTTATTAACATCAAGTACATGGTTCCTACGTACGAATCATGCTATTTAAACTAATTATGGGAATTGAAATTGTTTATTTTTATTTTTTCAAAATTTAAAACAATTTATATTAATTTAATAAGTTGTTACATTGTAGTAAATAAAATTTATTTGCACCATCAATATACATATTTGCAAATACATTTGTATAAAGAAATATTAAATTTTTAACATAGTATGTATCTATGTATTTATATTAAGACGAACAATTGTTTAATGTTTCTGAGACCAATAAAAGTTTTACTTTTTGTCCATAAAAGTCCATTCCTTACCGGTTGTGACAGCCATTGCTATATTATGAGCAATGGCTTGATTAGCAACAGCAGATCTAAACAAAAAGAAAAACATTTTGATTACACCGAACTCAAATATTTATATTATGTATGTACATATATGTATTTATATACTTACTGCTGTTGCTGATTATAAGCCAGATCGAAGGAAACGATTTCATTACTTTTTATATTATGTGGTGAATAACGATTATAGAATCCCCAAATTGAATTCATTAATTTCTCGTTGTACTTTACTGGACTGTATTCCATTACTAAAAGGCGAAACAATTTATAAAGTTATATCTAGAGTATTTAATATATGTATCTAAATAAAGGCGTTGAACATTGAGCCCCATATACTTTTTATGAAAACAAAAACATTTTACATGTAACGCTACGTTCAGCGCTTTTATTTATACTTATATAAATAAAAGCTCTGAGCGTAGCGTTACAAGTTTTCATTAAAATAATTTTAAAAATAATACATACATTTTTTGTTGCCGCTGAAAATTTTCGGTTCAGTTTTTTCGCCGCTTGATTTCAATCTAGAAATTATTAAATCTCTATCACGATATTGTTCACGTAATTTGCATGCCACAAATGCGCCTTGAGGTAATGCTGCCATTTTTCTACAAACTGTTTTTTTACAAACAAAGAAATATAACAAACGTTATAAAATAAAAGAGAATAAATAACTTAAAAAGAACTTTAATTTGTTTGCAAAAAATCTAAATAGATTTTAACATTTATTTTTAATAAAATAAAACCAGAGTTCAGTATGTGCGACCTTAAAACTGATAAGAAAATTCAAATTGACGAATGATAATCTAAATATTATTTGAACTGTATATGAATGTTGTATATACTTTTATATATGTATATATAATTACATACTGTTACATATACATATGTATATTACATACTGTATACTATGTAACTCTACAAATATTTTAACTATTTACTACCAACAACTTTTTTACCTTGACAATTTTCAAAAATATCTAATATATCGTTTTCGGAAATATCGCACAAATAGTGATCACTTTTTAAAATGTCTTTTAACAGCAATAATATAGGCTGCAAGTGCTGTGAAGATTTATTTTTAGTAATTAATTTGTCACGTTGCAAGGACACCATTCAAAGTGTTTTATAAATATAAAATTTATATGTTTTTCTTTAAGAATTATGAACTATCCGCTCGACTATATTTATTATTGAAATAATTGTATGACTTCAAAAAATATTGTGAAAGCTTTGTTTGGTATATAAAGCCTTTTATACTGCTGCTTAAGATGAGTTTTAAATGTTCTAATTTGAGAGATCAAGAAAATGTACATATCGCTCACTTAATGCAAAGCTGTCACAACTCATAAAGTATATTTTCAAGTAAAATAACTTTCAATATAAATAAATTATTCTTTAAATATACACATGTTTAATCTAGATTTCGTACTTATGTATATATGTACGTACATATGTATATATGAACATACATACATATGTATATGGAAAAATACTTTTTAACTCATAAAATAAGGGGGGCAAAAATATTAAATATACACTCTTATAACTTACAGATTTGCATCCGTACATTAGATCTGTTAAATATTAGAAAATGTCAATTTTATAATTGTCCAGGCAATTGAAATACAAAAATAATTTTCGGTCGCTTAAAACATTTTCAAATCAAATGGATGTATTGCTGAGTAAAATGTAGAAAAAGAATGCAAATTAAATAAACATGATTATTCAGACGAACATATAAATTAGAAAAATAAAGTTTTTAAAAATTGCAAATCCTTGTTTAATTCTATAAAATGTTCCTATATTTTACTAGTCACGTAGACTCTGATACAGACGAAGAATATATAGCGCGGCCTGATAAGTATTAAAGCTTTTTTATTATTTAATAATTTTAGTTTCTGTTTTTGTTTATTTTTAATAAATAAATTTACCATCCAAAAATATAAAAAACGACCTCAGGGATCACACCTGCCTCATAAATACGTTTAAGTCTAGAATAGAGACTCTTGTACGTACATACATACATACATATGTATGTACATTAGACCGACTCACTCTGTATGGAAAAGAAAAACGTGTTTTTGTTACCCCTCTAAAAATTTACCTTGCTTTGTTTTATGATGATTCTCAAAATATTTTAAGTCTAGCGATGGCCGTTCGTGAGCTGGACCACATATTGCATATTTTGTTTAAGAAAAAACTGTAAAATTTCCTTTTCTTTCTCATTCCGTATTCTTCCTATCTAAAGTTTATTTACTCTTTGTTAAGTCGTTTTTCATTATATGTAGTAAATTTGTTAACTATATATGGCCCTTTGGGCTCAGTTATAATTGTAAAATAACAAATAAATAAAATTTATAAAAATAACTAAAAAGGGACTTTTTTGTAACCGGTCCAGCTCACGAACGACCATCGATAGACTAAAAATATTTTGGGAACCATCATAAAACAAACCAAAGATTTTTTGAAACTGGGTAAACTTTTGGGTTGAACATGAAAAATTGTGTCCTTCATAGGAAATTTTCTTGAAAACAGTCCAGCTCACGAACGGACAACAGTAAACCCAAAATATTTTGGGTAACATCATATATTACATAACAGCGAATATTTTGAGGCGGGGGTAACTCAAGCACCATTTTTTGTGAGTCGGTCTAATGTACATACATATGTACATTAAATGTGCTTTTAAAAATATATTGGGTTTGGGTGCGTCTTATTTTATATCAAAAGGATAAAGAGAAGCCCATTACGGAAATCGTTTGAACTTGTACCAAACTGGTAAAAGGAATCCTGTTCCGGAAAACAAATAAAATCTTTAAAAGGAATCCTGTTCCGGGACACAATTAAAAACTTTCAAAATTGTTTAAAAATATGTTGGAATGTTAAAAATTAAAAAATACAATGTGTTTATGTAAAAGTATGTAAAAACATTTGTAGATGAAACGTACAGCATTCCTGGATCACTGTTTCGAATTCTTGATTTAAACTAAAATAAACTACAGATTTAGCTATCGGATGATACAGCTATCAATGACAATCTCTGGCTGAGTATGACTCGGGTCGTTCCAGAGCGATGATACAATTGTCGTGGGAAACCCAACACTCCCCAAACCATCAAAAACGGTGGATAACCAACTATATCTGTGGCAGACATGCGTTTAGAGGTCAAAAATAAAAATATCGAAAAATAAAAATGGGCGTACCCAAGGAGGAGTACTACCACTTTTACTCTTATATCTTACCAAGCTTCCTGTAATGCCTCTTGTGCCAAAATCACCTAATACTAGGCCATCATCACAGATTTTTTTCAGTAGCACAAACTTAGGTTATCTGCTTCAAAATCCACGGACCAAAAAAGTAAGGATGGAGCTTAAAATCTCCGTAGAAGAACAAATTACAATATTAGGGATAGTCTCTGACAGCCTCATTCATTTAGCAGAACACGCAAATTAGGGTTCTATAAATCGACTTTCGAATAATCGAACAATCGACTTTTTGTCGAAGTCGACTATTTTGTTCCAAAAAAGTCGATAACTCGACTATGGTCTGTGAAAAAAGTCGAAAAGTCGACTTTGTTAATAAAAGTCGAAAAAAATCGATAAGTCGAAAAAAGTCGATAAGTTGAATAAAGTAGAAAAAAGTCGAAAAGTCAAAAAAAGTCGGAAAAAGTCGAAAACTCGAAAATTGTAGAAACAAGTCAAAAATAGTCGAAAATCTTAAAAAAAAGTGGATAAAAAAGTCAAAAACTCTAAAATAGGAAAAACTCGAAAAAAGTAAAAAAATAGTCGAAAAAATCGAAAAGTCGAAAAAATTCGAGAAGTCGAAAAGTCGACTATTTATAAAATACTTATAGTCTAAAAGTCGACTTTTAATTAAATGAAAAAGTCGAAAAGTGGAAAAATCTACTTTTTATAATATGCAAAAAGTCGAGAAGTCGACTTTTAACTAAATGAAAAAAGTAGAAAAGTCGACTTTTCGTTTTAACTATAGAACCCTAGTGTGAGGGCTTCATTAAATATCGCGTTTGGACTAGGGTTCTATAGTTGAAACGAAAAGTCGACTTTTCGACTTTTAGACTTTTTGCATTTAGTTAAAAGTCGACTTTTCGACCTTTCGACTTTTTCCATTTTATGAAAAGTCGATTTTTCGACTTTTCGATCTTTTTCATTTATTTAAAAGTCGACTTTTAGACTTTTCGACTTTTAGTATTTTATAAATGGTCGACTTTTCGACCTTTCGACTTTTTCCGACTTTTCGACTTTTTCCGACTTTTTTCGACTTTTCGACTTTTTCCGACTTTTTTCGACTTTTCGACTTTTTCCGACTTTTTTCGACTTTTCGACTTTTTTCGACTTTTCGACTTTTTTCGACTTTTTTCGACTTTTTCGACTTTTTCCGACTTTTTTCGACTTTTCGACTTTTTCCGACTTTTCGACTTTACGATTTTTTACGACTTTTTGACTATTTTCGACTTATTTCGACTTTTTTCGACTATTTTTTTACTTTTACTTAGAGTTTTTGACCTCTTTTCCACTTTTTTAAAATTTTCGACTTTTCGACTTTTTCCGACTTTTCGACTTTTTCCGACTTTTCGACTTTTTCCGACTTTTCGACTTTTTTCGACTTTTCGACTTTTTTCGACTTTCTTCGACTTTTTTCGACTTATCGACTTTTTTCGACTTTTCGACTTTTTTCGACTTTCCGACTTTTCGACTTTTTTCGACTTTTATTTACAAAGTCGACTTTTCGACTTTTTTCATAGACGATAGTCGAGTTATCGACTTTTTTGGAACAAAATAGTCGACTTCGACTTTTCGACTCTTTTCGACAAAAAGTCGATTGTTCGATTATTCGAAAGTCGATTTATAGAACCCTAGTTTGGACTATCGCATACGTTCTCTTCTACACAAATTTTTGACAAATCATATTACTTGTGGTATAATATAAAAGGCGCTTTAGCTTCTGTCATTCAATTCTTGTAGGGTAGCCATTCAATGAACAAACATTAGTTCATATAAAGTCTGGCAACTATTTGTCGTGGATTTGTAAAACGATTTATTCCATTTGTCGAACAATTTATCACTAATCCAGTGAATACCTTTTCTGTGCTGATGTTTGTCAAACTGCATGTATAAAAACACATATTTCTGGAATTAATGTTATCAAACTGCATATATAAAAAATATATACCACATATAAATCATTACTAATGTTACCACCTTACAAATGTAGATTGGCATAACTTTCAATTTCATTGGTGTTTGCAAAATTGAATATGGCCATTTTCAAGAGAAAGGGGAAGTAATGTAAAATTGCATGTTTTGCGCATTATTATCAATAGTTTTCGTTCAAAAATAACTAGACGTACACAAGCATAAATATAAAAAGAAAATTAAAAAGGTAAACAAATGGAATAATTTAGTATCTGAATAAGAAAGAATATTTCAATCATTCCAGGTGGTTCTATTTAAGTTAACGATTTCACCCAACCTTTTAATTTCAAGAACGTCAACATAAGTGTAAATAAAAAGGTAACTACGATGAGTTCCTATACCCACGCCGATCCTATTGCTTTAAGCTTTAATGAAACGTGTCTACGGATGTCGGATATACAACTACTGCAAGGTCCTCATTGGTTAAACGATCAAATCATTTCATTTTATTATGAATATCTTGAACGTGTGAAATATAAAAATAATCCAGATTTATTATTTGTGCCGCCAGAAGTAACCCAATGTATGAAATTTGCCGATGATGGTGAGTTGGAGACGTTGCTAAATCAGTTAGAGGCACCGAAGAAACCCTTCATATTCTTTGTATTAAATGATAATGATTCAACCCAAGCGGGCGGAACACACTGGTCGTTGTTGGTATTCTCGAGGCCAGAAAAGTCCTTCTTCCACTTTGATTCTTGGGGTAACAACAATTCGAACGCTTCACATCAGTTTGTACAGCGCATAAAAGAAGCCTTAAATTGTCGCATTTGCCAAATTAAGCCTATTAGGTGTTTGCAACAGGCTAATGGTTACGACTGTGGCATCCATGTGATCTGTATGACAGACAACATTGCCGATAATGTCAATCGCTATGAATGCGTTGAAGGTGTGGGGCATTTACATCAGGATATTATCTCTGCTAAAAGGTCAGATCTTTTAAAATTGATACAGTCCCTCGGCGGTAAAATTTAAATATTTATGATCATATATGTAGGTACATATGTATTCATTTTCCAATTCTTATTTTCATCATAGATATTACTTTTACAAAACCAATTCATGAAATTATTACATTTTTCATTAAACTAAAGTCTCGACCATTTTTCGTATTAAATGATAATCCTCTTGAAAAACTTTATTTTTAGATTTAATCTCTTTAATTTTCTAAATTTGTACAATAAGATATTTACTCCGTTCGTTATTTTCATTATTAAACTATTAAATTATTAAAAAAAAACTATTTACATTACAATACATAAACAAACATATAAAATTTAATAACAAATCGAAATATTTATAAATATATACCGAAAGGCTTCATTTTGAATGAAATAAAATACGTATTTTAATAAAATTCACAAATATTCAATTAAATGGGACACTCTTAAATCGATGTATAACAATTAAAAGGCCAAATAGACTACATAAACGGCTCGGTACAAATCTTAATATTTTACGTTTGTGCAAACCTGTTGTGTAGTGTATGAGGGTGTTTCTAGTTTGTACAGCCGCTTGAGGCTTGTTTAAACATATTGAATTTTTGTCAAAACGTTTGTTTATATGGTTTATATCTATTAAAAATAAAATTTATTTCTATGCATAATTGACGTCTGAATTAGCGAGAGTTCAAGAAATCGGTGCTTGATTGAGTAGTGTGTGTGCAAATGAAAAATGTATGTTTGTGAATCCGTTTATGTAGTCTATTTGGGCCTTAAGGTTTCCTAAATGAGTTTTTATGATAAATATTTATTTCAGTTGAGCTCTCGAAATATACCACTCTAGTGATATTTTTAAAACATACTGGACCTAGTGGTGACTAATCATGAAGATTTACATTTAGAATAATTATTAAACTACTGCGAAAACGCCTTTTTGCAAAACAAAATAAAAATGTAAAACATTTCTAGAATCTGAGAAGTTAAATAAAATGACCTATTCAAGAATGATCTGGCAAATGCCACTTTTTTAACTTATTTGAACTTAATAGATCAGAATAGCATAGTAAAAATAAAATAATTGAAAATATATAGTAGAAATATTTATTTCCAAAATACATATTTTAAATACAAACATTATGTTTTTACAACACACTCAAATGATTATTTAAGAAATTCAACGGTTATATGTATATCTTCACTTAAAACCCAAACGGCAATAACTAACCAAAAATTCGAAATCAATTTTATTGTTGATTCTGATGTTATACATACATATGCCCAAATTAACGGTTTTTCTCACGAAAAACAAAAGGACATATTTACAAAAAAACAATTTGTTTATTGAATAAAAATAAATCGCGCTGATAGAAACATACTTTTCAATGTAAATAGTTTTTTTGCTTCTGTAAAATTTCAAAAATGTTAAATAGGGCCGTTTGCATTTTAGGTGACGATATGTAAGTAGTATTTTCAAAATACTGTATAAATTATTAAATATGTTATAAAAGATCCTTACAAAATCCAAATTTAAATGCTTATTGTAGGCCTTTTCCAACCTCCAAAGGCTTTTTCCAGTTCTTCAGCAACAGCTAAACAAAGACGATCCTGATTAAAGTTAGCTATAACTTGAACGCCAATAGGTAGACCTTCAGATCCCAAAGTACCCAAAGGGACAGCTGTTGCAGGAAATCCCAAAACATTAATAATACCAGTATAAGAAAAATTAATAGGTCTTATTATGGGTTCATTGTGATAAGGAGCTACGGTGGGATGAGTTGGATATATGAGCACGCCATTATCACCAAGAAGTTTTTGCATTTCTTCGCGCAATTCATTGCGTTTCTTAACCAAATGATAATATTTAGGAGATCCAAATTGACATTGAGATTTATCCAAGATAGCAGTGAGTAGTCCAATAAATGTATGTTTCGAAACCCCTATAAACCATTTCAACAGTTCGATATAAGGATTGATGGCATATTTTAAATTCCCCAACTGATGTTCGAAACCATAACCGGAATCGTCTTTCATATTAGCGAACCATATTGTAGCAGATTGCCGAAATTGTGGTAACTGAACTTCTTCAACGGAAACTTTTAGTTTGTTCTGCAAATAGTCAACAATGCGACTAATGCCTTCTTTAATATCCTTATCAACTGGGGAAACTAAACGACCACCGCCATCGTCTTCCTTATAAAAGAACTTGAGCTTCTGCAAATCGACTGGTTCATCAAGTTTTAATAGAGATGCCTTTTCGCCGGCAATAATTTTCAGAACAGGCTTCAAGTCTTCAGCATGTCTTACCATAGGTCCAATACCCAAAAAAGAATTTTGTTCTTCAGAAAATGGAATGGGAAATTGTCCTTCATTTGATACTACAAACTTTGAGGGTTTGTGGCCAAAGATGCCATTGAAGAAGGAAGGCATACGAATGGATCCTCCTATATCTGAACCTAATCCAAAGGGGGATGCAGCTGCCGCCTGTATACATCCTTCACCGCCACTCGAACCTCCAACAATTCGATTTGTATCGTATGGATTACGACTGCGTCCATGTACTGTATTATTACTTTCCCACCACATACAAACTTCTGAAACATTAGTTAAAGCAAATGGAATAGCTCCAGCCTGACGCATTAATGCAATTGTTTCGGCATCTTTTTCCGCTCTAACATTTTTCCGTTCATACAGGCCAGAAGTGTGCAACAAACCTAAAAAGCATAAAATAATGGGTTGTTAACAATGTTTACTTTTAGGGATCGGAAAACTTAATATATATTAGAGCGCTAAATACCCTTAACGGCTATACAATCTTTTGTTGATATCGGAACTCCTAAAAACGGTTTTTCCTTTTCCAATTCTTCCTCAGATAATTTTCCAGATTTAATTAAATTATCTGCTTCTTCAGCTTCTTTCATTGCGTCATCGAATCGTTCATCTACTACACAGTTTAATAAAGGATTAACATCTCTGATTCGTCGGATGAAAGATTCCAAAACTTGTACACTTGTTAGCTGCGTTCAAAAGAAGTTATTGAAAAGAAATTTAATATCAGACACCATACTTATTTACCTCTTGTTTTCGTATCTTTTTAGCCAATGAACTTGCCGATTCTAATAGAATCGGATCAGTAATGGCCGGCATAGATTTTCCATTAACTCCGTAAACTAATTGAAATATAAATCGGGCAATTATGTTTACAAAACGAAATGCCCAACTTTCGATTGTTCTTGCAAATGATGAACTTGTGCAATTGGCAGTTACTGTATTAATATTGGTGGGCTTTCGATGGGCATTATATGTGCTTGTCTCCGACATGTTTATTGTAAATCTATGTACAATGTTTATAATATATATGTATATATATATATATATATATGGAATGTTCAAAATGCAACAGGAAAATTATCCGCTAAAATGGAGAAATATTTATATTTAAAAATATATAGAATACTAGAATATAACTGTTTTTTGGAGGGAAAATGCCACAGCACTACCTTATTGCCAATACTTTTCTGATAGTAAAAAACTATTTTTATTAATACTCTTATAAAGTAATGCTATAGTATTTTTGATATTTGCAAATATTACAAAAATGAATAATAAACCTAATGTATATATAATATATATTATAGAATTATAAAGTTTTTAAATCTGAATTCATTCTTGTTCTGTAATGTTGATACGCAATGTTTCTGCACAAAATTTCCAAAAATGCTGACTCATTGCAATCCGATGTCTGAAAAACTTCTGTACATATACATATGTATGTATTTATGTATGTACGTATTTCTAGTTGTTTATCGACAGCTACTGAGTACACCTATTATGATAATCTCTGATATTCAAAAATAAAGATTATCAGTACATTCATATGTATGTATGTACATTAGACCGACTCACAAAAATTGGTGCTTGAGTTACCCCCTCAAAATATTCGCTGTTATGTAATATGATGTTACCCAAAATATTTTGGGTTTAGTGTTGTCCGTTCGTGAGCTGGCAGTTTTCAACAAAATATAGTATGGGGGACACGATTTTTCATGTTCAATACAATAATTTACCCAGTTTCAAAAAATCTTTGTTTTGTTTTATAATGGTTCCCAAAATATTTCCAGTTTATCGATGGCCGTTCGTGAGCTGGACCGGTTGCAAAATAGTCACTTTTTAGTATTTTTTTTTTAAATTATACAGTTATTTCTTAAACAAAATATACAATATGTGGTATCGTTTTTGAAGCCACGTCTAGTGGTGTGCAAAATTGTGCACACATTTTATTTTTATTAATGAAAACCTTAACACTTTTAAATATTTTGGAATATGACAATTATGAGCAGACGGTTATTTATGATTAATACATCATTGGACGCTGCTTTTAAACCCCCTTCAAACGATACCCCATATTGGATATTTTGTTTCAAAACAACACCAAAATTTGAAAAAAATAATTCAAAAATACCTTATTTTAAATTGGTCCGCTCACGAACGGTCATCGCTAGACTTAAAATTTTTGGCAATCGTCATAAAACAAAGCAAGGTAAATATTGAGAGGGGTAACAAAAACACGTTTTTGCTTTCCATGCAAAGTGAGTCGGTCTAATGTACATATGTATGGACTTTGGACAACAAAAATTTTAGGATTTGCTGTTTATACCTACATATTGTCATATGAAATCCAAAAAGCACTAAATTTAAGGTTTTTGTTTTATTGGCGGAGATATGAAACTTACGCCCTTCAGAATTTGTTTTTTCTAAAACACAAAAGGGTGTAAGATACATTAAAAAAATACATAGTAAGTTTCAAAATTTAGGGCCTTTTGGATTTCATATGACAATGAGTAATTATTTCCCAATAACGAAACCAGTTTTTAAGAGACATTTTGGAATAAGAATCCTTTGCAATAATGCCTTTTTAAATTCATGTCCAACTCAAATGTAAAAAAAATCGAATAAAGATATAAACCAAAAATAATTTATTTTAGATTTCAGTCTTTTAGGTGTCGATTCAAAAATTTGAATAATACCCAATATTTACGCCAAATAGAAACATGCTTTACATAAAGGACGACGTACGTATATGTTTAGATTGGACTTGGAAAGCCTTACCAATTTAATCGATTGGATTTTTTCAATACCTATGTATGTACATACTATGTATCATAATTTTGGTCTACGGCAAAAATGTTACCTTAAACATAAGTATATGGTATACATACATATGTACATTATTTATCGTTTATACATAGGTTTTTTACTTTACCAATTTGAAAATAATGACATCATTTTATTTATAAACACTCGAAGAGCATAATTTGTTCTTTGTTTCTTACCCAAAACTAAATGAAAATTTAAAATCAATTAGCTAATAATGTCCATATTAAGAATGAATGAACCAAATTTCTATTACAAATCATCTCTTAAATGTAAAGTTTCAATATATATAAAGATCTGTTAAATTTACTATATGTATATATCCTATATTAGTTGAGATATTAGAAAGGTTTTATTAATTACTCCCCTTACAAAAAGGTCCGGCAAATTAATATACAAGTGTTACCTAAAAAGGCAGTGTAAATATCACTCTTCGATTTAAAGTTTCGTTTGTTAAAATATTGTATGTATGTACTTATAACTATACATCTGAAATTCATTAACTTCTTTTATTTTATATGCATTTTTGTGCACTATCAAAGCATTCTTACGTAATTAAATAAACTCTAAAAAAATTCCATTACTTTTTAACTTTGAGCAGAAACGCTGATATCTTATTGCAAAACTGGTGACTTTTTATGTACACATGTATGTACGTATTGCTTTATATTGTAATATGACTGGAGTTTTCTTTGTCCATTCATCCCTATAGAAATTTAAAACAATAAAATAATGAAAGAACTTACACTTTTCCCGACAGCTGATGGAATACTAAATTTATAACAAAAAAAAATAATTTAAAAAAGGCTACAAAACAATTTCCATTTAATAATTGGCAGAAAAAGCAAGTGAATAACAATAAAATGTTTTTACGCGTCTTTATTGCTATCTTTAGTGTATATCTATATGTATGTATCTACGCTTTGGTATGTTCGCGAAATACTACAAAAGAAAATGAAAATCATATGTATTTTAGTGTTTCATTTTTTGCGTTCCTGCACAAGATGATTCAAAATTTGATTGGCTAGGTCGATTTCATTTCTGCTTACAAATTTTGTAGATAGTGTGCAATTCATTTTGGCGACAGTTAAAATATAGATAGTTATAAATATATATATATATATATATATATATATATATATATATATATATATATATATATATATATATATATATATATATATATATATATGTAACTGTACCGACCTGATGACAAACTGTCGCCAAAATGAATTGCACACTATCTACAAAATTTGTAAGCAGAAATGAAATCGACCTATTTGTCATCAGGTCGGTACAGTTACATATATATATACATATATATATATAAAATCCTCTTGACAACATCTTAGTTTTTTATATAGAGTTTGCCAACAACAAAGCAATATATATATATATATATATATATATATATATATATATATATATATATATATATATATATATATATATATAGAAGTGTCCCTGTGATGTTTTAATTTTATACATAACGTTGAAGCGTTTTGACAGTTACAATTTAAAAATACCAATGTGTTCACTCTGCCTATAAAAAACAATCAGCTGGTATCGGCATGGCGAATTGCAGGTGTTATCATCGTTACTACAGCTGTTTATAACATCTTTACAGTGAAACGTCAAATTACGCGTATAAAAAGTTTTCAACCAGATTCTAGTCTGTCAAACTCCACATAAACAAATTAATGAATTCGACTGTGTTACCTTCTAGTGTACGTTTTATTTTTATAAGTTTATGTGTTATATTGTATATTTTTTCAATAAAAAGCATGGTTTGTTAATTATTACAGAAATAATAAAATTAAGTTATAAGGTGAATTAATATTTTCAAGTTGATGTAGAAAGGTTGACCTTTTTAATACATACATACATATATATGTATGTACCTATTCAACAGGAAGATACTTAAAATACCGTATTTTTTAAAAAAGAGGGAATACATCGAAATTAATAAGGAAAGGAAAGAATGGCAGATAATTTATTAGTTCCTCCATCGGAGGGTACAAATTCGTCGTTATTGACTGCGGCAGTACCACAAAAATTTCAAAATACCGGTTCCGCAACGGGAAATCCACGCAACAAATGTGCGCTAAAACCCGGTCATTCTTTAATGGATTGGATAAGGTTGGGAAATTCAGGCGTTGATTTATCTGGTACTGGTGGACGAACGGTGTCAGTAACAAGGGAAGAATTGGTTAAGCATAACACAAGAAATAATGCTTGGATGGCAATAAATGGCGTTGTATATAATGTAACAAGATATATGGATTTTCATCCTGGAGGTACGTACACAATAAAAAATGTATTTCAACTTAATCTTAAGAACAAAGATTTGATAGTTTATAACGATTAATAGAAATATGTAATAATTGTCTTCATTATACCTATCAATTATTAATAAAAAAATTCTACACCTTATGTATAAAGGAGTTGAAGAACTTATGCGCGGTGTTGGCTCAGATGCTACTAAACTCTTCAATGAAGTACATGCTTGGGTTAACTATTCGCAGTTACTAAATAAATGTCGTATAGGCCCTCTTACAAACACCGTTAAAATGGAATCCATAATTAAGGAATCACTAAGTCCACCTAATAAAACTCCATTCGATTTATTTGCAAAACCCGTAACAGAGTTCGATGTTGTACCCCGTTTGGACTGGATACAGAAACATGATGATATAACTTTATTTTTTTATACAAAGCAGTTATGTAATCCGGGTTCTTTAATACGGCTAGTAAATAATGAGGACAATCATATTGAAATATGGATTCTTATTGGCTTTTATCTTCATAAATTTGATTTTACATTACAAGGACGAGTAAAATGGCCACCAAAACTAATGCAAATATCTACTGAAAGTGGTAAAATTGAGGTAAAATTTAAAAAACATGACGAGCAAATTAAATTGTGGAGTGATTTGGGCAAATATAATAAATCGAAAATATTGTCTACCTCTTCAGAGTATGAGACATCATTGTTAGATTTTAAAATGTCTTACAAACACCAATTTAATAATGATTCTTTCGTCATTTCGTTGAAAAATGAAAACATTATTTATACTCTTCCAATAGGCTATCATATAACAATTGAAGATTGCGTAAATGAAATAAAAATGACGAAATGTTATACACCTGTTCCTAAGAAATATGTCGATAAATACTTGAACAATGAAATGGGCATGGAATACAAACATTTTCTAATAAAACAATATCCTCATCGAAACAGTTTTTCCCATTACTTGTGCAATTTGGAAATGGATACAATATTGAAACTTTCTTTACCGAAGGCAAATTTCATACTGTCGACGTTAGCATCGCATAGAAGATTGTGTTTTCTTGCAGCAGGCAGTGGTTTGACACCATTTTTAGGGCTGATAGAGCATTTATTACAAAGAAACACAAATCGAATGTAAGCTAACAGTCACATTCAAATACATTTCTATTTTACTTAACATATTATTTTTCGTTCTAGAGATGCTTTAAAATTGCTTTATTTTAATAAAACGTCGGCAGATATTTGGTGTAATCAAATGTTAAATGATTTATCTATAAATGATGAAAGGTAGTAATTACTGGATATATAGTTGTATTACATTTTTATATTTGCACAATATCATAATTTTCTAGGTTTGAAATTGTCAATATATTGTCAAACGCTGAAGAGTCTTGGTCTGGCAAAAAGGGGAGAGTGAGCACAGAATTATTATTTCCTATTGTAAACAAATCTATGGATAACATTTCTTATATTGCTGCATGTGGTCCAAATAATTTTATCTTAAATGTGGAAAAAATACTTAACGAATTAAATTTTCCTATTGACAATTTATTTATATTTTAAATACTTTACATATGTAAATAAATTATGCAGAATCATGTACATACATATGGGCATTTCCAACGAAAAGTATATTTTTTGTCACATCACGTCATGCACATTAATTGACAATATCTTAGGACCATTCTTTTTCATTGGTTGCCTCATACACATAAAAATATATCGAGGGACTATATTCAATAGTCCCTATCTGTCATTTTCAAGAAAATAAGATTTTTATGGCAAAATATCCAGCAAACTATCCCGCATCAGCTATTTTATAGCAATTTTTAAATTTCTGTATCTTAAAAAAAGAAAAATTCTGAATGAAAAACTTTCTATCTTATCCAAAAAATGCTTCAAACTCTATTATTTTGGATAATTTTCTGTTGCAAAACAAGTGTTTTTACTAATTATGACACTAATTTGATTAGTTTTGTAGCCGTGTTTAACCATATAACATTGATTTTGGACCAAAATCTTGTAATCTGTTGCTTTTTCAACAATTTGGTTTATATTATTTCATTAAATTTAACTATAGATGGCCTTTTAGGCTCGGTTATAACGTTCAATAAAATAAATAAATAAATTGCATAAAATATAATATTTATTGATCAAATAAAAGATTTATATTTCTATGAAAAACTCTATCTGAAGGTTGTAAAAAAAATTTTCGTAGAAAAAAGCTCTATCTGATATAAATTTTGTGCATAATTTTGCAAATAATGCAAAATTTTAAACTCCTTTTATATAAAGATTTAGAACATGGTCGTAAAAATATGTTGTACAAGAAAAAATTTAAAAATCTTCACGAACTACCGAAATAAACAGTTTTTTTGCTCTCCTGAAAACTTGTGTTATTTTAGATAGAGACTATTGAATATAGTCCCTCGATATACAATATAAAAATATGTACATATCGTCATATGCAATCCAAAAAGCCCTAAGTTACATTGAACAAATTTTTCAGGAGAAGCAAAAAAACCGTCTAAAATGATAAATAAATCGAAAATGTTCAACATTTTCTCAAGTTAAGCTTATTTCTTATTGACAAATTATTATTTGAAGAAAAATTTGCGGTTTTTGTTTTACTTACGGAGATATGAAACTCACGCCCTTGATAATTTTTTTCTGAAACTCAAAAGGGCGTAAGTTACATTAAAAAATTGTAAGTTTTAACATTTTCAACTAAATTCAAATCGGTTTTTGTTGGTCAAATAGGCCGAAACATGGAAGGCATAAGGCTTCTTTGTTTTCATAAAGATTTTCGGAAAATGGAATTTTTCTTTGAAAAAATTCTAAAACTGTTAAAAAAAATTCTCTAAATTACAAGGATTCGCTAAAAGTGCCATTTTTGTTTTATTTGATGCTAACTTATAACATTTCAGTTTCGAAGTTAAAAATTCAAAAGAATTTTAACATTTTCATGAATTTTAAGGTAATTTTAGAACAAACCCTTTTAGAATTTCATTAATAGGGACGTTGATTTTTATTTTAGGAGTGTGAAATTTAACAGGAACATGTATTTTGATTATGATGCATCATAATCAATCAAAAAGTTGATTTTGATTTTTTTGTAACTTAGAGCTTTTTGGATTTCATATGACGATATATTGTTGGTGCGTAACGTGATATGACAAAAATAGACTTTTTGGTGGAAATGCCCATATCTAACTAAAATGAAATATAAAATGTACAGAAATATAAAATGTATAAAATAAAACACAATAAGAAAACATATCCGTAATTTGAAACAGTCAATTTAAAAACATATATCAGAGAATTTGAAATGAAATCAAAACACATACAATTTTGGGTTATTTTCTTAAATTTCAATTTGAATTTATTTTTACAACTACATATTTTAAAGCGTCAAATAGAGACGAGTTGGTTGGGGGACATTTGTAATAAATAAAACAAACAGAAAAGTTCCCAGGAGGAACTTACGTCAACATCAAACTCTTCTTTTACTTAAAACAACAAAAATGAGCAGGTTAAACTAATAAAAATCATTAACATTTATAAAAAATAGTTGTAGATAAAAATTTGTGTATTTCGTTTCACAATATTTAATACGTTGGAAAAGTGAAGGAGGGAGAATAATTGGTATTATATCTGCGTGTCTGAGACTTTGAAATTAAGAAGTTAAGGATGACGAAGCTTAGTACGAGCGGATTGCTGGAGGTACGGTTTGCACAGTACTGTCCAATGTTGAATCAATTACAGCTCTGTATTTAATGTCAACTGAACCTTGGTCGTCTGTAATCCATGTTAGTGTGTGTTTGCGCCAGTGTTCTTCCATAGGTTTCTTTTGTTGACCATCTAAAGGCTTGCTGAAATCGTATTCATCAATACGTGTCTTGTAATCTTCACGGGCATGAGCACCACGGGATTCTTTACGGTTCTCTGCAGCTACAATAGTCATTCTAGCATTAGCTAACAGATTTTGTAATTCCAAAGTTTCAACCAAATCGGAATTCCAAACCATGGATCTAAATTTTATGTGTATAGAGAGAAAAAAGTTTTGTTTATATTAGTAAATGTGTTTGGTATCTTAGAGAAATGTTAACACACTTGTCTACTACTTTGATGTCCTTGAATTGTTGATAGATTTCGCACATTTTCTCGACACCTTCTTTAAGTACGGGACCATCACGGAATACAGCAGCATGATGTTGCATAGTCTTTTGCATTTTCAAACGTAAATCAGCAGTTGTAATACTACCATTGGCATGGCGCAACTTATCCAAATTGGCAACAGACATTTCACCAGCATTCTAGGAAATATGAACATATATACAGTCTCCGTATGTTGTCGATTTAATGATTAATACTTACATCTTTTAATGAAGGTGGTGTAGCACCGGGTTTATTCTCTTCGGCAATAGTTTTTGCGCAAGCACGACCAAAAACGACCAAATCTAATAGGGAATTGGCACCAAGACGATTGGCACCATGAACTGAAGAACAGGCAGATTCTCCGGCAGCATACAAGCCAGGCACAACTTTATCAGCGCCATTTTCGTCAATGGTTAGCACTTGTCCTTTGTAGTTGGTAGGAACACCGCCCATATTGTAGTGAACAGTAGGTAAGACTGGAATGGGCTCACGGGTTACATCAACACCAGCAAAGATCATTGCAGTCTCCGAAATACCAGGCAAACGTTGAGCCAATTGCTCTGGGGGCAAGTGATGCAATTGCAAATAAACATGATCCTTTTCGGGACCAACACCACGGCCTTCCATTATTTCGATAGTCATTGAACGAGACACTACATCACGAGAAGCCAAGTCCTTGGCAACAGGAGCATAACGTTCCATGAAACGTTCGCCCTTGGCATTGACTAAGTAGCCTCCTTCACCACGGCAACCTTCAGTAATAAGGCATCCGGCGCCATAAATACCTGTAGGATGGAACTGTACAAATTCTAAATCTTGTGATGGTAAACCTTGGCGGGCAACCATGGCAGTACCGTCACCAGTGCATGTGTGAGCCGAAGTGCAAGAGAAATAGGCACGACCGTAACCACCAGTGGCAATTACTGTATTGCGTGCGCGGAAACGATGAAGAGTACCATCTTCTAAATTCAGTGCGATAACTCCACGACATTCACCATTTTCGAAAAGTAAATCAAGGGCGAAATATTCAACAAAGTAATTACAATCATAGCTTAAAGATTGTCCGTATAGTGTGTGCAATAATGAATGACCAGTTCTGAAATGTATCGATTAAAAGTATTGATAAAAAAATATGTTATTTTTAACGGACACCATTGAATCGTCAAGGAATTTGCTATTTACCTATCAGCTACAGCACAACATCTATGAGCTTGACCACCTTTTCCGAACTTTAAACTTTGTCCGCCGAAAGCACGCTGATAAATTTTACCATCAGGAGTACGAGAAAACGGCATACCATAGTTCTCCAACTCGATAACAGCCTTTGGGGCTTCACGTGTCATATAGTGAATAGCATCTTGATCACCCAACCAATCAGAACCTTTTACAGTATCATACATATGCCATTTCCAGTCGTCTTCCTCCATATTACCCAAGGCAGCATTAATACCACCCTGAGCTGCAATAGTGTGAGAGCGAGTAGGAAAAAGTTTTGTCACAACAGCAGTCTTGAAGCCTTCAGCAACCAAGCCGAAAGCAGCTCTTAAACCAGCACCACCTGCACCAACCACAACAGCATCATACGCATGATCAACAATTGGGTATTCCTTAGAGATGGCATCAGGTTTGGAAGAAGCATCCTTTTTTCCATGTGTAATGTGCAAATCGCGTTGTGGCACAACGGATGATACTCGAAGCTAAAATACATAAATTGTTTTATTTCTTTGGAGGTATGTTGGTATTAATATGTTTCCATTTTATCTTAGTGATTAAAGAGGTTAGCAATATACATACATATGTACATACATATGTATGTATGTGTGAAAATATTGAAAATAAATTAATGTTTTAAAGGAAATTTGATAAAAACATTTTTTCCATTCCATGAACTCTAAAAACTTGGCTGAAGGGTTAAAGTTTATAAAGTGATGAGCTCGTGTATATGTTGGAATACAAATTAAAAACTTTAACATGCAAATGCTAACAATATTCATAAAACTTTCAAATGAATCAGTAATTATCTAGATGAATAACATCAATTACAGTAATTTTGATGAAACAGCTTAATCCCGAATCGAATATTTTTAAATGTAACGAATAACAGAGTAATATGTCCTAATGAAATATATTCCTACAAAGCATAGGTACCTATACCAAAATAAAGATATTCATTGCAGGAATTTGATTAAGAACTACCTGCGGGACAAGTGCCACAGTATTATTCAAATTATTACCTACTAAACGTGCTTTGTTACCTGCATATGTACATACATACATATATACCGCATTAAATCAACCTTTTTTTTTCATGGATGTCACATAAATGTACACTAAAATTGTAATAAAATTAACCTTAAAGATGATATTATAGAAACACAGACGATGGGCCTGAACTTAAAGGGAATATAGTTTGTAGTTTTCCTGGTTTCTTTAATTTACTCGGAACAAGAATAATGGACATTTTAATATCAAATAATGCACACATACTACTCGTATTATTTGTACTAATAATATTATCTAATGTCTAATCACATGCTGTCAAAGAAAATGCAAAATAATGAAGCTATTAAATAATTTAATGACATCAAATTTTTCTATTTATTAAAAATTGCTAAGAAAAAAATTACATAACCGCAATATATTTAAACATTTTTCGAGAACTGTGAAATGAAAACCAAATAACATTTAATAACATTTTCTTCGTGGGGGTGTATTTTTCAATATTTGTTGATTGTTGCCGTTGAAGTTACAACTCCATACTTTAGACGAAAATCAAGAATATTTGCAAAATATTGATTGTGTAATTACGATTCAAACAATTTTTCCTTTACCAAAATCTTTGCATTTTATCATATCACACCATTCAAAATCCACCTACCATTGCAGCCGCATTTTTTGCCAAAATCGATGGCACACGCATTAAGCTTGCCATTATTTATTTAATTTAATATAGTACCGTTAAAAGGGTTTTGTAAGACAACGTTCTGAAAATTGTTTTAATTTTTTATTGTTGTCACCTTTTTGACGGTATAAAAAACCAATTTTAATTCGTTTTCAAATTAAGTTCTCTTGAATTTTTCCCCAACCACTAACTCTCTCACACACACGACTTTTCATGCGCTCGATTTATTTGTGACTGAATGAAAAATAGTAGACAACAGGTCTGATAAATATAAATCATAAATGTACCAACTTCGTTAACAAAATGTACTTTTTATCCCAATAATGTACTAAAACCAGTTTTCAATGAATATTTTATACTTATAGGATCCAGTTACACCAGTTTGTACGTTAAAAATATTTTATAAATTAATAATAAAGAAAATAAAGAGCAATAAAAATATAAATTTATTTTTAATCGTATTTTTATTTATGTTTTAGATTTTCTATTTTCTTTATTTATTTCGAATTATATCAATTGTAATCACACCTTTTTTTATTGAAGTGTGTTAATATTTTAGATTTAGGTAATACGAAAAAAGTATCTTGCAGACCTGATACTAGATAGAACGTACAGTTGTATTAAATTGTATAATATTTAAAAGCTGCTTTTATTGGTTGATTTTTAAAGTAGTATGTTAGGTAGTAGTGTTAAGAAATACACGATTATAGATCTGAATGATTTTTGCCCAGCACATTGAAGACTATCATAAGTGATTCTTTTACTTTTCATTCCTTGTATACATACATATGTATATGTAAATAAAACAATGCATTATTTTTCATGATCAGATTTCGAGCAGTTTAAAGTTTGTTACTCTATTAAATATTTATTTCAAAGTTTATAAAAAATAGTTCTATGATATAACACAAATTTTTAAGAGTTTGGATTGTGTAAGGCCAAAACTTTAAGAACTTGTACATACATCTATAAGTAACATTGATTCTCAAATTTTCTTTTGAAGATCATTTGATGCCGATTTTCGTAATGAAAGTTCATGATTTACCACATCACCCAAACTTACCTTCCAGAAATGCTTTTAACGTCCATAATTGACTTATATTTAAATATTAGTATCCCTTTGAAATAAACCAGTATTATATTTAGATAAATCGATTCAACAAATTTTATACGTTTAGGCCTCCATGTTTGTGTCAATAAATATCATAAAATATGAATTAAGGTAAAATCCGACAAAAATTTAAATATACACAAAACTGATATTCGGGCATGATTTACTACACTTTGATGTCTGTTTTATCTTATATTTTTATTGTGATTAGATTATGTGCAGTTTTTTTTTTAATACACAAATAAAAGTCATTAATTTTTAATTTTTTGTTTAAATTGAATATATGTACTTAAATAAGCATGTTTGTACATTTTTTAAATAAATTTGTACAATAGTAACAAAACAATAAATTATGGTAATATATCATTTGCAACTTCTTCAATGATATTGAATGCATGTTCCATCTCTTGTTTAGTTAAAAGGCGGTTTGTAGTTATACGTATGCTATGACGTATAGGATGCTTTTCCATGTTATGAAGATAGCAAGCTTGAATAACAGCAATGCCCCGGGAAATACACTGAAATTAATGAAATTTAATTATTTAATTATAATAATATACATATGTACATTAGGGTATAACCAAAATTAGGCCCTATCACCACGTGGTAGCCAGAAGTGTTCTAATAACGAAAATATTTTCATCGGGTCATTCTGGTGCAAAAACCTTTCGCGCCAAATCGATTTTCTAAAAACATTCACAAATAAATTTATATGAATTTTTAATAATACATATAATAAACATGTTTGAGAGCTGAATTAGAAAGGGGGTAAACCGCCGCCCCTATCCTTGATTTTTCTCCGTATAAATGTAGTGGTCAAACAATGACCACGACATTTATACGTATGAAAAAAATTAAATTTAGTTTAGAGCAAATATCAAAAACTTTAACGCATTTGCCGCGAAAACATTTTTAACGCTAGGGAAAAAGTGAAATACTAGGGCCGATATGTAACTGTATAAAAGTTATTACCCTAATGTACATATATAGCTTACGATAAAATTACCTTGTTCGATATTGTTGTTAGACATCTTTCTTCTTCGCTGGAATCGTCTAAGGGTGTGGCAATGTACAGATGTTTTACGGGAGACAGTTCGTTGCCTTTAAGTTGAAGTTTTGATAACTTTGAAAATATATTGTGCAAAAGTTTAGAGTTATTTTGCAATTCTTCAAATATTTTGGGTTCCTTCTCAAATCGATTTAAGCCTGAAATTGCAGCCTGACACAACATTGGAGGTAATGAGGCTGAAAAACAATAACCTAGGCCGGAGAGACGTTGATGTTCTACTATAAAATGGGAACCAACACAAAATCCTCCAATAGAGCCAACAGCCCATTCCATGCCTGCCGATATGAGGTCAACATCACCACGCTAGAATAAACCAATTTATTGGAATTAATACTTTTGTTTGGATATGTTATTTAAACTTACATTGACATTAAAATGTTCAGTAAGACCACGACCACTTTTACCCAAAACTCCAAATGAAACACTCTCGTCCAGGAATAATCGAAGTTTATATTTCGATCTAAGCTCCACTAATTCGGGTAATGGACAAATTTCGCCTGTATTTATGAAGATACCCTCAACTACCAAAAATCGACGAGTTTTTGATGATTTTTTGGGATTCTGAAATATACAAAGTAGTTTTAAGGCAAATGTACATACATACATACGCATATAATTTGTACATTATATTACCTTTAGATCTCTTGCAGCCTGTTCTACTAATAAACGTTCCAAATCTTTCATATTATTATGCTTAAAATAATAGATTGTACTACGCGAAGCGTCAAGGCCTTTTTGTATAGCAAAATTGCAAGCTTCATCGCTAAAATACCAAAAGAAGGTTTAAACCACCAGTGTTTAATATTATAAGAAATATGTATTACACAAAAATTATGTCTCCTCGTTTGGAGTATGCTGGAATGGCACTAGCAACGGTCGAAAATCCATAGGAATATACAACAGCTTCCTCCATTTCCATGAATTTAGCTATACGTTCTTCCAATTCCAAATGAACATCCATGGTACCGTAAAACCCCCTAGGTCCACAGGAACCAACACCATATTTTCGAAGACTTTTACAAGCATCCTCTAAAATTTGATCATCCTCCAGCAAACCTAAGTAGTTATGGGTGGCTAAATTGAGACAATCATTACCATCGACTACCACACGTTTTCCTACTTTCGATTGAACTAAATGGGTACGTAAAAGTGGATGATTAGGATCAGTATGCGCAACTAAAGGTTCAGGCTCATAGCTGGCTATTATTTCCTCTTCCTCCTCTTTGCTATAGCGTTTGCGTCCATTGCGTTTATAAAGCAAAAGCCAAATTACCGATAGTAAGAGAAAAGCTTCCAAAATGATCGCATATAATGGAGTCTACAAGAAAACTATAGTTAATATGCATACATACATATTTATAAACAACAGATATGTATATCACTTTGATGGATGTTTCCAATTAAACCAAGTCTAGTATGTTTAAAAATAGATGTGCATATCTATGCTTTTATATTTCAATGGCAAAGATCAAAAATTCTATTGGTATAATTAGCTCATGTTGGAAAAAACATATCTATTACGTGTTGTTAACCGTTCATTATACATATAACATGTCTACATATTACCTACATTTGTATTTAAAATAGGTATAAACTTACATTTTTGAATATCCTTTGAATTTCATCAAATAAATATGGAATGGCCACCATTTTTATACCTTTACTAGATAATTATTTAAGAATGTATGTATGTACTGCAAATGAAGCGGAGTTATGACGAATTGATGACAAAATAAACTATGCACCACCAATAATAATGAAGATAAAACGTCACCGTTAACTCGTGCTAATTGTTTAGATAATTTACTTCAATGACAATATAGTATGTTCAGAGAAATGCCATTGCCAATCCTTGATTCATTCTTCTTTACGCTTTAGAGTGTGGCCATGAGCATTCTGTTATGCAAATGGAGTGACTAATATTTTTAGATACTTTTTCATAAACAAATTATTTATTTAATAACTTCTGTGTGTTGCTGAAAGATAAGTTTTTACCAATATGTGTTTGCAGTTGGAGGAGGTATTTAAGCGTGTAAACCTGTGAAAGGAGGGTATATGTTATCAATGCACTTAGTCTATTTTTATGTATTTTACCCAAATACTGAATTATTATCTTATAGCTTTATTTATATTTACTATTTTATAGTAAATTTAATTAAATTAAGTGTTCTTCTTCGAGGAACAAAGTTACCGTCACCACCCCAATAAAAGAACCGAGCCAATTGAAATTGATGGCCGGCGTCTAAATTCATCTTGTCTTCGGCGGCGACGTTTACAAGAACGTGACGAGACGGCTTATAAATGCAGTAAAAGTTGTAACCCAAATGTTATTTACATACATATGTATGTGTTTACAATTAAATTGAAATACATATTTTTAAAAATTGGCATCTTTTCTAGACATATTGAATAGTGGAATTAAAAAAAGTGGCAAATTGTTAAAATTTAATCTTATGGCAACACTGATTGTGCATGATGCGAAATGTCAAAACTAAGCGCCAAAATTGTTTACACTTTACAATAATAGTTGCAAAAAGAAGAAATTTGTTGAGCTCTTAGAAATTTTATTAAATAAATATTGATTGAAATGTACGAGCGTAGTTCTTTGCGTTATGCTCATACTACGGGCTTCACTAGTTTAATTTATACGGATAATGGAGAATATATTTTGACATGTGGTTCAGATGGTGATGTTCGCAAATGGCGAGGTATAGATGATGATGACCCCTCGTCGAACTGTTTAGGAGAATACATAATTTGTTTGGCCCAAAAAGGGAACAAGTTATTGGCGTCTACAGATCGTAATACAGTGCAGGCGTACACTTTCCCGGATATGGAAATAGACGGCACATTAATGCGTTTTACAGCGCCTGTTGTATCCATTAAGGTGAGGAATGATTGCGTGGCTGCTGGTTCTGAAGATACAAAAATTAAAGTAAAAAATGGAGAGTTAGAACCGATTGAATTAGAAGGACACAAAGGTCCAGTGCTGGCGTTGGATATACATCCGAGACTTAATTTTTTGGCATCAGTTGGTGGCGAAGGTAATCTAAAAATCTGGAATCTAAAAGAATTCAAGGAAATCAAAACAGTTACAGGATTAACTAAAAGCAACAGTTTTGAGAATGCAACATGTTTTGGAAGTCCTTGTTTTGAACCAAGCAATGGCAACAGTCTTGCCTACGTTAATGGTAAAGAAATTGTTGTACTAAGTACTTCAACGTGGGAAACGCAGTTCTCCCTTACAGACGATAAAATTAAGGGAGAGTATACGTGTTGCCAATTTTCTAAGGATGGATTGTTCTTAGCAGCCGCCACCGATAAGGGAGAGATTTCTGTTTTTGATTTCAACAGCAGGCAGTCTAAAAAATGCGAAGCGCCGTCTAGTGAATGTCAAAATATAACATGCTTAGCTTGGAATAGTAAAAATAATGGTGAAATCGCTTATTGTGATGCTTCAGGCCAGTTAGGTGTATTGTTTTCTACAAACGATGCTCTTGAAGACGACGCCATGGAGGAAGACACTGGAAATGTCGATAATGTTTTTGGTGAAATAGAATTCGCTGAAGATGATTCTAAAAGTAGTGATAAGAGGGTGTTGGGCATTGGTGGTGATGTCGACGACGATGTTGATGAAGACGATGATGCAGTATCAATTGAAAAATTAAAGAGTAAAATTATGTCTTACGGAAACGGAGATGTTCCATGTGATGAAGGAACCAGGGATTCTATTGAAAGAGAGCGTTCAGAAAGCCCATCAATATCGGGAGCTGCTTACAACAAAACATTTAAACAGCAATTGCCCTTTCAGCCCAGTTCAACTCCCACCCACTTGGAACATCGTTATTTGGTGTGGAACAGTATTGGTATAGTAACGTTGCACGCTGATGGGTCGGATGGAGCTATAGATGTTGAATTTCACGATGCTAGTGTACATCATTCACTGCATATTCCAAATTATAATAATCATAATATGGCAAGTTTAAGCTCCTCAGTTTTGGCCATGGCATCAGAGAGTTCATCAAAAATTGTTTGCATAGCATTATCTGCTTCTGGAAATAGAGAGTGGTCCCTGCAATTACCAGATTGTGAGAGTGTCGAAGCTATATGTGCAACATCGAAAATGGTAGCTGCAGTCTCAAATTTGCAATTTCTTAGAATTTTTACGGTGATGGGAACACAAAGAGAAATAATTTCGGTACCCGGTCCGGTGATATGCATGGCTGGATATGAAGATAGAATTTTAGTTTGCTACCACAGTGCTCCATCGAGCGTAAAACAACAAAACATACAGGGCATGTTACTGCAGACATCAGGCCTTAAAATAAAGTGCCAAAATATAACAATACCTCTGACGCCGGAAAGACAGTTGGTTTGGCTGGGATTTTCTGATTGTGGTTCCCCTGTTTTCTACGACTCTATGGGATTGATTCAGTTGTTTAATCTCAAATCGAATTGTTGGTACCCAGTTTGCGATACCATGAAACAATCCTCAAGCGTATCGAATAATTATTTTATTATTTCTCTTTCGGAAAGATCACAAATACTTCAAGCCGTGCTTTGTCGAGGAACTTCATATCCTATGACCACTCCTCGTCCAATGGTGCAGGAATTACAATTGCAATTGCCACTTTGTGATATAGAAAGTGAAAAATCGTCCCTGGAAGATTCCCTTTTACGCGCGACTATAATGTCCATGGACAACGCAGAAAAAACAGTTAAAGAGACCGCCATAAAATTATTTGCTTTGGCCTGTCGTAGTGAAATAGAGGTACGAGCAAAAGAACTTATTGAAACCATTGCTTGTACAGACCTGCTAATGCTGGCAGTAAAGTATGCAACAAAACTGGGAAGGATTCATTTATCAGATAAACTGTCCGATTTGTTGCCACAAATAGAAGAAGAGCAACAAACTAGGGAACATGAAGAGCTCTTAGTTGAGCAATCTCTACCAGCATCACCCCTCATCTTGTTAAAGGCCTATCAAAATGGTTCATCTTCGAATTCAAAAAAGTTGGCACCCAAGACCATGGAGTTGGGTTCAGCAAAAAAAACTACTTTAAAAAGGTTTTCATACAACAGTAGTTCCCCTTCAATATCTTTGTTCAAAAAATCTACACACGAACAAAATTTACCATCGTCTTCAGAAACATCTCAAGAAAATATCAGTAATTCCGAATTAGATTCTCAATTATCAAAAAGCTCATCGAAGGTTGATGAATCCATTATTACACGGACACCTTTGAATTCAGTAAATCCATTTGCATCTAAACGCAAACTTTCAGATGTTGATAAAACTATATTAATGGGTTCTGAAAAATTGAAAATTGCTAAAAAATGAAACATTTGTAGTTGTTAGATTAATTTTAAGAATTGTGTATTTAAAAATAAAACACATTATTTCATATGTATGTATGTATTTTTTTAGAAAGATTGTTCTTTTATATTTAAAAAAGGAATAACAGAGCTATACACAAAAGATGGAATAATCATAACAGATAACCATGTACATAAGGTTGTCCCGTGGAACACTTTTTTGAAGGAATACCACTCAAACGATACGTTTTAATGTACTAAATACGAGAAAAATAAAAAAACAACTCAAAATTACGGAATAGGACTTTCAATCGCTGGTAGTGAACTGAGGATCTTTTATTTTTCTCGTGTTCAGTACATTATTATTTACATCTTTGTTGGAAGATTCAACGAACAAAACGTTAACAGTAATTATATTGTTTGCTACCAAATTAGATGTTACTCTATGACAGTACCACAGCATGTCACTGTATATAAACGAATCAGCTGTTAGACATAATATACACATGCGGATACAAAAATAGTTGCATATTCCCCTCGGGTGAAAATAACAAGGATTATTTTTTGATAGACACAAACGTTGTTTTATGAATCGATTAGTAGTGAACTATTCCAAAAATATATCTCATGTATTATTTCCACTGTTCAATAAACACAATTTGTTATTCCTATGTGCTATAAATAAAAATATTAAATACATACATACCTATTTTTTTAAACATACATGTATGTCTCACTACATATTCTAAAATATTAGACAGCATTAAAAAAAAATTATTAACATATTCCATCTTAAACTAAGGCATATAGAATATTGGAACCCATGCTATAAAATTATGAATCATATTGTTTGATTATATACATGTACATATAAAGAGGTCATAATGAGATACTGAAGAACAAGAGAAACTTTAATTATTTGGGCTGGGTTAATGTTCATCGTATAAGCTATGTGCTGTTGTATCTGTTAGTAATATTGAAATATAGAAGAAAATAATGTTAAGTAATTTTCATAAATTAAACTTAAGACAATTAAGTTTACTCGGGCGTGCATTTAACAATGTAGAGGCCCATTACAGTACACAACCGAATTATCAAAATATTTTCGATAGGAATTCTAAAAGGCTACAAAAGGAAAGAGCTGCAAAAAGGTATGTAGAACATTCATACATAATTAAACTTTTTTAATCCATTACTGAATTTTGTTGCAGTGACGATGTCGAGTTGTATGATTACCTCAAAGAGGAGGTCGGTTACAGAGTGGCCGACCGAGTATTTGATATAAAAAGGGAATTTGATAATGCAGCAGATTTAGGTTGCAACCGCGGTTTCTTATCTCGTCACATTTTGGCAGAGAGTGTAAAACATTTAACACTATGTGATATCAGTCCAACTATGCTTGCTCAGGCAAAAGGAACGCCTGGTTTACAAATTACAAAAATGGAATTAGATGAAGAACAATGGAACGTATGTACATATTCATAGGATATTGACTAATTGTTTATTATAATTGTATTAATATAATTTATAGTTCCCGGAAAATTCCTTGGATTTAGTAATTTCTTCTTTAAGTCTTCATTGGGTCAACGATTTGCCAGGCTGTTTTAGTAAAGTTATAAAGAGTTTAAAACCTGATGGAGTATTTATTGCTTCAATGTTTGGAGGGGATACTCTTTATGAATTGAGATCTTCATTACAACTGGCTGAGTTAGAAAGAAAAGGTGGAATAGCTCCTCATATATCACCCTTTACTCAGGTATTAATTGTTATTTTTATTTTATGACGTTTGAAGCAAAAAATCAATCAAACCAAAAATAATAACTTTAAATATATATTTAACCACTGAACACCTATTTAACCATCATTATATTTTCTAAACAGATACGAGATATTGGTTCATTGCTTAATCGCGCAGGTTATACCATGCTAACCATAGACACTGATGAGATTGTCATAGGGTATCCTACTATGTTTGAACTTATGTGGGACCTTAAGGGTATGGCAGAAAATAATGCAGCGTTTAACAGACCAATACACTTAAGTAGAGACACCATGATGGCTGCCAGTGCCATCTACAAGGAAATGTACCAAACGGTAGTTTAAACAATTAAGATCCATTTGTATTCTACTAACAACGAAAAATTCATACTTTCTTAGGACAATGGCGTTCCAGCCACATTTCAGATCATTTATTTTGTCGGTTGGAAACCGGGACCTAACCAACCGACTCCACTTCCAAGAGGCTCTAGTGATGTATCATTAAAGGATCTGGGTAAAATGATAGAAAATAGTGGAAATAAAACAACAAAAAAATCACGTCAATAGCGAAAAAGATTTAAACAAGACTGTTGGAAATAAAATAACATACCTTGTAAATATTGTTTATTAAATTGTTATTGTTTAAATATTATAATTTTTTATTTTTCATTTATCTTTTTCGGACGCAACATAATATATGTATGTATTTTAGTTTTTCTTGGATGCTTAACTTAAATACAACAGTTTTCATGATTAAATACAAAAATGTGGTTCTTGTACTTCGCGTGTCAAGTTGACACTGTCATCATCAAAAAAAAAAAAAAATTTTTTTTATTGTATAGGCAAAAAATTAAATTTAATTAAATGTCCCCGTATTCATAAAGCTATCAATGTCTTATTTATTGTTATTACGCCTTTTTACATACAAAAATCTTCCAATAAACTTTATTACTGATTACTGGGGATTAATATTAGACGATTATGTTGAATGTTTATTTTTACATTTATTTTTCTTTCATTTATCATTAACAATTAGAGTTATAATATCGTACAAACAATAATTTATTTTTTTCTTAAACTTAAAGATAAAATAAATGCTATTATTTTATAATAATAATAATTATTATTATTACTTGTTGAAATTAAAAGTTTTATAAACAGTGGCAAGTTTTAACAAAACGTAGAATTTCATGGACTTAATTTAATGAAATAATTTTTGTAACATTTAATACTATGCACTCGATACTTTTAAATCTATGTCTTCTTATTTATAATCCATGTTTTTCAAAAAGGAATAATTTTTTATTAATGTAATAAAATAATGTTTACAAGACAGCAATTTTATTAGTTATTGTTGTGTTGCAGAATTATTGTAATACAAATATAATATGAAATGTGTAGATAACTTTGTCATTTATTAAACACAAGTAAAAAAGTTTGAAGCCCTATTAGTTAAAAAACAATAAATGCTGAATAAAAGGTGGCCAACTGTTTTCTTGAGTTAATTCGATTTAAAAAAAGTAACAATTTCTTCCGTAGCTAAATAGCAGATTAAAAAAATTAGAAGTAGTCCAAAGTAAATGTATTTTTTACCACTTTTTAAGTGGTGGTGGAATCAAATCTATTCGAAATACCTTCATAATTGCGATAATTTCTTTGCACCAATAAAGTTCTTTAATATTGTTGTATATGTTAAACTTTCAAATAAAATTAAAGTATTTTAAATGTTGATGTTCATATGTAAATATGTACAAACAATAACATTTTTTGTAATTTTTTCAAATATTCTTTGCAATGCACAGTAAAAAAATATCATTCACCAATTAATTACATATATTTTTGAAAATTCGAATTCTCGTAAAAGTTAGACCGCTGATGTAAAAATCATATATGTATTATTCACCTAATCAAAGCACTTTATCATCAGCTGAATTCATTATTGAATGTACATATCGTCACTGAAACGCAAACGGCCCTAACTAACCAAAAATTCAAAATCGATTTTATTGCTGATTATAATGTATTGCATCAAAACATATGTCCGAACAAAATTAGCGATTTGATTGACAAAAAACAAAAGGCCCTATCTACAAAAACATGTAAATATTAAAGGTAAAAAGTCCAATTTATCCATGTTTATATACGCCATTGTCAACTATCATAATAACTGATAGGTTTCACTATTAAACAATTTGTTTATTTACTACAAATAAATCGCGATGATAGAAACAAACTTTTCAATTTCAATAGTTTTTTGCTTCTCCTGTAAAATTTTAAAAATGTTACATAGAGCCGTTTGCGTTTTAGGTGACGGTATGTACTTCTTCGTCAAGTTTTTTTGCAGGGTGCAGAGAAGCAGCCAACTTTCGTCCATAAACCTACATATATCTGTTATGTGTGAATACGACTGTAAATTTTTATAAAATTGAAGACGCTAAAACTAAAAAAATACATTATAAAACTTGTATATCTAAATTTTAAACTGTAGCTAAAGGCGTAGAGGAAGGTGTTGAATGTGTTTGTAACGATGTTGATGATTTAATTGGTGTTGCATTGGGAGCAGTGGGCGTCGCAGCTTCAATATTTAAGTCAATTTTTTGTCTAGAAGAACTTTGGACTGCAATAAGTTGGGAATCTATTAATGCATTTAAGGAAGACGCCGCTACCACGTTAAATGTTTTGGAATCCGCTATTTCAAACGTTTTATTTTCTAAATCTGCTGCTTCTGCTGTAGTTGTGGTCACTGGTGAAGAGTAGCACGGCTTTACACAGTTATGTAATGGTGGCGTAGAAGGCATACGTCAGGTACCCATCAATATTTCGCGTTGCGGTGTTTGTTGTAAAGCATTAGCTGTCTTCAGATGTATACTATTATAAATAAAAAGTCAAATGTAAATACATATTAAATAAATATACACGCGATTCTATGTTATTCAGCATACTTATTGTCCTCCAACGAAAATGTTTCCGAAGAACCATGTGAGGCCATTGATGTACCTGCAAGCGAACTTCTTATTGAGTGACTATCCTCGGGTACAGTTAATGTTACTTTTTAGTAAATATTATATAAATATATATGAATATATGTAATTATTCAAAATACCATGCCAATGGGTTTTTGTGGGTCGTTGAAGGATATTATGGGATGTTGTTTTAATTGTTAAAGTTGAGGAAACGTCCAATTTTTTCAATATTATTTCAGTATTAGGCAAAATTTCGAGAGCAAAAACAAAAAATAAATGCCAATTTTTATTATTATTGTTTTTACAATTTTTACATACTTTAACAAAAAATATTTTAAAGGATAAAAAAGAACGAAAGGAGTTATTAAAATCAGTTTATTGAATTTATTCAATTGTTGTGTATTAATAATTAAATAAAGATGTTTAAAGTCTGTCGATTTTTTAAATTTAACGTCGGGCGTTTGGAAAATCAAAACCTATTTAAATAAACGTAAAAATAAATACCTTCACGCAAGTAATCGTTTTGAAATTAAATATTATATTGCAACACGATTTTTAGAATAAAATTTATTTTTAAACAAATATTTATGTAGTAGATATAGTATTTTTTTAAAAGTATACAAAATATGAGGAATTTTCAATTTTATAATATCAATGGAGATTATTAAATACAAACTTAAGCAAGAGGAGAAAAGGAATGTTAATTTACTTTTGTTTTTGTATGGTTGGATAAATAAAATACTCATAACAAATTAGAAACAATATATATGTATATAGTAGGTATTCTTGCAATTCTAAACACCCAGTTCAAAAGTAACTCCATTCAAAATTTAATTTTTTCCGATTTATATGTTTCTAGCTTCTAAGCCTCAAACTATCCACAAGATACTTGTTTATCTGCAGTACGTTTTGTTGTTATCTTTTGAAAAAAGAAACATTTTTTTTGAATTGAGTCACTTTTGAACTGGGTTTGCGATATTCCCATGTATTTTTTGTTGTGTTTGTTTAATTTAGCAAGTGTTAAAAATGATTTAATGAATACCTATATTATTAGTGACAGTTAAGATACTTAATTTAGCAACAATGACAACAAATTCACTACTCATTCAAATTATGAAAGAAAGAGTTTTTCAAAAAGTGAAATTTTAATTGCATATGTAGGAAGTTTGAAATAATCTAGATCCAAGCATTATACAGAAATTAGATATATAGTTACAAAAACTAAGAAATATTTTGTTTAAATTTACATCAGTAATTAAATGTATGCTATAAGTCTTATATCAAATATGTAACTATATTAATTTTAAATTCTTAAAATTATAAAATGCAAGATAATAACAAATGAAAACGGTTTTTCTAATTACATATTAAATTTCATATAAATTAATCAAATAATTTTGTTGGCTTTTTGAGTGCAATGCGAAATAAATATAAAATAAGTTATGTATATAATTTCTACTAAAGTTTAGTACAATTTTAACAAATTATTTAGGCAATATGTAGTTTTTAACAAATCATAATAAATAAATAAATAATAAATGAATGGGAATTTTTTTATTAAAGGCGAGTATTTTCCACGCTAAGTTCATCGTCGTCGTTGTCATCGTTATTAATATTATCATCACACTGATCATTCTTATGTAAATGGAACATTTTTTTATCATAATTATTAATTAAAACTTTTATATCGTTATCGTGCCCATTTAGCTCTTCATCATTATTAGTGTTTGTTTTATCAACATTTTGATGATTGTTATGTAAATGATGTTCAACAAAAGAATAACAATCATTGCTTTTGAAACTTGTACGATTCGTTGTTTTTTCATCTTCACACAATATTGGTGTCATAGGGGAATTGTAGGTTTTAATTGCAGTCGTTGGTGTAGTGGTGGAAGTAGTGAAATTTCTATTATTGTTGTTGCTAGGTTGTTGTGGCGGTGGTGGTGTAAGAGTAACAAAAAATCCATTGCTATACAAAGAATTACTGCTAATAGCTGGTGATGTTGCTAAACTAGTGATACTTTGATAAGTTTTCATGGAATATGCATCACCTATAATGTGGATAACATACACAACATTTTTAATTATTGACAAATGTGTATTGAATACAAAATTGTTAAATTATTCAATTCATTCGGAAGCTCTTTTTAATCAATTAATGTAGAATGGAGGTGTTAACATATTTACAAATGTATCTTAACATAAAATAAGCATTCGATGAATTTACCGCTAAATGATCATGTTTAACGGGAATATGGTCGACGTCTTTTCCTATTGGGTATTCATAGTGTTATTCCCACGCTACAATTATGAAGATTGGAATACCAATTAAAATGATGGAGTTATGCATTTTACCATCATAATACTTATTCAATAAATATTGATTTCTTTCGCAAAGTAAAATAAATAGTTTGTACATATTTTATCAAATATCTAGTTATAAAATATACACACATATATAAAAATGCAGATTATTAAATGTGCTCGAGATATCTTTGTTTAAGTTTTCTATGAAATTATTGGGAATTCTGTTCTGGTTGATTTGTCTTTACACTTTGATTATTATTTTATTCAAATCTCTCACTGAATTTTTGTACCATAAGTTTGTTTCACATGTGTATGTTTTGTGGCATCAAATAATTATGTTTATAAAACATAAATTTTTAAAATAAATAGATGTCCATTTTCATTAATTTTTATACAAAGTTATTAGAAAGTAATTTAATGATTAACATTAAGAAAAGCATGCATTATCATCATAACAATGTAGTAATATTAATTAAAGAGTGCAGAGAGAATAGATAGTTTAAAAGTATATATTACAAACATATATCATGCTGAAATTTGTACATGTGTACATACATACATATTTATATACATATGTATGTATAAACAATCTAGAAAAATACAAATAATACTACCATAATACTACTGAAAGAATTTGGAATAACTTGCAGTCTTGGCTTGAAATATTTTCTTACTCTACTCAATCTAATTTTGAAATGGTCATTCTAAATCGCATAATTGAAGGACTTGGATTATAATATAAAGGAACACTCTATTATATTAATTACATATTTTTCTCAATTATTATTATCTTTCTTATTTTAAAAAACAATAAAAATAAAAAATTTTTAGTCTCGATCGATTGTGAAGTATGAATTTCCAATACATACATAGTACATATTTAGATTTTTATAACTTCGTGATCTATTAAATAGAGGCTAAATACCGGCTAATGTACATACATTTTTTTTAATAAACCTTTATACGAATATTTTTTTATTTCAAACGCGTTTCGAGTACTTCGGTAAAAAAAATTTGTTATGGATTAAAAAAAAAAAAAAAAATAAAAAATCAATTGACAATTAAAAACTGTTAAAATGAAACTAAAAACAAAAAGAACATAAAGAAAGATTAAATGACTCTAGCAATAATGTATGTAAAGTTTGTCTACGCTGTATGGTCATTGAATTAAAAAATGCAAAAATGTGTAGAATAATTTTTATACTAAGGGTTATTACGGGATTGGATGTAGGAAAATGTTATTTGTAAGAATATCATTGATATGTACAAATATCATTTGGCCATTCAACTTACCAGTAGCACATTCGGATGTTTCGTATGATACTGTTGATTGAACTTCAATAGCATTTTGTTCTTGCCTGAAAAAAGTGGACATTCTTAATTAATTAATATGATAATAATGATTTTGTTTTTATGTTTACCTTAATATGACATCATTTATAACCTGCTTTTCTGTGTCTGTATATTCTGATCTTCGTCGACCAATTTTTTTTTCGATATCCGCTTCTACAAATTGGCCCAAAGGCTTTGTGGGAAATTCATTGACTTTGGCTGGAGGTGGAACATCTAATTTGTGTTCTTTTAATTTCTTCATAACACGTTCTAAGGCATCTATTGCTATATCGTCGTTGTAACCGAAATTTTTATGCAGTTTTACTTGTAAATATTCTAAAATAGAATCCATATCTTTAAGTCGAAGTAGTTCTGATTTGTGCAGGTATAATATGGTAATAGCCATAGCAGTAATAACACGATCTCCCTCCAACAGAAAAATGTCCCAGACACGCAAACTTAAACTAAATGGTATCTGCAAATAGAAAATTGAATTGAAAAAATAAACAAATTTAAATTTGGAATTATTTTTAGTTATATGTATCGTAAAATAAGTTATTAACAAAAACTTACACGTTCTACGAAAACCACAAAGAACCATTTAATTGAGTACAGAATTGCATCAACGTTATGCTTCATAAAGTGTTTGTGTAATTTTGGCATTATTTTTAACATAATACGATCATGATGTTCCAGAAAGCGCGTTAGCTTTGGAAAGCCTTCAATAAATAAACCATGCATCGCATACTTTTCGTTAACTATTAATGCATTCAGTGCCCAAAATGCCTCTTCTTCCTGCATGTACAATAATAGAACACCAGCTACACATGCCATACCCTGACAATATCCCAATTCGGGATTATAAACACTATATGCATTTAGCACATTAAACAATGAGACTTGCTTAACACTATAGCGTTCGCGAAATGCTAAATTATCGCGAAATTGGCGATTAACATCGGAATCTATTTGTCGTACTTCTGTCGAGTATTTTCGGGAAATGTCCAACATGCGCTGATATACATCACGATTTGCTTCCATAGATTCTTCGACATTCAGTAGTTTTTTCCATGCCGGCCAACGCATACGATCTGGAATACCCTTAAATACTCGCTTTCTTAATTTTTCATGATGTGGATTCCACGATGCAAGCATTTTCATCCATTTTTTATCACGTTCTAATTCTATTTTAGTCCGCAAAAGCTCTTGCGAATCCCGTGTATCAGGAAGGCGTGAATCATGCATGAAGCCATATCTGTAATTTAAATTACATATATTAATATTAATATAGGTATGTTTAAAAATTTTGTTAATATCCAATTTGAAAATATAACGCGATTAAAAATATATTTTCTAAGGCAAGTCACATAAAGATTTGAATCGCTTCATAAAATTATTGATGTTGATGTTTTAAGATTTAGATCATTATTAGTTGCAGTAGTTGTTAATAAAGATTGCACTGGTTTCAAATTAACAAAATTTATTATCTTTTTAACTTTAATGAAAAAATTGTGAAATAGAAATGTTTATGATTTTAAAAACATTTTTCAAAATAAATTAATCTCATCAGTTAAAATAACGCACATTTATAATAATTTCCAGTTTCAGTTTAATACAGCAATAAATTAATAGAATGAAGAATATAATAATAGTTCATAAGTGTCATAACTTAAAATACCTGTTTTATAAATATCTGCATTACTAGATATTATCAGATATTTTTTTTCAAAATATTTTATCCATTTCGATTTTTTGACTCGTGATTTGTGTAAAAGTTAGTTGGATAAAAACATTTAAAGCCGTGTTACTCGAAACAATACATGTTTTGGATATGATAATCTTAAAAGATCGATAAGTTTGTATATGCATATTTTCTGATCCGTTATCGGAGTGTAACATCACTAAAATATTAAATTTCTCTAATGCGAACTTTAACTTACTTATCTGTAATATGATATAATTCATATTTTGGATTTTCCCAAGGATCCACTTGATTTGTTGGATCTAAACCCAAACTGTAACGATTAAATATTAATTCTCGTTCTTCAGCAGCACGTTTCAATAAGGCCTGTTGTTCCTCGTCGATGTTCATGATTTCGGTTCGTTATATTTTAGTTGAAAAGATACTTTTTAAATATTGAATTTACATGTAAATGATTTTAAAATCCGAGCCTTTTATCCCTCCGGTAAAGGAAAGTATTAAAAAATAAATGTGTATGTATGAAGAATGTTATTGTTCGGTTTTGCACAAAATTTAGAGCTTTACGAAATTACATTTTAAAATGATGGTTGTGAAAATCATTCAATACTTTATTTTGATGTGAAAACTATTTTTAATTAAAAACACACACAAGTAAACACAAACACACGTACTACGAAAATCTAATTCGATTGACGTAGCTTTTAAGTCTCCTTTTTCCAAAAACAATTATGACGTGATTATTAGGGCCTCTTTGTGATTTTTCTTAAATTATTTTTAATGTCTGACTTGCCAATGAACGCCCCTTCTATCAAACTCTTATTGGCATGCTTTTGTTTTATATTTTATTATTTCTTGTTATTCCCTTGTATTATCTGAATAAACTTCCTGTTTCTTTACATTTTCTGTAATTTTTTATATTGTATGTATGTACATATGTATGTATATAAGACATTGTTTGTTATTGCCTGGCTTTCACTGCATTTTTCGAAATTTTTAAAGTCATTTTAATTTAGAGATTTTGTTTCTTGAACACTTGCAAAGGTGGTTATAATGAGCCAACAAAGTAAAATATTTTAATAGCAGTTTATTTTTTTTTTGGATTTATTATTATGATTTATGCATAATTCCACCAACACAACATTATTTTACAAGCGATTTTTCAAGTATTACAAAAAAATGTAGTGACATTTTGCTGTTGTTGTTGCGAACATGACATTTAACAGCAGTGTTGTATTCAATAATAGTTTCAGTGTTGGTTAATAACAAATAAACGAGCAATGGTTATGATGCCATGGCTTTCGAACATAAAACTTTTTTGGAGTCAAAGCCGTTGTTTTCATAAAGAAAAATGTTTATGCTTTTAAACTCGACTTTTTAAAAATAATATAAAATTGCAAATATTTCGTAATATGTTATTTTTTTAAAACGCCTGGTTTGTTTTTTGTGTTTTCCATAAAGTTTTCGGTAAAATAAAAAACCGTTTTTCTCGCAAACACTTGAACTTATTAAAAGTTAAATTTTGTTATTCTATAAAAAATTTAAGTGAAACCACTATTGTGAATGAAATACTAAACACAAAATTATAAAATAATACATAAAAACATTTAGTTGACAACACTGTAAACCGGCGCACATTAATATTTCAATATTTTTTGTATTGTTTATGTAGAATTGTAAACATGAAGTAAATATTTATAAATTTATAAAACTACTAAAAGTTATTCCGATCATAATAATTATTTTTAAAATTTTGTTTTTTAGAATAAGTGTTGATGGTTTATTGGTATATTTTCCCTACGAGTACATTTATCCGGAGCAATATGCGTATATGCTTGAACTTAAACGCACATTGGATGCTAAAGGGCACTGCTTACTGGAGATGCCTTCCGGTACGGGAAAGACGGCCACATTATTATCACTTATAGTGGCTTATATGATAGAACATCCTGAAGCTGTCCGTAAATTAATCTATTGCTCGCGTACAGTCCCGGAAATTGAAAAGGTCATAGCAGAACTTCAAAATCTCATGGTGTACTACGAAAAAAATGCTCCCCAACAGCCAGGATTAACAGGTCTAGTGTTAAGTTCACGCAAGAATATGTGTATACATCCTGATGTTAGTAAGGAGCGAGAAGGAAAGTCGGTTGATGGTAAATGCTATGGTCTAACTGCCAGTTACGTTAGGGAAAGACACGAGCATGATGCGGAGACGCCGATATGTTTGTAGAAGCATCTATGCATTATATAAACCGACTATTCTTATATAAATATTTTACAGGTCAGTATTTTGAAGGTTTTCATCTTGAAGGCAAAGAATCTACTTTACCAGTCGGTGTTTATAGTATAGACGACTTAAAAGACTATGGACGTATGCGTAATTGGTGTCCTTATTTCTTGGCCAGATACGCGGTAAAGCTATATTAATAATAATATTTTAAAATACTTTGTTTTAGAATGATGAATTCTTGTATCTACAGATATCTCAAGCCCATATAGTGGTATACAGTTATCACTATTTACTAGATCCAAAAATAGCTGAAGTTGTCTCAAAGGAGATGTGTCGTGAATCATGTATTGTTTTCGATGAAGCTCACAACATTGATAATGTGTGCATTGATTCTATGAGTGTTAAAATAAATCGCCGGACTGTTGAACGCAGCACAAATGCTTTAAATAATCTACAGAAATTAGTCCAGGAGTAAGTAAATCTTGAGAAATACGATGATAAAATCTTAACTCGAAACTGACTTATTTATGATTATTTATCAGTTATGAGGTGTCAAAATTGTACCATCGATGCGTTTTAAGCAATTACAAATCAATTTTTCAAAACTCGATTTGAATTATGTATATGTTTTTATTATTACAAACAGAATACGCGACGAGGATACAACCCGATTAAATGAAGAATATCAGCGTATGGTGCAAGGCTTAAAGGATGCGAGTGTTCAGAGAGATACAGATATGATATTGGCCAATCCCATTTTACCAAGCGACGTTTTAAAAGGTAATATAGAAAGTAAAAATAACTTTATAATATAATTTTATGTATATGTACATTATAACTAATTTGGCGAAATTTTTGGCATAGCACCACGTGATATAAGTAGTGAAAATAATTTTTTTATGTTATTTGGAAGCAAAAACATCACGCACCAATACCAATTTCTAATATAAACCAAATTTTTTGTTCAAGTTTTATCTTTTTTTTTAATTTTAAATACTGGTATTTACACCGATATAATGTGACAAAAGCAGAAATGTGTATATACATTAGGGATGCCAATCGGGACTGGTTTTTAGAAATCCCTGGATTCGGGATTTTTAAATAAATCCCGGAATCCCGATATCGGGATCCCGGGATTTTCGGGATTTCTAAATCCCGAAAAATATAAAAAAAATTAAAAAAATCTTAAAATAAAACGTTTTATTTCATATTGCAATATGAATACTCTTAGTAGGTGTTTACCTTCCAATAAGCATTTTGTGAAAAGAAAAACAAATTAATTCAAAGTACATACTTAGAATAAAAATCTTTCCATCCCAGGCACTGAATAGTAGAATAACAACCTAAAATAATACCCATGATATCCAAATTTACAATGGTTTCCAAATAATATTTAAATAGTATGTGTAATGGGGATCCATACGAGGCTACATAGAGCACCTGTACTGCACCTATATCTCCTCCACCTTATATTCCGTGTTCACTAACCAAGGGAATTATCTTCTCGCCATCTTATTGACAGGTTGACTTCCATTATAGATATTCGATAGTATCAATGCCTATTTATTGCCCTTTTTATACCCTTAGTAGGGATGGTATATTGGGTTTCTCCGGAGTAGTGCTTTTGTTTTATACTGTCCTAAAATACGCTGATGAAATTTGAAATGATCGGGCTTTTGATCCGAGCCCCCATACAAAACACAGCTTTAAAAAAGAATTAGTGTCCACAATTCGCTTAAAAAGAGAACTGTCGCAATGAAATTCAGCATAAAACATTTTATGTAACCGTAAATTCGTCCTCCAAATTTTATGAGGATCGACTCATATGATGGCGTCCTTCCCCCAAGCATATTTCAGAAAAATAGTTTTTTAACAATAAAGTGCTAGAATATATCGGAGGCGAGGTATACATTTATTATGAAAACTAAATTACATTTTACTCTCATAACTGGTGTATGGGGTTATATGGTCGGCCTCGCCCGCCTATAATTTCGTACTTGTTATTTTTATATATCCGATAGTATCTATGCCTATTTAGTATAGCAATGAAATTTGATATTAGTAAATCCCTGACGAGCCAAAACCTCTCTACCAAATTTTATGTGGTTCGGTTCATAATTGACCCTACCCCCATATAAGGTCCCGTTAAAAAAATGACTTTAACGCTTATTACTGGCTTAAAAATAGCGATGAAATTCGATACACATATGTTTCATGCGAGTCAAAATCTCTCTACCAAGTTTTATGTGGTTCGGTCCATAATTGACCCTACCCCTACATAAGGTCCCATCCAGATAAATACTTTAACGCTCATTACTGGCTTACAAGTACGAGTGTAAAGATGAAATTTGAGATAAGTAAGTTTCTTACTCGCCAGAAGCTAAGAAACTTTTATAGGAACGTAAATCTTCCTACCGGAAAGTGTATGAACCAAAATTGGTCTAAAAAAATTATGAAAAGTTTTATAAAAACGGTCAATGATTCACCCTACCTCTCATATAAGGTCCTATCAGTAAATTTGATGAGTAATATCACCCTGATGTTTATAGAAAAGCATTCCTTTTACGGCATACGGTTTGATGGTGGGTATATTAGATTCGGCATAGCCGAATATAGCACTCTTACTTTTTTTTTTTTTTTAAATTCTCTTATTTAGTACTTTATAATGTATAAAATAGCGGAAAAATACTTAAAAATTCGGGATTTTAAAATCCCGAAATTTCCCGGGATTTAATTTTTTAAAATCCCGGCTTTCGGTACTTTCAAATCCCGAAAATCCCGGGATTTTCGGGAATCGGGAATTCCCGTTTGGCATCCCTAATATACATACATTTGGGTTATGACTTTTTGATGTTTTTGCAAATATAAGATTGTACATCCCCTAATCAAAAAGGCCATAAAAAATAATAAGAAACACAACACTTCCGCACCAAACGAGTTGAAATTTGTTGATCGTATTTGTTTTGATCATATCTTTGATACTTATAGATCGATTTTACTGGTTTTACAGAGAGAAATTTCTAAGAGTATATCTAATAAAATAATCTAAGATTTAGATTCCAAGGACATATGGGGCCTTCAAAAAATTGATTTTAATAAACAGACGGACAGACATTTGGTGCGTGAACATTTTTAACAATCGCGAAAAAATAATACCGTGGTTTTTCATATCTTTTAATGCTCTATTCGACTTAGCTATGCCAACTTGCATATTTGCAAGATATGTCAATAGTTATATCCCTATGTACATATACATATGTATGAACGTTTGCAGAAGTTGTACCGGGAAATATACGAAACGCCGATCACTTTCTAAGCTTCTTGCGTCGTTTTGTTGAATATATAAAGACTCGATTGAAAGTCCATCATGTAGTTCAAGAGTCGCCTGCTGGCTTTCTAAAGGATGTTGCATCAAAAATTTGTATAGAACGTAAGCCTTTACGTTTTTGTGCTGAACGTTTAGCCAGTTTATTAAGAACTTTAGAAATAACCGATTTGACGGAATACGGAGCCTTGACGTTGGTAAGAAAACATTAACTGCATGTATTATTATTATAGTTTTTTAATATTTTATATAAATTTTTTTTATAGATTACACATTTTGCCACATTAGTTAGCACATATACAAAAGGATTCACTATTATTATTGAACCATTTGATGATAAAACTCCCACAGTCGCCAATCCTATTTTACATTTTAGTTGTTTAGATTCTTCCATAGCAATGGCCCCCGTTTTTCAGAGATTTCAATCAGTTGTTATAACTTCTGGTACCTTATCACCGATGGATATGTATCCAAAAATTTTAGATTTTGATCCTGTGGTGATGAGTTCATTTACAATGACTTTAGCTCGTCCTTGCTTACTGCCAATGGTAAGTTAAACATGTGTTTTTTAATTTTTATTTATTTTAATGAAACTTGAAAGAATGTTCTTTTATATTAGTATCGTATTTTTTTTAGAAAAAATTTAACATTTATTATATGAACTGATAATTTTGAAAGAGAGTTAGGTACTATTAAACAGGATTTTATTAAAAATAATAAATAAAAAATCTTAAAACAACTGAAATTTACTCAGAATCTCTGATAAAAGTTAAATTAAAATAACCGTGTAAATTACCTTTACCTGTATCACATAGATTTAAAAATATTGTTTTTAAAAGTAAGTGGACTAATGCCACTTTCAAAATTAACAGTTCTTATTTAAATGTCATATTATGTATGTAGTTATAATATTTTATATATCTTTCACCATGAGACCGGATTATTGTTAATAGTCCGGTCCATTAAATAATGTTTGTTTGTCGGTTGAAATGATCACATCAGTCTATATACATCAGCAATATATACAGTATATTCCTTTTATTTGTAAATTTATAGATTGTTTCGAAAGGTAATGACCAGGTTGCTATATCTTCAAAATTCGAGACGCGTGAAGATACTGCAGTTATCAGAAATTACGGGCAGCTATTAGTGGAAACTGCAAAGACTGTACCTGATGGTATTGTTTGCTTCTTTACTTCGTACTTGTATCTAGAGTCGGTAGTGGCTTCCTGGTATGATCAGGGTATCGTAGACACCTTGTTACGATATAAGCTACTATTTATAGAGACCCAAGATAATGCAGAAACCAGTTATGCCTTGATGAACTACGTTAAGGTAAGATAAAGTTAATTATTCTTTTACAATACAATTTTTCACATTGACCAACGTAGGCATGTGATTGTGGCAGAGGTGCTGTTTTGTTAGCCGTTGCTCGCGGCAAGGTTTCTGAAGGGGTGGATTTCGATCACCATTATGGTAGAGCTGTTCTAATGTTTGGTATTCCCTATGTTTTTACACAGTCCCGAATATTGAAGGCTCGCCTGGACTACTTGCGTGATCAATTTCAGATTCGAGAAAATGATTTCTTAACATTTGATGCCATGCGTCATGCAGCTCAATGTGTTGGAAGAGCTTTAAGAGGTAAAACGGATTATGGCATCATGATATTCGCTGACAAACGATTTGCGCGCCAGGACAAAAGAAGCCGTTTGCCGAAATGGATTCAAGAACATTTAGTGGATAGTTTTTGTAATCTTAGTACAGAAGAATCGATGCAATTAGCCCGGCGTTGGTTGAGACGTATGGCTCAGCCATTTACACGAGAAGATCAATTGGGAATATCTTTGCTTACTAAAGAACAGTTAGAAAATATGGCAAAAGAAAAATTGGAACGGCAAGCCCAAGGCAAAGAGTCCGTTGGAGGTGAAGTTATGGAATTGTAAAATCTGGGAAGTGTGTTTAAATAAAAGTATTTATGTATAAAAATCTTTAATTTAGTAGCGTTTTTAAATGAATTTGTTGTGATGACACAATTGCTTTAAAAGATGTGATGACACATCTGTTAACGGAGAATGAGACATTTTTGGACAAATTGTACGGCGACCAGGATCTTCAATCACTGTTAGGGAACTGAGGACGCTTCCAAAAATTTTATTTTTCCCATATTCAGTAATGTAATACACATCTTTCGATTTTTTGTTGTAAAAGTGCAAACTAAATTCATGTTTCCACGAATATCAGATAAATATAAATTAAATTTCAATTAAAATGAGAAACATACTAACTCTAATATCTGAATCAGATCCCTTGATTTGTTTTAAAGTTATTAAAAAAATAGTAAAATGTCATCAAATTTTCTCGAAACGACTTTTTTTGGATAATGCCAGTCTTGTAGTAAATGAGCGGTATACACTTTGATCAAATCACACTAAAGCATATCGATTGTCCCAATCGAGATTAACGCGTAATCATGATGAAACTGGATTTATAAAATAATTATATCACATTTTTGTTTGGTTTCAATAAAGCTTCCGCCTGCTTTCATGATAATTTTAACCGAGCCAGATGTTAATCTTTTTTTCTGTTTAAGAGTAAAATATAATTATAAAATTAAGTTAATTATCAATTGTAAATATTTAAATACAATCGATTTATTAAGTGAATGGAAAATTTAAACAACATCTGATCTGCTGACAGTAAAAAATAACGATCAGTTCAATCATAAATGTTTAAGTTAAAACTCATTTTAAGTTAAACACATCTTGGCTGGTGTTCATTTTCAATGTAACTAAACTACATGATAAATTTCAAAGAAAGCGTTTAAAAGGGGATTTCCCTTGTATGAATAATAAATAAATCCATATGAATCACATTTCCGAATCATAGGTACGATAAGAAACTTTGCGTCGTTTATCCAATGTTAGCAAACGAGTCAAAAGAGTTATATGTAGCAACACACAAACAAAATTCTCTAAACCAATTAAATGGAAAAAAGTTTTAAACTAGATTAACAACAAAACAAGTATATACCTATGTAGTAAAGAACTTAAACTTGAAACGGAAATTTAATAAAGTGGTTTAAACCATTCAATTTGTTAATGTATAGAGCATGAGTATGTGCGGATGTATGTATGCTTAAAGCTTACTCTCAAAAAGCTTTAGATAATTTTCGTTACAAGTGGTTTAGAGAGAATGCGAATACGAACAAAAAAGTTCCTTTGTAATCCTAGAGAATTAAAACTATAACGGGAAACTTATATGATGATGGTGGTTGAAATACTAGAAAATATATGTATGTATATTGTTTTCAAAGAAAAAGACAAATAAACAATATAACATATCAACAAATACTCAACATTAAGTGTTTATTTAGCATCTAATTACTGTGAACTAACATTAACAGAGTGTATTTGCAAATACTTTTTTCGATTGAAGACAAATCGTACAAGTTTTGTGTAGTGTTGTTACAACAAACAAAACAAAATAAAAAAGAACTTTTAAACTTGAGTGTTTAATGGCAAATCAAAAAATCAAAATAAAAGGTCGCAAATAAATGAGAAACTGTTTAGTCGTTGATTGTCGGTTAAAGGAAAGTGAAATAAAAGCGAACAATAATAAACCAAACATTAATAAATAATTCATTAAATTTACAAAAGTGAACGTTCTGGACAACAACAGCAACAAAAATACATAATAATTATAATAATAGTAAAAAATAATAGCAAGTTTTTTTTAGAAAAAGATCCAGACGTTTGTTAATTTATACAAAAACACAACTACATACCCACACTTGCACTATTCGTATTAATTACTAAAGCCACAAGTGTTACTTACAATCTATTTATTTTCTATAATATTTATTTAGTTTTATCGAATTCCTTCGTTTTGTTTTAACTACCTAACTATAGTTATTAACTTTCAAATAAAATGAAACAATTAACAAGTGAAACACAGAATATTGGAAAAAATAACGTTTCCATGGCACACAATGGCCATAATCAGCATCAAACGAGCGAGAATGGGGTATCCAATCAGAAACATCTAATGCAATTTAACACCAACAACAGCAGCGAGTGTAACACAAATGGTAGCAATGCCATCACCAGCACCTCCACAACCACCGCCACCGCCACCAAATCTGGCCTTCACTTGAGTTTTGTGGCCAATGCAAATGAGAGTATTGGTAGTGTAAATTGTAAACAATGTCAAATCGGTAAGTACATATTTTTTGTTCATTTATGTCTGTATATTAGCATATACATACATACATATGTATGTTTGCACAAAATTAAAACATACATACAAATGTAGGGTATAACTTTTTGCAAATATCAAAAATACCATAACAAGACCTTGTAGAGCGTCAACATACACACATACATATATATATATTATTCTTTCGCGATCTTGGAAAAAGTTCCCGCACCAAAAGCGATGAAGTTTTGTATAAATACCTATTACTTTTTCTAAATGAGAAAAATTAAAATTTTACGCTAAGGGACTGCATTTTTCTGATTTCAAAACCATAAAATGTACATGTATACATATGTATGTATTTATATATTACATATATACATTGTATATGTACAGCAGCTATTTTGGCTAATTAATTTAAAAGTGAATTATTATTAAGTTTAATTGTTAGTAGAACTTCGATATTTGTTTAATTTGTTCGAAATGTGTTAATTTTTAGAGGTTACTACATTTTTCTATATAGCATGCAACAATCCTTGAGGTTGGTTATAAACACCAATGAACTTTTTATTTCGGTTAACAACTTTGAAAGTCAAGGCAATTGAAATTCACATTCACATTTATTACGGTAATTATAAGAAATACATATGTACATACATATGTATGTGAATGTATGTATATATAGTTTAAAATTTGCAAATCTATTATTAATAATTTTTATAATAATAACACAATACAATTATATTTACCCTCATTTCACAAAAAAAAAACTTTCAAAAGCAAATGTTCAGCAAGAAAACGCATTCATCAAATTTTCATTTAAAAAAATATAAAAAAATAATCAATCTCTAAATATTCTAGTTTTCGACTGATGAAATTGCGTCAGAAGTAAAATGAATGTTATGATCTACCGTTACATAAGAGAAAAAATCATTTACCGCAAACTTGTGTTTATTGAACTATTTTAATATTTATTTCTAGCATACAATGTGTATAGGTACATATTTTCAAAATTTGTATGATGAAATCTTAACAACAATTTTCATTAAAACTGGAAACATAAACCTCAGTAATTCGTGCGAATCTTTTGTCAATAAAAGCCACAAAAATATATGAAATTTAAGACGTTTTATTTTTTTTTAATTTTACAAATGAAATCGTCCAACAAACTTGATATTAAATTAATTTAAAAAATAATGTTGCATTCTTTTCTAACAACAACAATAACATAATCTGAGTTTTTGACATTGACTTTGGAATTTCAGTTTTAATTACAGACCTACAGTTAAACAAATTATTTTTTACGGTTTATATGCGTTCATAAAACTATGTCTTAAAAACATATGTTTTTAAATACCAAAATCCATGCACACATATCTACATACATACATACATATGTATGTAACTACAAACATACACTCGTATATATGCAAGTACATTTAAACACGTTAAAACTTATCTACACATTTTATGTACTTGTAATTATTTATTTATTTCATTTTATAATAAATTATTATGGATGAATGATTGCATTATACACTTGCCTTCTTTCGAACAAACCAAAGTCAAACCCTCAAATAATCATCTAATCATTATTTTTATGGATTTTAAAAGAATTAAACAGTAAAACAGACACATGAACTACTTTAAGTAAATATGTAAGTATGTATGTGTGTATGTAAGTATGTATGTATTAAAAAAATAAAAACTAAGCCATACTTACGCCGGACATAAAATATCGAAGGCTATTTAGACTATGTACATATACAAAAAAAAAATCGCTCATTATCTAGGAATTACTTACCTCAGATTTGTTTAATTAGTGACAAAATCATAGCATGTAAGCAATACATAAACACATTAATTCGAATGTTCATATGTATACATACATGCATACATTGTATCCTATTTTTTTAATTATTATAGGCCTTAAAGCATTTTATGTTAAAACCGTTAATTTAAGTTGTTTAACGGACTGTTTAAAATGTCGTGCATGTCACAATTTAGAATAGTTTAACAAATATTGTAGGTACACACTATAATATGATAAGAAATACTTATGATGAACACAGAAATTTCACAGATTATATAGTGATAAAACGCAAAACCTTAAATATCTCAAACAAAAAATAAAGAATTATTTACGCTATAAATTAAATCATTCATCTAACAGACAACTAAAACTATATATGAATACTATAAACATAGCTTTCGCTTCCTGATAACCTTTAGAATGACCCAAGATTTGATTTTTCATTTTAAATTCTAACAATAATATATGCTACGATATTTATTCGTCATTCCAAGAGCATTTAAATAAAAACTTTATCATCCTTATGTATGTATGTATTAAATGAATATGTTTACACTACACATACATAGTATGTATGTAATTATTACATTTATGTAATTATTTTTCGAAGCCAATGAAATCAACATTGTCAGATAGATTTTCTAATTAATTTATATACATACATATGACGACAATCATGTTGTGATAATAAGTAGACATACTTACATATATATATTCACACATAATTTCTATATACTACAAAAACTACTTCAAAATTTATTATTAAATAAATACAAAACATAAATAGGGTTTCATTCAATTAAATAGATACAAACAAACATATTTAATTTAACAAGAATTGGAGTGAAAATATAAATGTGGGATGTCTTAAAAAGGATCCAGGCATTTATTTTGTTGACGAACATTTCTAGCAACTTTATAGTTGCGATAGTCTGACGATTTCCACAAACGTAAATGCTGAATGTCTCGAAGTCTTGATGGCATGTAGGCAAAAAAGGTTTTACGTGGAGGCCCATTAGAACAAATGTATCCGCGCATAGCAAACCAGAAAACGCGAGTATGTTCCAAAAATGATGAATCCAAATTATGGTAGTATTTATTCTTAATGTGTTGCACCTAAAGGAAAACCATTTATATATGAATATACATATGTATGTATATGAATTTAAGTGTATAATACTTAGATTTTAATTAGATAATTAAATATGAAATGAATGAAATGTGTTGTGTTGCATTTTCCCGTTTTTTACTAGACGTTATCTAATTCAATACATACATATGTACCTTTCTATCCAAATACTTTCGGCAATTGTAGTTGAGAAAAAGATTATTACCAATGTGTTTGGCATTCGGTATGGAGAGTTCTAAATTGTTTTTAACTACAGCTCGAAATATTTTACACGACATTCGATATGATTTGGCTCTTTCCCGTGGTGTATACTCCTTGCCAAACCGACGTGCTATCCATTCTCGTAGCATTGGTATCTTATGTGCATCCGGCAATTGAGCCCATACAAACTTTGGATTTTTGCGTAAGTATTGAAAGGCGTCAAATAACATTTGATCCATCAGCAAGTAATTTTCTGCGTTGTAATTGGCTAAAGTGGGATATTGGTTGAGGGGCTTTAGTTTTTCTGCCGTTTGTGCTTCAATCGTTTCCCTTATCTTGTCTTCATAATTTCTTACTTCATTTTCAAACATATTTTTAGCGCATTTTTGGACCGCCTCGTCATATTTAAGACTCGACTGGTTTGACAAATTTGAAGTATTTTTGTCCATGGCTGCAAGAAAAAATTTCTTTATACCGCTCTTGTTATCGTCTTTGTATTTTGAAACAAATATTTTTTCATAATCAAATTTAAAGGGCTTGTGCATCATAGGCCGATTAAAAACTATATCGGAAGGCATAGAAGTATCGCTGATATTATCACATTCAAAATTATTCACTTCATTTATTTTTGTAGTACTTAAATTACCACCCCGTTTAGAATTTAGGTTTGTTGACTCATTGTATATATTCTTGCGAATATTTCCGCATTTTTTCATATGCATGTCATGAATCTTGTTGTTTCTACTGTTCAGATTATTTATTTTGTTGTTTTTTTCCACTGCTCTAAACTTAATTTTATCATCTATTATATTCATATTACTTTTACAACAACCACAGTAATTGTCTGCCAGGATGACATCGAATATTTTACAATCACTGGTAATGGTTTTCAGTGATGCTTCCTTTTGTGACGCATGCCGCTTATTTTGCGTGTTGAATTTGCACAGTTGCAGTTGCACATCATTATCCAGTAGTTCGATAATTTTTTATTCTGGTCCTTAAAAAATTGTAAGAAAAAAAAAACATGTGTGAGAATATTTGTACATATATCGTCATTACAAGTATGTGGTATATATTCTTACATTTTTACCCTCATTAGATTTAAAGTAAGATTTTAAGCACTCGTCTCTTGTTCTAACTTTAAGTTCATGTTCTAAATTGGTTTGAGTTATTTTAGTAGTCTTGTGGTAATCACACAATACATCAATTGTTTTGGACCTTGCACAGGCCTCTTTAAAGTTATAGAATATATTTCTAATGGTTTCACGTATAATTGAGTAAACAATGCGTTTGCCTGGATTAAAGTGGTAATCCGCATACCAACGATTTGATTCATTTTGGACTATATGATTAATATTGCTGTAGCGACTGTACATATTAAAGTTAACTTTGAAATTAGGTATCTCTAACAGCAATCGTTTGCCATATTGTTGAGGTCGAGGGTATTCTTCAAAATACGGCAAAACGTATTTGGTCGAAATTCTTTCTTTTTTTCTATTGGTAAAGGATTTCTTAAGCGCTTCACGTTTTAAACCAGCTTTCTTCATTTCAATTCTTGATGTATGACCACTTGGAAGAATTTTATCCAATTCCCGGAGTGTTGTTATCATGTCCAGGTGACATATAGCTGAACAGATTAATTGTTCGTTAACACTATATGAGTTGGGATCGTGTTTAGGGGTTTTGTAATGCATTTCCATGAGAAACCATAGAAAAACTAAATCATTGCCACGACTTAGACGCATTAAACACATAATTTGTTTTGATGTTATTATAGGTTCTAGCCCTATTAAATTTAGACATGATCGTACACGATGTGTTGTACTTTGTTCTGCATCGTCTCGCAAAGCATTGAGAAGCCTGTCGGCTCCTTGGATATGATAATGTGATGTCCCTCGAAACCATGGCGCAACATCTTTTTGCGTAAGATATTGCGTTATAATTTTACTTCCAGTAGTTTGCTTATTTCCCCCAATATAATCTTTTTGTTTTAATATGACTTTATCATCATTTTTAGAAGATAGCCTTCTAATATCCATTATCAAATTACAATGAATTTTAATCCTGATCCCGATAAATTATAAAATGAAATATGTATTATTAATATTTTGTTGCACAAATTTAATATAAAATATTTTAAATATTATTATCAAAGTACATATAAAGAAATATGAAATTTTTTAATTTTAAATGATGTTAGGGATATCCAGAATATTATTAAAATGTACAATTGTTAGATATCTCAAAAAAACTTTAATTACTTACCGATTTTTCCTCCTTCACCTCTAAAATTTTTAAAATTATGATACGTTATTTTGCATTTTAGATGAAGTTATATAGTGTATATACAGTGGGTGACAAAACAATGAAAACTTTTCCTAACATTTCGGAAAAAACACAAAATCAAAAATTTATTTGAAATTTCTTTTTAAGTATTTCTAATTTACTTAAAGTAAAAAAAATCTATCAAAATACATAATTAATTTAATTTTGAAAAAATAAAATAAGATGAAAGTATTTGGTTATGGTACTGACAAAACAATAGAAACTTTGGTATTATCGTAACAAAAACGGTCTGAACTTGTAAGTTAGGCTGATGTCAGAGTGGGCGCTACAAGCAATGCGAAGCTTTGCGCTACAAACTTTTGCTTGTGTTTTCTCGCATCAAGCTTCGCTTTCACTCTGACATGACACAAACACAAGGAAAGGTTTGTAGCGCAAAGCTTCGCATTGCTTGTAGCGCTCACTCTGACATCAGCCTAAGTCAGAATATAGTTGGGTATCCTTTACTTTTTATTGCTGCTTGACATCGGTGATGGCTCCATCGTTTCCTTTTAAATTAAGTAACATTCTGTACCATAATACAATGAATATAAGCAACAAAATTAACGGTCTTAGAGGTTGTTATAGCCATATCCAACTGTATAATACCTATATATGTAATTAAAATATTTACATCAAACTACCAGGTGTTGTTATATCGTTAATAGATTATTGATGGCGAAATTTGCAATGAAGTACATATGTGTATACAAATATATACATATGTATGTATGTACATATATTTTAACTTCCACATTCATACTCATTGCTGACTTTTTTATTTAAGAGATAAGAGAAAGAGAGACTAATGGAGTTTATAAAAGCTTTAAGCTTTTAAAGTGACTTCAATGTTCTGCTAGCATCAATTCTTTATTTAATATTCTTTAAACACAAAATAACGGTTAACAATCAACAGTTTCTGAGAGCAGGGGTATTTTTAAGAGGATTTCACATAAAGCTTTAAAGCTTTTTCAATATTATGTGTGTTTGTGTGTGTTATACTGAGGATGATTTTAATTCTCAGTTTAAACTTCTTAAAAATGTGAATACATACATACATTTATAAATATGTAATATAAATGATTTGAATTTTTGTATACTTGTGTAGAAAATTTTAGTTGTTGAATACAATTCGTCGAGCGAAGACGGAGTAACGGTCACATCAGAAATTTAAAAAAATAATGTGTTAAAGAAAAACATTAACAAAAGTAAATGTGAATAATAAAGCTTGATGTTTTAACTTAAAGTCGACAATAATAAATATTTGTTTTACAACTATTATTTACTTGCTCATTTTAATAAATCCATTAACTATTTCTAAATTGGTATACATACCTATAAAAATTAAAGAAAAAACTATAAGAAATCAAACACAATCGAACAACAAATATTATTAAATCCACCATGAGTTTTACGCGACAGTTGTCTGAAATGAGTGCCAGTGAATTGAACGATGCCATCGATGATACCAATTTTCCACAAGCTCATGTCCTTTCACGTGGCCGTAACAATAGTGTTTGTTCAACAAGTAGCACTTCAGGCACTTCTTCTCTAATGGACCGCAATCTATCGCAGACCGATGATGTTGTAAGTGGAAATGCGAATGTTCCAACAAATGTTGCTTCAATTGTTGGCAGCAACAATAGTTCTGTCGCTGACAATAATGCTGTTGTCAGTGACATTCCAATAACCACTAAGACAAACAACACTAATCGGCCAAAACTGATTTTGAAAACAAATGGTATAAATAATGAAAATGAAACAATTAGATCGCCCATAACTCCAATGACACCAAGGACTTCTACAACACCAGGTAGTACATATTTTTAAATCTTTATCTTAAGTTTACAACTAAAATGTGTATGTTTAGACATACTATTAAAATAATAGTATTCAGCATTATATAATTTTTTACGTGAGCTAAGTGCACAAGTTTGTATGTGTGTATGTATGCATATTTTCAACAGATGCTCGGTGTTGTTTAATTTTATATAGTATACATAGATACATAGCATTTTAAAATGTATTCCTATATGAGATAGTTTAATTGAGACAAAGTCCGACTTGTTGATAACTTCGGGAAAATATCAAAATATATAAATATAAAGCCCTATTTCATGATAAGATGTACGTGTAAAGGTAGTATAGTATTTATGCCGATTTTTTTTTTATAAAAAATTATCAAAAATGTAAAAATATTGATTTATATGTGTTGACTGATTTACAGAAATTCAAATTTATTATATTTGTTTAACTATACACACATTAAAAATAAATAATTTTTAAATCCCTCTTTATACATATTAATTAAAAATGGTCTTATTAGCTTTACCACTTCCGTTTGTCTTAATAATAAAACTTATAAAAATAAACAATAACAAAAAAGCAATAAAAAAATGTTTGACTTACTACAACAATTTATAGTCAAAATAATCATCTCGTACTGCATCCGTCCAAATACAACGAAAATTTCGAATATTCCTATGTAAGTGCAATTTTTTTTTTAAACCGTTAACGTCGAAAAAGAAACTTGCAATAAAAAATGTTTTTCTTGTTTTTTTTTAATGGATTCTGTGTTGACTAATTAAGAGGAATAAAAAACATTGCTTAGAAAAAATTCATTATTTAATCTATAAAAATATAATAAAATTTGTGTTAACTGCGAGATGTCGATCTATGACCATCGATAAGTCCATACACATGTATATATGTATGTATGTGAACAGATTAATATTCTTTAGACCTAAAATAAAATGAAACTTTTCTATAACATTAATTAACATTTGCTGTTTTCTATTTCCAGGTCACGAAAACTGTACTTTCCACCATGATCTTGAATTAGATCACAAACCACCTACAAGAGAAGCTCTATTACCTGATATGGCCCGATCATATCGTTTACTTTTAGGTGGTTTGGGGGAAAATCCCGACCGTCAGGGTCTAATCAAAACACCCGAAAGGGCAGCGAAAGCAATGCTCTTTTTCACCAAAGGTTATGACCAAAGCTTAGAAGGTAATATTTCAGTTTAAATCTTATTAACAATATTGCAAAATTCAAAGAAAAATTAAGTGTACATTAATGAATCATTAAATTTAAAAACAAATAAATTTAAACTAGTTATTTGCGTTTTTACGTTCATAGATACTGGATAAAAACATGTATACAAAAATCCCCTTAAACTGTGAAAACTACTACACACGTATGTATTTAAAGTTGTGGTTTAAAAATAATCCACTAATATCGTTATGTACAGGTGGTTTCCCAAATTCAGGAAAAATATTAAACGTTTTGGGTTTTTTTAATTATATATTCTTGCATTTGCATGATGATTTCTTAGCTTTTGATATGTTAAAGTGTTAAACATTTTTAATGCATATTTACATATGTCGTTTAAGATAGAAATAAATTTACATTAATAAATTAATTAGTGGGTCTACTTCTGAAGAATTTTTTAAAACCAGTTTGTTGATTTGGGCCAAATGTTTATTCGTGTCCACTTATACTTTTGCAAAATGATCACTATTACTTTAAAAAGTCAAACTATAAGTAGAGTATTGTGCACATTATTGTGTACGGGCGTGACTTTTTATGTTTTTTTTTTTGAATTGCTCACGGTTTATTTTAAAATGAAAAAAATATAAATTTTGGACAAATTTGTCAAACTCTTTATTAAAAAAATAGTACGTAAGTTATGTTAGTTTTAATTTAGCTACAATTAAATAAAATATGTATGTAGTTACACAACATTTTTAACATTGGTAAAATCAACAAAAAAGAGCATGTTTCTGTTGTAACAGATACATATATAAGAACAAACAATTGAAAGGCATTTAAAAGCTTCGAAAGAATTAATTCCTTAATTATTTTTTTTTAATTGAATTGTCTAATCAATTCTTCAGAGTATTATTTCCGAAAATTGATTCTCAAAAGAATGTAACGTTGTTAAATTAATTTCCTGACGAATTATATCATATAGAATGCAAAATTCTTTCTGAATAATTAAATATTGTTTGCATTCAATCTGTTAGAAATTTAATTAAAAACGCATTATTTTATAATTAAAAAAACTTAAAAACAAAAGGACTAAACTTTCGAATTAATATTATTAGAATGATTTCAAGCAGAATTTAAAATGAAGTTGAATTAATTCTAAATAGAATTCACTCCTTCTAAGCTATGTATTCAGTTTTAATCAACAAGTATTTGGAATATTATTAGTATTTTTAATTGCTTACTTTATATACTGTACCAGACCGAAAAACCGGTTAAATATAAAAATTCATTAATTTGCCATTGAATGTCGCTTTATAAAAATTAAAATCATAATAAATGAAAGTAATTTGCCTTCCAATAATCAAAATTAAAACTAAATAAACGGGCAGGTGTTTTTAAGAAAAACAAACTTGAGTCTTAGAATACATTGAACTCGAGTACATACATAAATTCATATACATTGGTTTAGTTTATGAATTTGGGGACTGGATCTGCCACTCTCTAAAAAGGACGTTATTTTTATTTCTTCCCATTTCTATGTAATGATGGTTAATTTAAAGAATACTTTAATACGATATTGCAATCTCGACCTTAAAGAAATCATACACAACACTCATCCTACCATTACACAGTACATATTATGAACAACCAATTTTAATTTCATATTTAATTTATACTAGTGTTGTAGTAAATAGTGATACATACATATCGTCACCTAAAACGCAATTGGCCCTATCTAACATTTTTCAAGTTTTACAGGAGAAGCATAAAACTATTTAAATTGAAAAGTTTGTTTCTATCAACGCGATTTATTTGTAGTAAATAAACAAATTGTTTAATAGTGAAACCTATCATTTGTTATGATAGTTAACAGTGGATTATATAAAAATGGATAAATTTGACTTTTTACCTTTAATATTTAAGTGTTTTTGTAGATAGGGCCTTTTGTTTTTTGTCAATAAAATCGAATTTTTGGTGTAGACGTTTGTTTTGATGCAATACATTAGAATCAAAAATAAAATCGATTTTGGATTTTTGGTTAGTTAGGGCCGTTTGCGTTTCAGGTGACGATATGTAACGTAACGATGTTAAAAGTAATCCCGAAGTAAGCAAATTATAAATATGAATATAAATTGTTTGTGTATAATTGTAAGTCTTACATATTTTGTATAAATAATATTTCAGATGTGCTAAATGGTGCGGTGTTTGATGAAGATCATGATGAAATGGTTGTTGTTAAGGATATCGAAATGTTTTCTATGTGTGAACATCATTTAGTTCCCTTTTATGGTAAGGTGTCCATTGGTTACTTGCCTTGCAACAAAATTTTGGGACTAAGTAAACTGGCAAGGTAAGATTATATATTGTATATGGGCAATTTCATGTCAAGTGACCCAATTCAAAAAATCGATTTGGATAAAATTTGCACCCAATAGTACTAACCGTGGTTAAAATATCATCCAAATCGGAAGACATCGATTTTAAAAGTTGGGTCACTTGACACGAAATTGCACATATACATCTGTACACACATACAATTTTATTTCATTTCAAAATGCATATGTATAATTTTTTTTATTTAGAATTGTGGAAATCTTCTCTAGACGTCTACAGGTTCAAGAAAGGCTAACTAAACAAATAGCTGTTGCCGTAACACAAGCTGTTCAGCCAGCTGGTGTGGCAGTAGTTGTCGAAGGAGTGTAAGTGTTTTGATTTTATGCAACTGAAAGCTATATTAATTATGCCCAAAACTCTAATTCTCAACAGGCATATGTGTATGGTTATGCGAGGTGTACAAAAGATCAACAGTAAAACTGTGACATCTACCATGTTGGGAGTTTTCCGAGATGATCCAAAAACGCGAGAGGAATTTTTAAATTTAGTTAATAGCAAATAAAGCTTTAATTGAAAATAAGTTGACAGAATGACATTAATTGAACAAGTACTTTAAAAATCATGTAAAAACACGTATTTACACACACATATTTACAAAATATTAATAAGGCATATAAACAATAATATATACATATGTACATTAGGGCAATAACTTTTTGTAATTTTTTTCGCGATCGTTCCCCATCGAACGCGATGAAGTTTTATATAAATATCACTTTTTTTAAATGAGCAAAATTAATATTTTGAGTAACAATTTTGCAAGTTTTTTTACACTATCTTATAGAAAGGATTATTCTTTATAATAATGTTACAAAATTTTTAACAAATGGCGATTATATTGCTTTGTATGAAAGTTATTAAAATAATTTAATAAAACACGAAATTGCTTTCGTTGCCGGATGTTTTTTTCACCAAATTGACTTAAAAAATAGGTTTTTATTATCAGGATTGTATTGGCAGTAAAGCAGTACCGTGATATTACACCGCCCAAATATAGTTATACCTAATGTACATATACTTACTACTTGAATTTTATTATATGTATTTAGATATGTATAAATGCTTACATATATACACAACTTTAAATACATAGTATATACATACATATAATATTTCGCATGCATATATTTTCATATATACAATTGTACGTTTACGGAAAAAATCTTAAATAACTCCATATTCAGTATTTCGGACGGAAAGTATGAAAAGTACTTAAAAAATATTTAATAATTTAGTAATTTTCATACAAGTTTTGAAAATAAAATTTCCATTTGAGAAAGTGGGTACGGGGGTAAAATACATACATATACAAAAGCTTAATATAAATTTATAAAGAATATTTTTGGAAATACATACATTAAATACTATGTACATAAAAATACACATATATATATATATATATATACATATATATATATATATATATATATATATATATATATATATATATATATATATATATATATATATATATATATATATATATATATATATATACAAAATGATGTATAAATTTGAAAATACATGCATATGTAAATTATTAATTAAAATTAACGATTAGTAATTCATTATTTATTGTATAAAAACTGGGTCCAAACAAGCACTACTACATAGTATAATTATACAAAGTTAAATCTAATTTTATTGTTAAAAATCCATTATCTTTGGACTTTAAATAAAATATATGTAAATACTTACATAGCGCCACTTATTTTATTCCGGTTAATTTGTATGTAGCTTATTACTCGTAAATATTTTTGTTTCATTTTTAATATTCAGTTGTGAAATTAGTTACAGTTTTTTTTCTTGTAGGTGGCGATATGTGAAACGTAAATTTGAATACTCATTTTTTCTAGACTATTTAATGAATATTATTTATTTGTAGTAACTTATAGAAAATTTAAATTGTGCAAAAGTCCAGAGATGTCCATAAATATGTTTTAAGATAATATTGTTCTTTAAATTACTTTGTTTTATATTTGGTTTTTTGTTTAGTTTGATTGTTTTTTATTTATATGGTGACTGGGTATATTTAAGAGAAATAAATCTATTAATATGATGTTATTTTTATTTACTTAATACTGTATATGATTTTGTTATAGATATAACTAAAAACACAATTTATATAATGAGTGTTATTATTATTATTGTTATTTTAATAAATACAAACATAAGTTTATATTACAAATTGTCAAAAAATGTAAACGTTTTAGGGAATTTACAAAGAAACGAATTTTTTAAATTACAAAAAACTATATACTTTATTATACTCATTTGCTTCAACGAAGTGGATGCTTTTTCAAAAAAATCAAAATTTTAAAATTACATAAAAGCCGGAATTAAAACTGATGTCTTTAGTTTTTTTTCCACGATTTTTATGTATACCGCAAATGGCCTATAGTTTGTACAGGTAAAAATATATAAAATCAAAATTTATTAAATACTGATATTGCATATATATATAATATTTACATACATACTTATTTTTAAATAAATAATATATTCATATTTGTTGAAAACTTTGACGGTGGATCTTAACTTATTTATTATTACGTAAACAAATATAGGAACACAATTCTAGAGGTGTATTTTGAATAGAAATGTGACCGTGGCGTGATTTTTTCAAAAAAGGTTTGGAAAACGTTGGATTACGTATGGAGTTTTATTCATGATTTTTTAATATTAATATATTATTATTATAAATATAATATAATTTGAAAGGTAAGTAAAAAAGATATTGCGTATTTTCAGTGCAATTAGTTTTTATGATTACTTATTTTCGAGAAACATTATTTTAATACATACTTTGTAAACGTTTTTTTAATATAAATTGTATATATTATATATATTTTTGAACATTTCATATATTGCAGAGTTTAGGCCTATATGCTAAATATCAATACATGCGGCCTGTAAAAGGCTGTTTGTATATATTTAATAAACGAAATATATCTAGGTATATTATGGTTCTATAAATCGGCATAAAAATCGATTTTTAATATTTTGGCCTTAGAATGTCAATACATATAGATTTTTTATGGGAAAAAATTTATTGATTTATAAAGTTGTCTATTTAAATTTTTCATAAATAAAACAAAGCCAATTTTTTGTTACATTACGCTTAGAACATTGGCAAAAGTTTTGGCGTTAATTAAATATATATATGACCATCACTGCTTAAAATAAAATATGTATGTATGTACATATTTCCAGGGATGTTATTATAGATAAATATATTAGAATTAAAAATCTAGTTTTACGTTTTGGCGATTACGGCGCTTTTTTAGAAACTTGATGGACAACACTGCCCCAAACAAAAAAGCTGCCAATAATTTTCCTGAACAATATTATATATCTCTTTTTTAGCAGTGTTTTTAAAGATAGATGTTTGACCTTTGAATAAGTGTACGATTAATAGAAATAAATATTTTAATTTTAAAAAATTGTGTTATGAATGTCGTCATTAAAAAAAAAAAAAAAAAAAAAAAAATAGCAGCCGGCTCTGTACAGCTGTTAACGTTTTTATAGCAACGCCGTTAAATTTTGCACGTCGGCTTCGGATCCCTATTCTCTTTGTTGTTCCATAATTCCGATGGAAACTTAAACAGAATTTGTGTCCAATAAAAAGAAATAAATTAACAATAAAATTCAGTAAAAATTTATATATTGTAATTTAGTTAAATTACGTAAACCATTTTCAAGCGTAATCTGTGTAAATACCTATTTTAATTGGTAGAAAAAGTTTACAAAAATAATTCCAAACCACCGAATACCCGAATCAACGTCACGAAATAAATTTAACGAAAAGAAAGTGTGTGTGAAAAATATAAAAAAGACCTTGTATAAAATGATTTTATTGTTAAACAACAGGATTAAATAAAATAACGCAAAACGCATAAAAAATAATATGAAATCGAAAAACATTTGTAATCACTAGAAAAATTAAAATTATGAAAAGTAGTGTCATGCTAATGATATGACGATTAAAAAATAGCGAAATGATAAAATTGGAGCAAGGTTTTCCCTGGTGACGATATACGGGCTTTTCTGTGTTTGGTTATAAAAAAATATAAGAAAAAATATTAACATAACAACGAATATATTTTTAAAGTGTAGTGAAAAACATAAAGTTAAACAAACTAAATATTACTTTTATATTATTTTTATTATTATATAGTTTATTATACATTTTCTTATTTTAGCAAAATTAGAACTCTCCATTCATTCATTGTTGTTCGTTTTCACTGCTCTCCCTTTTTTGTTTATTCTACATTATATACATACCTACATATGTACATATATATGTATGTACATTGTATGTAAGTAAATGCAACGAGACAGCAACTACATCAAATGTGATTGACTCTCCGGGTGGGATTTTTGTGCAACTATATGTAATTTAATTAAAAATATTTAAAGCTTTTTTTTGTGCTAAAAAAAATTATAACTAAAAATTATAATAATTAAAGTTCCAATGAGAATATATATGACGAAGTTCTTAAATCTAAATCACAATAACATTCTTTAAACTAATGATACATACGAAAATGCATATACACAACAACAACAACAATAATACAACATCATAATAAAAAAGTTAAATTGAATACAAAAAATGGAATAAAATAAAAAATAACAACAAAAAAAGTGCCTCAATGTATTGTACACGAAGATTAGGAAAACAAGAAACAATTTTCTCTTTATGTCAGGATATATAAATTTTTGAAAGACGAATATAAATTACAGGTAAAGTTTGTGATTATTGTTTGTGAAACTTATATTTTTGTAATGGAAATTATTGATTACCTAATTATAGCCGCACAAGAATGGAAAAGGCCAAAGCATATATAAAAAATGAATTAAAAAGTGCTAATTCACAACAACTACAACAATCGCAGCAGCAGCATACTGAACATTCAGTGGCATCATTGGCACGTCCAACATCAGCAAATCAACAACAGCAGCCGCAGCAACAATTTAACTTAAATCAATCTCAATATTTTCAACATTCGCCGCATGGCAGCAATAGGCAAACTTCACCGCCTCCAGTTCAATCACGACAGCAGACAGCAAGTACAGATGGACAAGATTTGATTCCGTTGTGTTATGTTTGCGGTGGTCAGGGTGGCTACGAACCAATTAGGATTAGGCCCAACTATGAAAGACCGTCCGAATCGTACTTTCCATTTTTGGAAAGGCATGAACCTCCTGTGGGTGTACAGCAGGTGACGTCCAGTCAAATGTACGCTATGGCCTGTAACCTCTGTTATCGCTCTCTAAATGAACAATGGGATGCATACGAAAGGGAGAAAAAACCACATATACAACGAATTTATCATATGAAAAGGATTGATAACAAACCTTATATAGGCGCCGATATTGCAACACAGGGAGAATATGCCGCCCAGATGTTAGGATTAAGTGCAGAGCATCTTGCCCAATCTAGTATGGGATCAGATAGTCAACAATATTCCTCCCAAGTATCATACGGATATCAAAGAACTTCACGGGACCCTATTAATTACCGAAATGAAGCGCCTTATCTTGTACATCCTACAACCTCCCATCAACAGACGCACTCCCTTCAGGGGGCCACTTCGAGAAATTCGTCACCATCTCCTGCACCGAATATGTCTCAAGATTACTATGCAAGAAATTCTCCCATGTCAACAACGAGAAATCAAAGTGAGAGACCACACTCTTCTAGCAGGCCACAATCCCGAGAAGGTGGTAATCATCAAATAACTTCACCTTCCTCGAGGCCGTCAAGTGTACAGGGCAGTGCCTATGAAACACTAAATATTAAACCATCATCCTATGCCCATCATAAGCTTAAATTGGGTCAACTCTCCTATTCAAACTCGGTCATACATAACACATATGCCAATGCACAACAACAACTTTCGACAGCGCATTATCCCTCACACAACTTTCAAATGGATCATATGGCTGCACAGCAGCAATTGCAACAACCAAGCCATAATTTTCAAATATTTAAACAAAACACTGCAATGTCACCTAGTGACTCCCCGGCAGCTGCCCCACAACGAACGCCTTTATCTAGTCCATTCGGTGCAGACTATTTAGCGTCTCGCGAAACAGAAGATGTCTTAGATTTGCGTAATACGTCAAATATAAGATCTTCCATGACACCAAAAACGCCAACTCCAATTGCTACACCAACTCCTATCAACTCTACAGTTCCCTCAACTTCGCAGGTAAACAGCAACCAATCAAGTACGTCTATGGAAGTTGGAATTTTAGATCTTTCCATGCCTGATAAAAACTCGACCACAGAAGTCTGCTACGCTTGTGGTGATGAACAGAGAAGGGGTAGTTTGATAGAAATCAGTACCCTCAAATCAAAAGATGATAAAATTGATCGTCCATATTTTCCAATTTTTTACGACATGCACCCGCGACCGGCCCGTTCACGACCCATGGATCCCAGAGGTATGATACAGGCCTGTCACTTGTGTTATGAACATTTAATAAAACAATGGCATCATTACAAGGTGAGTGCATATATGTACATAACTTCGTACATATTAATTAAGTCCACTTTTTTGATTTTATACATAATTTCAAAGCATTATTTGGGCGCGTAATGGTGTAATAATTCTTATATGATATTTTTTAACCAGTGGAGTATAAAGTTCACAATTTTAAAGTTTGTATTTGTTCTAGTATGTATGTACATATATATGTATATCTTGAATTTTTTTATGAAATATACAAATTTAAATCATCAAATCAAAAAGATCATAAACAAATATTATGAAACTCAATCTTACTTTTACGCTTTTAAAAAGGTCTCCTAAAAACTGATTTTAACGGACAGACGAAGAGAAATTTTGTCGGAATATTTTTTTTGCCAAATTGACCCGCGAACACAATCTTTATTATTAATTTAGTATTGCCTTTTACATGGGGATAGATAATATTTTTTTTAATATATCATAACCCTAATTTTACCCGAGTTTTTGTTTGTGGAACTTATATCATTGGTTTTAGCGTCCATATAATATATATTTTAAAGCGTGGTTCAAATTAAACATTTTTAAATCAATTCGTAATAGATTGAAGAGTATGTATTAAGCTTTTATTCCGTGGCACCATGTAAATAATGACAGGATCCAATTTAAGGAATCAACAATAATGCATAAATAAAAATTTATAAATCAGTTCTTAATAGATCGAAGAGTATTAAGCTTTTATTCCTCGCCACCATAGAAGTAATGACATGATACCATAAAATGAATCAACAAAAATGTTGAAATATATTTTTAAAGAACTGATTATAATTAATGAAAAGTTAAAGTTTTTAAAATATGTATCAATATTTTTAATGTCGATTCACGTTAATATAATTACTCTAGTTTTGCACTGTGTATAATATTTGTACTACTTACTCGTACTTTTCAAAGACTTTTTTGTTTACGTTTTTACTTTATGATTGTTTTTAGAAAGAGAGAATTTTTTATTTTCTTTCTCCATAGTTAAGTAGATTTATTTTTTATTGTTCTCTTTTGTGCATGCTAAAGTTCGAGTAATTCACTAATCATATTTGTCAACTTAATGTTACGGTTTTCAAATTTCGTAACTATTAGTTCAAACATTGAGTTTCAAAAGTTTTAACGTACTTATTAATTGCTACCGAATGTACAAGGTACTTAAGTTTTCTGCAACTAGCCATACACAATCAGATTCCATTGCCCACAAAGGGTTTCGTAATAATATTCGAAGATATTGAGATCTTCGATCTTGAAATTTTGAATAATTTACAAAATAAGTTTCAATTTATACAAATTTAAATGTGATATTTAATCTTATTTAAAATAATGTTTGTTATTGAACTTGTGTTTGTTGGGTGTATTTTATTGTTTTGTGTTAGTGAGTGAGTGGAACAAGTGCTTTTTGTATGTTTTTTTAGGGTTTGAACCATTCTTGTTGGATTGCCGGTTCTCAGTAGAAAATTAGAAGCAAGCTGACATGTTGTTGGCTTCTTCTCTAACGTGCCCCTATAATTTATTAACTTATTTACGAAAATATTGTATATGTTTGTTAGATCGGTGCTCTCGTTTTGTTGATTAAAAAAGCGTTGTTTGTGTGTGCGTGTGTGTTTAAAGTAATTTTTCAGAATTATTTGTTTAGAATATTTTATTGCGTTATTTATTTTTAATTGTGTTCTTATCGCAGTAATGAATCAAACGCATATATTTTTTTTTTTTTAAATATCAATAGAATTTAGCCACAAAAAATGTGTATATTTCCGAATACATGTACACTTGCATATATGTACATTAGGATAGCCCTATTTTAATTGGATAAAATTGAATTAAATTGTATTTTCATATAGCGAATTTTAAAAAAATTAATTTAAATTTTTAAATCTTGGTTAAAATTCTAATAGTATTACAAATAAATGTTTTGCCCTTTTCGACGGGTGGTGTAAACATCTCGTGAATCTATTCCGTTTATACAAATACATACATATTGTGTACAGGCAAATATAAATGATCAAAAGTGCAAGTTTAGTACAAATATAATTATCTCATAAATAAATAAATACAAGCTATATTACAGCACGTTAAGTTAATAATATATTTAACCAAAAAAATGTCTAAAAATGTTACGGCCATTGCCACCATTGTTAATAGAGATACCGTTAATTCGCAACATAACAGAAGCAACGACAATAAAATAAAAAATAATACACACCAAAATGTTGTTCCGAACATTGTTACACTAAAAAGTAACAAAAATAAAGATGATTGTGGTTTCAGTGAATCTTTTAAAGACAATAGAAATTACTGCACTAATAGTTCTTCTAACACAAATATCTCTCATACTGTGAATCACATTAACGGTAATGAGTCAAAAGCCGGCCACAACTATGTGATTATAAATAAATCATTGGATAGCTGCGATACCACTAATGTATGGATGGATTATAAAAAACTGAAAACATATTTAATATTTAAAGACAAACAACATGAAAAGGTAACATTAATTTGTTGAGGAAATACATAAATAATTTTAATGTAAAAAATATCTACTAATTGTCATCAATAAAAAGCAAGAAGAGACTTTATGACAATGCAATGTTACGTTCTAGAAATCGAAATTATGGTTTTTTAAACGAGTTCCTGTAGCAGAAATACGTATGCTGCATTTTCATATTTATGTATGTATGTATGTAAACATCTGATGACGGTATAATATTATGTTCAAATTTTCAAAATTGAATTAAAAAATTTAAAGGTATTTTCGAAAAACTAGTTCTGAAAATGTGTACACTCTGCGTTAGTGTGTGAATTTGAAAAAATTGGCAAAAATCAAATTTGTTTGCATTTTCTTGTCCTCTATTGGTTTTGCTCAAACTAAACGAAAACTGTATCAGCTAACAAATTATTTCATACTTTATTTAAAAAAACTTATTTTCAATAATGGTTTAAAATTTTTTCTTTTATGTATTCCATTTTTTCTTATAATTTCGATTTTGCCCCAAAAAATGAATAATTTCTTAAATGTTATTCATTCTTAGTATTCTTCGCATATTCGTAACTCTATAGTTAACATATTTAAGAGTAATACAAATATTACTGACAATGCTATTGGTTTAAATAATCACTTCAAAATCTTTTTAGACTAATCAAATTCCGGAAAATGAACGTAATTACTATTTACGTAAAAAACCAGCATCAGCGGTGGAACGTGCAAAGTTTGTTTGCTATACATGTGGTGTCGATACACCATCCTCTCAATTAAGACTTGTCTATTGTTGTCCTAATGCTGAACGAGAACCATACTATCCATTTATACAAACAATGACAGCTTACAAAAATGCCAGTCCAATTAGTCCCCAAGGTAAGTAAAGTCGGGTAGTAATGTTTGGAAAAGTAACAAAAAAATCAAAATACATAAATATATATTTTCTTTAATTGGTTGCAGGAATGGTTCAAATTTGCTTTACTTGCTATGAAAAACACTCTAGTCGCGCAGAGGGAATTCAACATTCAACATTAGTTGCTTCGTCTGCTGAAAAGGTAAAAACAAAATATATAAACGTTAATTAATAACTTTTCACAAGGTTTCTGATTAAACACCTTTAATGTTTGTAGTTTTGAGTAAATATTTCGTAAAATGTGAATATTAAAAATCAGAATCATTACTATCAGCAATGAATGATTGGAGAAACAAAATAATATACAAATATTTTTATTTTTTAAATCTGGAATTTTAACAGTCCTTGTGTGAAAGAATTTTTACTCATTTTCATTTTAAAGATAAGAGAATACAAAGGTGCCTGATGTAACATGAGGTTATCATGTTAACAGCAATAAAATAGACATTGTGGGTTAAAGGTTTATTAAAGGTGACGTACATTCACTGATATAAATTGAGACAGCTTTGGAAAATGCCTTGAATTAGGTACATATCACAATTTCGTTTAAATTATTATTTAAAATATTATAATAAAATAAAATTTACTTCTTTTGTAGTTAATAAGATTAGAACAGGTAATTCTTAGATAATTTGGGCATTTTTTAAACTATTTTTCAGAAATATATAAAATTATTTTTTAGTCTTAGTTAAGTTTAGGGACAGTTTTTTTAGCTCTATACAATTCGATCCATCCTAATGTGTCGTCTCTATGTATTATAATCTTATCTTTTTTATTTTTAAGTACACAAAATTATTACTACAATGAGGAACTTCTTCTGTTTCAAAGTAGAGATTTTAAAATATTTTTAATGTTAACATTTGTGTTTGTTTTATTCACATGTTGACTTTGTATTTTGGTCACTGATAAGAGAGAATCAAAACGTACAAATAGTTTGTGTAGGCAGATTTATTTTAATGATTATTTGACTATATTTATGTATGACTTATGTGTCAAATAAAATATAATTAGCTAACTGATATAGGTATGATTTGTAATTTAAAAATAAAATACACATTTATTTTTGTACAATTGAATTTGTATTACAACCTATAAATATGTTGCACAAAAGGGTTCATGAATTTTATAAATAAAATAACATTGCCCTTCTCGAATAAAAAACGTCATTAAAAATGCAAAAGGGCGTAACAACACTTTTAAAACCTATTGTTGTTATAAAAACGGCATATTATTACAAGTATTGTATCCCAACATCGATAAACACGTTAGAATATAACTGTACCGCCAGACATTGTTTATTTTTAGAACATTTTGACTTGTGGAAATTACTAATTTGTTTCTTACGACCTTTTGAATTTCATTGCAATAAATTCGATGTTTTTGAGTTTGAGATTTAAAAATTTGCAAAAACATTTATTTTTATGCAGTGGACCATTTTCATACAAAAATTGGTTGTTACGCCTTTTTGTATTTCAGGTGACGATATATGTACACTGGTTGTTATCTTGAGTTTTATTCCAAAACGATCAAGAAATGTAATTGAACAAGATTCAATATTTTGTTATTTTCACTAATTAAGGTGAAGTGATAAGAATTTTTTTATTTAATTACTTTGTTATCTTTGAAAAATAAGTTTTTTTGTTTTTACATATTTTCGTTTATTGATAACGGTGCAACAACGATTTAATGCTATTGACCTATTCATACAAATTGGCATGTGTTTTAAATATTTATTGAGTACATTAGAATATTATTAAAAATTTAATTTGAATTAAATCGAGTCATCAGAAAGTAAAAATTTTAATTTTCCTCTTGTTGATAACTAAACACGACTCAAATCTAGACACATTACACTTACATATGATTCAAAGGCAATATTAAATATTTCCCAAATATTGACTATATTATTGTAACTCCACACCTTTTAAATATTGTTATAACATTATTTGAAAATTGGTAAAATTGCTTAATATTTAATTAAAAAAATGTTCTGTCAGTATTATATTTTGTAGGACAAACTCTTAAACATATTCGTTGTAATGAAATACACATTTTTCTTTTTTATTTATTTAGCCATCCGAAAATAATTCCAATCATTCGTCTACGCATCAACCACGAGATATAAAAACTTTAAGAAACAATGATTCACGACCAACAACACCCACACTTCAAGTGGGAGGAACACAACAACAACAACAACAACTACAGCCTCAAATTGAAAATGGACATGGACAATATCCGTAAGAGAAGAATAATGATTTGTTTATTGAAAATAATTAAAAAAATAATAATATTTTAACAGATGTTACATATGCAAAACTTTATGCGCTTCCAATAAAATGGAGTGGTTATCCACAAGTGCTGAGCACATGAATTCCCACGCTATGCATTTTCCTTGTCTTAAAGGCAACACAAGTTCGAATTCAAACAATAGTAATAATAATGGACGTGATAACAATATAAGCAGTAGCAGCGGGTCTGCCGTTAATAATGATCCAATTGGCAATAGAGTGTTGGCGTGTAAAGATTGTGTGAATCACTTGGCGCGCCAATGGGAGTCTATGGATGCAGAGAGAGTACCATTAGAACACAGAAGGTGTGTCTTTTAATAATTCGAATATCATTATTTTTATAAACATTGTTTTATATTTCTTTTAATTCAGATACGACATTCCTTCTCCAGTAATTACCTCTTCATCGCCGAATGGCTCAAGACATGGAGGTCTGAGTATTAATACCCCGCCATCTACACCATCGGTTTCTTCAACACCAGCTACGTCCACATCAATATATTGTTTTTTATGTGGTTTACATTCAGATTTAACCTTGGCTAGAGTTTTATATGCCAGTAAAGAGGTACTAGAAAATAAACAAATTTATTTTCAACTTGATTTTTTATTAACCTTGTACTAAATACTTACAGGGCTCAAGACCATATTTTCCTTTTTTACTAAAACACAGTTCCTTGCCAAAAGCCGAGCAGTTACGGCCAGATTATTCAGCCTATGTTTGTACCTTTTGCTATCATTCTCTACTGAAACAGTGGCGAAAGTAAGAACAAATATTATGTATTTTATATTTTACTACAAAATATTACCTCTGTTTCGAAAATATTATTTTTTTTCAAGTACAGCATTTACAAAAAACTTCGTGGTTTATATAATTTGTAAGAGGTTAAAGAAACAAATTGATTAGTTAATGAAGTGTTGTCATCCTTTTGAAACAGCGTTAATATTGTATTTATATTTACCATTGCATTTGTACTTTATAAACTCCTCATATGTATGTGATTATGTTATTTCAATTTAATTTCAGATTTGAATCGCAAAATCCTTCTATAAATGCAGTAGACCGCAAATATAATTGGCACGATTATATTTGTCATTTGTGTGGCATAACCACTTATAGAAAACGGGTTAGAGCTTTGCCTGTTAATGAATTTCCATTTGTAAAAAATCGAAAAAGTGAAGATGGTCTATTATTAGAAAATGGCGAATATGCAGTCGTCTGTTTAGATTGTTATGAATCTTTAAGGTAAATGGTTAAAATAAATAGATTCACTTTTTTATTTTCTTAATTTATTTCGTTTATAAAGGCAACAAGCTTCACAACATGATCGTTTTGGTGTTCCAATATCTAAACGTGCATATAATTGGGTTCCACAACCCCCACCACCCGAAGATAGCCCAGATGTGGCAGTCGCGCGTTTACCTTGTGGCGAACGTTCAGACAGAGTTGTATGTCATCATCGGTTTATTTATTGTAAATATTAATATATATTTATTATTTCTCTCTTTCGTTCTTTTGTGCGGTTTAGCCAATTAACACTGCCATGAGACCAGTTGCCTCAGCTAAAAAGAATAGTTCACCCAAACTATATGACAAGTCTAGAGATGGTAAGTGGTTATTCGAATATCATATTTCATGCAGAAAAAAATTAAATTTTAAGCAGTTTATTGAGCAAAACAAATGTTAACTGTTGTACTATAAACACAAATACAGAAATTAACACATTGCGGACACAAATTAAAAAAACAAGTGGCAATAAGTGAATAAATATAAATTGGCTTCACTTAACATATAGTCAAGTGCTTGTTATAATAATACAAATACTGTTTTCGTTGTTGCAATTTTGAGTTGGAAAGCGAGAAAACAAAATATAAGGCATACTTATGAGTATTTTACATGGTTTTCAACTAAATCGGCTTAGGGTATGGTTACAACAATATTTTCATACACATGTATATGAGGACATATTAAAACAAACCTGTACAATAAACAAGTCAACTGAAAGTAATTTACTTTTGTTATATTTTATTAACAATCAATTTAAAATTACATATAGATTGCGCCCAAAATAGACGGCGAATAAATGAATTTTAAAGCTTCGAAATCGAAAAAAATTAATTTGTGTTTCGTTTAATATTAAATTTGATAAATTTGTATTCAAGTCAATTAATTATCTTAAATAAAACTTGATATTTTAGCAGACATGTGTTTTGTAAGAATAAATTCGAACATTGTTTAATCCGAAATTATCACACATTTCAAATTAGAAAAAAAAACTAAACTTTTGAGTTAGGTTTGTGTTTTTCATTCGGAGCAGTAAAGTTTTTGTGTTAACGATTACGAACCAACAATTGATAGCAATATCAATATTGAGAATTCGATTAGCAAAATTATTTCATACATAAAATAACTTATATTTTAAGTTGAATTGAATCCCAATTTTCAGACTTTTTATTTTCCTATGTTAAAGTTACGTAGATTATTTCATATCCCTGTCCTTAAATTTTAGATCTAATCTGACCTGCGCTTCTTTAATTCAAAAGCCTAGAAATGTATTCATCCTAATGTAAACACATTATCATTTATATTCTCTCTTTTAATTTTCTTAAACATGTATGTATACAACTTTTAAAAGTATATATTTACAAAACACTTTATTTTATCGTCCTTTTTATACCCTTAGAATGTATAAAAAATATATTTATATATATAAATATTGTACAAACAACTATAGTAACTCTTTCCAACATGTGTAAAAAATAAGAAAACTCACAAACATAAAAATATCATAAAACTCTAAATATGTATTTACATAAATAGAAAAAGAACAAGAAACCACCACCGATTCATACCGTTTTCCTCAACTGTAAATACACTACCAAATATGTTAAGGAAACAGAAACAGTTATTTCAAACACATTAACATCAATAATGTAAAGTATTTTGAATTGAATTACTTGGTGTTATCATGTCAACCATGCAAAAAAAAAAGAAACGCTCAAATATATGTATGTATATTAGAGTGTCCGCTGGAAAACTTTTTTATAGGCACATCCCTCCAACGATGAGTATTACTGTACTAAATACAGGAAAATAAAAAATAAAATTTTTGAAAGTGTCCTCAGTTCCCCAATAGCGATTAAAATCCCGAACAATTTGTATAATATAGTTTTTTTCAATTTTATCGAAACGTATCTCAAAAAATCCATAATTTTGGACTGATTTCGGGAAATAATCATACTATCAAAAAGTTCATAAAAATATTTAAAATTTTATTTGGACATTTTAAGACTTTTTAGTTTATATGAAACTTATAACGAACTAAAGATAATTTTGTGGATAAAAAAGTACTCTAAAAAATTATATGATTATTTTTCCCGCAATGAGCTTATATTAGGTTATTTTTAAGACCCACTTTGAAAATATTTAGGAAACTTTTTTTTGATAATTTCTAATGAGGTCAGAATTTTTAATCAAAAAGTATATATTTCATTCAATTCAGCTTTCAGTTTTCCCGGGTTCACTACAAAATATGCAGTATTTGAGACTTCTGCCTACTTACAATTCACAAAAAAGCTGTTCCTCTGGACACTCTAACGTATATCCTTGAATGTACATTAGGGTATAACTTTGAAACAAATTAAAAACATTTTTAATAACAAGGCTCATAGGCCTAATTAATATTGTTAATTTTTTGTTAAAATTTACGATAGTAAAATTATGCCTTAAGATTTATTAAGATATTTTCACCAAAAAAAAAACTAAATGAAGCATTCACTATCGGTCTGTGTTATTAATTGTATCTATACTTTTATTTATATTACCCTAATAGACATACATACATACTTATATACATACCACACATAAATAAACGAAAGCTTACTTTTATTGTATACATCTATACAACTCGGTGAAAATGAGAAACCCCAAAATAAGTTTAAAAATATGAACTTGAATCCATATTGCCAAAGAACAAACAAACAAGCAAACGACTTAACACAAAACCGAGGTAGTTCGTCTGACTATGGTACAACGATTTTTTAAGCATTTACAACAAACGTAAACGACAAGAGATAAACACTTCAGGGTGCTTGGTGGGAGTTAAAGAGAATAAAAGTATTTTATATTGCAACCACTGAATTTATGCTTATTGCACCCACAAACATTTTGTTAAACAAGTACATTGATCATAATATCGTATTAAATGCAAAAGGACAGGAATTCGAAAATTATAAAAGAAACAATAAGTTGTTATAATAAAAATAGAGGAGTATTTATACATAGGGACCAAGACTAAGTGATTGTCAAACAAAAAATATTACATCTTTACAATTACAAAAACTTTTTGCAACTGCAGAGTCGTGACGGAATAAGTACCACAAAATATCCGCCGTATTAAAATCGTAAAATCTAGATTCAACAATAATATTTTTTTTTTTTTTGTATTTGACTTTTCAAATTATACTGTGCAATCTTTCAAGTGACCCTCGTATGAAAGTGTGTGTGTTTTATTTTGTGGTGTAAAGTAAATACTACAACCACATTACCACAATGTCAGTGAATGTTTTATGCTTTTCAACATATTTATTTTATAGCCTGGTTGGGTTTTTGGTTTGATAGTTAAACAATGAAATTCTCTAACTTATACAAGAGACTGGCATCAAAAGCCTCACAATATTATATCTTTATTTTGTAGTATTTACTACGAAATGATAAAATTTAAGAAATCCTTACAAACAATTCAGAACTAGGGAAAAAAATATTCTTTGTTACAATAACAATATTAATTTTTTATTCAAATGTCGGAATAACGAAAGCGAATGTGAAATGTAAATTTTTTTCTATCCGTATATCTCTGACATTAAAATTATTCTTGGTAATTACGCTGAAATGATAAATTAATCATATAACTTATTCAATTAGTAAGTTATGGGACCCAAATCTTTCTTGGCGTTTTCTTAAAAAAATTTCGATTTTGAGGTACAAAACTTACTACTTTCTATTTGAAACCGTATTTTTTTTGGGAATAAAGAAGTATGAATTTTCTGCCGAGTTTTTTAGCCGTTAATAACTAATTAGTTTATTTTAAAATCGTACTAACAGTTTTGAATTTCCAAGAATGATTGAACAATAATTCAAAGGCTGTATTCAGAAAGAAATGAAAAATATAAATATATAAAGTACTAATAGGCGGTTAATGCATTAAATACATACATACATACATACATACATACATACATACATACATACATACATACATACATACATACATACATACATACATACATTTATGTATAGACAATATTAGTGATATGGCTATTAATTCTGATATCTAACAAATAAAAAACAAGGTGCTGTAGTCGTACATATGTATTTGTTATAAAAACCGATACATTCTGCTGTAGCCCAGAACAAGTGTCAATGGGGTCAAGTGTTAGGTCGGTCGACACATTGCTGGGTGCAAACTAACCACAAAATTGTTGTACATAAAAAGTACGACCATACACTTTCAATAATTTTAAAATAAAAGAATGAAATTGGGAACGAACGATACTTCTAGTCGGAAATTTTCCTCATTATGTTGTATTTAGTAAACTACTAGTATGACTAAAGCAAACGCATATTGGATATTGTATTTTGTCAGAAGGTATGGAATTAGTGTATTTAACATGTTACAATAATTAGATTCTTTGATTCTGGTACACTTTTCTCACTCTATTGCAGAGTGCAAAGTGCAAATGAAAGAGGTTTCTATATTTGCAGTATCGGTATTTGTGTATACTACCAATTCATTATTTGAAGCATCCCCATTTTGTGGTTACATGTACAACATGTATGAGAAAAGCATTGCAATATGCAGAGGGTCGGGAGAATATTTGTTTTGACTAGGAGTTTTATTAATGTACTACATATCTACATGTATGTATGTACGTGCATATGCATGAGTATACCAATGTAGTTGTCTACACATATTCGTCCCCAATTATTTCTCTTTATTTTTTGCATTTGTGATAGCTGCAGTTCGATAAAACCTTCATTATAAGTTGGTGTTATTATCAAGCGTACTGATGCCTTAAACCGCAGTTAGCTCTTGTTTAAGATATTATTTACTCTCTCACTCTCCTAAATCAAATAAAATTTTTCAAATATAAGGAGAGGTGTGGTTAGGACTTCAACAGCTCCTTTCATATTAAACTTTTCTTTTTATACTCCAATTTTTGTAGATGTTTTAAATAAATACATTATCTTCATAAACGCTTTACTTTTCTTGAGTACAGTTTGCAGTATCGTATTTTCCAGACGATTACAAGTCTTTTCTAATAAAAGTACATGTATTTATAAATTGATCATTTATCCTTTCCTTCTTCCTTATCTATAAATAAGTGAGGAAATGCAAAAAGCAACTAACAAAAATAAAAGATAACAATTGTATTTATTCTTCCTTAACCACCGGATATTATAATGGTTTCATAGTTGTAACTCAACACCAACATAATAAAAACAATAAAATAGTTTAAGGGATGAGGGGTTTGCAACAAAAAAAGAATTGTTTAACTAAAATTGTTTTGGTTTGTAGTAGTCCTTAAATGTTTTTTTTATTTCTTAAACTACGTCATTATACTCTCTTTTTCTCTCACTCTCTACATTGTCTCATTTTAGGAAGAATAAATAAAAACTTAAAAACAAAGAGCTACTAAGTTGCCACATCATTTTTTTTATCTTCGAAAAACGAAATAAAACACCTTATAGGAAGATAAACATTGGTCAAATAGTAAAATGTTTTCCTATTTTCATTTCTTTAACTCTGATCTGCATATATTAATAAAACATGGTAGTTTTTATGTTTTGCATAATGTTGCAATATTTTTAAGGAAAAATATACAAAGTAAACATTTTCCCAAGAATAACCGGTCTGGTAACGCACATGATGTTATTTAAAGGAGTTTGAGAGTCATGTTGTGCATACTTTTTGTGTGTATCCTTATAACATATGTACAAAAATACATACACAGATACATACATAGAAAGAAAGGCGCGCGGAAATAATTCTCTTCTGAGAGTGTCGACTGCGACTTGAGTCCTTGTTTAACAAGTGTGAGCAGCAAAAAGAATAAAAACAAATAAGGAGTCATTTATAAATATGTAATTGAGAAAGTGTTTTACACAAGTCCTTCCGTACAACACCCTACATTAGTTATAACAACATACATATGTAAGTACGGTGAAAAAGGACCTCCTATTCTGCATTTCGTTTACGTTTCTGAAACGGAATCGTATGAAAAAGAAGAAGCAATTGCATTTCGTTTCAATGCATTACAATTGTGTGTATTTTGCATTAAGATCTTAGCTATGTAGTTTTTGTGTGCCGAATTGAAATGTAGAATATCAAAGTTAGCAGAGAATTGAGTTCGAATTGAGTTCAATTTTGACTTAAAATAAACGTTGTTTCTATTAAATTTCACTTAAATTATTGCACAGCGATTTTTGAATTTTAACGTGATCCCAGAGTTTTTTGTCTATCAATATACATATGTTTTTTTAATTCATATCAAATTTGAGGCGATACCACAAATCACTATCAAAATTATTTCAGGAATCGATACTTGTGAATACACGTGTATGAAAATGTATAGGTACATAAAATACCCCAGTCACTTAGGGTTTCCAGACCTAAAAAACGGAATGTTTTTAAGTTTTGATATGATATTTAAGTCCCTTATGTTTATTAATATACTATTTAAACTAAACCCACAGCTTTTAAAAATTTAGTTGTAATGGAAAACAATGGATAAAAAATGTTAGTTTTATGTAAGGGGTTGTTTCAAAACTAAAGGAGATATGATGAGAAGTGATAGTCTAATGTACGGTATTGCATCTATGCATTAATAATAATTACTTTTTGTACTTAGTGACAATAGAATGTTTTTGGTGCCATCTTAATATGGTCACTCTATTTAAAATGTTTACTTACCTCTACTCAGTTGCTCCTGTTTATGCTGTGTACGGCATGCTAAAAGTCCTTACGTATAAGAGACACCAGCAGCAATACATACAAAGTGGGAGCAAATAAGTTCAGAGTTTTCAAATTTAGTCCTTTTGCAAACGTCGTCGTGTTCTTGTCAAATGTTCAACGGATGAACAACGTGTGCACGCATTTTACTTATAAACGCCTACTAATACTCTACCGCTCTACCGTTAAATTTATCCACAAAATATTTTTGCAGCTGCAGTGGCAGAGAAAAACCCACCAACCAACCACATAAATACATACATACATGCATACATACATACATATGTATGTATTGTTTATAGCACCATAATTATTGACATCCATATTCAAGAATTTAAGCTTGTGATGTGATGAAAAACCTTTATGAATCGTGTTTAATCTCTTAGTCACTCGCATTTTTTTGAGTAAAAAAATGTCGTAACTATTTCCTAATCCTTTAAGAGTTTACAATTTAATACTCATATTGCGGCAGAATGCTAAATTAAAAAGTGTATAAAATTAAAATTTTCATTTTAATGTGAGAAATAAAGAAATACGTAAATATTGTGTGCATTGAGGGGGCAAAATTTCTTTTTATGTCGCCCATCCCCCTCCATTTATGAAATAAACAAACATACATACAACACCCGCATACATATCTGAAGTGTAAATGTAAAATGTACAACAAGAACAACAAAAAATAAATAAAGAAAATAAAAAACGAAATTATGGTGTTTTTATACCACTTAAAGAGAGAAGTGTATATAATAATATAGAAAAAATAAATAAATACATAAATAAATAACAATAACTAAAGAAGAGAAGAAGACATCATGAAACACAATAACACCACAATAGTTTAGTTTATTTGTTGTTTTTATCCGTTAGTCTTTGTGAAAATACTTAACGGTAATGTGCGCGGAAGTTGTTCAACCAAAAAATAAATAATTAATTCATACAATACATACAAATTTGTTAATACATCCATATACGCATACCTACGTATTTATTATAAAAACATGTGCTCGTGTGTTTGTTATCTGTAAAGGAATTGCATTTATACACACTCTGTATGTAATTGTATCTGCATCCTTAAAGAAGGGATGAAAAAGAGACTAAACGTTCGCTTAGTTTTATTGCATCATTAAAAAAAAAAACTAAATTAAAAAAACTATTTGTTGTGCCAAATTGTGCCAAATACAAATATGTATAAAGATTATATCTACTGAAATGTTAAAAACTCCCTAAGTTGATATAGAAACACACGCAATATACATACTTAATATCTGAATATAATGTTTTAGATAATTTGTTAATTCTGTGAGCTTGTCTTTCGTAAATAATTTAATTTTTTGCAATAGATAATATCGTGGATACATCGTAGTGTATAGTTGTCGCTAAAAACACATAAAATCAAATCTCGTAACACACATAGATATAATGCATTCATTGTAAAAGTGATGCGTATATGTGGTGCTGAAGTCCTTTGAAATTATAATCACTGATGTTGACGTCTGTGCTGTCTCTTCTTTGGTGTACCGACTGTTTTCTGGTCTATATTGTATGTATATAGGAAGATTAACACCTTTGGAATGTACCTCTTATTGCAAATTTGAAATCAACACCAATTTAACCAACATCAATCCGATTGTAACCGAACCAATCCGAAATACATCTACCAAACTGTTTGTTGCTCTATATGTACATTCATATAATTACATACATATATGTACGTACATAAATATGTATATGATATGTATTTATATGCAGTACACTTGGAGCTTTAAAATATACACTGATTCTCCACAATATCAACGGTGTAAGAAATAAGAAACTAAAATTTACTTTTGCTAAATTACTGCCTCTGGTGCAATACTCAAAAATTTTTCTTGGATTAAATCTGAAATATATGATGGAATGGCTACCAAGAGGATTACCCAGCATACATGCGCCAATACCAATTTGCGGTGAGTCGTTGGTAACGTTATCGTATGTACACACCAACTAAAAAGTTTAAGTGCTCTAGTCGACCTATGTAAAATCAAATTTAAAAAAAATACATACCTTTAAATTTATAAAATTTTACAAATACATATGTATGTACATACAAAAATTATGGGAATATATGGTCCTATGTAATGCAGGCTATGGACCATGTTGTTTTCAACAAAAATAAACATGATCGATGCCTGCATTACATAGGACTACTAAAAGGATTCAGTACTCTAATAATGCTTACAAGGAGTTCATGTAATCCAATAATTTTGTAAAAATAGTTAAATATAAATTGGGGATTTAAAAGAAATTAAATTATAATACATCTTAATATTCGGCTAAATCTGTTTTTGAGAGTTATAGTGAATTTTTTATAAAATAACATTTTGCAATTACATTTCAGAATTCTAACAAATTCGAGAGAATCGAGTTACTCCAGAGCAACCAACGAACGTTTGTTATTAAAATGCATATGAAGAAAATTCCACAATGTTTCTGATTTATTTTCATAATTACATTCATAACTTTGTTTGTTAGAAGTAACACCGGCTGATTTTAATTTAATGTTCTAAAATTATACAATTATGAATCTGAAGTAACATATGATATATTCGATATGAGGGCAATATATGAGTTTGTACTTGTAAGACCGAGTACAGAAACGATTTACTATTAAACTTAACAAATATGACAAGTACAGGAGCTAATAATATAGCAAAGAATTTTTGTTTCAAAATGAGAATATATTTCACATATCAATATGTCTACATTTTTTATATTCCCCTAATTGTAGCTATTATGTTGTAATACCCCAAATACTGTCTAATTATTCAATAATTTCTTTATAAAGGGTCACGTAGTTGAAACACCAGTATGTTTGTTAATAAATCAATTAAAATAAATTAGTGACATCCAAACATTTCGACAATAATTCTTTAAACATTTATAAATACATGTAGTTATTTTTTTGATATTGGTTCTTTAAGAAAGTGTTGTTTTGACAGCACGCAATAATGACACGCACTCGTAACATCACTCATACAGTGGCAGCAAAAATAATAAAAACACGAATATTTCAAAATGTTTATATTTGAGTTTTTCCAAGATGGAAAAATAGTATCAACAATAACAAAGAAAATTATTTTTAAAAGAAGTTTTTAAAATTATTTTAAACCGACTTTAGAAATACATTTATATATTAATTATTTTCTCTAACACCTCTAAATTTTAAATGAGAGAAGACTTTAAATAACTTTCATTTGAGATCATTGTATTCTTAAAGAAAGTTTGGAGAATATTTATTTTCCTCTAAAATATTATTTAAAACTATTGTTATTGATATAGAAAGAATGGTCAATAATGAATTTAATCACATAGGAATGAGTAGTTGGTTCCTTTAAAGCATTGGGGCTAGGATCAAATAATGAACCTAGTGCCAAATTTAGTAAATAGATTTTGGTTCCAACTTATAAAACTTCATTATGTATTGTATATGGTATTTTTAAGCGATGTACAATAAAAAAGTTTGTTAGAATGTAAAGTAAAATATACAAGTATTGTTATGACCTGATTTACTTATTTCATATCATTAAGTAATACAAAAAGACGAATAAAAAATTTATTGAAATATAATAGTTATGTATAAGAAATATTTTTTTTCGTTGTGTATAACTGTTATCAAACAATGAAAAAAATACAAATTGAAATCAAATAGTTATGGATAAAAAAAAAAAAAAAAATAAAGTTACTATTTAAGAAATATATCATAAAACTTATAACTCTTATGTCCTTGATATATTTTTTCTAACAGCTCTGTGTAATGCCTAAAATTTAAATGAAAGAAGACTTTAAATAACTTTTAATTTAAGATCATTGTATTGTTAAACAAAGTTTTGGAGAATATTTATTTTCCTCTAAAATATTCCCTTGTTTCTATCATTTTTGTTGCCACTGTACGTACTTTGAGTGTTCATAGACACTAAATAAATTGGTGGTAACAAAAACGCATACTACAACATTTAACACATATTTATTCATTAGTTGCTGGAATTCAAATAATAGATTTTGGGAATGTGTATAATCAAAATTTGTATGTATGTACTTTCGTTTAGTTGTTTTAGATAAAAAACTTCTCGAAGTATATCGTTTTTTAAGTTAGTGAAACCATCAGTGGAATCATGCTGTTGATGAGAAGCGAATCAAAAAAGTTTATTTACATATGGGAGATTTCGTATTAGGTGACCAAGGTTTTCCAATTTGCACTATTTTGAATTTGTTTTCCTATTTGTGTGCAAGTCATTAATAAACCTAAAAACTAAGGCAAAACTAGACAAATTTTATATGTACCTTACTAACGGTATGTAACACACAAAACTAAAATCTCATATCGTCGATATTGTAATAGCCACAGAATGTTAACCTCAGGATTAAAATCACTTTTTTCATGTGACTTCGCAGAGAACTATAAAATGTTGTTCAGGATGCACAGTGGGGCATAATCAACATTTTTGAAAATAAATCTGTTATTTCAAAACGGCTGGTCCGAAAATTTGGCATAGGAGTAGATAAGGAGTACACGTGATTAAGTTTTGATAACAACTGATCCAGGGACGAGGCTATGAGGCTTTTTTCCTATCCGATTTCAAAGGTTTTTATATTTTCTATTGCATTATTTATCTCTTATAGTTTAAGCATATGCAAATACCAAAAAAGATAAAGATATGATAAAAATTTCAAACTTTGACCTACAGTGACTCAGAGTGTTCTTGACCGATCTTTTTAAAAAAATGGGGTCTATAATACTACTATTCAATAGTAGTACTAACCTTGGTGCAAATCCAGATCGATAGACATAGGCACAAACAGCCTTTTTATATTTTTAGGCTTACAGGAAGATTAATTTGAATTAAAAAAAATTAAAAGTATTAAATTTTTATATTTATTTGTTTTGTTATAATTGCAGTGCCACCTAAAACTACCCAGAAACGACCAGCTACTAGTCCAGCTCCTGTAGTGCCTACACCGCACCACTTACAATCTCCGTCAACGCCATCTGCCTCAGCTGGCAATGCGACAAATGTTGCACAATCACAGTCATCCGCAGCAAATATAAATCATAATTTAGCTAGCAATCACCTTAGCGCTCATTCACCTTCTTTGACCCAACAACAACACCAGGCACATCAACATGCTGTTGCTGCGGCAGCAGCTGCTGTACAAGTTCAGCAGCAATTGGCAAATGTGCCAGGAGCTTTAAATAGCGCTGCAGCGCAAGCTCGTGGACCATTTGCATCAGCTTTACGGAATCTTGCGAAGCAAGCAGACATTAAGGAGGAAGAGGAGGTTTCTTCACGAGAGAGAAACGAACGTAACGCAGCACCAGCTGTAGCAGCCCCCAGTCTAGGTGGAACTAGTACGAGTGTTTCGATTTCTTCGAATCCAAATGTTAATAGTAGAACTTCAATTTCAAATGAACGAATTGGGAGCTCATCGTTGCCGCAGACTGTAACTAATGAAGATCGTTCGTCAGTAGCTAAGAAGCGTTCAGCACCCTCACCGCAGCCAGCAGAGAAGATAGCTCGTCTTAATTCCCAAACCAGTTCTGGTATACAGCCAGAGTTATTGGCTAGAAGCGGCTTCCAACCATACCGATCAGATGAAAGACTTATACATCCCGCGGGTGCTTTTCCTTTGGACGCTTATTCCCCATTTGCAGGAATAACAGGCATGCCACCAGGTAAATTTATATTTTTATTATCAACATATGTGTGGTACTTTAACTGTTTTTGTTTTAGGAGCCTTCTTAAATCCAGCTGGTCTACCTTACACAGATCAAATGTATTTGGACCAGCGCTTTCAGTTACTAAGAGCAGCAGGAGCACATCCTTCCCATCCTCATGCTGCTCTATATCCTCCAATGGCATCGCCGTACGCTTCTCATTTGTATTCTATGATTCCTAGTGCTGCTTTGGGACTTGGCCCTAGTTTACATGACCGTATAAAACTGGAGGAAGAGCATAGAGCTCGGATAGCTCGAGAAGAGGAACGCGAACGAGAAATCCAACGAGAAAAAGAAAGAGAAATTCGAGAATTGCGAGAGCAGAGAGAAAGAGAACAGCGCGAAAAGGAGCAAAGGGAACGTGAGCAGCGGGAAAAAGAACAAAGAGAAAAGGAGCTGAAGGAAAAAGAGGCAAGAGAAAGAGAAATGCGCGAAAAAGAGAGGGAAGCTAGAGAAAGAGAACGCCAACAATTAATTTCTGCTTCCCATCACTATTCGAATCCTTTGTATCCATTAGGCAGAAATATTCTTGGATCTATGATACCACATTTAAATTTAGGACTGCGAGCACCCCCTGCAGGACTTCAGGCCTGCATCTCAAACATGTCTCCCTATCATGTAACTAACCAAAGACAAAGTCCTCATGGGGCAATGGGTTTGAACCTAGGGTTGCCGGGGTTACCCGGAGTCTCACCACTATCCCACGTGCCCTCTAATATGCCGCATCATCTGCAACAAGCTGCACTCGGTCTAACTCATCCCGGATTCTCAGCTGCAGCTTTAGGTTTAGCCCACCACAGTATGAACTTGACCCATCCACACATGTCTCCGCATCATCCTACAATAACGTCCACCCATCAATTGGCACCTCACTCTACTGCAATGCTCACAACTTCCGCAGGATCTTCTCCACATGGGAACCTAAACGTAGTTAGTTCGAGCACTTCAATATCAGCCAGACAGTCGGAGTCAAATATGATAACTTCTTCAGCACCTACCGTTCAGGCTAGCGGCAGTATAGTCCAACCAACGACTTCGTTGTCCACTCATATGTCTCCAATGAGCAGTTCATTATACTACAGTCATCACCCCAGTCATTTAGCAGCCATGCATGCAGCAGCCACAGGTTCTTTGTCAGCAGCTTCAAATCAAAATAGCACTTCATTGCAGATTCCAATGCCAGGATCCGTAAACCCATTGTCATTTTCCACTGCCGTTATGCCGGGAAAAATAACAACATCTACTGCAGTGTCATCCGGCGGTGCCCAAAACGGAAGCCTTAACAGTAGAACTTCACATAGTCCACACGCTATGCGGCATCACATAGCAAATGTCGTACCACAGGCAACAGCAATGGATAAGCCGAATACAACAAGCATCTCAAACTCTATACATGAACCAACAACATTGGACTTAACCGGATCTAATTCAAATTCAAGCAATCATGCCCCTTCAACTGTCAGTAATACGGAATCGGTGCGAGCTACAAATCTTCAAATACCTTCAAACGAAATAAATGGAGTAGATAACAGCAACGATGCCGCAAAAGATCAGGAGGATTCTTCAAAGGCAGAGATGCATTTAAATGAAAAGAAACCACCGTCTTCACCAACAACGACAACGACCATAGCCAACACACCATGCAGTGGCAACAAAGAGCTGTCAGAGGCTGATCAGCAACCTAGTCCTAGTACAACTGATGTACAAAATCGCCGGCACAGCAGTCCCGGCCAAGGTAAAATTTCAGGTTCTTACACCTCCTCCAATACTTCTATTAACACTGAACAACACCAGCAGCTGGTTAAAGAAGTGAATCTAACATGTGGTAAAGACTTTCCAAAGGTATCAGTGTCGAATCACGGTATTAAAGCAACACACACTAAAAATTCTGAAATCTCCCAAAGTCACCCATCGCCTCAACCTACTTCTCCTATTATTGTGGATAGCGGCAAGAATTCCAAACTACCACCAATACCTCTAGCAACTGCACCTCCCAGTTCTGCTACAACAACTTCTAATTCTACTTCTACCTCTAACAAAACGTTCAAGACCCAAACGGACTTCCAACAGCTACAGTCTACAACCGAACAACCACCACCACAACCAACACTACACCCACAGCCCCCACCACCGACTGGGGCAATTAGCACATCGGCAAACCCTCGATCCTCACAGTCTGGTGCAGCCAATCAATCACCGGAAGTTGTATCCACATCTGGTGTCACTTCAACCACAAGTGGTACAACCTCACCACCCGTGGTGAGTAGCAGCACCAATATTGCCGGCTCTTCGCCACAAACGAATTGTATCGATGAGGCTGCTGTCTCCAGTGCTACACCCACCACCTCAGTTCAGGCTGAGGTGAGTAGTAGGTGATTGTATGTAAATCAAACGAGATTTATATTCTTTCTATTACATACATTTTATCACTTATTAACCCGACCACCAACATTTGCACACAATATAAAGAAAAGAAGCCCAAACATCGTTGCCTATTATTTATGAAAATGTTATTCATACTCGCGTTACATCACTTTAAAAGCAATTATAAGGTTTCTCTTGCCTTTATTCCGTCGTAATTGTTGTTAATCGTGATACAATTAATATTAAATTCATTAAAACGATAATATGATTACAAATGGTGGATATTATATTGATTTGAATAGATTTTTTCACATCAAATTAAAATTAATATGAATTACTACGGGGTTTCAGACGAGACATTTGAACATTCAATGAAAATGGAGAACAACTTATTGTGTCCTTAAAACTGTTTAAAAGATTTAGTGTTTTTATTTTATTATTTTTCTGTTATTATTACAATATTATTATTATTATTTTGCTTAACAAAATTATAAACACTGATGTACAATTTTAATATAATTTTCTTAATACATACAAATATATTAATTTTTAGTTTGTTATAATTTTTACATTTTCTCACCTAATTCAACAACTGCTTACTTCATTTGTAATAGTTTAATGAAAAAAATATATATATATTTGGAGAACAATTAATTTACATACATACGATTAAGTTTCCATGAAAACACAAAACTTATCCTAACAATAAAGAAGTTGTAGCTACTATTACTTTATTTTATTCATGTGGTTCTAAAAGAAGACGAAGATGATAAACTTTTCTTTTTATCGATTGCATCGATTTTCATCTAAATTAAGAAAAATCAAAATGTATTTTATTTTTATTATTTGTTAAGTTTTTTTTTTTTGCTTTAAACGAGTTGTATTCATAGTGCATTATGTTAACACAATAAAATGATTATAAACATATAAATATAAACAAACACACATAGATATACGTATATATCGAATGGAGTATGTAAAGAAAAATATCCAATTGCAAATTTAATCGTGAATAAATGTTTTGAATTATTATAATTTCAACTTTGTACTATTGTTTTGTATTTTGATTTTAGTTCTCTTGTTTCATATTTAAAGTATACAATAAATTTCGATATGTATCAACCTACTACCCACGACTGATTTATGTATTTGCTTAATTTTCTCTTACAGATACTGAACCTAAACATGCGATGATTACGGTGAACAATTTCTCCAGCAGTAATGTTAATAACATCGTCACTACAGAAGATACATCCACCTTATGACATCATCTATTCAAAAATATAAATAATTAGTCAAAATAAAAATTACAATAAAGAAATAAATTGTACAGATATTAAGAATTGCACACGTACATACATATACATATTTTCACTAAATACATTTAAAAGAAAATAGCAAATAACATCATGATTTATTGTTTAGTTAGACCTTCGGTACGGTTCTGTAAACTGAAATTTGGTTTTAAATATTATATTTTATTTTAATTTCTACTATTTGAATATTTTAACAAAAATATATGTATTTTTGGAATATTGTATTGAATGGTTGAATATCACAGACACAACAAACTTTAAGGAGCTCATATTGACTTAGTTGGTTTGAATAGATTTCGAGAAATTATGATATTTTCATTTTTACAGAACATGACCGAGTTCGAAATTAAAGTAGTTCCAGGACTTTGCTATGTACATAAATAATTGGTTATTCATTTCAGTTTATGATGACATTACATATGTACATATATTTTAATTCTTACCAGATAATCACATACATGCATACATATAATATATGAATGTTTTACTCGTAACCTACAATTTATTTAAAAATAATTTTAAATCAATAGTAAAAAAACAGTTAAGAATTTTTGCTTAAAATTTTAATAATTAAAAAAATTATATACACATACATAGATGTATGTATGTGCATCCTAAATAACTAATAAAATATATGTAAATCATTCACTTGGCCTTTTTTCGACAAATTATTTTTGGAACTAAAGTTTAGAATTACATTAGCATGGAGAAAAAACTATTAACGGATTTTAATTGTGTATTACAGGACTGTAACACGTTTGTTAATTTATAAAAAAATCATTTTATTAAAAAATTAACTCGTTTTGCATAAACAGTTTTTATAAAATTGTTCGGAAATATTAATAATTACAAACACATTTCAATTCCACTTTAAAAATTTTCTTTTTTTGAATAATTATGTTGATAAATCCACATTCGGAATGGAATTCATGCACTTCTCACTAATGTGATATTTTTAATAATATTTCAGTGAATTTATCGCAAATAATTTGCTGATAAGAGTACATTGTGTTCACTATGTTACGCATAAATCCAAGACGTCCAACAACGTCTTCCATGCTCTATTTAATTCGAACTAGATTGTCATAAAGCGCTTTAACCAATTTTTCAAGAATCCTTATATGCAATCAATATATAGGAACAATATTCTTCGGTCCAAATAATTTAAATCTATTTACAGATTTTATCATCTGTCACAAGCAAGAAAAAAATGGTAATATTTTTAAGATCCATGTGTAAGTCGGTCTTCAACATACATACTTACATACATAACTACATATATTATATGGTATTAATAAGAAGTATAATAACAAATATTTTAGGTTAAATAAATTAAATGTGATTTAAAGATTGAAACAAAATTATAAATTTAATATAATATTGATAAGTATTAAAAAAACTAAATTTCGAAATCTGAACAATTTGAGTCGTAATCTTAAAAAATAAAAATGATATCAAAAATTTTGTTTGCATATTTTACACTATTTTGAAAATCTTGAGCCATCTGTGATAATCTTAAAACAAAAAAAATGTGTAAAGTAAAACAGAAATGAAATGAATGTAAAACTCCAAGATAAAATGATATTGGTAAACGTATCATGATTATTTAATATAAAATTAGGCATTGCTTTCATTTTCTCTGTATGTTCGTATAAATATTGTACATACATATATATGTATATGTACATATATCTATAGACTTCAGATCCTAATCATTTGTATTTGTAGTTATATTTCTATGTTGTCAACTTTTCATTTGTCTCAACTATTTCTGTAAATGTGTATCTTTTTTAATTTAAAAATTTAAAAAGAAAAATTAATAAATAATGATTTTAACAATAACTTTTAAATAAATTCTCTTTTGTGTACAAGTATTGAAAATAACGACACATTAAATAAAATACGTCTTTTAAAATTCAAATAAATATTTCACAAAAGAAGTGTATTTTATTTAACATTTTGATTAGTATCCCCAATAAAGTGCAAATCCTAACACCAGATACTTAAACTTATTCAAATATTGATGCAAAAACGTAAGAATTCAATAATTTCAGTATAGAGAGAAATAATTTAATGCATTTTTAGGATTAGAATATAATTTAAAACACTTTGCGCTTTATTATTATTTTCAGTGAAAAATAAAAGCATATATTTTGAGTTTTGGCGTTCTTTTTGCACATATTAGTAACTATAATTTATACGGACTCCTTTGATTGTCGATAATCAAAGACAGAACCACGTTCTAAAAATTTGGAAGCTGCAGCAATTGGCTTTTCGCTAGGTTCGACAGTATCATCGAATTTCCCATATCCACCTCCACCGGGTGTTTTCATTGCAAACAAGTCCTTGAGAAAAAAATTTAAATTAAAATAATAAATGCTTAATGTGGCATATATAGAGGAAATTACGTACCCCAGCTTCGACATCGATACATGTTTTGGCCCCCAAGGATATAATACGTCCATCGTTTTTGTGTAATAAATTAAGTCCTCTTTTTCCAGGTTCGCCACCATTCATACCGTACGGTTGTAAGGTTCGACGCTCAGTTAGGACAGATAGGGTGACGGGTTTCCGGAACAATATATGCCTTTCCACACCTTCTCCACCTTCATATTTTCCCAAGCCTCCGGATTGGTCGGAACGAAGACAAAATCTTTTTAAAATCATTGGATAACGTAACTCCATTATCTCGGGATCTGTTATGCGTGTATTGGTCATATGAGTGTGAACTCCTCCAGCTCCTTTCCAAGACGGACCAGCTCCGGCTCCGCCTGCTACAGTTTCGTAATAACCCCATTCTTCGTCGCCAATGGTTACGTTGTTCATGCAGCCTTGAGAAGCAGCGCATACACGGAATGCCTTTAGAACAGTGTCTACTATACGCTGGGAAGTCAAGACATTTCCTCCCACGACAGCTGCACCTTCAGATGGATCTAATATTGAATTTTTTGGTATGATGACTTTAATAGGGGCCAAACACCCCTGATTCAAAGGCACATCATGCCCAACCATACAACGCAAGCAATAAATAAGAGCCGACAGGGTTATAGCCCGCGGAGCATTGCAATTTCCCCAAACTTCGGTACCGGATCCGGTAAAGTCACAAATTGCAGAACCCTTATCAGCGTCGATATTTACCCTCAACCTAATTGGTGATCCATTGTCCATGAACTCTTCAGCTTCTAAAATTGATGATCCAGTTCGGGACAAAGTGTCTTTAGCTATTTGCCTTAGCATATCGCGGACAGCAATTTCAGCATTTTCTTGAATGTAACTCATGTATGCTTGCACCACATTTAGGCCATAAGAATCAATTAATTCGGACACAAGTTGAATGCCTTTTTGGTTTGCGGCAATCTGAGCTTTTAAATCGGAAATATTATCCGATAAGTTTCGAGTACCCGTTGCTCCTTTAGCCGTTGTTGGAGTAGTAAATCTCTTTACCACATCTTCTTCTTGAAATGTGCCGTTTTCAACAATAAGGAATGATTTAAAGGCTGCGCCTTCTTGTGCTAAAGATGTGGAATGGGGTGGCATTGATCCAGGCGTAATACCACCAATGTCAGCATGATGTCCTCTAGAGGCTACAAAGAATACAGGACCTTCGTGATCCCTACATTTTTGTTATAAAATTAAAAATGTCAATTTATAAAAATGTAATTAAAACGTACTTATAAAATACAGGAGTAATAACTGTTAAATCAGGCAAATGTGAACCACCGGCCTGAGGATGATTGGACAAAATAACATCTCCGTTTTTCAAAGTTTTACCTCGCACTTTCAATTGGTATTGAACTGTTTCCTGCATTGCACCCAAATGTACTGGTATATGCGGAGCATTACTAACTAGTCCACCATCAGGTCCAAATAGAGCACAAGAGAAATCCAATCTTTCCTTTATGTTGGTTGATATCGATGTTCGTTGTAAAACCCTTTAAGAAGATAACATCGTATATGGTAAAAGTTTAATTAGGAATTTTATGCTCAAAATATATATTTGCCTACCTTCCCATCTGCTCCGCAATGCTCATGAAACGATGACTGAAGATACTCAATTGAATAGCATCGAGCGTTTCATCTACTTTGGTGTTATGAATGGACTGGACATTAATTACTAAATCACCATATTTCGTAACTTCAGCTTCACAATTGGGTTCTACTAAAATGGTTGACAGTTGGTCAATTATCACTGCTGGTCCTTGTACTTTATGTTTATATCGAAGATCTTTCGTCATATAGATGGGAGCATTAAGCAATCCTTGTTCAAAACATACCAGCGTAGTACCAACATCTGTTGGCTTTTCATTTGTAGCTACATCAGCTTCCAACTCTGGTGGAGTTGAATTTTTTCCTAATCCTCTTACACGAATATCATCAACAATGATACGACGATTTTGCAGCACAAATCCAAATTCGGTTTGATAACGACTTAAGAACGATTTCTTAAATGCGTCCAACCAGTTGGAAGTGTGTTCTTTTGAAGCTGAACACATAAGAGCACAATCAGTACCTTCATAGCGAAGATGTAAGAAATGCTCCAAACTAATATCCTTAAAACCTTGATTTTCCAAAATTTCATTGCATCTCTTAGCCAACTTAGAAACACTTTCTTTTAGAGTCATCTCGTTTGTTAACGAAAATTCTAATCCACAAGGCTCTTGAATTTCCTGTACAACATCAGCCAACGCCATTCCATAAGCCGATAAAATGCCTGCATATTTGTGCACTAGAACCTTTGTAATGCCTAATTCTCTAGCAATGGCGCAAGCATGTTGGCCACCAGCGCCACCAAAGCATGCTAACACATGTTTGGAAGTGTCTAGACCACGGGCTTGGGTTAGAGCGCGTATTGGTCGACACATTGCCTCATTTGCTACTCGTATAAAACCTAAAGCGACTTCTTCCAACGACATTTGCTTATTACTTCCTTGCTCCTTTAAACTATTGTTGATTTCCTTCAATAGTTCATCGAATTTACTTCTGGTTGCATCATAATCGAGGGGCTCATTTTCATTAGGACCAAAGATTTTCGGGAAATATTGCGGCAGCAAACGACCCAGAATTAAATTAGCATCGGTAACTGTCAAAGGTCCACCCTTTTTGTAACACGCAGGTCCGGGATGGGCACCAGCACTTTCAGGCCCTACTACAAATAAACCAGATCTGAAAAACAATCTAGAACCACCTCCAGCAGCAACAGTATTTATGTCTAATTGGGGAGCTTGTATTGTAATTCCTGCGGTAGTACTTTCCACAACATGTTCATAAGTGCCGGCAAATCGAGAAACATCAGTAGATGTGCCACCCATATCGAAACCAATCAAAGGCATATCCGTTTCCCTAGATCCAGTCATAGCGTAACCAACAACGCCACCTGCCGGTCCTGAGAGTATAGCTCTTGATGCTCGGAATTTATTTATTTGAGTCAAACCACCGTCTGATTGCATAAAAAGCACCTCAACTCCAGATAACTCCTTATCGAATCCAGACTTGAAACTGAACGATCAAATAAACAATTTAAACCAATTTGATTTTATACGCGCATTATTATTTACCTATTTAAATAACGATCTACATGTGGTGTTAGATATGCCTCAGCACATGCAGTATAACCCCTTGGAACTAGTCTATACATGGGCATAGCCTGGTGAGACAACGTTATGTACTCAAAGCCTAAATCCTTAGCAATTTGTCCAACTTTCAATTCATGTTCGGGACACGAATAGTTATGAGCCAAAACAACGGCCACAGATGAAATTCCTTGTTCTTTTACTTTCACTAATGAACTGCGAACAGCAACCTCATCCACTGGTGTCATTTCTAAATATCGCGATCCTCCAGCACCCTCTAAAATTTTCCATTGATTTTCTAAAAAATCATAACAATTAACATAAGTTTTTTACAATTTTTCAATTCAAACTTAGTATCGAAAGCGCAAAAAAAAATACGCCATGTATGTATGTAAATTTTTCTGACCTTTGATATCTAAAATATGGCTAACGGCACATGATATTAATGATGATAAAATTTCCCAGATCTAAAATGTTTTTTCATATAATTTACTGGGCTAAATTCCATAAGATATTGATGGAGATAAAAAACGAATACCAGAAAACCTAAATGCATACATACATATACATATACATATATGTAAATAAAATCCCCTCCAAATTCAGACCAAGGTTAAACTATAACTACAAATTATGCAAGTCTTCATATCATTCTTGCTTTTCTAACAAATTAGTTACTCAACTACATACTACATTCATCTTACACACAAATATAATTTCATTAAATTTGGAAAAGTGGTAGTAACAACTATTTTGGGGATTTACAATTTTGGAGGAGATCTTTTCTTGTGCTAATTTTGTATTTAACTTACTCTCTTTCAAATGACATCTTTCCTTTGGCTGTTCCGGTATTATGCGGCAGTCGACTTCCACCACTGTTTTATACAAGTTAGAAGGCTTTTGAATATTCAAATCAAAAATTTTTGGTCTGGCTTGATTTCCAATGTACAATAAATCACGAAAACCTCTATTGACAACCAATGCAACGGGATCACCTTTGCGCTCTAATAAAGCGTTGGTTGCCACAGTAGTGCCCATGCGAATCCATCCAATTTGCGAAGTATCAACCAACCCAGAAGAATTGACATCTCTTCCAGTTTCCTACATAGAATTGCATCATTTTGTAATTATTCATTCAACAAGGAAACGAACGAATTGAACTTACCTCTTTCAGAATTCTGCGTATACCCTCTCGAGGAGCATCACCGTAACGGGCAGGATCCTCTGATAAAAGCTTTAAAGTACGCACCCTTCCATCGGGACACATACACATGACATCGGTAAAAGTGCCACCACGATCTATAGCGAAGCAATATTTTCCTCCCGTTCCACTCATTTTACTACTGTATTTTTGGTGTTAACTGTTGCACGAGAAGTTTAGAACTAAACGTAAAAATGATCGACGGTGTGGAAATTTTACGAAAAATAGATTGTTTTAATTGACGAACAGCTTAAGATAAACTGCTTATGTACATACAGAGCAATCGCTGAATCAATTGGAACAATGATAAGAAACCATAAACAGCTGATCTTTATTTATGATGAACATACAAAAAATAAACATATCGTTATCTAAAATACAAACGACCCTAACTAAAAAAATAAAAAATATTTTTGATTTTTTTTTTAATATTGAATTTAAATTTAACAGGGGTGATTTTTCGACTGTTCCGAATCTTCACCATAATTTTATATACTTTTTTATAAAGTTTTTAAAAAATATATGGATATGTATATAAAAAATGTATTTCATAATTTTTTTTTAATTTGTTTAAAATTATAAAAGGGGTTTTATTAATTAAAAAAATCCCAAATTCTATATAAATTGTTCGTATTGTTGAAAAAAAATATCTCCAAAAATAGAACAATAATAAAAAATATAGCAATAATCATAATCGATATAGGTATGTAAACCAATTTTGTGAAGTAGCGAAATTTAATAAACCTTGTTTCTCATTTTGTATTGAAAACAAAAATTTTTCGCATTTTTTATTTTCAATATAAATCTAGAAAAGACATACATAATATGTATGTTTGTATGTATGTTAATAAAATAAATACATATTACACATGATGCGCCTAAAAGAACAAAAACTCAAAAGAAATATGTATATGTTCTTAGGGTTATGGAGAGTGTTCCAGTCGTATTTTTAAATTCCATTTAACATAATTAAACTATACTCAGGACCGATTATGTTAAAATTTGAGAGGAATATATAGTTCCTTGCATTAAGAGTGATATACGCCATATTTAATAGTAATAGGGACCAGCTATTACTGTAATTAAAATTAATTAAAAAAATAGACAATTTTAAATTAAATGTACAAACTATTTTATTGTAAAGAATTGATATAATTACAATGTATACTTATGTCGATGTATTTGAATTTATCTAGAATTATACGATTTAAATGATTTCACTATTTCAATTAATTTAATAATTTTTGTAATAGTCCCCACCAATTAAATCGGAGAAACAATATCTTGTAGGCGCTTGACATGTTTAAGTAACCTTACAATTGTCGCAGGCGTCACGCCTTGAATACGACTAGCTGCGGCTATTGTTTGAGGCTGCATCATTGTCAATTTCTGCCGCTCCTCATTTGATAAACTTAGTGATTTTGAAAAGTAATCAATGTCCTTTGGTATTATGAGACTCTCTTCCTTTCTTACCTGTTCGGCATCTTTTAACTGCTCTTCAACAAAATGTGCATACAATGCCTCTATTTTAATTCTTTCTGCTATAGATTCTACTTGTTGAATGTTGCCCAACTCCTCAGGCATGATTTTAATTAAATGTTGTAATGTGATGTTGTCCGATGGTATACCTAGCATTTCAAATGCTGTTTTCTCTACAGATGATTTGGATTTAGTAAGACCTATGTGTTCACGCCAATAATTAGAGTGTCTTTTTAGACTTGTAAGTAACGCTTTTGTTTCGTCTAAGTAATTTTTGACATTAATGAAATGTTTATATTGGTCTTCCGACACTAAACCGAAATTATAACCTTTTTCTGTTAAACGTAGATCGGCATTATCCGGACGTAATGAAAGTCGAAATTCTGCTCTGCTTGTAAACATGCGGTAAGGCTCATTTGTACCAAGGCTAGTTAAATCATCTATTAGAACTCCTATATAACCCTCAGTTCGACTTATAGTTAGTTGACGAGAGATTTCCCTTTGATCAAACTGTTTCGATTTGGCTGCAGCATTAGCACCGGCAATTATACCTTGAGCCGCTGCCTCTTCATACCCAGTTGTGCCATTTAATTGTCCAGCAAAATAAAGATTACTGACTCTTTTTGTTTCCAAGCTCGGATATAGTTCTCTCGGATCTATGTAGTCATATTCGACACCGTATCCTGGTTGTACAACCTTTGCCTCCTCCAGTCCATATATGGAATTGACAAGTTCAACTTGCTGCTCGTAGGGAAGCGTACATGATAGACCCTGTGGATATATTAAGTCACTATCGAAGCCTTCTGGTTCCAACCATATCTGATGTTGTTTTTCTCCAAAACGCAAAACTTTTGATTCTATAGACGGACAGTATCGAGGCCCATTAATTTCTTCAGTAACATGCCGATTTAAATGCATATTTTCTTTAACAATCTTATTAACTTTTAATGAGGTGTAAGTTAGATGACAGGGCAATTGTTCGTCAGCATTTATCCAAACCTTCTCATTCATAAATGAAAATGGCAACGGTGGGTTATCACCATAATGAGCCTCAAGTTTGTTGTAGTTAATTGACTCTTTGGATATTCTGGGCGGAGTTCCCGTTTTCAGCCTTCCCATACGAAATCCCAAGTTTTCTAAACTTTTTCCCAATGCTATTGCAGGAGCATCACCCATACGTCCTGCGGGCTTTACTTCTAGACCAAAATTTATGTTTGCTCTTAAAAATGTACCCGTAGTTAAAACGACTGTAGAACTGTGTATTATCTGACCACTGTCTAAAACAATTCCTTTGCATTTTATCTTATTTTCATTCTCTCTATCAGCCTCTATGAATAAATCATCAACTGAAGCACACAATACTTCAAGATTTTTCATTCCAAAAATTTCATTTTGAACAGCTTTCTTGTATAATTTGCGGTCAATTTGAGCTCTAGGTCCCCAAACAGCTGGGCCCCTGCGTTTATTTAGCACCTTGTATTGTACCCCCGATTTGTCACACATCCTACCGCATAGACCACCTAAAGCATCTATCTCACGCATCAAGTGTCCCTTGCCAATACCTCCAAAAGATGGATTGCACGACATCTCTCCAATAGTATCTTTTTTGTGTGTTACCAACAATGTCCTGGCACCCATTCGAGCGGCTGCAGCACATGCTTCAGTCCCAGCATGACCACCGCCAATAACAACAACATCGAATACATTGGAATTTTTATTACCTTTTGCATAGGATAAAAGACGTCTTTGAGCCAAACATTTTATACAAGCTTTTTGAAAAAGTAACATAAAAATATTTTATTTAAAATCGTTGAACGCCAAATAATTAAAATACCACCTTGTACGAAAACAACAAACAACAACTACCAACAGCTGACTTGATTTACGAAAAAGAACTCGAAGTAGGCAACATGCCGGCGTTGCGTTCAATAGTAATCACGTTGCCACGCAGTGGAGTACGAGTGAATCGACGTTAAAAATCCATAGTTTTTAAATGTTACAAATAAATTATTTCAATAAAGTGATTTTTATTTTTTTTTAATTTGACATATCGGCATTCTGTCGAATACATTTAATTTGAAATTTAATATGCATACACATATACATATTTATCATCATGAAAGTTGTCTAATGCCGGAAGTACATACTTTTACGTAAAAGTGGGCATCCGGTTTGGTATATACGACTTTGGATACAATTACAATGTTCAATTAAAGTTTAAATATTTCCCCCTTTTATAGTAAAACAATTTATATAAATAATATTTTGTTTCAAGACATTTATTTAACTCTTTTTTAAATTTTTGTTTTAGTAATTATTTAATTAATTAATTGATGCTTTTTATTTAGATTTGTTTATATCTTTTTGTTTGTTTAAAAAGCAAAGCACATTGACAAAAATAATCATTTGTCCAGCATTGCTCAATTTTGTATGTACTTTAGTGGTTTATTCACTTGTTAATATTTAACTTTAATTTGATTTTTAAATACATATTTATTTTGTATAAATATATTATTTATTTTCTTTAAATATTTTAATGCCAAAAACATTAGAAACAACATTCATATAAACATGCATGTTTTGTGTTCAATGGCTAAATTTTGAATTAATTTGGGTGATTATTAAATTTATTATATGTAGTTAATTTGCATTTCTTATCTTTTTTTTTTGGTGTTTTAATCTGTTTAGTAAATAACAATTTCATATTTGAGAATAAATAAATATTATTGGTGTTTTTATTATATAAAGACATATAAATGTAAAAAAAATATATAAAATCTAAAAATATATAAGTAGTTATGAAATACAGTAAAAATAGATCCATAGATTCACGCGAAATTTAAAGAAACCCTTTTAAGAAGGGCTGGTTAGTTGGCTGCTTGATTGGATACGATTCTTGTATAATTTAATGAATGAATGAGACATACATATGTATGTATCTGATTGGCGTTCACATTAAGAAGAAAATTTAATTCGAATATCTATGTACATATACATATATACATACATATTGGATATTCCCAACAGAATCTAATACATTCCTTGGAAAAAAGTTAAATAGATTTTAAGACAGGTGTATAGAAGAAATAAAAACATCTACTTTTTGTTAACCAACTTTTGATTTTCCATGTTTAATTTTAGTTTATTTTGATCAATTTGAAACCTCTTGTTATTGAACTTGCTTCATCGCTCAAGGAAAGTGTTCATTCAATATTATATTATAAAAAATAAAATTATTAATTAAATTCTTGTTTAGTTCTGGATAATAAATAGAACCACCGATTTATGTTGAAATCTTACTAAATGTGTATGAATTTGTAGCTATGCAGGGTTTATTAAATTTTTGCCATTTGGGATTCTTAATACAATTTATAAAATAAATCATATGTAAGTATGTATATAATGAATAATAAGAGTTATTAATTCCGAAATGGTCGTAATTGGTGATTCTATCATACCAGCTTGACCAATAACAATATAAAAATGCTTTATAGAGCTCAAATATTGTATGGGGGAAATGTTCGATTCACGATATCCTATAATCACACAACCTATTTAGGGGGTATGTATAACAATAATTTTAAATTCTTGACTCCATATAATGTTAAAGCTCATTTGTCAGCGCATTTTCTTAGTTTTACTTTTCTTAATTCATAAAAGCACAGGTCAAATAATTGTAGTCCTTTGGAAGCATCCACTTTAAAATTTTAAATGACTATTTTGTTTTTGCAAATATCTTCCTTCTATTTACAGAATAACAACCTGCACAACTTGCAATTAAAAAACAAAAACTTCAAAAACACCCTAACATATTACATTTTTTGTAATTTAATTTTCAATTTTATGAAAAAAGAAACAAAAAAATATATATACATTCATATGTATGTATATTAAAAAGTAAATATGGATGAATTTAAAGTACAACATTCATTGAGTGTGTGTCAAAACTATTAACACGTTAAAAATTTGTATTTCCTCTTTTTTAAAATTTTTGGTTATAAATATTTATTTTGTTTTTCTTTTGTTTTTGTTAAAGTAATCTTTATAAAGTAATTTCGTTATCAGGTTAGTTGTTAAGTATGTATGCATATATAAATATTTTTTTTATAAATTTTTTTATTTGTTAAATATTTTCTATTAATTCACTATATTCGTTTTTTCTTAAGATTTATGGTAATGTTTTATATGGCTTTTGTTTAAAATTAAAATATACATAATAATATATGTATGTATGTAGGTATGTTTCTGTAATATGTAATTATTTTGTTCTTTTGTTGTGGTTGTTGTATAATTTTTTTATTTTTCTTTATGTATGTGTGTATGTATTTCGGTTGTTTTTGTTATAAAAAGCTTTATGAGTAAATTAGTGTCTAATTGTATTAGAAATAGAATTTATCTGCGTGTATGTGTATGACTTTATGAATAAATACTTAACACTCATTTACTTAAGAAATGTCCTAATTCAGACACATACTTTTGAGAAAGGTGTCTTTAAATGTTGTTTAATTAAAAAATATTCTCACACCGAAATAAAATATTATATACATACATATCGCTTATTTACTACAAGACTGGCATAATCCAAAAAAAACCCCGTTTCGAGAAAAAGAACTTTAAATTGATATTTAATTTTTATTTATCTAATATTCGTGAAAATAAAAGTTTTAGTTTTTACATTTAAAACAAAAAATCAATATCACACCGAAAATATTAGACAAATTTAAAATTTAATAAAACTATATGAAAAACTTTAGTAAGAGCTTTGTAACCCTTAGTTCAAAAAACCCGAATTTTGGATTATACCAGTCCTGTAGTAAATGGGCGATATGTATGTATATGTAAAAAGTATCTTTAATTCAGTCTATATTTTGTAGTAATCAGGTCTAAGCCGAAAATGAGTTAGGATACAATTGGAGTAAATGAGTGTTGTGTAAATGTGAATTATTATTTTTTTATGTTTATGTGTGAGTATATTTGTAGTTATGTGTGTTTGCTTATTTTTAATTTTAGTCCCTAAATGTTGGTATTTTCATTTCACTTATTCCTTTTAAGTCATCGATCGATCATAAAGTAAATTAATTTAATCAATATTACTTTCTTTTTTGTTGTTGTTATTTTCATTTTAATCTTTGTAAATATATGTATGTATTTATGTATGTACCTATATCATAATTAAGTTCTTTTTTAATAAAAAAAATCAACAAATATTAATGTTGATCGTAACATTGCTCAGTAATTATTAATATTATTTTGGTAAACCTACTAAGTAGTTCAAGGAGGCGGGGGTATTTTTTTAAGGATCGCAGTATAATTTGGTGATGTTAATTGAAAACTTGTCCAAGTAAGTATGTATTTTTGGGCAAATGTATTCGTAACACTTACACATATACAATACATAAATACTACTTTTATTTAGTCGTTCTAAAAAATAAAAATTATATTTTTGGATAATATTGCTCTTAGACACCCTGGGCTAAACTCTCTTTCGACAATGCCAACATTGCCTGATCCATGGGTTGATGATGATGGTGGTGGGGTATTATAAAAGGCGAGGCCAACATCTGGAGTGGGCTTAATGTTCCATTTTAATTACGTAAAGGAAGATAAACATATTGAAAATAAAAATATTTAAATTTATTTACTTACTCGGTGAAAGGTGCTGGTTGTGCCGCTCCTACTGGATTACGTACCGTGTGCAATGCTTGTGAGTTTTTAGCTCTAGCTAATAGTGTCATTACCGTGCGCTTGGTCGGATTCATACTGGATCGTGGCACACCCAACAAGGGACGTTTACGTGTCAAATTTCCAGCTTAAAACGAGACAATTATTTTATTCAGAAGTACTTTACTGGAGGTTTACTATTAAATATATTACCGATATTAATCGTCTTAATGTTTCTTAGAGCAGGATGGAGTAATGTACCCGCAGAATCGAGAAGAGTTAAAGCTGAAGTAGCGCTAGCATCTGCTTCATTTGGCAAACTCAAGGTAGTGGTTGGTTGAGCTGGTGTTAGACCGGTAACAGCCGCTACCGTAGGCGTTGGTTTTAGTAGGCCTCCAATACCAGCCGCAGAAAACTGATGCTGTAATGTGACAGCCATTGTACAGGGATGCACTAGAAAATTCCAAAAAAAATTATAATAATTAATCATAACGCACAAATGATCTTCGTGCTTACGTGATGCTGCACTTGTTGGTGGTATCTTAAGAGGATCTGTTGAATTCGGAGTTACTGCATTTGGATTAGAAGAGTTGTGTGTTTTTTCCATTTTTCCAGGTGTCATGCAGTCCATGACAGATAATTCGTTGTCAGATTTTTCATCGTTTGAAGTATCCATATCGGTAATACCACCTTCAATAATGCGAGTGGGACTTGCCTGATCACTACCCGAATTTTGCAAAGTAGTTGAAGAAGTTAAAGCCTGCATTTCCCACATTTGTTCGTGTCGTATGTCATCATGATAATCCTGTGGCCGAGAAAATAAAAACAACACATTTAATAAACATATGTATGTATGTATGTATGTATGTATGTATGTATGTATGTATGTATGTATGTATGTATGTATGTATGTATGCATAGATATTTATAACAATATCCATTAGAAAACTTTGTAACTGACAACCAAATCATTTGAAATAATTTGTTGTTTTTAAAAACTCTCCACAATTAATTTACAATTAATGGATTAAATTCTTTTTATATGGAACCTCTTATCTCCTTTTTAAATATGGATGTACGAATTTACCATTAAAAGCAACATTAGTCAAAGGGAGTAATTAAAAAATTAAAATTTCATATATTTGGTTGATGTGTTTTACATATCAATGATAAATGTGGTTTTAAAATAAATACATTTCATATAGTTATAACTCGTCCACTGTGTCAGTTACTGAGAATTTAATTATTTCAAGCTTACCGGTACTAGAAATCGTCTCACTTCTGCTAGAGCATAAGCAATGCGGGCATGGGCTTCTGCGGGAGCCGCAAATGTGGAAATTTCTACATGCAAATCATCAAATAGATGGGCATATCGACTGTCACCACTCGCTCGCAATTCTTCTTCCTTCTTTCGATCTCTCATGGAACCTCGTCCAAGAACAGCCATTTTACACATTGTTTCTTCTTGTAAACGTTTCATGGAGTTGCCTTTCGGTCCCAATAATTTACCCACAAAATTGAACTAAATTTTAAAAGTATTTTTGTTTTGTTCATTTGCAATCATTAGTTATACACAAATTTAATTACCTTTGGATGGTCTCGGACGGGTACAGCTACCTTTACTGCAACTTTGACTGGTCGATCTCTGGTTATATCTAACATTTTTGATTTTTCTAAATTTAATGCAAACAGAAAATGCAAGTAGAATAATTAATTATACATATAATGACATACATATAAATACTTTACTATGAATATTTTCCATACAAAATTCATATAATAAACCTTCAACAACTTTATTGCGTATTTATGAATATGGGAGTAAGCATATGCTCTCGTATTTATAAATTTTTAATAAAGTTATTGATTGTTTATTGTACAAATTTTTTATAAAAAAGTGCTTAACAAACCATAAATAGGAAATTAATATCGTTATATTTTTAAAACGAAATTTAAAACATCCATTTATTCGTTTTTAAGAAATACTAAAACCTAAATTTCTTGTTTTATATAGAAAGGGTAGGTAGGTAGGTAGGTAAAAGTGTGTATAATTTTATGCATACGTTATACATATAGACATGTTTTTTTCAGACAAAATTGTTTGATAATTTTCGATTTATTATGTTCCTAGGTTAATTAAATACATACATTTTTTGTGTTATGTTTTAAAGTTCAAGTAAATATGTCATCGTAATGTCACACAGATACTTTAGGCCATATATGTCTGTGTGTATATTTGTATAACACATACATATTAGATTTCCTTTAAGTAATGTTTTATAGGGTATAACTTTTTTGCCAATATCCAAAATTTAACCATTAACCATTGTAAAGCTTGAAGAGATTTAGGAAATTCTTTTGTAACACATATCTACATACATACATACATACATACATACATACAATATCATACATACATACATACATACATACATACCATAAATACATACATACATACATACATACATACATACATACATACATACATACATACATACATACATACATACATACATACATACATACATACATACATACATACATACATACATACATACATACATACATACATACATACATACATACATACATACATACATACATACATACATACATACATACATACATACATACATACATACATACATATGTATATACATTACACCTGTTCTTAAAAATATTTATTTATTTTTTTGAAATTATAACTGAGTCTAAAAGTCCATATGTAACAAATCACAAAAATATGTATATGTAAAATTTTAAGATGTAAATTGTAATGTCACACATTTTATTATTACTAGTTTCAAACATCTTTACACATAGGTACGCACTACTTTTTTGTTTTTTAGACTTACATACATACATATTTTTATAAGCATTTTAAATGTATGTTGATAAAAGCTTTAAATGTGTATATAAGAACGATAAAAATGCATAAAATGTTAAGACATTTTATTTGGTTGTGTGGAATTTTTTACCCCCTAATGAATAATATCGACGTTTTAATATGATGATTAGTGTCGTCAGCCTTATTAGGAATCAGATTAAAAAATAGTTGCTTTTGTAAATATAACAGTAAATATATGAATATCCATACCATTCAGAAGTTGTAAAGCATAATTTATATTTAACTATGCATAATAAGAAAACTTTTCGATAATCCACACGGTGAAAAACACAAGTAGACTAAGTTTACTCACTATTAATGGAATGCAAAATTGCGATTTTATTACTCCTCTCAAATCTTATATTGATTGTTTTGTAATTATTCCCAAATTGGAGTAGTGAGTTTTACCCCTCGATATTAAGGAGATATTTTTTGAAACGGAAAACGTAAACTCGAAATCTTTTGTGAATTTTCATAAAAGAAAACAAATTATAATTAACAACAACGAACAATGCTAATCCTAAAATATTTTGGCTAACATCATGAGAACAACAAAGTAATATTTTCTGTGAGTCGGACTAATGTACATACAAGTACGTACTGACTGTATGTAGTTTTTCATATACATATGTATGTATGTGTGTATGTATGTATGTAGGTACGAGTTCATAAAGTTTTTTGCATAATAGATGGCTGATCTTTTTGAGTTATAAAAATGTGTTGCGTTCACATAAAATACATAGTAAGTACTCGTACATTCAAACGTATAATTCTTAAAGATAAGTTTAACATTCTTTGATAACAAAAGAACCATCCTGTTGAAATATAAAGAAAAATAGACAAAAAAACATGTTACTGTTACTGACAGACTGACTGAATGAGTAAGTGATTGAAGAATATTATACTGTGAATTAGGGAAATAACTTTTTTTATTTTTTCAAGCCTAAAATATCTGATAAAATCTAAAGTATATGTTTCATATACATACTTATGTAATTATGTAGTGAAATTTTGTTTCTTCTACCCATAACATAAAATTTTTGCGTACATATGTATTTTTATTAATGAAATGCATACAAAACTGTACAAATTATACTATTTTAGTGGAATCCCGGTAGCAAATTTAAATTCTATTAAGATTTCGTTCCGATATTAAATTTTGTAACTACTTCTAATGTATAGTACATACTAGTACAGTTTAGTAAAAATAAAATATCGTTTATCTAGTAGTTAATCTGCCGTTTAAAATTATTTTTTATGAAAACTGTCAAATGTGGCAGTAACTCGAAAATAGTATACTATTCAAAAATTGTATAAAAGTTATCACCCTAATGTACATACATATGTATATACAACAATAGAAAAATTGCTAATTTTTTGCTGAATTCAGCCCTCTGTATAGATTCGCTTAAGTTCATAAGAAAATCAAAGAATTAGTTGCTTGCTGATTCTGGATTTTTTATCCACTTTATTATTTACAAGTAAATGAATGTTGATGTTTAAAGCTCAAAGCATAACGAATATAAAAGGAGCATAACATCACATCAAAACAAAAGCGAAGAAAATGAAGGAAGATTATTAGGTATTAACTTAACTGCATTTTAGTGTTTGTTTAAACTCGTTAAGTTGTATTAGTTACAAAATGCCAAATGACAAAATGCCTCTCAAGTACATACATATGTATGTATGTTTGTATAAGGACACACACAAACATATGTACGTACTTATGTATATAAATATGTAAATATATCTTTACATTGTGAAACCGTAATACAGATTAAAATATAAAATATGTACATATGTATGTGTTTTTTTGAATAGTTTTAGATAAAATCTAAAGACATCAGCCCTGGCCTAAAGCCTTAAGGTAATAAACAAACTAACAAATCTGTTTAAACTCCATCCATCGAAAAGAAACCAAGACAGAAAGCAGAAGGTTGAACAAAAAAAAACAAGTGCAAAACTTTTCTAAACTAATAAACTTTAAGGATGAAGATAAAAGTAAAGGAAAAAATTAATAATAAATAAAACTAAAACTATTCGTAAACTATATAACTTACCTAAACCTTTGGGAGAACGTTGTTCTTCAGGTGTATCCATTTGATTTGCTTTCAAAATGACATCCATAGTGTTTTATTTAGACGATTATTCGAATAAATTTTGCCTTATGTACGTTTATAGTCTTATTATTCTGTGGTTTAGCATAGTTTCATAAAGTTCTTGGTTCGAGAGATACCCAGCATGTACATGTTTCATTTAATAAGTTGTTTAAATATCATTCACCTTTTTATTATGTGCAACGTAGAAGTATAAGTACGTTATATGAACATATGTATGTATATGTATTTATGTATGTACATATTTATGAATGTATGTGTGCAGATACATACATGTGCAGGCACGTATATACATACATAGATGTGCATATGTGTATGTAAATATCTTTATTTGTACATATGTATGTATATACAAACGTAAATAAAAATATGTTATTAGTTTATAAATATATTGGAGGCGACAGACAATCCTTTATATATACATATGTACATACATATTTTAAGTTTTTTATTTTGCACCTTATTTTTTGAACTGGTATCTTGGTTTTTATTAATACACGTCATGTCTTCCTCAAAATTCGTTAACAATTAAAATTTATGTATATTTTACATTTCTCAATTTAGTTATTGAAAGAAGTAAACCTATGCTATCAAACCTGTGCTAAATTTTAAGATTTTATAAATTTGAATCTCTAAAAGATTTACAGTAATTATAATGTTTTACATATTTGCCATTTAAAGAATGGAACTAAAATTAAATAACTCTGCTAAAGAGTATGAAAATATAGTTTATGTTTCATGTGAAAGACGTAGATCCGATAAGTTTAGAACTAGTACTTATATTTGTCAATATATAGCTTATTAATGTTGAAATGCTTTCAATAACTTCGATACGAAAGACATAGAACTCTATGCATTACCTAAAATTCAGAGTTTAATATATAAACAATAAATTGCAAATAGTGACCTAAATAAAATAAAACTTTGATCGTTTTTACACGTAAATATCAATAGTATAAGTATGGATAAAAACTCTGAATTGTATGGAAAAAAAAATAATGAAAAATACGTTGTCTCATTACGTTGTTGGGTAAATGTAATTTAAAATTTAGAAGAAATGTTTTTGGTTGGTTATTTTATGTAGACTATTGTTCTAGTTGTTTTTATTATTTTTCTCACTTTTCAAATTCAAGGAACTTGAGGTTGTTGTTGTCGTTTCATTAATATTTTTACTTGTTTTGCTTTTATCTATGAATTGTTGTCAAATTTATAAGCACAATTTTTATTCATTTTCGACATATTTATTTGTACATACACACATACATTCTCCGAAATATACATATGTACATGTATAGGTACTTGTATACATTTTCACTTTTTACGCTTTTCCCTTTTCTCATAGTTCATTTTGTAGTGTATACGCAAATAGATAGCATTTCACTACATTTTTCATTATTAAAATCACTTCATTCCACTTAAAATATCTCTATGTTGTTCTAACACCAATTACGTACATACCATAATGTGTCTGTATGTGTGTATATTAATTATTTACTTATTTCACTTATGAATGTGAAATCTTCCTCTTATTAAATATAAATAATTTTCAATACATTTTTTTGTTGTTAATTAATTTAGCCTTTCGTTTTTTATATTTTCAATAATTTGTTTCATTTTTATTGTTTTCGAGCAGGTATTCTTGGTGCAATGGAAAACTTAAATATGATTAGAAATTATTTAGACACGTCCTGTTCCAACAGCTACATCTTTGCACTTTTAATATTTGAGAGCAACTGAAGTATTTTGGGAAGTAAAACAAGTATTTGTTTACACGTACATACTTTCATACACACAAATACACACAAACACATATTAAATATAAAAGCACATACTCTGCGTACCTTTGTTCGTAATAATGATGGTGATGCTGACGTTAACAGGAGATTTTTACTACAGTTAGTTTCGAAAGCTTTTGCTCCTATTCTCTCTTTTTTGTGCTCTTACGCAGTATTTTGTTGTTATTCATTAGCTTTTAATAAGACCACTAAAAGGATGCCAGAGAGAAAATACTGGGATTAGTTTGTTGTGAAAACATAAACAAAATCAAAATAAAATAATAAATAAATAAGTAAGAAACTGCAGTCGGGCGTGGCCGACCAAATGATACCCTACACCAAATAAAAATATTAAATGTTGTTTATTTTCAATAGTATTTATGTTGAATTTTATCTTGGTTCCAACATATTTAATAAATTTATTGACGAAAAACAAATTTACTGAAAGAAGCCTTAAAACTTGATAGATGGATTTGTATGAGAGCTAAAGCTAGGTAGGTACTCTGTTCAAAATTTCACGTGAAATATTTTTCAGTAAGGTCATCAAGGCTTGTATAGAACAAAGTTGAGGCACTTTTTGGCTAGATACAAGTATATTTAAAATAATTATGAGCTAAAAAGCCATATAGGGTGGGGGCTAGGTGAAATAATGGACCTATTTCAACCATTTTCAACTGGATCCAGTAAGGAATTTATATATAAGATAAGAATTTTTATGTAATTTTTTGTTATTTACTAGGATTTTATTTAAATTAATTAAATATAATGTTATTTATTTATTTATTTATTTATTTATTTATTTATTTATTTATTTATTTATCTATTTATTTATTTCATTAAATCTACAAAATCATTTTATTAATTATAATATTTAAATAACAATAACTAAATATTACTGTTAATATTAATTACAATTGTATTAGCATTAAGTTTAAATAATAAATAAAGAAAAATTATTGAACAATTTTATTAAATATCAGAATGAAAAGAGTTTTATTCTTGGAAAATCCAAAAATTCAGAGGTAAGTTGAAAGGTAAAATCGGTCTGAAATTTCGTTCGGAAATTTTGATGAAATATTGGTCTCAGGTCCAATATGAGTTCATTTTCGAATTAACTTAAGTACTAATCTTAAATGTTAAATTTTTGCAGCTCTAGGACTCAGGACCCCGATATAATACCACGAATTGCTAAAAATAAAAAATTTTTCGGGAAATTTTATGAAATATTGGTTCCAGGTCCATTCTGAGGTAATTTTTGTCTCGACTATTGAAAAATTTGCTAGCAAAGACAAGAACCTCACAAATTAAAAAATATTGATATGAAATTAAATTTCGAGGGATATTTGGTTCAAAATTTTTGAGCTGAAATTTGTATCAAATATTGGACCTAGCTCAATTCTGAAACCATTTTCGGATTCAGCATAGATTTTAGTCTTAAATGACAAATTTCCGATGACCACGGCCACAAGATACCGAAATAACAGCACAAATTGTTCAAAGTAGAAAATTTTCGGGAATTTTGATGAAACAATGGATCTAGGTCCATTCTGAGTCCATTTTCGGATTCAGCATGCGAATTTACCAGAAAGGTAAGTTTCCAGCCAGATTCGGCCAGTACTTTTCGAGATTAAAGCAAACAAAAAAATAAATTTGAAATTTTGTTGTAGTCTGGGTCCTAGGTCCAACATTCATCAAAATTTCAGATTTATTTTTTATTTTTGCTTCAAACTCGGGAAATACTGGCCGAATCTGGCTGCAAACTCACCTTTCTAGTAATATCCCATGCTGAATCCAAAAATGGACTCAGAATGGACCTGGGAGCAATATTTCATCAAAATTCCCGAAAATTTTTTATTTTAAGCAATTTGTGGTATTTTATCGGGGTCTTGAGGCCTAGAGCTGTAAAAATTTAACATTCAAGATTAGAACTGAAGCTGAACCCGAAAATGAACTCATATTGGACCTGAGACCAATATTTCACAAAATCTTTTCGAACTAAATTTCAGACCAATTCTACACAAAAATTTATGTCATCCCAAAATTTTCCAAAATTTCCTGTACATTTGCGGGTTTATGTCTCGACTATTGAAAAATTTGCTAGCAAAGACAAGAACCTCACAAATTAAAAAAATATTGATATGAAATTAAATTTCGAGGGATATTTGGTTCAAAATTTTTGAGCTGAAATTTTTATGAAATATTGGACCTAGCTCAATTCTGAAACCATTTTCGGATTCAGCATAGATTTTAGTCTTAAATGACAAATTTCCGATGCCCTCGGCCACAAGATCCCGAAATAACAGCACAAATTGTTCAAAGTAGAAAAATTTCGGGAATTTTGATGAAACAATGGACCTAGGTCCATTCTGAGTCCATTTTCGGATTCAGCATGCGAATTTACCAGAAAGGTGAGTTTCCAGCCAGATTCGGCCAGTACTTTTCGAGATTAAAGCAAACAAAAAAATAAATTTGAAATTTTGTTGTAGTATGGGTCCTAGGTCCAACATTCATCAAAATTTCAGATTTTTTTTTATTTTTGCTTCAAACTCGGGAAATACTGGCCGAATCTGGCTGCAAACTCACCTTTCTGGTAATATCCCATGCTGAATCCAAAAATGGACTCAGAATGGACCTGGGAGCAATATTTCATCAAAATTCCCGAAAATTTTTTATTTTAAGCAATTTGTGGTATTTTATCGGGGTCTTGAGGCCTAGAGCTGTAAAAATTTAACATTCAAGATTAGAACTTAAGCTGAATCTGAAAATGAACTCATATTGGACCTGAGGCCAATATTTCACAAAAAATTTTCGAACAAAATTTCAGACCGATTCTACTACAAAAATTTATGTCATCCCAAAATTTTCCAAAATTTTCCAAGAACCTCACAAATTGGAAAAATATTGATATGAAATAAAATTTCGAGGGATATTTGGTTCAAAATTTTTGAGCTGAAATTTGTATCAAATATTGGACCTAGCTCAATTCTGAAACCATTTTCGGATTCAGCATAGATTTTAGTCTTAAATGACAAATTTCCGATGCCCTCGGCCACAAGATCCCGAAATAACAGCACAAATTGTTCAAAGTAGAAAAATTTCGGGAATTTTGATGAAACAATGGACCTAGGTCCATTCTGAGTCCATTTTCGGATTCAGCATGCGAATTTACCAGAAAGGTGAGTTTCCAGCCAGATTCGGCCAGTACTTTTCGAGATTAAAGCAAACAAAAAAATAAATTTGAAATTTTGTTGTAGTATGGGTCCTAGGTCCAACATTCATCAAAATTTCAGATTTTTTTTTATTTTTGCTTCAAACTCGGGAAATACTGGCCGAATCTGGCTGCAAACTCACCTTTCTGGTAATATCCCATGCTGAATCCAAAAATGGACTCAGAATGGACCTGGGAGCAATATTTCATCAAAATTCCCGAAAATTTTTTATTTTAAGCAATTTGTGGTATTTTATCGGGGTCTTGAGGCCTAGAGCTGTAAAAATTTAACATTCAAGATTAGAACTTAAGCTGAATCTGAAAATGAACTCATATTGGACCTGAGGCCAATATTTCACAAAAAATTTTCGAACAAAATTTCAGACCGATTCTACTACAAAAATTTATGTCATCCCAAAATTTTCCAAAATTTTCCAAGAACCTCACAAATTGGAAAAATATTGATATGAAATAAAATTTCGAGGGATATTTGGTTCAAAATTTTTGAGCTGAAATTTGTATCAAATATTGGACCTAGCTCAATTCTGAAACCATTTTCGGATTCAGCATAGATTTTAGTCTTAAATGACAAATTTCCGATGCCCTCGGCCACAAGATCCCGAAATAACAGCACAAATTGTTCAAAGTAGAAAAATTTCGGGAATTTTGATGAAACAATGGACCTAGGTCCATTCTGAGTCCATTTTCGGATTCAGCATGCGAATTTACCAGAAAGGTGAGTTTCCAGCCAGATTCGGCCAGTACTTTTCGAGATTAAAGCAAACAAAAAAATAAATTTGAAATTTTGTTGTAGTATGGGTCCTAGGTCCAACATTCATCAAAATTTCAGATTTTTTTTTATTTTTGCTTCAAACTCGGGAAATACTGGCCGAATCTGGCTGCAAACTCACCTTTCTGTTAATATCCCATGCTGAATCCAAAAATCGACTCAGAATGGACCTGGGAGCAATATTTCATCAAAATTCCCGAAAATTTTTTATTTGAAGCAATTTCTGGTATTTTATCGGGGTCTTGAGGCCCAGAGCTGTAAAAATTTAACATTCAAGATTAGAACTTAAGCTGAATCCGAAAATGAACTCATATTGGACCTGAGACCAATATTTCACAAAAAATTTTCGAACAAAATTTCAGACCGATTCTACTACAAAAATTTATGTCATCCCAAAATTTTCCAAAATTTACTGTACATTTGTGGGTTTTTGTCTCGACTATTGAGAAATTTGCTAGCAAAGACAAGAACCTCACAAATTAGAATAATATTGATATGAAATAAAAGCAAAGACAAGAACCTCACAAATTAGAAAAATATTGATATGAAATAAAATTTCGAGGGATATTTGGTTCAAAATTTTTGAGCTGAAATTTTTATGAAATATTGGACCTAGCTCAATTCTGAAACCATTTTCGGATTCAGCATAGATTTTAGTCTTAAATGACAAATTTCCGATGCCCTCGGCCACAAGATCCCGAAATAACAGCACAAATTGTTCAAAGTAGAAAAATTTCGGGAATTTTGATGAAACAATGGACCTAGGTCCATTCTGAGTCCATTTTCGGATTCAGCATGCGAATTTACCAGAAAGGTGAGTTTCCAGCCAGATTCGGCCAGTACTTTTCGAGATTAAAACAAACAAAAAAATAAATTTGAAATTTTGTTGTAGTCTGGGTCCTAGGTCCAACATTCATCAAAATTTCAGATTTTTTTTATTTTTGCTTCAAACTCGGGAAATACTGGCCGAATCTGGCTGCAAACTCACCTTTCTAGTAATATCCCATGCTGAATCCAAAAATGGACTCAGAATGGACCTGGGAGCAATATTTCATCAAAATTCCCGAAAATATTTGTATTTTAAGCAATTTGTGGAATTTTATCGGGGTCTTGAGGCCTAAAGCTGTAAAAATTTAACATTCAAGATTAGAACTTAAGCTGAACCCGAAAATGAACTCATATTGGACCTGAGACCAATATTTCACAAAATCTTTTCGAACTAAATTTCAGACCAATTCTACACAAAAATTTATGTCATCCCAAAATTTTCCAAAATTCCAAATTTGCTAGCAAAGACAAGAACCTCACAAATTAAAAAAATATTGATATGAAATTAAATTTCGAGGGATATTTGGTTCAAAATTTTTGAGCTGAAATTTTTATGAAATATTGGACCTAGCTCAATTCTGAAACCATTTTCGGATTCAGCATAGATTTTAGTCTTAAATGACAAATTTCCGATGCCCTCGGCCACAAGATCCCGAAATAACAGCACAAATTGTTCAAAGTAGAAAAATTTCGGGAATTTTGATGAAACAATGGACCTAGGTCCATTCTGAGTCCATTTTCGGATTCAGCATGCGAATTTACCAGAAAGGTGGGTTTCCAGCCAGATTCGGCCAGTACTTTTCGAGATTAAAGCAAACAAAAAAATAAATTTGAAATTTTGTTGTAGTATGGGTCCTAGGTCCAACATTCATCAAAATTTCAGATTTTTTTTTATTTTTGCTTCAAACTCGGGAAATACTGGCCGAATCTGGCTGCAAACTCACCTTTCTGGTAATATCCCATGCTGAATCCAAAAATCGACTCAGAATGGACCTGGGAGCAATATTTCATCAAAATTCCCGAAAATTTTTTATTTTAAGCAATTTCTGGTATTTTATCGGGGTCTTGAGGCCCAGAGCTGTAAAAATTTAACATTCAAGATTAGAACTTAAGCTGAATCCGAAAATGAACTCATATTGGACCTGAGACCAATATTTCACAAAAAATTTTTGAACAAAATTTCAGACCGATTCTACTACAAAAATTTATGTCATCCCAAAATTTTCCAAAATTTACTGTACATTTGTGGGTTTTTGTCTCGACTATTGAGAAATTTGCTAGCAAAGAGAAGAACCTCACAAATTAGAAAAATATTGATATGAAATAAAATTTCGAGGGATATTTTGTTCAAAATTTTTGAGCTGAAATTTGTATCAAATATTGGACCTAGCTCAATTCTGAAACCATTTTCGGATTCAGCATAGATTTTAGTCTTAAATGACAAATATCCGATGCCCTCGGCCACAAGATCCCAAAATAACAGCACAAATTGTTCAAAGTAGAAAATTTTCGGGAATTTTGATGAAACAATGGACCTAGGTCCATTCTGAGTCCATTTTCGGATTCAGCATGCGAATTTACCAGAAAGGCGAGTTTCCAGCCAGATTCGGCCAGTACTTTTCGAGATTAAAGCAAACAAAAAAATAAATTTGAAATTTTGTTGTAGTATGGGTCCTAGGTCCAACATTCATCAAAATTTCAGATTTTTTTTATTTTTGCTTCAAACTCGGGAAATACTGGCCGAATCTGGCTGCAAACTCACCTTTCTGGTAATATCCCATGCTGAATCCAAAAATGGACTCAGAATGGACCTGGGAGCAATATTTCATCAAAATTCCCGAAAATTTTTTATTTTAAGCAATTTGTGGTATTTTATCGGGGTCTTGAGGCCTAGAGCTGTAAAAATTTAACATTCAAGATTAGAACTTAAGCTGAATCCGAAAATGAACTCATATTGGACCTGAGACCAATATTTCACAAAAAATTTTCGAACAAAATTTCAGACCGATTCTACTACAAAAATTTATGTCATCCCAAAATTTTCCAAAATTTACTGTACATTTGTGGGTTTTTGTCTCGACTATTGAGAAATTTGCTAGCAAATACAAGAACCTCACAAATTAGAATAATATTGATATGAAATAAAATTTCGAGGGATATTTGGTTCAAAATTTTTGAGCTGAAATTTGTATCAAATATTGGACCTAGCTCAATTCTGAAACCATTTTCGGATTCAGCATAGATTTTAGTCTTAAATGACAAATTTCCGATGCACTCGGCCACAAGATCCCGAAATAACAGCACAAATTGTTCAAAGTAGAAAAATTTCGGGAATTTTGATGAAACAATGGACCTAGGTCCATTCTGAGTCCATTTTCGGATTCAGCATGCGAATTTACCAGAAAGGTGAGTTTCCAGCCAGATTCGGCCAGTACTTTTCGAGATTAAAACAAACAAAAAAATAAATTTGAAATTTTGTTGTAATATGGGTCCTAGGTCCAACATTCATCAAAATTTCAGATTTTTTTTATTTTTGCTTCAAATTCGGGAAATACAGGCCGAATCTGGGTGCAAACTCACCTTTCTGGTAATATTCCATGCTGAATCCAAAAATAGACTCAGAATGGACCTGGGAGCAATATTTCATCAAAATTCCCGAATTTTTTTTTATTTTAAGCAATTTGTGGTATTTTATCGGGGTCTTGAGGCCTAGAGCTGTAAAAATTTAACATTCAAGATTAGGACTTAAGCTGTACCCGAAAATGAACTCATATTGGACCTGAGACCAATATTTCACAAAATCTTTTCGAACTAAATTTCAGACCGATTCTACACAAAAATGTATGTCATCCCAAAATTTTCCAAAATTTCCTGTACATTTGCGGGTTTATGTCTCGACTATTGAGAAATTTGCTAGCAAAGACAAGAACCTCACAAATTAAAAAAATATTGATCTGAAATTAAATTTCGAGGGATATTTGGTTCAAAATTTTTGAGCTGAAATTTTTATGAAATATTGGACCTAGCTCAATTCTGAAACCATTTTCGGATTCAGCATAGATTTTAGTCTTAAATGACAAATTTCCGATGCCCTCGGCCACAAGATCCCGAAATAACAGCACAAATTGTTCAAAGTAGAAAAATTTTGGGAATTTTGTTGAAACAATGGACCTAGGTCCATTCTGAGTCCATTTTCGGATTCAGCATGCGAATTTACCAGAAAGGTGAGTTTCCAGCCATGCTGAGTCCAAATTAGAAAAATCTTGATATGAAATTAAATTTCGAGAGATATTTGGTTCAAAATTTTTGAGCTGAAATTTTTATGAGATATTGGACCTAGCTCAATTCTTAAACTATTTTCGGATTCAGCATAGATTTTAGTATTAAATAACTAATTTATGTTGCCCTCGGCCTCAAGATCCGGAAATAACAGCACAAATTGTTCAAAGTAATAAATTTCGGGAATTTTAATGAAACAAGGGACCTAGGTCCATTCTGAGTCCATTTTCGGATTCAGCGTCTAAATTTACCAGTAAGGTGAGTTTCCAGCCAGATTCGGCCAGAAGTTTTCGAGATTAAAGCAAACAAAAAAATCAATTTGAAGTTTTGTTGTAGTATGGGCCCTACATAAAAATTTCAGAATTTTTTTATTTTTGCTTCAAACTTGGAGATTTCCGAATAAAAAATAAAACGATATTCCTGAACTAATTTTCTGAAATTTCCTCTACATTCAAGGGTTCATGTCTATAGAAAATTATTTGCTAGCCAAGGCAAGTACAGAACCATAACAGAATTAAAACTAAACTACAACTTAAGAGAATTGATCTAAAACTGAAGTGGAACTGTTTCATTTCTTGAACTGAATAAAAGACTAAAAAATTTGGTTTATTTGTATCTTTATTTCAGATTTTTGCTATTATCTTAAGTATACCTCTATTTAACTCAATAACTTTATACTATGTTGAAAAAGCCTAGTGGTGATCCCACCATGATGATAGATGCTGCCTCACCATCATCAGCCACAACGATAAATAATCCAGGCTTTAAAGAACTAAGAACAAAAAATGGTAAGAAAGAATGAAATTTTCCGAGAAAAATAATTTTATAATATTTTACCTTTTTTCTTATAAAGGCATTTCTGTGACCGGTGCCTCAGGCAAACCACATACTGGCAGACGCAATGGATCGGACAGTGTGGCCTCTATGAGCACCATGGTCTCCAGTGTTTCCAATGGATCCACTGTAGAATCTGTTACATGCTCATCTTTAAGATCTAGTTTAAAAAAACCTTGACCAAGACCAGAAAACCCAGAATTTCATCGTGATATTAGTGTTTATAAATGAATTTTGACCTTCAAGTCATTTTCTGGTGAGGACATTGTATGGGGTCTAGGGTCAAATGAGGGCCGATCATTACGGAAATCGGCAGTATCATTTATATTTATATAAAATTAAGCCTTGCCGATTTTAGTAGAGATACAAAAACGTTTATGAGCCCTAGGCGGACTAGGCAAAATAATCGACCGATTTTAACTATTTTCAATAGGCTTTGACCTTAGAAGAGCATGTGCCAAATTTCATCAAATTAGCTTGAAAATTACGACCTGTATTTTGCGCACAAGACGGACGAACATAGCTAAATTTACTCAGAAAGCTATTCTGAGACGATTGGTATACTTTAAGGTGGGTGTATGGCCAATATTTTTGAGTGTTACAAACATCAACACAAACGCATAATACCCTGTAGGGTATAAAAATAAATATTAAAATGAAAACATCATCAACCTGTAAACAAATTATTTTTCAAAATATATATACATATGTATGTATCAGCGTAGGTACACATACATATATAAAATCGTAAACAGATTTAAGATGTATAAATCACAAGCAATAAATTTTATTTCCTTTGCTAGTACATAAAACTCATTTGTATCAAGAGTGTTCTAACTTAAAATGCGTTTTTTTTTAATTTTGGATCAGAATACTTCAAAATATTAAGAGTACTTAAGTACTTTACATAAAGTTTAAACAATTTTCGAAAGTCTCTATTATTTTTCCTTTTACGAGGGAAGATTTGTATGCTACGTTTGTATAAATATTGGAGTTTATTAAAAAAAAAATTTTGTATTAGGACACTTTTAAAAAAAATTAGTGACGTGTGTAAGTTAAGATTATTGCCAGTATGCGAAAATATACACAATACTTGTTTATTTTTATTATTATTAAATACATATTTATTTATTTAGGATTAATTCAACAGTATTTTTGGTTAAGAAAATCCTTTAATATTTAGTAATGGTGCATATTTATTACTTATATAATGTAAATATATTACTTATATAATGTAAATATATACAATTGTACGCAAGTATATCGTTGACTAAAACGCAAAAAGCTCTAACATTTCAGAAATTATTCTCAAATAATATTTAAAAACTATATTAATTATCGACGTTATACAATCAAGAACTAATACATTCTCTGAAAATTTGTTGCGTTATTTTCTATATCCTTAATAATATTTACATACACACATACATATACATTTTAGAACTTATTTAATAAAATCTTGAAAAATGCTATAAAAAATAAAACTTTTCTAGTAGCAGATGGGACAAAGTTATCCTAGATGGATAAAATATTAGCGCTAGAGTTTTATAATTTGGATTCACATTTATTTAAACTGGGCAAATAAAACACTTTCTCATAAACATTCATAAAAATGTACATACATACATATGTACTTTTTTATTTCATAAAAATATTCATTTGTATGTTGTATTTTTTCAACATAATCATACATGTTGAATGTATGTTAGAATGTTGTAACAATGAAATTGTTTTGAATGCCATATTTTAGACCATAATCCTGTTGGGCTTATTAATCATGTGTTTTTTTTTTTTTTTTTTTTTGTCGCACGACGACATTTAGTCAAATTGTGTACTTTGTGTTTACAACCATGTTTTTATTTAGCAGACATTTTATTTGACCTTTTTTTCCTTTTCACATAATCCATGTAATAATTGAGTTAATTATGTGTAAAATTTTTTTTTTTCGTACACTGTCAAAAAAGTATAGTGTTTGTTAATTCTATACTATTATACTTGCGTATACTTAATACATATTTAACAATTAATAGGTAATAATCATACGCCCCCGTTACTTTCTATAAATGTGTATAAATATTTCGCGGATATAATTTTATTTGATACATATTTAAAAATACCGACTTAACATATTTAAATATTTTTTTATTCTACTTAAATGATTCGCGGCCTTTTTTGGTTGTTATTAGTTTCTATTGCAGTTAATATCATCTATACATTTTCTGAAACCATTCACTTAGTCAGTCAGTCATACAATCATAAGAACAACAACAACAAAAAAAAAAAAGAAAAAAACAAGGAAAACGCAAAAAAAATAATAATAATTTGTTATGGGGTTGAATGGAAGTGGTGCCTTTATGAAAAATGGTTTCTCTTAGATTCTTTACAAAAGTAGAACAAAACATCTTTTAGTAAAAATTACGAAAATTTTACTTTAGATCAAAACAGTTTTGGTGGTTTTTATGTTTGTTTTCTATTACTTTTTTCCCATTTTATCATAAACAAACAATATGATTGTGTGCATGTAAGGGTGTTTCTATTCATATACAAAAACACACACTTATATATACATATATATTTATATTAGGAAGTTATTTTAAAAGTAGTTTATCACAAGAAATTTAAAAACTTTCTCGTTTTTAGATTTTCATTTCTTTTACAAAAAGTAAATAAGATTTAACATGTTATTTTTTTAACTAAAACGTGATTTGATCTAAAAACATGTTACTTTATTAACTAAATCGTTATAAAGGTTATAGCTTTAATTATTTCACAATTAATAAAGTATGACTTGTATCATTATCATAATAACCGACTGACTAACATAGGTACGTATGTATGATTTTTTTTGCAATATTTCATTTAGATTTTATTTAATGGAAACAGTATTTTTTTAATACTTGAAACTTTTGGTTATATTGTGGTTTTTATATTTGTTCGTAGAATAAATTCTCTTAATTGCAACTGACTGCAAATTTAAATTGGGTTATAAAAGGAGTTTTTTACTATATTTAGGAAATTAACATGAAAATGTTGCAAATGCTTTGTGTATGTAATATTTTAATGATATTTTTAAACCGGATACAGATTGTCGCTGATTGTTTTAAAAGCTCAGAATTAAAAGTAAAGGTTAGAGCGAAACTTTTTCTTTTTTTTTAAATATGTTATCACTAAAAATAGATCGCAACAAAATTTACACAATAAATGCATTATTTTAATTAAATATTATAATTGAAATTGTTTAATTTGATCTTATTATCTTCTAAGAACAAAAGGAAAGAAATTACACAAATGCATACATACTTTAATATAACTTATCTGTATGTATGTATGTATATCCTCTAGGGTTTTTAATTTGCTTTTAATCATCTACACAAATAAATTGTTCTATACCATTTTCTTATATAATTTGGATTAATTTGCAACTTGAAAATAAAAGCAGATCAAATATATTAAAGGAAAAATGCAATTATGAATTAAGATTTAGCATATGTTCACAATTTCAGTATTCTTGCTGCAAATCAAATTGTTTAAAATAACTGCAGTTTAAATGGCAAATGATTTATTGAACTTTCTATTTATATTTATAAGTTTAATATTTTAAACAAGTAATAGTTTTATAATAAACTATATCGAATGTTAATTTTTAAAGCTTTAAGAGATTTTTTACAAATATATTTGTTTGCAAACGAAAATTGTAAAAATTACAAACGAAAGTACTATGACTTTGTTCTTGTACTTGTAGTGCTATGGTGAAGTGTAAAATCAAAATTAACATTTACTAATATACACCCAACAAACACATTTAAATTGTTTTAAAACAATTATAATTATTTATTAAATGCTTTTTAATTAAATTTAAAAAAAAAATAAAATTTTCATTAAAAAAATGTATTCTCAAATATTTGAAAATGACTTTGATTGAATTTAAAAGCAAAACGGCATGTTTGCTAGGTGAATGATAATGAATGTATGAAAGTTTAAGACACAAGACACACTTGTATCTATATATATTTTTGTACATACATATGTATGTATTTTCATACATACATACATATATTTATATGTTTATACATTTATTTGTGTGTTTAATATTGTTACTTTATAATATGAAATTATTCATACAAAAAATTAAACTAAAATAAAAATCACACACATACATACATATGTTCATAAATACAAGTACAATGTCACTGTAATATTTATTAGACCCATCCCCAAAAAAAAAAAAAATAATTAAAATAATTTAATTTATATAATTTTAAGATTTCCTTAAATTTATTTTCTTAAATACATATTTTCATAAATCATCTAGTATACTAGTATATACATCTAATAATACATCTAGTATGTATATCCTGTAATTTATGAAATTTGACACACCTTTAGAACTACCGACGAAACTATAAAGTACATATGTATGCCCGACTCATATAAAAAATGTATATTTATATAAAAACTTGAAATTGTATACTTTGAAGTATTTTCTTTGCATGGTCCTAATGTTTATGTGATTCCTTTATGAGATTATGTTAAATTTACAGTTGTGTTCAATCAAATACAAGTCTTAATTTAAAATAAAAAACAAAATATATAAATAAATGGCAAATTGGATAAAAATAAATATATGTAATAAGAATAAGAAATAGCTCGATATATCTTTGTGACACCAATTATAGCTGTACTATAAAAGCAACGAATCTAATAACGTAAATGTTAGATATGTATGTACAACAACACCTATTCATTTCGACACAATTGTAACTTCACAGTTTTAATTTGCATGTCATTTACTCTATCAGGTCCTTGTTTATGTGTGTAGGTGTGATTACATTAAATACTCTACCATGAGTATGTTTTTTCATTCCAAAATATGATTTTTTTTCTTGTCATTCTGCTACGTTTTTATTTATTAAATCAACACCTTTGTAAAAATGTTCATAATAATCTATTTTTGACATACATTTATACATGGATTATACTAAAGTGCACATAAACAAACAAATAAATAAGTAAATGAAATAAATACGGGCTTAATAATGAAACACTCTATAACTTTGTATAAATTTGCTCAAAATATAACTAGTTTAATTAAGGAATCATTAAAAATACATCAAGGTACATAACCAATGATGCAAAGTAATTTCCGTTTATATAAAATTCTTCTACAATCACAGAAACATACGTTATTAATACACTTAAAAAAAATTGGATACATTTATCAGTATGAAAATTCTCACAAATGAAAATCACTTTCCGCTAATCGATTTTCTGAATTTATTTATCAAAATTTTTACATTTTCCTTTACTTGGACCAACTATGTGGTGTTAACTCTTTATTTTATGGGAATAATAATTTAATTATTCCATTATGTTGTGTCAGAATAATCCGATTTACTTTTCAAATGCTATACAAAGGAAACTACCCTAATGAATTCATACGTATACATGATCAAAATTCGAATATTCTATATAGTTTAGATGCTTGAAACCAATTAAATTTATTTCACATGGTCAATATAGAAACACTGTTTATGAATAATGTAAGATAATTTTCTAAAAATATTTTTGACTGAACCAAACAAGCATTTTAAGATGTTACAACATGTATGTAATGTAAATACATACATACGTATGAAGCCTCATTATTTAAACTTATCTAACAATTACATCTATCTGATACCGGTAGAATGCAATTTATATTAAATATTTATATAAATGAAAATCTTAATTAACTATATGTATTCAACTTTTAGGCAATTAAATACTTAATTCAGTTTTATGTCCACATCGGTGTATGTGTATGTTTTACAAATTTCATCTATGTAATTTATAATGAAAGTTTAATAAGTGAAGTATTACACTGTTGAAATCATGCAGTCATTTTAATATTTATAGTACATGACATCATTATTATTCAATAAATAATTAATACATATACATACTTGTAGAGAATCTAATAACCTTTTGAATACCTCTAAATACAATTTTTTTTAGCAATGTTCTTAATCAGGAATCGAAAAAATTGGTATGAAAAGCACTCAATTACTCAAATTAAAGTTAAATGTGTTTAATTCTAAAAGTTGAACAAATGTTAATATTAAGATTTTTTAGTCTTTATGTCAATCTCTAAATACATTATTTTTATGAATAAAAATACTTAAATATTTATATGTTGTTATATTTTTGTGGTGTATGATTTCTCCCAACCCTAATTTTTTGAAAAATATTTACACTATTATAATATTTCTTTTAAGTTCATAACATGATTTAACAGATTTGTTAAGGTCTACAGGTATGAGTGTGCAGATACTAACAAGGGATACTTTGTAGCATTTATCTCATAGATACGAATAAACTTGTAAGATGCTATAGTTCAGGATATATACATATGCCTATACATGACTGTATGTACGTACTTACATATGTATGTAAGTATAAGTCTGTATCTATTTACATCAACTGGGGTGATTTTAAATTTATGACCTGCAATATGATTAAGTTCGGTCGATTGACCTTAACTCTACGGTGAGAAATATACAAACCAATATATGTACATCTGTATGTATAAATTTTATTTAAATATATGTATGTATACACACTACATATGTACATACATATGTATATCGCCGGTTACAATGCAAAAACATAAGTTTTTGTTAAATTATAAGTATTGTTGAAAAAAGTAAACTCATAATAAAGTTACTTATTTCTTAATCATAAACTTATTTAATTTTTATTCAAGTATTATTACATTTTAGCTAACGATATCCATACATATGTACACTATTAAGACAATGTTCAGAACATGTGACTCTACTACATACACATTTCTTAAATAAAGATTTGTAAAATTATATGTGCCCAACAGATATAAAAACATCAATTGCTAACTTCCGACTTTTTTGTCTAGTCTATAGTCTAGTCTATAGTCTAGTCTATAGCTAGTCTAGTCTATAGTCTAGTCCGTACTAGGCGAGTCTAATAGGTCTAAGTCGTATAGTCTAGTCTATAGTCTAGTCTAGTCTAGTCTAGTCTAGTCTATAGTCTAGTCTATAGTCTAGTCTACTAGTATAGTCTAGCTCTATAGTCTAGTCTATAGTCTAGTCTATAGTCTATTCGGGGTAGTTAGTCCGAGTCTATAGTCTATGTCCTATAAGTCTAGTCTAATAGTCTAGTCTATAGTCTAGTCTATAGTCTAGTCTATAGTCTAGTCATAGTCTAGTCTATAGTCTAGTCTATAGTCTAGTCTATAGTCTAGTCTATAGTCTAGTACTATAGTCTAGTCTATAGTCGAGTCTATAGTCTTCTATAGTCAGTCTATAGTCTAGTCTATAGTCCTAGTCGATAGTCTAGTCTATAGTCTAGTCTATAGTCTAGTCTATAGTCTAGTCTATAGTCTAGTCTATAGTCTAGCTAGTCTAGTCTATAGTCTAGTCTATAGTCTAGTCTATAGTCTTCTATAGTCTAGTCTATAGTCTAGTCTATAGTCTAGTCTATAGTCTAGTCTATAGTCTAGTCTATAGTCTAGTCTATAGTCCTAGTCTATAGTCTAGTTATAGTCTAGTCTATAGTCTAGTCTATAGTCTAGTCTATAGTCTAGTCTATAGTCTAGTCTATAGTCTAGTCTATAGTCTAGTCTATAGTCTAGTCTATAGTCTAAGTCTATAGTCTAGTCTATAGTCTAGTCTATAGTCTAGTCTATAGTCTAGTCTATAGTCTAGTCTATAGTCTAGTCTATAGTCTAGTCTATAGTCTATATATATAGTCTATAGTCTAGTCTATATTATAGTCTATAGTCTAGTCTATAGTCTATATATATAGTCTATAGTCTGAGTCTATAGTCTAGTCTATAGTCTAGTCTATAGTCTAGTCTATAGTCTAGTCTATAGTCTAGTCTAGTCTAGTCTATAGTCTAGTCTATAGTCTAGTCTATAGACTAGTCTATAGTCTAGTCTAGTCTAGTCTATAGTCTAGTCTATAGTCTAGTCTATAGTCTAGTCTAGTCTATAGTCTAGTCTATAGTCTAGTCTATAGTCTAGTCTATAGTCTAGTCTATAGTCTAGTCTATAGTCTAGTCTATAGTCTAGTCTATAGTCTAGTCTATAGTCTAGTCTATAGTCTAGTCTATAGTCTGTACATAAGTTTCTTAGCCATCAATATTCACTAGTTTGTTACTAGTCATTGGTAATGCAGATTATCAGAATTCCTATAGCATTTGAAGAAATTAAGCAAGTTGGAGCTAAAGTATTTAAATGTATTTATAACAACATTCGTCAAAGAAGAACTAGTCCTGCAGGGTCTTCTTAAATACATACATACATATGTATTTATTTATATATAGACAACACATTTGTATGTATAAAATGTTTATTTTTTATTTTATAAACTACAGACATTTATTTGCGTTCGTCTGTCTGTTCATTTTTACCGTAATTGGATTGAATTCCGAAATAAAATAATAGCATAATGTAATCATTAAAAATTGAAAATGTTAAATTGTCCATAAAAAATTAAATTTATTATTTATTTCATTAGAGTTTACGTATCCCTTTTTTCCTTTTTTAACTCCTTTACAAAAAAAGTATATAAAAGAATAGATTATAAGTTAAACGACAAATATTACACATTTTAAAACTTTGATACAATTTCATGGTTATTTGAAGAAAACACATGAAATGACAGCCTTTGTAAAGTAAAACGCAGTAGATTCCATAAATTACCTTTTGCTTTTATAAACATCTTCTTGGCAAAGCTGAGAGACTGAAAGTGCTAAAGTATTATGTTTTGATGAAATGTGTATATTTATAACGAAAATCCAAAACAATAAAATTCAGAGCAAAGGGATGGGAAGCAGTTGAAACAAACTTTTGTATTGTTTTTTTATTTACTACGCCTTACACAAACTGCGACCAACAGTTTTAAATTTTCAAAAAATCATCCGATTTGAAAGATATACTCTTACTATAAACCTTTTAAAATAAGTTGATCGACATACATATGTAAGTACATATGTAATTTTTCACTTCTTAAAAGTTTTACAAAAAGATTTTGTAATCTCATTATAATCAATTTACAGTAAAGTTTACTATTATAGGATTAACATATACATTCCATAAAATAAATGGTCACGTGCATATTATCATACAATTAACATATACCAAATAAATTGAATATAAATTCTTGTTGCAAAAATATAAACAATTTGTAAAAAAAAATATTAAGTTTTGGATAAATTAAGAAAAAAAAGCATGAAATTGAAACATTTCGTACAAGTAAATACGAGTACAAACACACACCAATGAAAACATTTTTGGGATAATTTCATTTCCTAAGGGAGCTATTTGAAGTTTTTTTTTTCCATTCCAGTGTGAATATAAAAACTAAAAAAGAAAAATGAGAACACAATTAGGAATTTATTTCTTTACTATTCAAAGTGATGGTAATAATCGTAAAGAAATAGAAAACACGAAGATTAGAAATGTATGTTAATCAAAAGGTTTTATTGCTTATAACAAAGTCCACGTATCTCTTACAAATATACATAACTGTAACTTATAAAGATTTATTTAAATGATTTCGAGTTAATTCATTTAACATTTTATTTTGCACCAAAGTAACAACTGAAATGCCAAAGATGCCCTCTCACTTACATAAACTTAATAAATTTGCTATTGAATTGTTTGTAGTTGATACCCAGCAAATAATACACGAAGTACATACTTCCAAGAGAATTACATTTATCATCAATTCACAAGTATGCATTTTTTTAGCTTCTGTGGAAGTGATGTTTAATTACATCAAAACTAAACATGTTTTTTTTTTAGAAAATATTATTTTTGGTGATAGTTTAAAGTTTAAATGGATTGTAGACCATAAGGTACAAAAGAATCGCTAGGAGACCCATTTTCGCCATTTTTATTTATTTATTTTTTTTTTTTTTGCTGGGTATAGTTGTATGGCCATCCGACTCCACATGCAAGACTTTTAACTTTTTAACACATGTATTTAAATCTAATCAACTGAAGCATTCATGTTTCAAAGTGAAAAACACGTAATCGAAAAGATTACAGCAAATTTAAAGTTACAAAATATAAATCAAAATCGATTTTTGAAGAAATATCACGTTATTTCCTTCAACTCAATGCAAATCCACTTTTAAGGAAAAGTTGCAGTAATGAATTTATGAAAATATGGTCAGTTTTATAATTTTAACTTATACCAGCAAACAAATAATAAAACACCACATAAACATACATATTTTACATAACAAAAGATAAGGTAAAAAGCACAAAACAATATGGATAAGTAATAGAAAACCATTCATAATAGTTTCTTTGAATAACCTCAGTTAAATTTGATAAAAGTGAAAAAAGATTTCTCTTAAATATTCACGTCTACTCGTATTCGCACTCCATTACTTATTTATTGATAAAAATGAAATGTAATCTTATCCCTTCACACATCCCCTTACATTTTGCCAAATTTACACAAAACTGTTTACAACAATCAATGTTTAGTTAACAAATAACAATCGTAAACTATGAGTGAGACCTGTAAACATCTTAAACAAGATGAGATATTGAAGTCCAAAGTGAAAATCTCTAGCTCCCTTAGCATACGTAGCATTACGGCAGTATCATAACAATTGAATTTACCCCTACCAATGTGTATCGGTTTGTTGTTGGTTCAATGCTGGCAACACAACAATCGAACCACACAGTTTTCAAAATACCACTATACTATAAGTACTTATGTAAACAGTAAAAATGTTTGTGTGTTTTATAAAAAGTATTGAATTGAAAATACCTTTGTTCAAAATTCCATAAAAAATTTATAGTATTTTATACTTGAATGATTCACCACAAAAGATTTGAGTGTCATAAAACAGAATACATATATTGACAAAACCATAATAATTGAGCTTTTATGATTTTGTTGTCTTAAAAATGAGTAATGCCCAGCAACAAAACAACGACAATACCAATTCCACATATTTTCATACTTTACGCCACATATTCGAACTATTATGTATCAACAAAAGCCACCAGCCAGCTTGTAATAAATAATAAAAAAATGTTGTTGTCAATACAGTTCTTAGAGTATTTTAGGTGATTTTTAGATACATTTCTAAATGTGAAGATTGAAAATTTGGGATTCAATATATACCGAGAAAAAGGAAACTAGTTATCTTATTACTGTTTATCTTATTACGTTATGGAGATTTATCATTTTAACATTGGCGTAGATCAAAAACTGTACTATCGATCGAATATTCAATGTTATTGATGATTTTTTTAATATTTTAGTTATTTTAAATTTAAAAGTTAACAACACTGATGCCAAACATTTACTTTTATGCAGAGAGTTTATTAAGACACAGGGGATATTGGATATATAGTACAAACACACATTCATACTACATTTATATACTCGTATATGTATTGAGTAAAGCTTATTTTAAAACTAACAAAAGTTATATGTATGTTTTTCAATTTATACAAAATGGAATACTATTGTAAGCAAACAGAAAACTCAAGCAAGCAAACTTAGTTTTTTCAGACGACGCAAACTTTATAATGTCTGTATGTACATTAGACCTGGCCCCATCTATTTGATTCTTTAAAACAAATTAATGCTAATTTTGGAGCCAATAATTTCTTTAAATAATTTTATTAATTGTATTTTAAGTTGTTATTACAAATAAAATAAATTAATAAAAACCTGAAAACAATATTTTTAATAATATAAAAGCAGGGCTAATGTTAAATATTGAGAAAAAATGTTTAACTGTATTTAGTTCTTGAAAAGTTCTAAAGTTATAACTTTGAAAAAGATTTGAAAAAAATATATTAAAATGTAAATGCAAGCTAATTCATTTAAAGTTCAAACAAAATATGAGATCATTGTGTTAAAAATTGAATGAACATATTTCCTATAATTTGTCATTCTAGAACGATATTATCGTATTCATTGAAATGATCTAGAGTAAATTAAGATACGTATGTATAACCAATTACCATGTCACAACAAACATAAATAATAAAGATTGATGAAAAAAATTTAAAACATTTTAATAATATGCTTGTTTCTCATAACATCTGCCCAACTTCTTACTCCGAATGTAATTATTTTTTTCTCCCGCATATAATATTAAAAATTTAAATATCGACAAGTCATATTCAAAAAGCGCTAACTCGATCTCATGATAAATGTTAGAACAAAAAGAACAAAATAGTAATTTGTATAAAAGTATAAATTAGTAAGATTATTATAAACATATTATGGAAAGTAAGTTATTAATTTGTTCAACATTATGCTCTCCTGAAATTGTTTTTGAGTTAGCACTTTTTAAATATAAATAGTGTCTCAATATGTTGCCTTCATTTACAATTCGCCGAGTCAGTTCCAATCAAGCTCACATTATTTTAAAGCAAAAATGCTCATTTTAAGTTCACACTTACCTTTCCACATCACTGATGCAGTTTGACTCTAAAACTGGGTCAAAATGATTCACAATAATAAAATCCCACATGTCTGCAAGCAAGTACTTTCTTTTATTTAAAGCACAATCAGCCAAACACTTTGTTTAAATGTGTGTGTAATAAGATGGCTCCATTTGCAGGTATTGGACAGGAGAGAAAATCTGTAATAAAAATATTGTAGTTTTTATAAACCATTTATATAAGGATTTACTATTTAGCTTGAGTTGGAATCTTTAAATAAGCTAAACTTTAATTTTTGTTTATAAAATGAAGATTTTTTTTTGGGAGAGCCATCATAATAAATTCACTCACTTACTCAGTCGTTCATTTATTCATTCACTCTTTCATTCACTTAGTATGAAGAGTGCATGTGTTTTTATTAATAATAGCACTGCAATTGTAATTGTTTTTGTGAAAATATGCACAATTACAGACAAATTTACATACTCACATTCCCACAAACATATTTACACTCATATTACAAACATTAATATTCCACAACACCCACAATCATCCAACATTCCGTGGAAATCATTTTTCATACAGTCAAAGAAAAAAACTATTGATTTATTTTAGTTGTCTTTGAATGACATTTATAAAAACAACTATAAAAATTGACATTTTTATAGTTGAAAACATGGCGAAATAATAATATTTAATATTAATTGCGTTTTAGAATATAAGGCGTATGTATGTAAACTTTTCATGATCAGTGTACATATTAATGTGTACGCTATATTTAAACATGCCATTATTTAAACACCGACTATAAAGCGGCGCAGATTTTTTTCATAGCATTTGGAAAGTGTTTATGTGTTGAATTGCACTTGAAAGAGAAAAAAAAAACAAAATGGTTTGCCAACTTAATCAAAGTTAAGAATGCTGTACTTTATCTTAAATAATTTTTCAGCAACAGTCAAAATACTGGGAATTTAACAAACATTTGGAAATTATTGAAAATTTTGTGTTTGAAATACGCATTTTACTAACTATTAACATTAACTATTTCAATAATAAAATATTCCCTTTTTAGGGTGTATTTTAAACGACCTTATTTTTCATATAAATATGTATGTATTTATATGTACATATGAATGAATACGAATATATCGAAGCCCCCAAAATACTCAGGAATAACTTGCACATGAAGGCTGCACTCAAACACTCAAAAACTGCTTGTTACTAAAGTGTTTATTCAACAATTTCAAAAAGAAATTCAATGAATTTTCGATAACCCTAATCCAACACAAATACTACAGACAATTGCTTATGTTGTACTTTTACAATCATTATATTTACTTATAAAAGTGTACTACATACATACATATGTATGTATTTGCTACTATATATTAGAGAGCTTCCAACAATAAATGTTTGAAATTTTGTACACAACTTTACCACGAATGGATTTGTTTTAGTGTAAACAAAAATTCAAATTAACCACAAATTCCTGTTGCTGTAAATCATAATTATTCTGATTTAAAAGTCGGTTTTAAATTGATTGAAAAATATTTAAAAATGTAGAGACCTATATACATTTGTATATAAATTGAATCGAAAATAATCCTAAAAATCATTTTTTGTCGATTTCAATCGACAAATGTTTTTTGAAATCAAATTTTATCACATAAATACCTACATATGTATCTGATCTTTTTTGCTTCTCTACTTGAAACATTGCGTATACGCAACAAATAACTTCTCCTATTTAAGCAACACTCATACGTGCACTAGGTCTGTTTTTAACAAATATTTTCTTCTTCAATCAGATAAAAGGTTATAAAATGTATAATATAAAAATATAATATTAAAACAAGTTTTATTGTAAGTTAGAGCCAATCTAATGCAGATTGTTGATGTGTTCTAGAGGGTGGAAGTCACTTGATGTTTATTTATTTATTTATTTCATTAATACACATTAACTATTTTCGATTTGATCAAAGTTTCTTTAGCAAAAAGTTAAAAAGAAAAAAATTAATTTAAACAAATTCTAGAAATAATCAACATCATTTCTTTTGTTATTATTGTATTGAAATGAAATATCTCAATCTTTATTATATATGAAAAAAGCCAATGGTCAATTATTTTCGACTATCATTCATATTTAATATGTCTAGATCAAACGCCTTTTATTAATTTAAATCGATAAGTTTAACCACATTACCAAGTAATGTAGTTACTAGCTAAAAAAATTGTTTTAAAAATATAAATTAACTGAGAAAAATAACTTCTCTTTATCCACATTTCTAGAACAACATTTTTATATATAAAGAGATAAGGTCATAATAGAGAAAATAATTAAAAAATATTTAAATTTAATACATATTATGGAGCATATAAATAGATTTACTTGGAAACATTTGAATGTAATACACCAGCATATATTTCGTTACATACATTCATACACTTATGTTGACATTTACCTACATTCATATGTATGTATTTTTTACTGCTCCAGCCCATTCAGAAATATCCAAACTCTTACTCCATTGTTAACGCTATAAAAATGCCGTTGGTATATATATAATTCATAGAAATTTAAACTTCTCCATTCAGTTTATCGTATTTGTTCTTTATTTCCTTTTATGTTTTTGTATTACTGACATAAAAAGGTTATGCAAAAATCTACAGTAGTATTGTGATTTAAAAATATACAATGTAAAATATATTCACATAAATACATACACACATATGTATGTATAAATGTACTTATATGTATGGTTATTGTTCAATATAATGGCAAAAATAATAAAGAAAAGTATAACTTTTAAGATCAAGGTTATTTGAATATAATCATATTACATACATATACATATGATTAAAATGAAACAAAGAGTCATTTCACTGGAATAAAGGTTAATTTAACTAGAAAACAATTAACTTCATTGGATAGTTTAATCTTTCTGCATGATTTCAAAAAGAATTTGTACTAGATTTCGATAAATTAAAAAAAAAAAACTTAATTTCTCATAGAAATTTAAAGTATTTTTCTTACATGTTTTTTCTTTATTTAACTCCATGTACAATGTGGAAACTATCAGTCAGGAAGAATTATTATTTTTACTAAAACTCTAAGAAAGCAATTGAAATGAAGGCTAAATCCATACCTCAAGAGTGTAAAAGTGTAGGTAATAGATTTCGTTTTCAACACATGACAACATGCACATGCATGTAGATGCCAGCAGTTGAATACATGTACATATCTGAACCTATACATACATATCTGAACCTATACATACACATTTAACCCTAAAATAACACAATATAAATTTATTATTATCCAATTGGGAGAGAAAGAAGAAAATAAATGTTCATCTAAGTACCATCAGTCAATTGCAAACAAGCATCTATATATTTTGATGTAAGTGAAAATAACAATAGTTCCAATTCGAAGAGAAATTAATGATATTAAAAATATTTCAATATAATTATAAGCAATACATTACTAAACTATGTCTTAGTAATGCATAAAGTATAGAGGTAGTAATTTGCACATTATTATTTTGGCCACTTTAGTGTAAATATGTACAAATGTATGTACGATACAAACACACACGCGCACACATGTTGCACTAGCACTCTCATGTATGTACTTTTCAAGAATTGATGCAATTAATGAATGTTCGTTTCTAACTTCCTACATCTTATATAAAGAAGCAGCAACATTAATAAATGTTCTTGACCACAACTCTGATTGATGCCTCTTCAGGTTGTAAAGTGCAAATGTATATGAATATAGGTTCAGCACGTAAGGCAAGACGATTAAATGAGGAAATCTAAAGAAATCATTAGCCGGGACATGATATACACATAGATCAAAATTATATTCTGCAATCGAAGTAAATATCTTTAGTTAAGTAATTCTAAAAACAAATGATTCCATTTTCATCGAACCTCAAAATACTCTTTATAGACTTTTGAAATCTCAAACCACATTATTGACTAGATGTGCAGAAGTGTGTCGCCTGATATCCCTCAACATAAATTATACTCAAGTCCTAAAAGGAAATGATGCATATGATAATTTAGGAATGGATTAAATTGTGTATTATAATAAAAAATAAGAATAAGAATAAAAACAAACCAAAAATTTTGATCTATATGTAAATGAGCAAACAAATAAATTTATTCCCCTGTTTTCTCCGATTTTATACAATTTCTATACGACTATTGATATTCCTAAAATATAAAAATTCTATACCACCCTAATATGTACTATGTACAATCGGAACATTCAAAATAGTGTAGAAACCAACTACCAACTGCTGCTTTTTGCTTAAAACAAATGTCTTAATAAAATAAACATTTTGTTTGTTTGCTTAAAAACAATTAATAACTTAAAGCTTCAATTTATTTTCATATACTCAACATATAGTAGAGTGAAATTTCAATTTTATTGGTCAAGAGATGTGTTAATAATTGAATATGTGAATTACTTAGTTCATGCCAGGTGTTTTTCTAATGTTTTTTTTTTTTTTTTCAGATAATAATTTTTAATAATCATGATTGTACATATATTGTACTTATGTATATAATTAGATCCCATAATTCTTACAAACAACTTATAACAAAATAAAAAAAAAAATACTTCAATGCATTTGATACTTATGTATGTGTATGTTCATTGCAGAGACAACTGTTGACAATTGATTAGTTAACATATTGTAAAAGATAATTTAGCGTAAAGTTTATTGTTAGCATAACTATGTAATCAATAGTGTAATCATTATAACGCCTTATATTTCACTTTAGAACTTATAATGTCACTAGTTGTTAATCGTAGTCATAGAAATAATGGGAATTTATGATTTCATCAAAAAAATGGGAAGAGTTAAAATAACATTTCATTCAAATTTCCACATTTGTGTATGTTAAGTTCATGCTTCCGTCAAACGTAAAATTTGTTGGGAAAATGGCAATACACATACATACTTACATATGTATGTATGTAACAATAAAAAAAATGTCAAATGTATTTTTTTATTATTTTTTAAATATGTACATTTAATTTTAAAAAGACATTACTACAAGTTTTTATGAGAATCATTAAGTAAGGATATGTAAATGTCTACATTTTTACACGTTAAACGGCAATATGTGATGCAAAGAAAATTTGGGTTAATGCGTCCAACAAACACAATATTAAATGTTTGAAAAATTTATAACATTGCAATTTGATATCAATTGACGGTCACGATGGTTTCTCAATACAAAAAAAATAATAATAAAAGCTGATTTCAAGACTTAAAAGAGTTCCTCGTAGGATAGTAGGTAGTGTAGTCTGTTAGTACAGAGGTCGTGGGTTCGTTTAGTACAGTGATTCTTTTAAAGGAGGGCAGAACAGGACTATTATGAAATAAATGGAAAGTTTAAACTTCTTGGTAATATGTACTATATATTAGGGTGGTTCTTGATAAAATACATTCCAAATATTGTTACTAGGAATGTTTTGTAACTGTTAAAATATAACAAAGGTTAATTTTTGGCTGAAATGAATTCTATGGACTTCATGAAATATGTATGTATTCATTCAATTCATTATTTTTTTAACCCTTGACCCTGCAGGAATATAGGAAGCACTTGTTCAATTTTCAGTGTTTTATAACACAATAATCCAAACACGAAAAGGTGCAAAATAACAGCAATTCACTTACAAACATTAAGGTAGTTCTTGCAATGTGAAATCCCACCACTTTTTCGTCTAGAATTAATATCAAATGCAACCAACTAAAAAACGAACAAAAAAAATAAGGTTTAAGAAAAATTATTAGTATTTTTCAAAAGAATTACCTATAAAAGTTGATTATTAACCGTTGCCATCCTAATGTACATATTTAAAAACAGAAAACTTATTATAGCTTGCATCTGTGGTATTTTATAAGATTTTCTAGTTTTGTTTCGTTATTAGAAATTTTATTAAATAAAGAACTTTTAGCCTTTTTCTTCTCTTATTCTGTTTTTTGTTTTCTTTAAACCGCAACATAATGTAATTTTGATCGATAAAGTTTGGGGGTTTTTCTACTCAAAATTTTTAAACAATTTGTTGCAATTGTTTACTTTCCTTTCTGTACACACAACAATATTATACATAGACTCATACATAACTAGATACATAGACACATCATAGGTGTATGTACGACTACAATACATTAATAAAAAAAAAGGTCGTCGTATATTATAAATTGTACATATTGTTGTTCTTAATTTTGTTTTTCTATACACGGATATGTTTTTTGTTTATTTTTCATTTTTATTCACCCACTTGGAAATTTATGACTGATGGAGTTAATCAGTATATTTTTAAAAGTAGATGTGGGTTACACCCAATTTGGAATGTTCAATATAATGTGAGAATTCCAATAGGGCAACTTGGCAATTTGTTGTAGAAAAATTGTGTGCTTCCACTAAGTCTAAGGACCAACAGTGGTTGACATGTTTGTCGCTTTTACTTTTTACGAGTACAAAAAGTAGTGTAAGTGAGGATACCAGGAAGGCAGACAATACTTACACAAATATATGTATGTGCATTAGAGGTGTACAAAAAATATCGGTTTTCCTAGAATGGGTAAAATTTTAATACAATCGGAATAAAGTAACACGTGCCGAAAATCGATTGAAAAGTGTAAAATTATAAAAATAATAAGAATTTTTTAATTGGATTTAATTTAACACCAGTTAGTTTTAGACACTACTGAACAAAATAAGACCCATCTAAGGAAAATCGTAATTTTTTGGACACCTTTAATGTACATGTAGTGCATGTATTAGTTATAGTACACTATAATAGAACTTTACTTTAGGGTATTCGAGTTTTAATTTTAGTCAGTTAATTCTTTAAAAATTATTTCAATCATTTAAATTGGTTCAATCAATTAATTGTCAATTTGCTTAAAAATTATGAAAAAAAATATTTTTTATATTTTTTAAATTGTTTCCATCCCGTTAAGTATGATAAATCGTACCTTAAAAAACAAAAGAATAGAAACTTCTCGAAAGCAATTCGAATAAACTTCTTGAGGATAAGGATTTTTAGAAAATTGATTTCAACAGACAGGCTAACATACATACATATGTATATAGATAAATCAACTTTTCTATCTATAAGAATACAGATTATAAAATTATTATTTACTGTCGAAAAATAACAATGCGGAAATTACAAACGGAATGACAAACTTATATCAAGGCGAAAAAAATTGTATTCAAACTATTAAAAAAAAATGTAAAGATAATAGAACAATGGTTAGCCGTTTGAATACCCTACTTTATATGTAAGTAGTAGTAAATACATCGAGGAAAATTTTTTAAAGTTTGTCAGTTGAAATAACAGGTTGTTGTATATGTTTTTTTGGTTTTGGTTTTAAAGTTTAGTTGTTAAATATAAGAATAAACAATTTTTTGTAGCAAAAATGTCAGAAACACATTTAAAGGAAAGAGTAAATGCAAAATTTATGAATAAACTAACAATGACACACAGAATTAAAAAAACCCCAATTTATTTAATCAATCAATCAGTGTAGAATTTTGAAAAGTGTACCTTTAAGAGAATTTTTACATTATGACTGCAGTTAAGGAATGTCAGGTGATACTCGCAAATATGTGTATTTAATGTTAAATGTGTGTTGATATGAGTATCATTGTACGTATGTGTGTATGTATATGTATCTTTCTCTATTTTCATATTATGTGAAATATTTATACATTATGTAGATGCTGCATATTTTTCGAGTTTGTAACAGCACTCAACTTACTAGTTACTTCGAAATACATACTCCAAAATATTTTGAAACTGTTGTAATTAGTGTTGACTGTTTGTATATAGTACCTTAGAATACTCCTCTACTGTCAATGTTTTCAACTAAAACAACAAAAGCTTCTTCTAGCATTAGTCGCTTTTTTACGTGGCAGAGATATTTTTGCATTTAGTGCTGTAATTATCATTATATTTTGCATTGTATAGTAAATTACTTTACAAAAATGCTGCTATATTTTTAAAAAGCACGTTAATACATACATACATATGTATGTACATTACAAATCGAATGACAATGTTCGTATAACAGTTTTATTCGTAATTCATACTTTCATTGTAGTCGCAAATGGCTAGTTGATCCGATTAACCCAATATATTTCCTAAATATTTTAATCCTACCCCAATGCGATTTGATTGCGATCTTTCACTTAGGCATTATTAATTAATATATTAAAATAAAAATCATATTAGTGAAAAATTTTTTCACGTTCACACCGTGTAATCTATTTTAATTTGAATGGCATATGTGATTTTCTACTAAATGTGTACATAAGAACGTACACACATACACATGTACATATGTGAGTTTTCTTTTATGAACTAAACATTTGTTAAGCTATTGTGGTCGTTTTATAGTTTAATTAAGTTTTAACTATAAATTATAAACAAACGATAAATTGGAAACGTATGTACATACATAAGTACGCATGTATTTAATACGGCAGGTTGAGTGAGAACTTACATATAAGAATATACAAAAATAAAATCGCATTTTTCAAAAATGTCTTCAACATCAATAATTTCTTTATGTAACGTTCCATACGGAAGAAAAATGATAAAAAAATATAAAAATAATGATTGTTAAAATTTGTAACATAAATAAACAATCAATACAATCATTCATTCTTTCATTTTCACAACTTTAATAAGTTAACGTCATAATTGTTTGTTTATGTCTAGTCAGAGGGCGTATACGTGTTATTTGAAAATCATAATAATCATACGTCCCGTACGGACAACTAAAACAAACATTTTAAAAATCTGAGGCCGAATTACCACATACGTGATCGAATTAGCGTTGTAGATTTCATGTTCGATATCGAATGTTTAAAAATGGAAAAATTTTACTCGATCTCTTATGCTGTAATTCGTGTAAATAATTTAAATTATTCAAGAAGAATATTAATAAAACTCATCATCACATCAGAGAAACATCATAAATTATTTCTTTTCCAAATTTTACTCTTACCCTGTATAAATTTTTTTAACGTAAAACACACAAATTTGAAGAAGCTCGTTAAAGAAACAAATTATGCATTGCGATAAGATGATATTCGTCTATCGGAACACATTATGTATGTGCATTATGTACATATGTATATTTTAAAATGTATAGACATGTATATATGTAATAGACAAACAAACAAATGTCATCATGTCTTTAAAAGGTAATTTACAACAACAAAAACAGTATCTTCAATATAATTACCACGAAAAAAAAACTTTTAATGTCAGTTAACTTCTCAATTTGTACAAAAAAAACCTACTTGTAAAAAAACACTGTGGAGTCATCAATAAATTTATTTTTAATTAATACTTCATTTTAATTTCAATTCTAGAAAAGAAAAAACTTTCGTACATATAGTAATTAGGCTTATTAACATACACCTTTCGAAATAGTCATGTGTAAATAGAAATATGTATCTAAAAAATAATTAAATTTTGAAGTATTCAAATTTGTCTCTTTTTGACAATGAAAAATTATCGGAAAATGTACTCGAGTTTTTAGATTTAAAATAAAATTTAATTAATAAAAGAATGTTAAAAATTTAGCAACCCTCTTTACATTTATATTAGGAACATCATTTTCCACAGTGTATAAATAATACATTTAATTTTGGAGCATAATACAATTAAGTAATTGAGAAAATAAATGAAACATTCTTAATTTCGAAAAGTTCAGTTTAATTTAAACCTTCATTTTGTTAACTAAATATTATTTCAGTATTAAGTTTAGTGTAAGAGAAAGCGGAAAGGATTTAAAACGCAATATGGCAAATCAAATCCGCAAAAAACAAAGAAAAAGTGAAATTGTTCAAGTATATTGTATGGATAATATAAAGAAATATTTACAGGAAACTACATTACACGGCCTTAAATATTTAGCAGATAGTTCGCTTACAATATGGGAAAAGTAAGTTGTGTTAATTAGTCACATACAGACAACATTACTAAACATTGGAGCTCTTGTAGTTGTGAAACTAATTTAACAAAATTCTTACAATCATAAATAAAATATGTTCCCATTTTCAGATTATTTTTCTTTGCCTCGTTTGTAGCTGCCGTTATAATTGTTGCAAATTTAATATCAAATGTGTACGCAAAATGGGATAGTACTCCTGTTATTATTGGTATAAGTCCCCATCCGACATCTATACTTAAAGTGCCATTTCCCGCCATGACTTTGTGCAACATGAATCAAGTGCTTAATTCAAAAGTTGCAAATTATTCAGAGTAAGATTATAAAATTGTTTCAAGATTTACTCAAATTACACAAAACTGAATTTTGTGTTTTTTATTTATAATTACAGAGATTCGCTAGAATATGATATTTTGCAATTTTTATGTTTTACTGAATCGGAATACGATGAACGGTTGGCCGATAAAAACAATATTAAAAATAACAACTTAAGAATAGCCGATTTTGTTATAAAGGTTTGTACTGTATAATTCTTGTTAAATTTCTTTCGCAATAATTTTTTGCACATGTTTAAACGTAAAGCATGCCCAACCTTGTGCTCGTATGTTAATTTATTGCCAAATAAGTTCTATAGTCTATAACTGCAGCGAATTATTTCGCGAAGTGATGACAGATGAAGGTCTCTGTTGTGTTTTCAACACTTTGCATCCAGAATTTTTGTACAAAGGAAAGTAAGTTACACGTATTTACATTGTACATATTTCAACATTCATACTTAATTGGAGTGAATCTTTTTAGATATGATATTATAAAGGATTTAAAGGATGACAAAGTAACAAAAGCAGTTAATTGGAATCCTGAAAGTGGTTATCAAAACAATTTACCAGAGAAATTTTATCCTAGACCAGCCTCTGGTAGGTCAAAGTTCTATTAACTGTCTCTAAAAATTATTATAATGTTTGTACTTGTTTTCTTTAGGTACAGGAGTTTCAATGGGATTATCGGTCATTTTGAATGCTGAATTAGATGAATATTATTGCTCTTCAACAAATGGTCCCGGAATAAAAATTTCACTTCACAACCCCATTGAAACGCCTTCGGTCAAAGAAACTGGACTGACTGTACCTCTAGGTTATGAAACTCGTTTTCGTATTGATGCTTTAGGATCAGAAGCTGTCCCATCTATTCGATCCATACATCGTAATCGTCGTCAATGTGTTTTTATGAATGAGGAACGGCTACTCTATTACAAGTACTACACGCGACGCAATTGCGAAAGCGAATGTCAGGCTATATACTTGTATCAGCAGTGCACCTGCATACCATACAATTATCCCCTGGTCTACAACAATGCCACCGTATGTACCGTAAATGAGAGTTTCTGTATTAACAAAGCGAGCAAAGAGTGGACACTAGTGTCTCCAGATAGTTTGTGTTTAAAGCGCTGTCTACCAGGCTGCTTTGATCTGAATTTTCTTCCAGACTCCTTTTCAGGGCCACTGGCCGAACGTAATTACACTATTCAAAATAGCATACTGCGCAATATGCCCAAAGACGAAATGCGAAAAAATATTGCCATTGTTCATTTTTACTATCGTGAATCAGTATTTTATGGCGATTTAAAAAATGTCTACATTGGTTTGACGGAATTCCTATGTAAGTTACAATACAATAACTAAGTATGTGCAAAAATATATTTGAAGGATATTACTTTTAACATCATTTAAAATCAACATCATTTAAAATTACAATTTTAAAGAAAAATTTAGTTTTTGATGAGTCAGTGTCATATTGTTTTAAAAATTGTACCAAAAAAGTCACGAAATTATTTAATTTTTTCTATCTTTTAGCTAATATTGGAGGTATTATGGGCCTGTTTATGGGTTTTAGTTTCATATCGGTGGCAGAAATCGTTTATTTTTCTATATTAAGGCCAGTTTTCAAATTTGTACTACCGCGAAAATTTAAAAATGCCTCTTTAAAAAATAGATTGCAGACAAATGTTGAAGTAAAGGTAAAATCTATTATATAGTATAAAACGTTAATAATTTTGTTTACATTAATCTGTCTTTGCAGAGCAATCCAAATTGGTTATCCCACGAAATTTGCAAAGATTAAATTACAACGAAATTTTTACTAATGCGCTAGCAATGACTTGGTTACGTCTACCTCTCCCTTGTTGCAACATTTCAGCAATCATAATAATATAAACACAAATATTTATTGTTGATTCATAACTATTTTTTGTTTTTAACCATTAACTTTTAAATTATTAAAATTATTTATATTTTCCTTGGTTTTGTAAAATAATTAAAGAGATGGGAAAACACTTAAATAACAAACCATAAAATAAAATATGTATGTAATAGTAATAATAGTAATATTATTTATGCATGTATGTATTATAATTGTATAATCATTAATCGATCAATTAATCAATGAAATAAAAACAAGTTTGTATAATAAAAAACTACATTAAATGTTGTTTCAAAAAGTATTCATGTTTGTGTGGATGTATTTATGTACTTATGTATGTATATGTGTATGCAATATGTATACATATGTACACGATGTATTCATGTATGCACGTAAGTTTGATGGTATGTTTGTTTGTATGTATGTATTTATGTATGTATATCAGAGTTCTTCATTAATGTATGAAAAATAGAAAATTTAATTAATGAGACAAGTCAACGTACCTAAATGTAATGAAAGGAGATGTCAGTCGTTAATTTTTAACACCCTACGACAATTTCGACTCAGTTCCACATGGTCATGTATTTGATATTGATATACTTATAGGAAATCTTGAAACATTCACCGTCCAATTTTGATAATATTTACACACAATGGTAGTTTAACTGAAATAAAAAATACATGAAAATGAAAAAAAGGAAAAACATAAAAAGGATTAAATGAACAATTCTATTCGAAACAATAATTAAATATTAAACTGTATAATACATATTATCAACACTGAATGATAAGAGTTCTTTCGAGATAACCAACATATAAATTTTGTCCAGATACGTTCTTCCTTAATATTGTGTACGTTCATGTAGCGCATAAAAAGTATGGAGCACTCTAGTGTTAAATATAGTGTGTATTATTTTTATGACATCGTATTTGGGTGTGTTTTTATGCATATATTTGAAAAAATATAAAACACACCTTTAGTATTTAGTATTTTTTGCGTATTGTAAATTGGTAACAAACAAAATGTTTCAAAATGTATAATATGAAATATAAAAATTAAAAATAAAAAAAAATAAAAAACTAAAATTAAATTAAACATCAACATAGAACTGAATAAACACAATCTTGAGCTGTTTTACAGCAATTCAAAAATTATTTCTTAGCAAATTGATATGGCGGCAGTTGGGATGGTCGATATCGTATATTTGGATTTAAACCCCCAACTACTGCAGCGGCAGCTGGACTGTTCGGTATTATACCAGGACCACGCCCACTGTAATTGGCTGCACTAACAACTGGCATTCCTGTCGGTGAAGCTCCTACAATAGTAGCTTGTGGTGGTATTGCTGAGTGCATGGGATTTGCACGTTGGTTACCTGAAAATAAATCAAATATATGAAAGAATTTATGTAGAAACTTGAGAGGCCATGATATTCCAATATATTACAATAGTGCTATACAGGAAGTTATTTTTAATTCGAATCACTTTTACTCAATAAACATATACAATCAATAGTTTCTTTACGCTCTTCTAATGAACTTCAAGGCATAGATCATCTCTTCAATTCATACAATAAATATTATTGATCTGTAAGCACCCCCCCCTAAATTTGGAAAAGTTTCAAGAAAGGGCAAATTTACTTTTTTTGTTTTCGTTAAAATATTTCAATTAATAATACGAGAACGAAAAACAGTATTAAAAATTATGTTTGAAGAATAAAAAACTGTGGTTTCCATACAGAATCTTAAAATCTTGCTTTCCTTGTTTCTTATAATCTATTAATTTTAATTGAATTTTTTCAATTTTACTTTGTCGTAACACATTGGAATTGGTGAAATTGCAATGTACGGTCTTGCACTCTTTGTCTTCGGTATAATACCACAAATTGCTCAATTTCAGAGCTGTTAAGTTTTCAATCTCAGTTTTATTTAAAAAATTCAAAATATTACCTGGCACGTAAGGTTTTGGTTGGTGGTACGAATTGTTATGGGATCGATAGTATACAGTCTCATCATTGTGATGATAGTGTTGAGATTGTGGTTGGTATTTATTTCTAATGAATGGAAAATTTCAATGATTAGAACGGAAATAGCATACATATGCTTATTTATAATGCCTATTTTACCTATAATTCGATGAACTATTGGAACGATGATTATTGTTATTGCTGCCACCACCAGAAATGGCACTATTGATGTTGTTGTTACCAACCCCAATACTTCCAGCCCCTTGGCCAATACCAGTTTGTTGATGTTGGTGCTGCTGCTGTTGTTGTTGTTGTTGACGCATTGTTATCTTTTTGGCTGCTTCCGGATCCTCCATTAATTCTCTAAATTGTTCCTGGCGTATGTCATCATGCTTGTCTGGTATCAAGTAACGTCTTAATTCAGCCAAAGCATATGCTATACGGGCATAAGCCTCTGCCGGTGGTGCTATGGTAGAAACTTCGACATGTAGTGGCAGATTTAGGTGGGCATATTTTATATCAGCCGAGTTGCGCAATTCCTCCTCACGAGCACGATCCTTCATTGAAAAGCGGCCCAAAATAACAATTTTACACTGAGTTTCTTCCTGTAGGCGACGCAACGAGTTGCCTTTTGGACCTAAAAGCTTGCCAACATAGTTGAACTGTCCCATAAATAAACAATATAAATATAAAGAAACTACTAATAGGACAAATTGACAAAATACCTTTTTATCCTTTATAGGCACATGAACTTTTTGCGAAAGTTTTATAGTCCTTTGCTGATAAACGTCTGCATACTGCTCCCTAGCAGGAATACGGCCATTCAGCTGCACACGTTCTAAAGCTATATACATTTACAAGATACAGATAATTAAATATTTGATGCTGATTTCTTATATACTACCTTCATCTATTAACTTCACAGCTAAAGGGAAATTATTTTCCAACTTTGCACGTTCCACTAACAGCTCTTGCATATACTTCTGGGACGCCTCACTTAGACGTGTGGTTGACGATTTCTCAGTGCCATGTTCAAGATCATGGTGGTGACCATTGCTAACGGTTGCTCCTCCCCCTCCACCACTGCCACCGCCGCCATCATTCGACTGGTCCATTCCCACACGCATACCGTTTTCCGCCATAAGAGTGAATATGTGAGACAAAATCAAACCCCGGAAAAGCTCTATTAAACACAATTATTTTAAAGTGCTGAATGCTATTAAAATCGCGTAATATTGTTCACTTTGTTCTTATTCCCAATATCAGAGCACAAAACGATATAATATGTATATTTTTTTCAACAATTTTAAATGAAATTAACAATATTCTGCTTGTGTAATGTCAATAATTAATAGGAAGAAAAAATACATAAAATTCACCAAGGATAATGCTTCTTCTATTTTAAATGTGCTATTCACTTTAAATCAATTATAATAGCGATGTCATTTCTCAACAGAAAAACGGCGATTCAACTGTCAGAATACTCTCTTTTTTGCAAAAAAAATACATGTACGCAAAAATTTTTGAACGCCGTTTAAACTTTTTTAAGCGACCACCTTATGTCGGTCACTTTTTTAGTTTAAAAATTAAATTTTAATTAAAAAATCTCCATCACATACAAATGTTTTATCAATAAAGTGGACTTAACAAAAGTTTTATATTCTTCTAACGCTTTAATTACTTTGTAATAAAATATAATGGTGGGGTCACTGTGGCCGACGTTAGGTGTTTAAGGGTTAAAATACTTAAATTAACGGGGTTAACTTAAATATATGATGCGGCTCTGTACAGCCTGTAGCTGGAGTTGTCTTTTGCGATTCAGCTTTAAACCGACTAAGCCTAGTCGCCGAACTAAATGTCAAAGCCGCCGCCGCCGAAAATTTTTCAGCTTAATACGGCTTGAAAATTTCGCCATATTTTGTATAATTTGCAGAATACTTTCGCTAAATTTATGGAATTTTGCAATATAAAATTATTTTGTTTTCATTTAAGCAAGTTTTCTTTTATCTAATAATAAGCCGCTCATTAAAACTTGGGCGGTGTAAAACTTTACTAACCGTTGGTTGTATATGCTTCGCCTCAGAATTTTTCTTGTTTACGCGCCTAATTCGGGTCTCTGCTTTTACTTCAATCCTGCCAAGGCGAATTTACATAAGGTAGTAGCAGTAAAAAATATATTGTTTAATATGTTAACATTTAAGCTACGTTCACAATGGCAGAGTACTCTACTCTGTGTGAGTGAATTAAAACGAGATAGTCAAATTTCAAATATTGTTGATAAAAAGAAACAGAAATACAATGTGCTGGAGTACTCTATCATTGTGAACGTAGCTTTAATAGAAAACATTTTTTTCTTAAATAACATTTATTACATAAATAATTCAAAATACTAACGAAGTTTTTCTTCGTTTAACGGAAATTTTGAAATGCAAAAATGTAAAAATTAACGAACTTTGACAGCTACGAAAACTAGGCGAAAAGTAATCAGCTGATTGAATAACACAACCTTATGTGAATTCGCCTTGAACTAAACGTAGTTGAAAACTTAGCCGGCTTACAGTCGATTTTAAGCTGCCGCCGACATATTTAGTGTCAGCCGCCGCTGTTTTTATTTGTCGGCGCAGGGCTCTGCTTGTTATTATACACATTTTATTTCTGTAAAGTGAAAAAGAGGAGAATCTTTTGCTGAAATATAAAAAAATTATAAAAAACAAAAAGATGCCGCGTGATTATGACCGTGATTACACAAGTGAAGATACTTCGGATTATAAACGTAAAAGACGTAATGATGAGGAAAATATAAAAGCGGAGACCGGAATCGATGGAGACGAAGCCCAGCAAACTGCAGTACAGCACGATGCCCCGCCGCTCAATGAGAAAACTGCAGCCTATTTAGAGGAGTGTGTGCAAGAAAAAAGCTTACTGGACTCCAATAAGTACAATGTATGTAAAAGGCTCTTGGATGACGGTAAGTTTTCAATGTTTTGCTTTCCTATTCATTTTTACTAATCCACCATTTTGGATTTGTACCTATCATTGTATGTATGTACGCATGTGTTTGTATACGTGTTTTTTCTTTCTATTTCACTTGGGGCGTGGAAATGTAGAAATTGAACGCATCTTAATTAGTGGACGGATACCGAAACCAGAGGTGTATGCTAATGTTTACAATGAAAAACCTATTAGAGTAGCCCAAAAAGTACTTTTTCCCATAAAGGAGTATCCAAAATTTAACTTTGTTGGCAAAATAATGGGACCGAAAGGGAATACTTTGAGACAATTACAAGAAGAAACCTTTTGTAAGATGACTGTATTAGGGCGCAATTCTATGCGAGATCATGCCAAAGAAGAGGAACTTCGTAATTCTGGGAATCCAAAGTATGCACACTTAAGCAGAGATCTCCATGTGGAGATATCCACAGTAGCTCCACCATCTGAAGCGTACCATCGGTTGGCGTACGCTTTGGCAGAGATACGAAAATTCATGATACCCGATGCGAACGACAACATACGGATTGAACAAATGCGCGAATTGGACGGAAAAGATCGCATATATAAAAAGTCTCATTACGCGAAAACGTATGGAGACCACTCAGCTACATATGGCAGCAGGTGAATATGACAAAATTTGTACTCATTTTTAGCAAATAATAACATTATATTCCCTCAGAACTCCACCACCACCACCATCATTTGACAAGTCAACCAAACCAAAAGTATATTCCATATTGGAGAAGGCCCGTTATGTTATGGAGGATCCAAGTTATACTATGATAAAGTCCCATAGGTAAGTAAAACGGGATTACCATTCCTTATAACTCAGCCTCATAAAAATAAAAATAATTTGCAGGTCTCGAGATCATGATCTATATGATCACCCAAGTGAGTACGATCGCTACGGCACACCGCCACCACCATCTTCTTCAAAGCATTCAAGTACACATCATGCTCCATATGAAAGTTCATCATACGAGCGTGACTACAGACGTGATTACCACCCTCATTCGTCATCATATGCAGCAGCTGCTTATGCAGGTAAGTTTATTTTTTAAATTTCCAAAAAAAGTTTTATGTTACAGAGAAATTCTACGAAAATAAACCCAACATTTAAACGTGTCGAAAAACTTTTTTAAATCATATATATCTAAATAAACAAATTGAATTGAATGAAAATAACGTCCGAATTACAAATAATAATCAAGTTATTAACTAAACAAAAGAACAAAGAATGTTTTTAATGCAAACCAATTAATAACGAATTTAAATTAAAAATTAATTTTCGTTTTTGTTTTATATTTAACAATAACTGAAAAATAAAAAGAAACGTGTAACAAAACTATTGAAATTTAATAAACCTAAAACTTACAAAATATAAAAAAGCACTATACAAAAAATATGTTAAATATTTAAATTCGTTAAATTGTGGCCACAATCGTTCTTACTGCTCCGTCCAAATTAACAGTTATTAAATTTATACAGCAAAATGTTAACGCAGAAGGAAATGGCAAATTATTTAATTTATACATAACTTTAATAAAAAAAATAGTAAATCTGGCTGTAGCCAATCTACAAACCTTTTATAATAAGTTTGTGTCCGAAAATGTCACTATTGTGCTTTTTACGCGTTTATCAAATCAGATACACGTCCTCATAAAATTCTTACTATACAAATAATCCTCTATATAAAAAAGGAAGGATTTGTACAATTTGTAGATCCATATCTCAACTTTCTTTATTTTTCATATTTTTTATCAATTCAATTTAAAAATGAAAATAAATTAATGCCATAAAACTACAAACTTAAAATCAAATCAAACAATTAATTAATTGAATTAAATAAAAACAAATAAAAACAAACAAAATCCAATAAAAAATAAAACCAAACCAACAACTCACTCTTCTTCTAAATTAGCTAAAACAAGTAATGGCCGTTCTTCGTCGTCTGCATATCGGCCAACAACATCAACATCACATTCTTCATCACACTATGAGACTAGTGGATCACGTTCCCGTGAAAGTGTTCGTTATCGTTCAGCTCCCTATCCAAAAATACGTTAACATCAAAAAATTAAAATTGAACAACACAAAACAAAATGAATTAAAAGCAAAAACAAATAAAATCTGTTAAATAACTGAAGCTCCAACTACATACATGCAATATATTGATGGATGTCATCAAAACCTAACAAACATAATACATAACTGGTTACAAATAATTATTAAAACCTAAAATATAAAGAAAACTTTAATTAAAAAGACAAAAGAACAACTAAATTATTTTAAATTTATCATTATAGACTATTGCAAAACAAAATATAATGTTTAAATAAATAAAATGTAATTATTTTTTCCCATAAACCCGACATTAAGTTAATTGCATTCGCTCCGGGAAATAAAGATGTAATCATATATTTAATTTAATGTATTTAATATCGTTAGCTTAAATAGAAAATCACCTATCTGCCAAATTATACGTTATTTTTGATTATCTGCTAAAATTTCGAATGGTACGTTGTGTGGTTTTATATTTAAGCTACTGATAAGTTAAAATAATTGTGATTATTAATGGTTAGTATATAATACAGTTACAGTATATAATACAGTTATAGGCGCCATTTTTGCTTTTGGATTTTAATTATTATTAAATATCCAATTGATGTTTAAATTGCAAAGGCGTTCAAGGACCGTCGTGTTATTGCGCTTTATTAGGGGCTTCAAAAGGAACCGAAAATTAATATGAATTATACGTATGCAACTAACTAATGTAATCCTAATTAAATATCAAAACAAACCTGTTTGTAAAAACTAAAAAGCAACGTATATCTAATTTTAAACTTAACAAAATTAAAAAAATAAGTAATATAAATAATATAATAAAAAACGAAATCTTCAAAAAATTATTTCTTCACACAAAATACAACATTAAAAAAAATATAATAAATAAAACATGAAATAAAAAATAAATTTATTTAAGTAGTTAAACAACAAAACACAATAAAAACAGTATATTATTCGAATTTATAAATTGTATAAATTACATCAACAACACAAATGACCTGTTCCCAAGAGAAGTGCGCAGCGACAATAACTGCTTGGCGCTGGTGTAGTAATCGAACGTTATTTTTATGTGGACAAATGTAAGTATAAAAGCTTTAAATGTTTGTATATGATACAAATACATAAAGTTCTATACAAAGCATCCACATTTTTATTAAATAAAGTAATAAAATTTTATTAAAAAAAGCCAACTCATAAAAATGTTTTCTTTTTTGTATTTATTTTAAAATATTGGTAACTAAGAATGGTAAGGGAAAAAAGTAGAATATTCCATTTAAAATGTCATCGCACCGTCCAAAAACATAAGACTATCAACTGCGTCTATTGCTAAATCAACATCACGTTTCTGTATGGTTTTCTTTTTCGATTCAAGAGTAAAATTGTAAGACTCCTGGGCAAGGGATTCAATGAATAATTCCGTTGCGCGCGTAACTAAAAATACAGCTTCATTGGATGCTATATGTAAGTCGGGATCCAATTTCATAATATTGCGGATGCGTGTCAAAGGCAATTGGAATAGCTTCTGATCGGTTGTCGCTGGATTTACCTTGTTATCTATTATATGAAATCGATATTTTAGCGTGACAACTTCATAGAAATAATTAAACTATTACCATTTTTATTAGATTCAACTTCTGCACTACTGGATTCAGGGACATTAAGATCAACTTCATTTGTTTCGTCACGATCTGCATTAAGAGATTCCGCTACATACTCCTGTTCCAACTCAGTAATAATTTCTTCTGAAAAATCTTCTTCAAATAGGTTCTCACTGGACATTTTGTATAATTTACTTTATGGCGGTATAAATAAGTAAAAATAACTAGGGGAAAAAGATTTGACGAAAAGTTAACAAAACAAATTTGATGGCAGCCAGTGTTACCGGATTCCTAAGATGTCAAAAAAAAAATCGCTGACAATACGCCATTGACAGTTTTATTTTAACCCTTAATTGTATTTTAAAAATATGAAAATATATTTGATTGATTTTTACACTCATAAATGTTTAAAAAAAAACTCCGGAATATTTACTATAAAAAATCTGTAACAATTTGAAAATTGTTTAATCCATTTGAATCAACAGTAATTCAAATAATTGAATATGGGTGATAAACTTCGAAATCAATATATAGCTTTTAGTGCTTTTAAATATTTTTGACGACTGCAGCTCTTAAATTAAATTGTGCTACGATAATAGTGCTTCACCATAAAAAAAAAAATATAATTTGAGAAATTTCATTTGATATTTGGCCAATATTAATCTAAAATGTCAAAACTGACACATCTGTATACTTTGTGTTGTAATCGAATTTGAATGGCTAATATTCGCTCGCTTACCTTATATTAATTTCTGTTATTATTCCAAAAAATATTCTTAACATTAACACTGAGTTTGAAAATATTACAATATTTCTGTCAGTGTTTTTATATGAAAGATAAGCGTTTTTCCTGAGTTTGGTGTTTTTCGAAACTAAAAAGTTGACAACGCTGGTGGCAAAATCGCAAGATTATCATCACTGGTCATCCTGTTTTTTTTTATTTGAATTGAAGGAAAAAAATCGAAGCCGACGCAAATGAAGTATTTCAGGAAATTGCAATATTTTTAAGGTATTTTCTATTAAATTTATTATTAGAAAATATAAAAAATAGTATGAATATAGTGTCAAAGAATATAAAAAAACTAATTGGAATTATGTTTAAATGTTTCTGAAAATTCCATTAAATTAAAATAAAAGTCTCACGGAGAACTGGTATTTGAAGGAAAAGTGAAAGTGCATTTCCAATTAAAGTACATAGATATTAGACAAGGAAAATACATACTTATTATCAAGTACATATTAAAATTTATAAGTGGTCAATCAGTTCTTGTATTTAAAGTTCAGACAATGGAAAAAATGTACGTTGGTGTCGACATTTGCCCATAATTTTTGTTTATTTGGATGTGGGTAGGGTTTATCGGGGAGGTAGTAGGGTATCTAATATCTAAATATGTACTTATTACATCCTGAGAAAATAAGTAAAATTTTTTGGTTGTAGGTAATAAAATGAAAAATACTGAATTTTATTACAGATTATTATCTTGCAATTGTTAGAAGTACAAGTCAAATTAAAATTATAGTGATCTAAATAATCTTGGGAGTAAGACAAAAATGGCCAATGCCTACGAAGGTAATGGTGAATATTCCAATTACGCTGAGGATGAAAGCGAATATGGAAAGCAGCGTAAAATGACAGCTACAGGGCCGCACAATGGCGACAATAATCATGGAGATCTTCATCATCATGGCACGAATACAAATATGACTCCAGGTGAAAATAGTTACCTCAATGAAAAGGCAAACGATTATATTAGGGACTGTCTAAACGAAAAATCTCGTATGGATCGTAAATTTCCAATAGCTGAGAAACTTTTAGATACGGGTAAAAAGGATCTTTGAATTTATTCATTCCCTCTACTTATCATTTGAAAATGTCTTCTAGAAATTGAGAAAGTTCAGACAACAGGACGTCTACCGTCGAGGGAACAGAAATATGCCGATATATATCGTGAGAAGCCTTTGAGGGTATCACAGAAAGTTCTAGTTCCAATTAGAGAGCATCCTAAGGTATAATTCGATCATAAAATTAGTTTTAAAGATTAAAATTGACTCATTTTAGTTTAATTTTGTGGGCAAATTGTTGGGGCCGAAAGGAAATTCTTTGCGGAGACTGCAAGAGGAAACAATGTGTAAAATGACAGTTTTAGGGCGCAATTCAATGAGGGACCGTGTTAAAGAAGAGGAACTTCGCAATTCTAAAGACCCTAAATACTCTCATCTGAACAGTGATCTTCATGTGGAAATATCTACAGTAGCTCCTCCAGCAGAAGCTTATGCTCGAGTAGCATATGCAATGGCCGAATTGCGCAAATATCTTATACCGGATAGTAACGACGTAATTAGACAAGAGCAATTACGGGAACTTATGGACAGCACACATATTTCTGATGAGCAAAAATCATTAAACTTCAACAAAAAAGTTTCACCATATCAAGTGGGTGCAGCCGGTGGCGGTAGTGGCATTGGAATATTAACAGGCGGACCTAACGCAGCTGTTGCCTCATTGGGACCATCCTGTTCAAATTCATTGGCAAATCAAACGAAAAATGTTACTCCATATAGATCTTCTAGCCAAAATGCTGTTGGCCCAACTTCATCCACAGTAACGTCATATAACAAAACCAATATAGCACCCAAGCAGAAAGTCATGTCAATATTAGAAAAGGCACGTTCTGCAATGGAGGAAACGTACGGGTAATTATTACTTTACTGACATTATAAACACATACTCTAATTTTTATTATTTTCATACTAATAGTCGCGGTTACGACGATAATCCGCCATATGACCACCATCAAGCACCTCATTCATACGATTCATATGCCACATATACAGGGCAAGCGACACAAACCCCAGCTGGACATAACCCCCACGGCCCTCAGACGCCGGGTATTGGTATCAACACTTTGAATTCGGCTAGAGCTCCATACGAAACGGTTGAATATGAGACAAACGATTACAACAGACGTGATTATTATCAGAACCCAAATGCGGCATCCACATCAAGTTATGGAGGTAAGAAATAATGCCAAGATTGAACATGCATTTTAATTCAATAATTTTAATTTTAGCTTCTGGTATTCAGCCACCAAATAATGGCGGCATAAATCCAAATCAAAATCAAAACCGTAGTCATGTTAACAGGTGAAATATATTTTCATCGCAAAAACAACAACTGCAACAGCAGCAACAAATAAATACAAATAATAACAATTCAGTTTCGAGATTACGTTGCCCTTCAATTTCATCCTTTTCAACTTCTTCCGCGGTGTTAAAACCTGGAAACTTGTCTCACTTATCCGCCTCAGTTGACGTAAAGTCAGGCTTTTCAAATTCGACTAACAACTCGATAAATTCTAATCTTAGCGGTTCAATTTTTATGGCCACTGCATCTGGAAGCTCTTCTTACCAGACATTACAAACACAATCATCATCCACAACAGTAACATCTGTTGCAGCAACAGAAACACCACTAACAAATAATTCACATATTAGCCCCACTTTACGTACAATGACAATACCAACACAAATCTTCCCACCGTCTCTTGTCCAAAATCAACCAATATCTACTACAAACAATGAAACTCAGAACACTAACATAACAAATATTACAAATCAAAAAAATTCATGTTTCAAAAATACCAACACCACTTCAGAGGCGGCGTTAGTTGAAACAACAATATCTCCCTTCAATAATCTCCATCGTACTTTCGATAGCAATAAAACATTATTGGCATCAACTACTTCGACTTCGATTACCAATCAACGTTCATCCGCAACTGCTAGTTTACTTTTTGTAAGGTATTAAAAATTTCCACACTTCTTTACATCAATAGACAAATGTTCGCACACAAACATACATGTGTTAGTTTGTATTATAGCACACTCATTCATATATTGTTTGTAAACATTTTATATACTTTAGTATTTTCCCCTTATTTTAATTATTTAGTAAATATTTCTCATATTTTACAGACCCGCAAATCATTCTAATACTCTTCATGTCGGTAAGTTACCATTTCTTCCAGTACAATACATTTGAATTGGCCCTAATCTAATCACCCTATATAACCCCACCAGTACAATACAACAGTACAGTAAAATTAACAACAGAATCAACTACTATAACAATAACATCACAACATACTCATCTTAACAGCATCAGCATTTTGTATTCAATCAAATGTTGGTCAATTGTACCAGTATCTAATTCTTTTTGCATATGAATATTTTAATTTCGATAAAAAAAAATACATATTGACGGGACCTACATTCCCTTATTCCTTCTCGCACAGTGTAAAATTAACATTTTAAAAATTTCATTTTTAATTGATGCTCTTCTTAATATTAAACATTACCACTTAGTTTAAATCACGGATTGAATTAATGCTAAAATTAAAAGACTTTAAGTCTTATAAAAATACAATAATAGACGAAAACAAAACAAGAAAACTATAATTATAAATAAACATTAAAAGAGATTAAATAAATTAAGATAAAACTCTAACAAGCCCTTGATTAAGGGACCCTTAAAAACATGATGAACTACTTATATTTATAAAAAAAAATGAAATTTACTATATATTTACAATTGAATATTGACAAAAATTTATATTAAATAAACATTAGATCTAAAATTATAAAATTTAACATACATATAAGTATACATATGAAAGTATGTAAAATAGAAAAGCACAGATTGGGAGCAGCCGCAACAAGAATTACATCATTTTAAAATACAATTTTCCGATATCCGATTTCATTTGTTTCAAAAGTCGCCCTAGTTTGAAATTTAAAAGATGAATTCGGGAAATATTATGCTAAAACCTTTATGAGAATGTAGACACATATAATATGTATATGTATATTATACATATGTATGTATGAATCTATGTGCATATGTTCATATGTATGCAGAATTAAAATAAAATTAAAAAAGCGTTTAAATTAAAAACCAATAAAAACCAACTACATCCAAGTTGAGTTATTAAATTTAATAAACATATAATAATAAATACTGCTAATAAATACAATTTATGAATAAAACCAAACAAAAAATACTTGTAATAATAAAAAAAAAAATAAAATTTAACAGATTCTTAAAACACATACACATATGAAGAAAATAATTTAATTAAAAGAAGAAAACAAAACGTACAATATTATCAAATAAGGGACACATTATGAAATGTTATTGATAGATGTACTTTTTGACTTCAATTCAAAATTTCTTATATTTTCTAAATAACACAAACGTAAAAGAATAAACTCGCTGAAAAAAGTGAATGGATTAAAAAAAAAATAAGAAGTTAATATTTCTACAATAACGAATCGAAATCCCACAAATATAATTACTTTATAACTAAATAAACATTTCTTTACAAATAAAAATAATAATAATAATAATACATATACATACATAAAAAATGAAAATTATATAAATACATATATATTTATATTAATATACATAAATAATGCAAAAAATAAAATGCAATAAATATACATACATATATCTAAATGTTATATAAAAAATATTTGTCCAATAAAAGTCAATATTCGCCTAAAACACTTCTTATTACTGATTTTATTTGTTCTATTAAAAATTAATGAGAGACACATTAATGACCGAAAAATTATTATTGCAAAATCTATTTCAATATCTATAATAATCAAAAAATGTGGAAATTACAAACTGGAGACCGTTTCATTGTAGTGAAGGTTATAAACATTTTTCGGGCGAGGAGATCTATTCTTATGAATTCATAACAATTTATCAAAGGTTTATAAGACAAATTTTGTTCTATAAACCTCTGGTAAATTGTTATGAATATGGCAGTCAATGATTTAGATTTGAAATTGGAGATTTATTTATACAAAAATTAAATGCTGTTAGGAAATATAAAATAACACATAATTCGCCCTAAGAATAAGTAAAAAAAAAAATTATCTACTCGAAAATTTCGTGTTAATCGGGTTTTAAATATTGCACTACCCAGCAATAGAAAGTCGTGGTTTTCTAAAACATGGTTTTACAAAACAGGCTGTTAACATACCATTTTTTGGGATTTTTGCACGTAATCAAATAACTTATCACCTTCATAATCAATTTGTAGTTCATTGAAATGGGGATGACAAATCAAATATAAAACCTTAACAATACGTTTAATAAGTAAACGTTTACGACTCTAGATTTTTTTAGGGGTAAATAGTTAATGAAAAACAATTTTCTTTTACTAGTGTTATTTCACTTTATCAATTTGAATATTAACGTTTTAATGGTGATTACGAATAGTTGGCATCGTTGGCATTATGTCTATAAAGAAGAAGAGTATACATATGAAAACAGATATTCAGATTCATTTTGTTTTGATATTTATATTTAAATAAAAATTTGAATAATATTGGATCGAATTATAATTTATAATACTGTGTACATACTGTGTAATATATCATATCCTAAAAATTGAAAAAGCAGAAAACTGACAGATGAATGGATAAAATAAATAAAACAAAGACTTGGTTTTTATTGGCAACTCTGCCAAATAAAACAAATCTGGTTTAGAATAGTGCAGTCAATAATTGTAAAGTGATCAGTGACTAGAAGAATATTGTTGATGAAATATGAGCAATAATAACAATAATAATTCGTGCGTGGAAACTCCAGCTGCACCGGATTGGTTGTCAAAGCTGGAAGACAGGCGGGAGAAATTGAAAAGGGCTAAACTGGGCCATGAAGCCGGAGCTGGTGCCCCTTGCAACGAGTGTGGCGTTAAGTGCCCCGGCTTAGATTTGCATTTTTGGCGTAAGGTTTGTCGTAATTGCAAGTGCCGAAAGGATCAGCATATGTGTCCGGATGACGAAGTAACGGGCTGGGCTCAATTTGAGATACTTGGACAAATTCGTTCAAAGCCTGCTTGTAAGTAATAATACTATATGTATCTATTTCCTGAAGAGTATTCGTTACATTAGGTTGTCCATATCCATATGCTCTCGTTTTTCTTTTATAAGTCATCAAAATTAAAACTTTGGCAAACCAACCCGTTAAAGTCGAATGGATACCACCTAATATAGCACCGGATCTTGCTGCTGATTACATGGAGAAATTAGGTAGTGCAAATGTACCGGTTGCCGGCAGTGAAGCTGCCGCTAAGCGAAAACAACAGTTGGAGTTTCAGGTTCCCCCTCACGACTTGGATGCAGGTTTTTGCGATAATCTTACTGAATCCGAGGCAGATCAATTGCAACAATATGTTCAAAAGATTCGAGACAATTGCGTGGGTCAGGGCAGTGTAGTTCGTGTTGGAAACTATGCGAATGCTATGTTAGGTACTATAAGCACTCCCAATAAAGTTGAAGGCAAATATGCCGAGGTAATGCATGCTTTGCAAGAAACACCTGTTGTTGATGAGACTCTTTCAACGATTTTATCCAATGAAAAACTTGCAAAAGCCATTACAGAAAATTTGCCCTGTGATTATCCTAAAATTTTTGTAGTATTCTCGGAAGCAATATGCGATGCACCATTTAGTGCAAAAATTGAATCGAAATTGACGCCTGCAATTAAGCAAAAACTCAGAGGACTAAATGAAGCTGCTGTACAAAGTCTAATACTTAATGGTCCGATATATGACAAAATTTTTGGAGTTTTAAAAGTAAGTATTCAATTTTGTATTATATTAAAGGAGTGACACATTTTTTTTAATGTAGAAAAAAAATTTGGACATTTCGCGAGATCCTCGTTTGGGACCACTTTCCGATCTTCGTAAGGAATATTTATGTAACCCATTTGCTAAAAAAGAAGTAGAAAATGCATTTGGTACACAAATGCCCTCTAACCAATCATCGTTCAATTCTCCTTTAAAAACACCATCGAAATTTAGCAACGATTTATCATTTAATTCTCCTTTGCCCTTGAAAACGGCAGCAAATTTAAGATCAGGGTCACAAATGTTGCAAGATACTCCCATTCGAAAGGTTCAGTTTGGAAATGCATCGACTATTGTATACGATTGCAATTTGCCACCGAATGTGGATTATGAACGCGATCCAATTTTTGCAAAAATTATTCGATCGGAACCATTGAAAAAGGCTGTGCAAATTGCCAAGAGTACGAAGAAACCTCAATCGGTTTTAATGACCACGTCAATACCCATGTCGTCCCGCGGCATTGCTGAAATGAATTTAAGTGATCCAGTTAAGGAGAAACTTAAACAACTTGGCATTGAATCAACTGATATGTTGCAAAGTGCCGTTTTAAATGCGCCCTTTTATGAGAGACTTTTTTCAGATCTACAAGAAAAGAACATTAATTATGATCAATGTAAGCTATTGAAACCATTTGAGCTATTGGGACAGGAATTGCACATCAATCGTCCTTTATATGAGGAGGTGCGTGAGTATGTCACCTCACTGCCCAACAGTTTAGATGTAGCCTATGCGCCGTTAAATATGGGCTTACAACAGGCATTGAGTGTTTCGAAAAGCTCTGATTCCGGATTTGATTCCAAACCATCGACACCTATTCAGAGCACAATTCCACAGGGATATACTGATGAAGTAAACGCATTAAGTGGTAAACTTATGTCCATACCAGGAATTCAAGAGATGAATATGTACCCAACAGTTGAGGTGTCGAAAGGAATGAAAGGCCTGTCGCTTACCGAACAACATCCTCAGCGGCAAAATAAACAATTTAACGTAGAACCACCGACAGCTATGTTGAAATGTCGTGATTGCTCAAAAACGATTAACTTTGGCGAAGTTGCAGTAAAGGCAGAACGAGCAGGAAAAGAGATTGCCTGGCATCCGGAGTGCTTTAAATGTTATACTTGTCGCGAACTTCTTGCAGATCTGGTTTATTTCTTCCATGGAGGTCAAGTATTTTGTGGTCGTGATCTGGCCCTAAAGTTAAAAATTCCGCGTTGTAAGGCTTGTGACGAACTAATATTTACTAAAGAATACACTGCCGCTGAAGGTGCAACATTCCACATAAAGCACTTTTGTTGCTATCACTGCGATTTGCCGCTGGCCGGTCAACAATACATTCCGGATGAAAAATCGAATATGCCTCTGTGTCTTAAGTGTTATGATGAATATTTTGCAATTGCCTGTCAGCGCTGCTCCCAACCAATTGGACCATCTGATCAAGGTGTCGCATGGGGGGACATTCATTGGCATGATTCATGTTTTATATGTGCTGGGAATGGTTGTGGTAAATCACTTATTGGTGGACGCTTTTGTGTGAAACAAAATATGCCATTCTGCAGCCCAGCCTGTGTTCACAGCATCATTAAATAAAAGCCCAGATTTCCTAAAAATAGAAATGTATGAACATGTCCCATAATATACATTATTGTACACTAATGTCTTTACTGTCATAAAAGTGTCTGTTAGATCGAACATACATACATACATACATACATAAATTTATTGTACAAAAAATAAGTATTAATTATTACAATAATTTTTATTCTGTGGTAACTAAAAGCGTATTTAATATAATTACAAATAATCATTGAAATAAAATTCACTACAAAATATAAACAATTGCAAACAAATAGTTGCTGATTACAAAATTCATCATTCAAAACACAATAAATTCCCAGAACAACAACTTTTTTCATCCGAAAAAGAAATGAATAAAATAATGAGCTTTCTGTCAATGGTTGTCTGCCTAACTTCAGTTATGTCTAATATGCCGCCAGTTTGAGTCGTCTTTATGCTAAAGTGATGCAATAAAACAGCAGTAACGAATCAATCCATAATGTTACTTTTTATATTTTAAAAATTTGCAATTATATTTATCAAGTGTATTTTATATAATACATACATATTTCAATAAAATTAGGTTTTTTACTCATCGACCAACAAACCTTAAAGGTTGGACTTTTATTTAATGTAGAGTTTTCCGAAAGTCATCTACTATATGCAGCAAATGGAAATCAAACACATTGAAATGATATTTGTTTTATAGAAAGTTGTTGAAAGTTATTTTCTTTAGTAGTTTTTATTTTTGGATCCAATTTAAGAAATTTATATGTGAACATTATACTCCCTATGATACCATAAAAGAAGATGAACGAACGGAATTCTTTCTGCTCGTTAGTTGTCGTCTCTGATGAATTATATAAATTATTTTGCATTCGAAAAAATGTACTTTCTGTTACAATATTATCTTATATAAAAAACACAATTTTCATTATTTTTGATTACGTATTTCAGGGTGCTTTAATTTCATCGCAATTTATTTGATTTTTATTTGTTTTTGAAATCGTTAAATTCTCTCTCTCATTATTTCTTAAACAAACATAATCACATTTTACCAAAACTTAAAATAATTGTATCTATTCCTTAAAAAATAGTAGTATTTAGTATTTTGGAGAAAGTTTTAAGATATATATATATATATATATATATATATATATATATATATATATATATATATATATATATATATATATATATTATTAGTATAATTTCTTGCATGTATTTGATGTATTTATTCATACTTCTTTCGTAATTTAAATATTTATATACTCTCTATATTTGTATTATGTATTTATTCATGTATGTATCTTTTTTGTATATCTATTGGTTATTAAGTTTAATCTTTCATTTATTTTAACCTGATTTTTCTAGTAATTGTAGACTTATTTTGTTTGTAAAGGAGTTGAACAAACGCACAATTTAGTTTATTAATAATTTAGGTGTTGCAATTGTTTGTTTTATAGGTTTTGCATGTGTTGTTCGTTTATTCTAAACAAATTGAATTTTAATGATATTTTATTTTACTTTATATTGATGGATGTTGTAGTTTTATTTATTTTTTTTGTTTGTATTACAGTAAATTCAGTATAATAAAAGCATCAGTTTTTGTGTTTTAATAATTAATATTAAAGTTTTATTATTTTCTCTAGCTCATTGTTTTCATACCTACAAAAATTCTCTTTGTTTTAAATTTTCTGTTATAATTGTTTTTTAATACTTTAGTTACTTCAATTTATTCATATATTTATATATAGATTAATAATTTTGTTCGTTTAGTAGTAGTAGTAGTAATTGTTGTTGTAATGCAACCAAAAACAAAAACAATTTGAAAACAAAAAAAATAAGTTATACAAAAATTTAAATAATAGTAAATATAATAATAAAAAATAATAATGATAAAATTGGAAAAACAAGCTACAAAATGTATTTGGAAAAGGGTGGTTGGTTTCCTACTTAAATAATAAACTAGAAATTAAACTATTAAAATACTAATATATTTTATAATTCACTTGAAATTGGTAGAAAAATGAAGGAAGGGTGTATAAAAAGAGGGAAGAAGAGAAGAGAGGGAAAGTAAAGTGAAGCGATTAAAGAGAAAGGAATATAAATAAGAAGGATGTAAAATTGCTAATTAATTTTAACAAAATGTATTGAGAAAACTTATTTATTTCAGTTTTTACAACATCAATTGAGGGTTTTGAGTTATTTCATTACATAATTGAATCATCCATTGTTGGTACCACAAAATTGAAATGTATATTTTGTTGCACATCTTAAAGCTATTTATTCATTCATTCGGAAAGTATGATTAAGATTAAGTTTAAGAGTTAGTATGATGTAAGTATTTTGTGTTTGTATGCAAAGGAGTTTGAGATGATCAAAATATGTAGTGAGTGTGTATGTGGGTGTATGTGTAAAACACCCACAAGCGATTCGAAGCGCGCTTTTCGCCACGAACGAACTGTAAATTTGTTCATTTATCACTTCATTCAATAGCGAAACATTCTTATATTGCTATTTTAACTATTACTTATGGATTAATTATGAAATTGTTAGTTTTATTATATTGAAATATTTTTCATATGGCCCGCCCTTATTCATGTGTTTGTTTATTATTAGATTTTTTAATTTCATTTTTTTTGTTTGTTGTGTATTTGATATTTACAAGAATATATTTTCTTAAGAAAGCCAGCATACTGCACAGGATTACGATGATGATAATGTTAGTAATGATGTCGATAAACCTTTCAACCACCAGCGGCTGTCAACAGTTTGTGTAAGCACCGCGGGTACAGTAAAGTTGTGTCATTCGTTCTGGCAGCGTTGTATACAAATTACTTATCAATTCCATTGGCAGTCGAGACCACGCTTCGCGTATACGAAATATCAAATCGTCTTTACGCGAAAATTTCCGACCTCCATCGAATACTTCTCGTATAAGCCAGCCCCATATACCCTCCATTATATTTAGATCGTGCGCTACCGTTGGCCACTTTTGGGTTTTAATACCCTCAGCATTAAGCCACTCCTGAACAGAGGGCAATGCATTTGTGGTCCAATTGTGATCTTGTAGGAAAAAATCGGCATTACCTCCTAATTTAGCTACAATATTAGCTCGTTCCCTTAGAATGGTCTCAACACACGTTTCTGTTTTTAATTTTGCAGTCGAAACTTCTAAATGAATGGGGCCGCCAGCCGTTATCACTAGATATATGTACACAGAGTTGCCGCGGGGCCTTTGCGACAGCGTTCGTTCATAGTTGCGCAAATCGTGAAAATAATAAGAAAATCCATCAGGACCATCCAAGTTGAATTTTCTTTCGTCCTGGAAGACAACACGTCTCCAGTGATCCTCAGTCCAAGTCACCTGGGCATTGGCAAATGACAGGCGTTCTGTTTGGTGAAATTGTGACAAAACAGGTTCTGTTTTCAGTTTCTTTGCTCCGCTAACAGCGCTTGCTCGACCATTGGTCCCGCCAGTACTGTTAGTCGATGCACCTGAGCTGCTGGATCCACTGGCGGGTGTAGTACGGGCGCTGGCTGTCGTTCCAGGTGGAGATAGACTGGAACCTGTTGTATTTGACTGTTGAGTGGGAGCGTGACTAGATGCTGTCCCTCCTCCAGTGCTACTGCTTGCTGCTGAGAAGTTTGAGTTCTGATTGAGTGCGTGCACAGGCACCGAGTGGCTGTAGCTATGGCTGTGGGCAGTGCTGTGGGAACTGTGGCCGTGGGTGGCATGAGTTGTCGTATGTGCGGGAGTTGACGATGTATGCTGTTGATAGTATGGATGATGGAAGCTGGCAGCATGTTGATGGTGCTGATGTATTGTTGGCTGTTTCAACTGCAATTGTTTCAGTTGTGTCTGTGATTGAGCTAGTAAATGATGGTGGCCGTGAGCGTGAGCTTGGGCACTAACACCGTTGCTGTTGCTGCTACTTGTAACGACAACACTGGGTTGTTGTTGTGGAGTGGTAACACTGTGGTTTGTGGTGACGGTCGTCGGAAAAGTTGACTGTTGTTGCTGTGAAGATCGCTGCACTTGAACCTGTGATGTTGTTATTGCTGCTGTCGATGGAGCCGAGCTAGTGTAATTTCCGGGATGCTTGAGATAGTACTGTAACGCCATCAAACTAGCGTCCTCCGTGCTGGAGGTTCCCAAATTCGCCACTTTTGGATCGTAAATAAGTTTCCTAAAGTTTTGAATATCGTCCGAACTTAAAAGTAATGTTTTCATTTGGAATTTTGCTAACGCGAGGTATATTGTTTAATTATTCTTTTCTTAAATGTATATTCCGAATTCCCTGATCTCTATGGGAAAAGTAAACCTTGTGAATTTTTGGAATCGTGTGGTTCTATTATTGTTTTATAAATTTTCTTATATTGATAATCTAATGGTAATATTTTTTAGTGGTAGGACTTCAAATTAAACTTTAATTTGTTTGGCACAGTTTATGCACAGTTTATGCGTTTCTTTGTAAGTTGCTTTATTTATTTTCTTTAGTTTTATCTATTTCGTTGGTGTGAGACTTATAATTCAAACCACAACTGAAAGTATGGTTGGCAAGAGAAAATAGTCAGAACGATTTCTTGGAAATCCGAATAAATTATATTCAACTCGATTTATTTCACTATGATTTCTCTTCGTCAAAGGAACATACACATCGAGATATGTAAATCATTTAAGTTTTTCTATGTACCACATGTTTGTTGCTTGTAGATGTTTAATTTAAACTTTTTGAACAATATATTCAAAACTCGGTTGTCTACTTGTCAATAAATCGTAGGCAGGTTGGCTAAACGCATGGATGTATTAATTTTTGTTCGTTCTCTTATATATATTACTGCTGTTTCTTCCACACACTATTTTTCATTCCAAAATATATTCTATATGTTCATGAGCATTGTCACAGCAATTGTAGACAGGACTAATTAAACCATTCAAGCTGCTGTTTTTAATATTTTCGGTTTTGGTGTAGAATTTAACGATCTGCAGGCATACCAATTAACTAACGAACATAGGGCAATATTTTCAGTGATACCTAAATTAAAAAAAAGCGATATTTAGATTAAAAAAATAAGTGAATAATATTATGACAAGAAAAATACAACAGTGATACTTGCTTATTTAAAGGATTTTTAACGGAATATATATTTTAAATATAGTATACGTATATTATATGTATATGTGTATGTAAAACACTTATTTATTAAAGGACCCCAATTGCCCCAATCGAATAATGAAGATCATCGAGGTAATTTCCTAATAGAAAACGCACAACTATGGACGTTTTCTAAAACAGAACGATTTTTTGCAAAACGTAGGTTGTAACTAGATATATTAAATTCAGCCTATTAATACGATATTGTCAAAGTATATGCACCAAAGTTATATGCACATACATATGTACATATGTAGAAATGTACATACAAAGATACTTTAGTAAACATACATACATATATTCGTTCTGTACATGTGTACACAAACATACATAAATGTAGTACAAATGTTTTTGTATATTTGTATGTGAATGTACGTATAGTTAGTTGCTTTGTTTGAATGTTTAGTTTTCTCATCGAACAGATGTTTTTTTCTTCTATCAAAATCGATAACAGAAGGTTTCAAGTTTTTTTTTTTAATTTTAAGGATTTTATTTAGAAACCATTGGGATACATTGTGTTCTTATTTACGTATATATGTACATATATATTCACTATAAAATGATCTAAGACATATTTTATAAGTCTTTCCTTTATATGACTCGGTTTATATTATCCATATTTCTCCTATTCTTATTTCTTGATACATCAAATAAAGCCTCTTTTAATAAAATATTTGAAGTTTAAGTTGTTTTTATATTTTGTAAATAAAAAATTACATATAAAATTACATACCTAGCATTCATAGAAGTTATTTACATACATATGTATGAATTAAAAAAGGATACCTATGCACTTCAATAAATTGATGATACAGTATTTGCTTTTAATATGATTACTCCTGTTTTATAAACACATACTATTTTTTCTCATATTCAAACAAAAGATTTTTTATAAAATACTTCGTTTTTTGAAGTACATAAACATCGTATATGTACATATCTACATAGTTATATTACATACCTCAAAGTATGAGTATGTGATTAGTGCACGATATACAACATATTATGTACACATTTTAAATGCATTTTATGGAATATCAATTTTTGTCTGCTCTTTAAAAGCTGAAATTTATAAACTCGTACATACATATGTATACACACATATCTTCGTATATTTATACATATATACTATGTATGTACAAATATACATACAATATACATAGAAATTTAAATATATTACATATATTTTATCAGCTGAATTTTCGTTTTGAATTAATCGCATTAAATTAACTTTTAAAGAATCAACAAATTTCACTGTATTTGACATAAAGAAAGCGCTTGTGATTCAGCACTAAAGATAATTTTTACTCACAATATTAAAGCTTGCCCCACTGTATTTTATTTTTATATACACTTTTACAGCCAACCTTATGATGCCAGCCGTCGATAAATGAAAGAAAAAGCGATCACTCATAAATATATATTTTCCATTTTCTTGAGGCTCATACGGACGTAGTTTTAAATATATTTTATAGGTATAAAAACTTTTGGAGTGGATATTACAATTTTTCCTGTCAGTTTATTATTTCTGCAGAAAATTCGTTATTGACTTTTTTGTGAAATTTAATCTTTTGTTCCAACGATTTGTTACAGCGATTACGCCATTTTGAGTTGCAAGTTGTGTTCGTGAAACGTGTTTTTAATTTTTTACTTAAGTTGTTCCGTTTAATTTTGATCTACTAATTCTAAGAATGATTTATATTTTACTATTGTTAATAATTTAATGTATTTTAGAACGCATATATTTATTTAATATTACTGAAGAAAATTCAATTAAAAAACTTCACACGAACGACAAGGAAAAAACAGGGCGAGCCAAAGACCTGCGCCGACAAACATTAACGACGGCGGCCGCTGACACTTAAAATTTCGGAAACGACATTTGTCATCAAAAATTTCACCGGCGGCTTAAAATCACTAAGTTTCCAGCTGTGTTTTTAAAATTCTCAGCGATATTAAAAATTGTAAATAACCGTATAATATTACTACAATAACATTGGAATAAAATGGATAAAAGATCTAGCTTCCTAGATAAAACAAACAATTTTATTATAACTTATATTTCACAATAATTATGATTAATTTTGTGAAAAATGTACATTTTTAATAGAATTTATAACATTGAAAAATAATTATTGAAATTTTGCTAGCAATAATTTGAATTTCCTTAAAATCTTTTGTTACTTGGATAATTCTCAAAATTCGGAAATGACATTCTCAAAACCCTATTAAGTAGTCATCAATAAAATGAAAATAGTTTTTAGTCATTATAAGGGATCATCAATAAAATGAAAATCGTTTTTAGTCATTGTAAGGGCTAATCCATGGTATACTTAACAAGGTACCAGCTCTTGAGAGCAACCGCACGATTGTCAAATTTTTTTATATGGAGTTTGACAAATGTGCGGTTTAAGCCTGTATACAAGTCTATGTATTAAAAATTGTAAACTATGATCAGCTGGGCTAGAGATGTTACCTTGTATTCAGTACATCCTGGGCTAATCAAAAATGGATACTAAGTTTGGCCCCGATTATTTTTTATTTATAGAGAGGATGTAGTGTCGAAGCATCTATATCGTATGTTGAACAGAGTCCAACTCCGGTCATATTTCAACGTAGCGGCTTATATTTGAAAAAAGTATCCAACCTTTTTTCAAAATGAACGATGTGCGATGACTACACAGCCTAAAAACAGTGTTGCATTTTTGAGCACCTTTTCATTGTAACAGGGATCAAAAATATTTTTGTATTTGTTGTATATTTAGATATGTATGGTTCACTCACATCAGCAACTTTTAATAAAGAAGAATTTCTTTTTCTCCCGTAAACCTAACCTACACATGCAAGTATTTGCTTGCCAGTAGAAAATATCGAATTTCCTGCAAGTTGTATGAGCGCTGCAGTACGGCAACACTATATTCATAAAAATTCAAAAATATTTTTTAAGATGGCAAAAAACGATTGCGATAAAGCAAAAAAAATGTTCGAATTTGAATGGTCAACACAGTGATTTCAAACAAGGTTAGCTACCAACTGCTGAAATCTCTTTTCAGATCTTCTACCGTTACCAAATAAGCTACCGCTATTTTATAATCGTCACGGTATACTTAACAAGGTACTAGCACTTGAGAGCAACCGCACATATACAAGTCTATGTATAAAAAATTGTAACTGATAATCGTTTTATACAAATAAATTACTTATTTATTAGCTACATTTTGATTAGTGTTAAAACATCCTTTCAGTTCACTACCATTAATTCTTAAATAACATTAACAAAATACCGTTAATGTTACGAATCGAGTATGGGGTAACCTCAAAGGCAAGGTATATTTATAATAAATATAAGTATATACCTGTATTTACATTCCCAAAATGTGTAATAGGTAATACCTATACATTGCCAAAAGGTATAAAAACTAGACTTTTGGTCTTATTTAAAACTTTAGGACTGTTAGCTTATAAAATATTAAAATATAATAAAATTTTGCGGGAAATGGTTCTTTTAATAGTTTAGAGGATTTTTGTTTAGTTTTGCAAATTAACGTGTATAATTAATTAAACATAATGAAATGACCAAAAAAGCAGCTTAGTCAGTTGGATTTTGAATGACGATTAAAATAAAGTCCTTATCAGGAGCAACCATTATTTCATGCTTCTTGGAACGAACTCTTAAAAATGTTAAATCGTTTGATGGATCCAGATCACGCACAACACTTCGAGCTTTGTCGGCCAATTGACTCATTAAGCCGGAATACTGCACTGTTGTGGTGTTATCAAGAGTTGATTTAACTGGAATGCCTAAAAAAATTTCATTAAATATGTCATCAAAATAGAAGATTTTGTAATTTAGAAAGCGTTAGCTCCTTAATTAAGAATGCCTTATTTTTGGAGTTTTCATTAAGAATGATTCATTTCTTGCCTATTTCATTCTTACCTTCGTTGTTGACTACAATAGTACCGACAACACCTTTATGTGACTGTATACGTTTGAGAATTTCTTCAACTTCTTGAGACTAAAATTGTAAAAGAATTAATAATTTTATAAACAGTGTTAAATTGTTATGTCCCACCATTATATTTGAATATTGATTTTAATATTACTGAAATTGAAAGAAACAGAAGTAAATTATTCAATATAAATAAATGTCAGCTTGTTTGTAATTGTTGTCATAGAGAAAATAAATACATACATATGTAGATGGTGTGCAATTTAATTGTCAAAACAATATGTAAGCTGCAATAAATCTTACCTTGTAGTTAGTATTAATAAAACCCTTTAAAAATTTTATAAAAGTGCGAAAATATAAATTTTATTTTAATTTGTCGAAACAAAGTTTCTTTCCGTGAGCAAAGTAAATTTATAAAGTAGACTCATTTGAACAGCTGACTATTTTTTTAAACTTGCTTTTTGTGGACTTACTTGTCAAAAATGGTTATGTTGCCATATTTGTTTTCATTTTAACGCTTGCTTTTGTACAAATTTCTGAGTAATTTGTTGTATTTAATGTGAAAAAGTGTATTTTAAGTGTATAATATTTTTAAAAATGTTCTAATTTTGAAAAAATAAAGAAAACTCTGTGACTTTTAATATAAATAACAACATATTTTTGGAAAGTACAACAATAATGCCATATTTTCCATTAATTATTGGTTCATTTTTGTAAACAAATTTTGACAAGTGAGTATTTCGAACAAAAACAAATTGCCTGTGGTTTTTGTAGACGTTTGTTGTACAACAACTCGTGTCGCTACTTTATTAATTTACTTTGTCCGTGAGTCTATTTGGTTGTCTGTCGTCATCGACCAAGGCGAATTCACATAAGGTGGTACGCCTGGTTTACATAGCTGTCAAAGTTTCTTATTGTTTACAATTTTTATATAAAATGTTCGGTAAAACAGAGAAAACTTCGGTAGTTTTTCAATTATTTATGTAAAAAATCTGAAAATAACAATCATTTTGTAAACAAATAATATTTTATTTAAATAGCTGCATAATTGGTATGTACATAAAAAATTTAATTAAGAAAAATATTTGTTTTTCGCCAACAAAAATATTTGTTGCCGAACAGCCACCACCCAAGGTAATTAATTATAATTAGTATATCTCACCACAACCTTACGTGAATTCGCCTTGTCATCGACCAAATAAATATTAGTTGCAAATATATAGTAATTTATTATAAACAGCACTTACTTACTAATATTAAAACTAGCAACTCTATAAGATAATGCTGTTTTAGTTTACGATAATGGCAATGATAATGCCGTTATTTATTGTCTATCCAGACATGGAAAAATTGAATTTTTATTCGTACAAACTTAAAAAAGTACTTTTTTAGATTAATAAAATTACTAAATAATTTGTACGCTACCTTTGCAAATATAATTGTTTAAAGCACGTTTGTTATTAAAATTAATTTGTATTTTTGGATTAGGGAGACTGCTCCAGCATGAGAATGATGATGGTTGATAGTAGATGAAAAGGAGTTAGAGATTGGACCAAATTTTTAACTGAATTTTAATCAGTTCCCGTAGAAAATTCGAAGTTTTTTAAACGGTCATAAGGATTCTGTCAAAAATCCGACTGGCCTTTTCTCTGTTGTTGCCACACAGATTTTGCATATTGTTTTAAAATTGCCAGATCGTATTTTTCAAACGTTGTAGCGAAAAAGTACAAGACAGTGGTACCAAATTTGCCAACCCTGGATTTTGATTTCATATATTTTGTTTTCTCTTTCTTCTTAGTGAGTGAGCAATACGAGAAGAAAGAAGACGGTGTGAAAAGTGCACGCGAAATTTTTCAAGTAAAAAATTAGCAGGAAGAATAGATAAATTATATTATTTTCCATCGAGAAATTTATATTGCATGCAGAAAGAAAATAAAAGTAATAATGTTTATATTAATTTGAGTGAAATTATGTAAATAAGAAAAGATATTAAAAAATATATGTGGTGTTTGTGTATTTCGAAATATAAAAAAGCTGTTGTTTTACTGGCGCTGCTGCTTCGACATTGTCTTTTATAAAAAATAGTCCGTTTTTCTATAAACAGGTAAAATAAATAATAATAAAACAAAAAGGTACACACACGTACATACCTATTAAAATATTTCATACAGAGAGATATAGAAAGAAGTAACACTGATAACAGGTTAATTAAAATGTATCCATATGTGCAAATTATAACAAGTGTGAAATATTTTTTATTCATATTTTAATTTAAATAAATTCTTATTTTGTTGTAACTGCATAATTCCTTCAATTATCAAAGTCCATCATACTAAAGTAGCAGTCAGTCACTCCCCTCTAAAATCTATACTCTGTGATTCGGCGGAGTAAAACTATGCGCACTCCTTTCGAACTCCGACCTAAAGAAACAATGGGTCAGAGTTGCCAATTTATTTTTTTTTTATAGATTCCAACCTTATTTTTGCTCCAGACATTTCGCAGACATTTATACTTGTCCACCCTGAGGTCTGTTTTATTCCATTCTTATAAGAAAAAAAATTAATATTAATTTGTTAAAGAACTTTAAATTCATTGCATCCATTCTGTGAGACTAAAAAAACATATTTTACTATACAATTGGCTGTATTTTAAAACTTAGAAAAGTCTGTTTGAAACTTTTAAAAATATCCTACAAATTAGATATTTACTTCTGAGCTTTTGTCAAAATTATCGTTCTTAGAAATAACTGATGTTAAGATTATGGTGGTTATCCCAATAATTATTTATTTTTATTAAAAAAAGTGAGATTAAACTTGAATACCCTACTTACAAGTAATATTTTGTTTACAGTTTAATGAGTTTTTACGTCTTTGTGGCTTTAAATTTATATTTTTTTACGCTACCATGATTTTTTAGCCTCACTAGTGAATAAAATTACAACACAAATTGTGAGGAGCGCCAGCAATGTAAACGGTGCACAAATTTATTGAAAAAACTGAAAACCACAACAATAGTTATTTGAAAATCTTTCTTAATTTCCATGAAGTATTTCTAATCATTGTAAGAGTAACAATTTTCAAGAGTTATTGCTGCTGAGCAGTATAATGAAAAGGTTGCAAGCCCTTTTCGAAATGACTGCTTCAATTATAGGTACCATGAAATCTTAACAGATCTACTTCCATCATATTAAAACCATTACATTTAGTTTTATCGGTGAATAATTGATTCAACAATACACAATTTGTTTTAGCATTAAAATGTTCAAACTTAATTTAAATGAAGAATTGTGTTTACATATGTAAGAGTCTAGTGTCTAAAAAGATAGCTATTTAAATAATAGTTATCTTTCCATACACCTTGCTTCTCCATTTAGCTGTTGTTGTAGTGCTGCTGTGCTAATATTGATCGGCTGTCGTTCAGCTTTAGCTTCGAATAGTCTCATTTTATTTAATTCTAAAATTGGCGATTACTATAAATGATGTCACCGTCTATTTTGATTTGTTTTCCTTCTGTTTAGTCAAAAAATTAAAAACAAAATGTTTCAAGTGTGATGATGTTTGTATATTTGCATATTATTTTTTTTTAATAACAAATAAATATAAAACGCATTCATATTCGTACATACACAGACATTTACCTATATACAAATAATAAATATTTTTGTTAAGTATTAAGTAAACTAAAATATATACTAAATAAATACATATATACTATATACATAAATACGTATGTTTCTATAGTAATACAATTTTAGAATAAAGTAATAAGTACATAGCATTTGATAATGATACGCATTCCTAAAGAATTCTAATTTAGTTTAAAATCCAGAATGTTTAAAGGTGAACAAAAACAAAAATAACACTAAAACTATGAAAATAAACAACAAATAAATTTGGCTTTTAATTAAAAATATTCTCAGCATTATCTTTAAAGTAATGCGAATACGAAATAAAATTTCATAAATTAAAAGCCTAACTAATAATTTGTTTTTTATATTTAATTCGCATTTTTGTAACTTTTCATTATAAATAATTTTTTTTTTTTGTTATCAATTAAATGGCGATTTTCTGATGTCGCTTATATGATATCATCTGTCATATCATTAATGTAAAAATGTATTATGTTGTATGTATTCTAAAATATTTTTCATCATTAAAGGTACATTTCATATTTGGGCCAAGAATTTATAATTAATTGCAGTTCATATATAGAATTTATTTTTCTTTTCTGTTTCTGTTTTCCACTGAATTTAATTTTACAATATATTTCCATATGTATGTGGTTTTGTGCTTTACTTTTCTGTAGTATGTTATCTTCTCTAAACATGTCGAATTATTTTCCGATAAAGAAATTTTTTAGAAACATCGTAAAGAAGCCATATTGTACGGCCTTTACAAAGTATCACAAGTGGTTCATAGAAATCGACTTTTGAATGTAGAAATAAATATGGTCGTGCGAATTGTCTGTGATGATTTTTATCTGCGTGTTGGTATAAAAACTATGCATATTAAAGTAAATTCAATGTTGAACAATCTACGTATTCCCATTATATTAAAATAAAGGTATGAATGACTTTATATATGGCTTATAAAGAGGCATAAATGTAGTGAGGCAAAAAATGTTTGAATATCAATATTTAATCTATATAAATTTAAACAAAAACGTATACATTAGGGTAATAACTTTTTTGGGCGGCAAAATACCGCAACACTACCTTATAGCCAATATTGTCCTGACAATGAAAGGATATTTTTTAAGTCATTTCGGTAAAAAAACTTCCCGCACCGAAAGCAATTTTTAAATTCCTTTTCGTTTTTTCTTTTTACAAAAATTATTTTAATAATCTCCATATGAACTATACGATATTTCATATGATATATTATGCAATATAATCGCGACTTGTTAGAAATTCCATAACAGGTGTTTAAATAACAATGTTCTCTTTAAGATAATGTAATACAAATGCAAAAATGTTGGCAAAAATTATTTATTTTTCTCATTTAGAAAAAGTAAACTTCGAAAAAATAGTATTATTTTCCTTAACATCTGTTCACGGCTATGGCAATTTTGATATTCGCAAAAATTGCAAAAAGTTATAACCCTAGCATACATATGAAATTATAATATGTTGCTGATTTCTAGAACTAATCAAAATAAAAAACTTTTTATCTAAGATAAAATCTACTTTGTTTTATTATCTACTTGTTTATTTATTATTATTATATGTATATATATATATATATATATATATATATATATATATATATATATATATATATATATATATATATATATATATATATATATATATATATATATATATATATATATATATACTTAAGCGTATGTTTATAAGCGTATGTTTATTCCAAATATGTATGCGTATGTTTTATCCAAAATATTATTCCAAATATATCACTTGTTTTATTATTATTATTATATGTATATATATATATATATATATATATATATATATATATATATATATATATATATATATATATATATATATATATATATATACTTAAGCGTATGTTTATAAGCGTATGTTTATTCCAAATATATCACCTGCTTACATAAATTAATTTTTCTCAAAACATAAATATAATTGGATTACAAACATTTAAATTCGTTCGATTTTTTTTTACTTTTGTTTTCTAATGTTGAGTGTATTAAGGTCTGAATGTTGCAAGCAAAAGAAAATATTTTTGTTTAATAAATGTCACTAGGGTTGCTGTACTTTTGGTCAAAAATATTCTAATTCGGTTCGTTTAGTTTATATATTCAGTTTATATTTCAGTAGAATAATAAAAAATACATTATGTATTTGATATCAAAATTATTATTCTGTAATTAATTCATTATTTGAAAAAGATTTTAATATAAATCAAACATCTTAAGCAATTTATATGAAAAGAATAGTTGTAAGTGTGAAATTATATCTCGGAAAAATATTTGTTTCTAAAAAGTGCATTTTTATTCGCCTTTAGTCATTCATTTACATTTATTAACATATCTGAAGATAGAGTACATTTTTATTTTGAAATACACCTGAATAACAACTGTATAATTAATTTATAACTCTTTATGTTAAAATGTTAAATTTTTTGAGGTGGGAGTAGATGAAAAATTTTCGACAAAAGATATGTGTGTGGGCATTTATCAAAAAATACATACATATGTTTTTAAATAGAACCCTTATTTCAAAATCAAATAAATTTACTTTTGATAAAAATGAAAATCAAATTATGTTTTTATGCACATATTTATGCATATGTTTTATAAACATAAGTATTTTATATAGTATATATACATATGTATGTTTTATATAATAAGTACATTATTGGACATGAAATAAATTTAGATTATTCTGGTTAACCCTTTTCCCAAGGATCTTAAAATATTGGAATTTATTATATAAAAATAAATCCAAAATTTTTGTTGTAATAATTTATGAATATAAACCGAAAAAATATTTTGCCTTTATTGATTAATCCCTTTTTTAAATCAAAGTCAAACTGGCCACTGTATATTCATAAAAAATGTAAATAATTGACATAGATGTGTAAAATAGATGAAATGTAAAAAATTGTGAGTTGTGCAAATTTATCTAATGATAACATACATATGGATTCAGTCTTATGGATTATTAATAATAACTTATTATCAGAATAAACAATTTTGCTTCATTGAACAACTTGTTGTAAACAAGTTTCGAAAAATCAAATTTTATTCTTTCCGCCCATAATTTCTTGGTTTTAATCTCATACCAAATTTTTCAAATATAGCATGTTCCAATTCGGAAGAACTTAAAAGTTTCAAAAGTTTATCAAAATATATTTAAGTTCGGCAAATTCAATAATTTAATATTTTATTGAAAGTTCTCAAAAACTTCTCTCGTTTTAACTTTGATAGATGTTAATAAATATTATGAAATTTGAACAAAAAATGTAATATGATAACATATTAATTGTTAAGAACTGTATTTTTAAACATGTATGTACATAATGAATTCTTTAGTTTCAGTTTTGTTTTATTAGAAATTCTTCGCGTTATCTTTTTTTTCCTGATTTATCAGAGCTCTGTTCTATTAATAGTTGTACAAGTTTTTATCTTGGAGCAACTAAATGTCAACTTAAGCACACAATTACTTCACAATGAAAACTGATGATGGGAAGGCAAAATAAAACTTTTATTCAAGAAAAAAAAATAGTTCAGTTCAAACATAGTGATAAAATAAGTATAAATATTTGCCATTACAGGAAAAGTTTTATTCCATTGTTGTAATGAAGACGTCTGATGAGACAATAGCAACCTAAATTTTAAAATTAATGTGAAACTACTACAACTTTTTTATACATACATACATATGTATACATATGTACATTAAAGGTGCCCAAGATATGTGTATTTTGCTGGGTGGGTCTCATTATGTTCATTAGTTTTAAATCGATTTCCGTTTGGGCTTAAATATTACACAAGTAAGTTTAAAATAAGATTCATCCAAATAAAATTAATATTTTTGGACACCTCTAATGTTCATATATAGTACATGCAATATCTATAAATTTATGTTGGTACCATAGGAAGGTAAAATCAAACGTATAGTGGCTGACAGTGAAAATTAGCCAGGTTTTGTAGCAAAATAAAGAAAATAATTCAGATATAATTTTTGTTTAAATAAAAAATTTAAATCAGTTGTGATCCTTATTCATAACAATATGTATATAAAAGGATCATAAAACAAAGTTTCATAAAAAAATGTTATGATTTGATAAATTATAATGAAAACTATATATATTATGAGTGACAAACCTAATCAAGTCCTAATAAGATTCTTTAAAAACATAAAAATGTCAAAAATATAGGTCACACCGAAAAATGAGCAACTTAAGTACATACATATAATCATGTACATATGTAAAGAATTGAATGAAACCAACAAAGTTGAAAATTTTCTTTTATATAGTAAAATATGTATTATAGGGCATGTCTAATGTACTTTCATGTCTCCATTTTTAAGTTAAATTTTATTTGTCTATATATAAAGTAGAACATCTAAAGAATTTTTCTTTGAAATTGGAATATGGACAACTAATTTTTACAAATTCTTTAAAGATGAAATTAATTCTTTACGGTTAAGAGCGGCATCATTTTGAAACTCGAGTGAGTCATTTGCTAAATAGCATTTTCTTCTAAAATACATTATACCAAGTATGTAGGAATGTATGTATGAATATACGTATTAATAACAGCGAAGGACTCATTTATGTGTGTGCGGAAAACATACATAAAAATACAGACGTAAAGTCAATCTAATAATACATGGAAGTATTTGGCCTAGTTTATTGTACATAATAGTATGTTAGACACTCACACATACATATACATATATTTATGTATATATCCATATACATCTATTTATCCGGCATAAAATATAAACATACGTACTATATATTATTTTTAGAGATGCTTTTCAAACACAATTTATATTTATTTATTTCAAGTCCTTAAATTAATACTTCCAATATATCGATGATACATCTTTCAAACAGATAAAATCAAAACTTAGTAAAACCAGTTTTGGAGTTGGTATTTTTCAACAATTTAAAACATAAAAATAGTTAACTTTTAAGATTTTACAGCTTTATTAATATATTAATACGTATTTATTTCAGATTATTAATTGATTCACTATGATGGAACTGGAGCCACGAGTTGCCTTGTTGCAAGACTTACGTTTACAAACTTTTGATTCAATACGCTTTGCTTCGTATCGTACTGCTTCCAAATTGCGTTATATCCAAAAGTCGACAAATTTGCATTTAGTTGATATATGGAATGTTATTGAAGCTTTTCGTGAGAATGGTTTAAATACTTTGGAACCCCAGAGTGATGTGAGTGTAGCCCGTTTAGAGACGCTGGTTTCATCGCTGTATCATAATCTGAACAAGCGTTTACCGACTGCACAACAGGTCCCGGTTGACTCAAAGGCAGGACTATTGCTTAATTGGTTACTAGCAGCGTATACCAGGTAAATCTTGGAAATATAATCAACTAGTGTGTATAACTAATAAACGTCATTTGTAGTGACAACTCTGGCAAAATACGCGTGTTTTCTATAAAAGTGGCTTTGGCTACGATGTGTTCTGGCAAATTGGTGGATAAATTGAGATGTGAGTAGTATGTTAAATTGATAAGTGCAAAATAATCGAATTTACACAATCTTTTGTTTCTTGGTCTTTTAGATATTTTTTCTCAGATCTCGGATGGTGCAGGTCAATTGGTCAGCTGGAAATTGGGTGAATTTTTAAGGGAGGTGCTTGCTTTGCCGGCTGCTGTGTACGAATCGCCTACTTTTCACTATAAAGAGGGATTGGAGGAACAGATATTCTCGTCAGAAAATAAAGTCACTGTTAATGATTTCATGGCAACACTTATGTCTGAACCTGGCCCATCGTGTCTCGTATGGTTACCTTTGCTGCATCGATTAGCTACAGTTGAAACGATTGTGCATCCGACAATCTGCTCTGTCTGTCACAAGGAAAACTTCACTGGCTTTCGTTACCGTTGTCAGCGGTGTCACGCCTACCAACTGTGCCAGGAATGCTTTTGGCATGGCAAGACATCACTGAACCATCAAAACGATCACGAAGTCAAGGAATATTCAAGTTACAAATCGCCCAGTAAACAGATTGGCCATTCGTTGCGCAAAAGTTTCCGATGTGTGCCAGAGAAGACGACTCAAGTGTTGCCACGATTTCCTGAACAGCCGGAGAAGACACTGAATCTGTCACATATTGTGCCACCCTCACCACTGCCTTCGCATAATGGTTTCACTGATCCGACAATGCTTCATGGCTTAGGTGGTGCTATACCAGGAGGTGGGGGCGGAGGTCTACCCAGCGGTCTTATGTTCGATCGTTCTAGCACCATTGATTCACGAGCCACTGGACGAAGTATTGACAGTGCGAATGGTGTTTCATCATCACGGGTGGCGGCTGCATCAGCAAACGATGAAGAACATCGCTTGATAGCTCGATACGCAGCCCGACTTGCACAGGAAAATCGTGCAGTGAGTTATACTTTTGTAAATTGCCCATAATCCGTCTCATTACTTGATGTAAATGTTTTCTCTTGTAGCCAAGTAGCAGCAGTGCAGCCAATGCCGACAATCAGCATCCAATAACTTCAGACAACTCTCGTGCTCAGCGGGAGCTTATAACACAACTAGAATCAAAAAATAAAGAAATTATGCGTGAAATCGCGAGGTTAAGACGACAACAAGAAGCGGAACAGATGGCGCCTGAAAATCCTGCTCTAATTAGTGAGTTACGGGCGTTGCGTCAGCGCAAAGGCGAACTCGAAGGCCATCTGGGAGCTTTGCAAGACTCACGACGGCAATTAATGGAACAACTGGAGGGTCTAATGCGAATGTTAAAAAGTCAGCAAACTTCTTCACCCAGATCCACGCCAAATTCTAGCCCTCGTTCTGGTAAATCACCTCCCATGCCTGGAGGCGGTCATTCGGTTGTAGGCAGTGGTGGTAGCGGTGGTATAAACACCCTGGGAACATCTCCAATTGGTTCGATGCACACCCAATCATCTTCCCACTCACTAATAGGCTCTGGGAATGTTTTGCGCGTTCAACAGACAGCCTCGATAAATCAAGGTTCGTTTAATCCAAATCAAATGGATCATGTTAGTCCACAAATGGGTGGAGATATGAGAGGAGGTTTTAGCACTAATGGGAGTGGTAGTGAGTATTATAATTTACATAATTAAAATTATAACGAAAAGATATTTATTCGGTTAACATATTTTCATATTAGAACAGAGTTGTTTGTTGGAAAAATATGAAAAATTTATTAAAAAACTAACGGTATTACAAATATTTCAAATTTTATGTGCAATATTTTATATTTCATATTTTTCTGTTGTTATTTGCTTGTAAAGTGCAATACAACAACCTTGGTATTTTTAGGTTATAAGAGGTTTATTATTGGTTGGATTGGGCCCGTTTTTCTTACAAATACTCATGAATAAAATATTGATACTTTTATAAATATTTTATTAATACTGGGGTCAGCACCTATGTATATATAAGTGAATTCAACTCATATTTATACCCACAACCAAAATTACTTACGTTACTCTTTTTAGAATATTCGGTTATTGAATATTAAGTATTTAGATATTTAGGGAAATATGTGTTTATTTTACATTCCAGCAATCACGGTGTAATTAGAATTAGTGTTGAACAGATATATATATTCTCAGGCTAAATTAGTAATGAGGGAACAATTAATTAAATTAAATTTATAGGAGCATGTATAAACAGAAAATGAGGTTTGTTTTTATTATTAATAAAATAAATTGTTTTCAACAATTTAATTTGAAGATTTTAACATATGTTATCTAAAAGTAAAATACATATTAGTCATATTGATATTGAATACATATATAATTTGAATATTTATAACAGTTTTTTTTTTGCATGTACACATGTTGAGTGTTGATGGAAAAGAGTGATTTGTTCTTGATTATTGTTTCCAAAACAGTTCAATGCAATCAGCGCTGAAACTTTTTGAAAATCTCAAATAAATTAAATAACTTTTTTATAATTTTCCATTTACTATATGTACGAACAGATTTTTTGGTGGTTGGTATATAAAATTCGGCATGGCCGAAAATTACATTCCTACTTGTTAGTTTTAATGTGTTACATTGAATATGAATATAATAGAAATGTTTATCATTTGAAATTAGTTAATCCAGATGAAGGGTTTCAAAATGCAAATTATGAGTTTAATGAAGAAATTTTTGATTTTGATTTCAATCCATTGTCGACACTTCTCAATGACTCAAATACAGGTAAATGCTATTTTTATTTTATTCTCCAATATTTTTAGTAGTACTCAGTCGTGTCATTGTTGTGATTCATCTAAAAATTTTAAATTTAAAAAAGTGCTTTAATAGTTGTTATTCCCTTAACATTAGAGGCATTCGCTACTATGATGTGAGTTTTATCTTGCAGACACATACGCTATTTATTAACGAGTGTGTTCATTGGGGTATAACTTTTAAAAAAATATAATAAATCTATTTATGTATACATATATATATGTATATTGTAAATATATAACGAAAAATTATTTAAATTTTTTGCTAGAGTTCAAAAAGTTTCCACGTAAATTGCCTTGAACTTTTGAGTATTCAATATTTTGATTTCTATTTAGTAAATCTCTTCTTTTCAAAAAATATTTATAATTTTTTATGAAACATTCCTTTTTGCCCAATTTCGGTTTAAGAAAAGATGTGGATGATTTGAGAAAATGTGATTTGACTCGATTTGGTTATGCCCTAATGTGCATATTACTTACAAACTCCCATAAGTATTTAAATGCATATAAAATATTGATTGATGTAGAATTAAATACATACTCTTTGAACTAATTTGTTACATTAAAAGTTGGATACATATTTGTACTAGTTATTGGCGTTTGTATGTGTTGTTAAGTATACGTATGTGTGTCTTTACAGAACAAGCGATTAAAGCTTCTCAGGCCCGTTTTATTTTGCCTTTAGGTAAGTGTTTCTATCGTCTGCCTGCCTGCCTTAGTCACAATTTTAATGCGTTTATATGAAGTGCTATTAAGATGGGAAGGGGCGTGCTTCTTCATTGGTTGAATTAGTTAAAAAATATAATTTTTGTTTTTGGTTTTAATTTTTTTTAGATTACTTTCCAAATAGAGGTTTAAAGCATAATGAATATAATTGTTAGATTTGCATATGTGTGCGTCATGGCTCTATAATACTATACTAATTATAAAAACGTTCAAATATTCGAAGATAAAATTTTCAATTAATCTATTTTGTATTGTCAATATTTTGTATTGTGTACCTATGTATAATTAATATTTAATGCACTATATAGACATACGTCATATAGAAGGTGGCGAATCAGAGGACGAAGATGAAGAGTATGATAATTTCGACATGGATTACAGCTTTGGTCGTCTGAATCTTGGCGATAGTGGCATTTTGAGCCTACAACAACAATATGAAACATTTTTAAACTCTCAACATGACAAACGCGACGACCCCGAAGAAGTAATTGAATTCCATCTTGTGAATGATACCGACATTGAGTTAGATTCCGATCTTGATATTGCCGAAGAACAGGCGAACATAAACCGTATAATGGGATATAAAAACTATCCAGAAATCCTAATCGATGATCCGGATGCTGGTTTTCCCCTACTGCATGAAATCGGTGAGACAATCGATGAATTGCAGTTAATTATGCACGCCCATATTATGAAATATAGTTTGAGTTTATAAAAAAAAATATTCAAAGTTAATACATAAATATTGTCGTTGTTTTTACTGTTACTGTTCTGTTACTCTTACAATTACTCTATTTAAAACAAATCCCAAGGTACAATTATTATTATTGTTATCATTATTATTTTTTCGATAGCACATCCAAGTTGAAAGTTCTATTCAATTCTGTTTCTGTTTCCAGATTGACAGAAGAGAGTTTCAATTTGGATTTGTGTTCGTTTAACCAAATTACGATATCATTAGTAAGCTAGACGCTAGATATTCAATGTACGCGCTTCTTTTTTAATCCATTCTTTGAAATTTTATCATTTCTCTTTTCTGTTGCCTATTGTCTAAATTTTCAATATTTTCAGACCAAAAACATTCCTAACCAACCAAACTCTTTATCATAACTCCTCCAGTATGTTTTACGTGTAGTGTGTAAAATTTAAGTTTCATTTATGATATTCATAATTTGTAACAAAATCTCTTTTCGAATCAATTAGATTTAAAAAAAAAATATATATATATAGAAAAAGAGAGATTTAATATTATTTACATACATACTTGCATTAAAACCAATATGTAGTACAACATTATGATGTAAATGAAAAATCTCCATTTAAATGAAATTGCATACATACAATTTATTATGCCTTTCGTTATGTTATTCAACTTCAACAGTGAGTGTAGTTTCACATATTGATTTGTCAAAATTCTGTAAATAAATAATATTCGAATAGTTAAAAAATGAGTATAATCTGTTGTGTATTTCTTTCAATAGGAAGTATTTCCTAGAGGTTTATTTCTATAATCATAATATGATGCATATATGAAAAAAAAAATCGTGTGTATTTGTAAACGTTGTTTTAACTATCTATATTCGTATCATAAATACTCCCCTATTTTACATTTTGCTCAAAAATATTGTTCTACATAAAACTTTTTAATACATCTTACAGATTTTGATGACCCTCAATCAATCGATTGGACGGATAAGGTAAAGGTTTTGTTTACTTAAACATGCTTGTATGGACAAACAAATAATATTTCACATTTCACTTTGTTATGGAGAATCATGGCTCCAAATATGATTTCCTAATTATTTCTAAAACAACAAACTTGTAATATTTAGTTTGAAATTGAACAGTTTTAATTAGGCATATTTTTTTTTTTAATTATATATTCAGAAAGTGCATGGGAATTATCGGTATGAGGTAAATTTGGTTTTGTAGAACAACAAAATATTTTACTCTAAAACCTTTATTATAAATCGCTCATTTAAAACAAAATACATAGTAATTTGGGTTTATTTAACATTCACCATGTTAAAATCTCAAAAACTCAGTTGTTTATATGATTGTAACTTCTGAACAGGGACTATATACTTTAAAGTCTTGATGAGGATAAATTCTATTTTAGCAACTGTTCTGTTAATTAGTTTATTTATTTGTCCGTAAATGTATTTAAGGTTGCGTATTTATATAAAAGATAATTGTTATATTGTTTTTCTTTTATTTTTTAGACTAATTCAAGCAGCAGCCAATGGCAGGAACAATTCGCCCAGTGGTCTTTACATACTCAAAAGAACTAATTCCATGTTTATTGTTATTTAAAAAAATTAATAGAACTAAAAATAACTTATTAAATTATATAAATGATAAAATGATTTGTAACTTAGTTCAAATACATACTTAAATATATACACAATGATATGATCTTAATATATAAACATAATATATACACAAAAACCTATTATATATACATATGTATGTATGTACGCATGTATGTATCTATTAACAATTCGTATACTTAATTGACTAGAAGAGAAAAATACTTATATACTGAAGATACTTAACATACATACATAAAACAGTAATGTGAACTTTTTTTATTTAATTCTAATAATATAAAAATAATTTTAATATTTATAAATTAATAAAGTACTTAGTTTAATATAAAAAAAAAAAAATACCATAAACTTAAGTTTTAAATTTCTATAGGAATATTTCATACACATACATACGTATAAATTATTTGTTACTACATGAAACTAACGTAATTTAAAAGATATTTTTTCTTGAAATTCTTCAACAGAATCTCTTTGCTTGTCTTGTCAAAAATATTCTATTTTATATAACATAGTATTTCTGCATATATAATATTAAAATGATTTTGTATTAAAAATATAAAAAAGAAAACATGATAGCCAAATGTTTCTGAAATGATTCATAATCTATAATAAGAAAAAAAAATACAACTCTATTCATTGATTAATACACCAATTGACTGATATTGAAAACAGCAAAAATTAATCAAGTTGAACGCTTTAAATTATAAATACATAATATGTATGTACATTAGTGGCTCAAAAATTTGGTCATTTATCTTAAAACAATTTCTTTTTCCAATTAGTCACCAAAACATAATTTTTAATCCGAGAGGGCCTTTCCTAATGTACTAACATAAAAAATGTTACTGCGCCATCATAAAAATCTATAAGTATGTAATTTTGAAAAAATTAAATGTTTAAAATTTGTTTTTATGGCTCTTTTTGTAGGCGCAGTAATAAATTTTCAAAAATAAATACATATATTAAAAGCAACAAATTAAAATATGAAGGAAAATAGTAGACGAGATTTATTGTTAATTAAAAAATTTATAATACTTACATATACATATATATATACTTACATAGATATTTATTAATTAATACATAAATTGTGCGTACTTAATCATTTTAAAATAGAGTTTAAACAAAAATAATTATAACAAAAACAAATCATGAAACATGAATGAAAAAAAAAACAACAAAATAACTTTGTGCATACATACTTATACATTGCACACGCAAGTACATGATGAATTTATATAGACAGAAAATAATAAATATAGCAAATGGCAGTTAACAATTGAATTATTTATTTACCTATATCAAAATGGAAAATCCCAGTCAGCGTTATCATATGAGCCTAATTTAATTTTGTTTTTAATTGGGAGAAGCTTGCAAAGGTCAATTGGCAATAAACGATTACAAATATGATTACTAAATCTGAAAACCTTGAAAGGATTCTGGTAAGTCAATAATATTTTCTGTTTACATTTAGAGTAAAAATATAATCGAAATTTATTTGTACCATAACTTACCCTAATCGAAATTAAACAATTTTTTTTTGGTTTTTAATTTATTTTTATTTAAAGCAATAATTTTTTAAATCTTTGAGATTCGTTTTCAAATTAAAATGAACAATAATTTAAACAAAAAAAAAAAAAAAATATGTATATAAAAATATCATGTGTATAAATGTGTAGAAAATAATTGCAATGTTTTAGTTCAGATTAAATCTAAACAATTGAAATGAATGGAGCATATACTTTGATTATTGTGCTTCATCAATTAATCAGTGCGACTTGCTGGTGTCACTATCTTCTGGCCAATGTGCAAAATGCTGTTTAGATTTTATTAGTTGGAAACATAGATTTCGAATTCTTTGTAGGCCAACTCTTCACCACCATAAGGAATGTAACAGCAGCCATGTGATGGTTGTACTTTTCCTACGGTGATAGTACCATCATGAGTGGCGCGTCCAACAAACAATGGTTCGCCTTCAGCAGTTTCACCGCCAGGAACAGCATTTGGAGGAATGTTGCCATCAGAGACTGGAACCCACATACCACCACCAGAGCACATAACTTCATATTCACTGTGACCGTGTTCGCCACCTCCCCAGGCAACGTAACATACACCATGAGAAGGATGTAGTTTACCAGGGATCAGATCACCCTCATGTCTGGCACGAGCAATGTATAATTGTTCACTGCCATCGAATCCACCTTCCATAGAGTTGGGAGGAATTTCGCCATTAGCAGCGGGTACCCAACAGCCAGGACCACTACCTGTGGGTGCTGAGAATCCCATAGCAGGTGCAGAAGGTGCAGGTTCTGAAAAGCAAACAAAAAAATTATTGAAAACTTGGCACAAAAAAATCGTTTGTATGAATAATTACCATCGATTAGCCAGTTACCGCTGGCACCCCAACCGGTGCATACGCCTACAAAGTTAACAGGGAATAAACCGGGATCTTCGTAGGACATAAAGGCAGCAGCTTCGCCCTCACGACCAACGGTTATCACATTATCGTACCAGCGAATCCAAAAACCACGGAATTCGCCGGCATTTACAATACCTTCAGTGGCGACTTCAACAACATCGGGCTTTTGACGATTTTTGCGAATAACCGATTTTGAATTGCTCCAGCCACCCAAGAATATTTCATACATGGGGTCAGCTTCAGCAGGTTGAGATGTGAGAGCCAAATGAGCATCGTTGGCACAACGAACCTTAAAGGTGAAAACACCACCAGAAGCTGGATAAAATTGGTATTCCAATTTATCGGGAGTGTTTACTTCTGCAATTATAAAAATATTAAAAATAATTAACTAAATTTCAAACAAATTTACACATTTTCTAAAAAATTTCCAAATTGAATTCCAAAATAAAAAAAACTTTAATTTACATACATAATCTAACTAAAATATTCCATTATAGCTCTATTCGATTTCTAAAGATTTTGTGTTAACTTTCAATTAACAAACTATTCACAATCAATGCTCAAATTCGCTAACTTAATAAACATCTTACATACAAATTGTTTAGCACATCAGTCGAAAAACTATAATAATAAAATTACTCAGAGCAAAAAATCAAAACAAAATGCATGACATCATCTTTTATAATTTCGACATGACAAACAAAAACAAACATCTCCCTCAGACATGTTTTGAACCGTTTGTGAGTAAGGTTTCAAATCCAACCGATAATCGTTAACAGCAATAAGAAAAGCTAATATTTAGACACACATAGAAACATACATAGTATATTAATTAATACTACGTACTAAATTGTTGTTTTGTACTTTGAATTTAAATATTAAATCCCACCAATCTACTAGTAAGAAGACACCTGTCTGATTTAGTTTGTCATTAGAAATTTATTTATTTAAAATAATCGGTTTATTTAAACATTTTCTATTTTTATAAAATTTGGGAGGTTCGGGTTGAACTCAAATGAGATAAAACAATGTAGTAGTATGAATATCTATAGTTGTCTGTATGTATATTAAGAATGTGATGTATATTAATTTGTGTGTATATGCAAATATATAAACAAAATACAATAAATAGTCCGGTAAAATTAATTCTATTAATGCTCGTAAACAACATTAACAAAAAAACATTCAAAACAAACAACTTTTTCAAAATAAAATGTTTATACATACATACATATGTATGTATGTACATATATGTATATGAGATCATAGAAATGTACAGTAGTGACAAATTATTAGATGAATGTTTCGGCGGTTTTACTCATCACTAAACTTTTAAAAAAGCAAAATTTGTAAGCCAAAGTAGCCAATATAACCCCCACATAATTTTGACAATTTTGTAACATTCTCTTTCATTACGCTTCGAAAATTATATAAAAGTGAAAATAAAACCTTTTTAATATGAATGTGTTTTTGCTGTACTAGGTTCAAAACAAACAGACGTTTTACAAATATTTAACTGTACTTAAAAAAACATAACAAAAGAGAAATGTTGCGTAGTTTCTTTTATACCAAAATTTTTTTTAATAAAATTTGCATACAAAAACAATATTATTATAATTTCTTTTGTTTTTTAAGAGCTATAACGGCCTGAAATTTTTGTTCTTAATAACGAATAAACAAGTTATTGAATATTGTTTGTATTGAATTATATTTTATTATATTTCATCTGCGCCCTTCACAAACGAATGCAAAACTGTAGCAACTCGAATTTTTTGAATTTTTTATGTGGGTGCAGTAACTGGAATCTTCTAAACAATTAATATTTTTTGCAAATATTCAGTTATTTTAGAAGTTAGAGATGATGTATTTCATTGAATTGGTTAATTTACATTGCTAAAATAATAGATTGACATTGTTTTTATTGAAAGTGTATTTTTTTTAAGTTGTAATGATTCTGCATTATGTGAGCTATATGTATGTACAGACGGGCATATATTTTAGTTGATTAAAAAAATTTGGAATTTTGCCAAATCTCCATCTATATAAAATAGAATAGAGTAGGAAAACTTTTACTTTGTACATAAATGTTTGTATGTCGTGGGACTATATATATTTATCCACATACATATGTTTATAAGTATTTTGGTGTTTATCATAAAAAGAAATCAAAATTTTACTTACCAATTGGCATTTTGATTTATATATTTTAGTAATATTATATTATAATTAATTAACACTTGAACTTTTTAAATAATATTTCTCTACCGAATTCAATCGATTTTCTACTTAACACAACGATTTTCGGCAAACGACTGATTTAAAGCAAACAATTTAAAAATCTCTCAACCTAAGCAAAGAAATACACAAATATACTTGTCTTTATAAATGTGAATGTATTGTATATTTAGTTTTGTACGTGTATATTGGGCATTTGCTACAAGAATGCCATAAATCAAATTATTTGGTTTTAACGTTTATGGATTCTGGTTAGTTTGCAAAATATTTAAAAAATCAATTTTATAATTTTAAACGACGTTTCAAGTTTTTAAAAATTACATACATACCTATTTAATAAAAACCTCTAATTTTAATTTATTCGAAAAAACAAATTTAACTCCATATTCTCAATGTCTGATTATTTTTTATCGAAACGATAGAAGACAGTTTTCATACAAAAAATTTGTTAACCGGCAGAATATGTATCAGTTAAACGATAACCGGATGTTGAGATAGCGAGCTTAAAGTACTTTCGACTGAACCGGATTTCTGTGATAATAAGATTAATTTTAAAGTATTTAACAAAAATTATTCCAATAAAAAGCATTTCAAATAATTTTACATGTAATTGTAAAATATCAAGTTATAACGGTCTTCTCGCAACTATGCTATTTGTCTACACAATAAATTATAGGTCATCACCAAACAACAAAAAAAGATTAAGTATCGGTTTTAACATATGCGTTTAGAAAAATATATTAAAATTTATATAAACTTTTGGTTAAGTATTAGAAATACAAAAAAAAAAAACTTAAATACAACTTTTTTATTTAGAATTTCAGATGTCGTCGATGTCTAAACAACTGGTAATAATGAGATTTTGAAAACGGCACTTAAAGTTAATTTTATTACCAATACATAGAAAAGAAACTCAGCTGTAAATAACATGTATCAAGTTGTGCAAAACTTGAGTACTTTTTGAGTAATGTTTTTTCTTCGTTTTTTCTCTATAGGTTTTCCACATAGAGCGAAAACATTGAAAGAAAAATCTCATATAAAAAAATGTAGAAGTAGTCCTGTTAAAAATAAGTTATTAAAGAAAACTTGTTAATAAATTATCCTTGATTTAGACTTTACAAACTTTTTACTCTCTGCTTCTCTTCTAACCAATATTCTATGATTGACATCATCCAAGTTTGAGTGGAAATATTTGTAAATGGTTGAGAAAGAAAAACTGCATTGCTGAACTTTTCGTCGGCTAATCATTTCAGTGTGATGTTATGTTTGAGAGAGCTGTGAGTAATAGTTATTTTGGATTTTAGTTATTCACACGTCTGACATCATCATTGCACTATGGGAAAATAATCAGGCGAACAATGGTACAGTAGAATCTCAGATATTTAGGAAAGTATTTTTAACACAGTGTTTTTTCACTTTTTAATTAAATTTACTTTTTTTTCAGATAAACTATTTCTTTGAATTTGTTGGACTTTCTTTGGCTGTATAATCAATTATGCTCATTAGTGATTTTCTTACTGATTTTTTTCGATATGTGTACTAAGTATTATTGTATGTATTTGGATTTAAAGTTCTTAACAAATTTTCATATTGGTAATTTTTGTTTTTCAGATAAAATTTTCTAATCATCAGAAAAAGGGGTTTGAAAATAGATAAAGATGCCTCAACAAAGTTCTATAAATGGAATAGGAGCGTTTGTGATAAATGTTTTTTGGTGATAAACTGTATTTAAAACTGTATTATACGTCAGATGTGAATGTTGCCGACTTTATTAAGGATCTTAAATTTTGTAAATTGGTGGATAAAAGGTAAGTCATAGAAGAATAATTTTTTGATGCTAATAATTTTATTAGTTATTTTGCAAAATTAATGCTTTATGCCTTTTATATAAATAAGTTTATCAAAGTTTTTTAAAACAAAATTTCCATTTAAAATTTCTTTTATGAACCTTCATTAAATTTAAACATTTATTATGAGTAGGAGCAAAGTTTATAGAAATAGATTACTTAAATAGTTTTATATTTTTAAAGAAATTTAAAAACTGCCATTGCATATCCAATTTTACGACTTTCTACCGATTCCGGCAAGGGTTTCGATTGGTCTCAAATATTGCAGTAATTAGTTTAGATATATTTTTTGTTGAATGCATTTGCAATTATAGAAATATGTATGTATTTAAGCTAAATTTTATAAACATCTTGACGAATATTGATTTCAATCAATAGTTTTTATTTATTGTTATCAATCTCAATCAATAAGTAATTATAAATAAGAAATAATCTTTATTTTGCATTTGTTTATAGTATTTTGCAATCATTAGACCAGTCCATAAAAATTGACGGGTCTTTAAACATTTGATTCGCAAATAGCAATAGTGTTAAAGAAATCAAAAAAGTAGCAAATCTACATTAAATAAGACATAATTTTTATACCCTACAACGCTATGTCCGTCTGGCTGGAAATGAAATTTGGTACAAGCGCTTTTTTGGCCCAAGTACGAAGCCTATTGAAAATGGTTAAAATCGGCCCATTATTTCACCGAGCCCCAATACAACAGAACCCCCCGAAAAGGGCCTTTGAGCTCATAATTATGTTAAATATACCTGTATTTTGATAAAAATCGGCACAAATAAGTTTTATACAAGCCTTGATGTCAAATTTCATAAAGATCGGGCCTCATTTGACCCTAGCTCCCATACAAAGTCCCCTTCAGAATACGACTTGAATGTCCAAAATTCACATAAAAACACTAATATCGTGATATATTTCAACACAAATAAATATTATATAAATCGAATCACAAAACTTTATTGGTATTGGTCCATATTTTACCCTAGCCCCCATATAAACCCTCTTTCAGAAAATCAGTTTGTCGTTCATAAATCGCTTAAATGTATTGGAAACAAGATTATATTGAAGATACACCAGATATTCATAACTGGTGTAGGGTATCATATGGTCAGCCACGCCCGACTATACTTTCGTACTTGTTTAAAGTTTGGTTTAATGTACCACCTATATAGATTTATAAAACAGACAAGTAAAGTTCTTAATTTAGATTTCCGTCGATAAAATATAAGCGTAATAATTATTTAAATAAATCTATGTGTATGTCATGTAATTGAATTTAAAGCACTGCATATTATACTATATAGCAAATACTTGAAGTTAATTTTTTTAGTTGTGCAGTTTGTTTACAGTTAAATCAAATTAAAACGAACATCATGAAGTAGTCGTCTTTGCATTCAAATAATGAGTTAATTTTAAAATTTTATAAATTTCACACGTTTCTTGAAATTATTAGGTTAAACTTTTTAAAAATCTTCACAGGTTTGAATCGAAGTTTATTGGATTGGGTTAAAACAAATTTGTTTGAATAAGGGAGTATAAATACAAATAAATGCATGAGACAAAAATATACTGAGCTCCACTAAGCAATCAGGTTTAAAAACTGGATCAGGTTTTAAAAGTGGTATTCATATGTACGTACATATGTATATAGTGTTTAAGACAAGCCTCCAAAAGTACTTGCTAAGTATATATATATACATATGTGTAGGTTTTTCATTTCTTAGTAAATATAGAGTTACCATGTGTAGAAGGAATTTTTCTATGGACGATTAATTAATTTTAAGAATGTTTATTCGATAAAATTATAAAAAAATAAACATATTAAAACTGTGTTTATATGACATTTTTTCTGTTATATAATATTTATGAAATTTCATTAAGATTTGTTTGTGTCATTAGATTAATAATTATAATTATAGTCACTATGCAAAATTTAGCATTACTATGGTAACACTAGAAAATCGCATTCACGGTGTTAAATGCACGTGAGTAAAATCACACAATTAAATCACATACATATGTGAATATTTGTATTATTTTATTCTCTCGTGTCATTTCATTCTCTAATTCTCTTGAAGTTAATGTAGTTTTCCTTTATTAACTTATGTATATAGCGAATTTAATAGCAGATATTAAAATGAATTTATTTTACGTTTTCTTTTCAAATTTTGAACAGTTAGATCCACAATTAATGGTATTCGACATACTATTCATTGAAAAATGAAAACAAAAGATATTTTACAAAACAAAAAACAAGAGCAATATTTACAAATATTTCAAAAATGTTAAATCATTTTAAATGTTGCAGAGATGCTATAGTATGATCATTGCAATCCTGTTTATTTTGCCTTAAGAATGGGAAAAAGCAATAGCAATTTGCAACTTCAAAAAAAGCTTTCATGCTGAGAGTTTAGATTAATGAATATCTTCTTTAAAATAACTGTTTTAATGGAATGACTAAATACTATTAAATGCATTAGCTAGACTCTCATGAAATTCTCGCAAATACGATAAAATAAACATGCAGTTGCAATATGTGCAAGTTATTTTTTTTCACTTTTTTTTACATAGTATGCATATAAATATATATATTTATTTTGTTTGTTTATATTCACTTTCAATATGAACAAAAAATAATTGTAAAATCGTTTTAGTGAGTGTGGTGGTGGCTGGCAACGATACAATAATTAAGAGACCTGTATGAATATCGTACTCGTATATACATATATATAGAAGAACTGAGTTTTGTACGAACAAGTAGTGTTGTATTTATTTATTCATTTATTTACAATACACCAGACGCTTTTGACCATCATTACATTTTAAGCAGCTGTCAGACATTGAACTATATTTCACTGCGGTCGCTACTTTCTTCTTCTAAACGTGTTGTAAAAAAAATTAAAATAAAAAAAAAACAAAGAATAAAATTTTTCAGAAATAAATAAAAATTCAAAACAGTGCAAAAGAATAATAAATAGTTTTCAAAAGGGAGAGAGTATCAACATCTATAACTGTACAAAATGAGTTTAAAGTAAGTGATATTTGAAATAAACCAATAGAAACCTTTAGAATACTTACAAATTACAAAATATACATTTAAAATTGCATAATTTAAAAATAAAGTTTAACCATGTTCTATTATGCAAATAGCTTGTTTGTCTTATGCAAAAAAGTGCAACGTTTTATCAGAAAAAGTCAAAAGAAAAAACCAGTGTTACCAGCATTTCATTATTATCACATTGTAATCATATTATTTGTTGGTTTTTCTAACATTTAAAGTTGAATAAGAAATTAAATATTTATATCAGGATGTACTTACCGGATCAACAGAGATCATATGTATTTAGCTGTGAAGAAACTTCTATTAACTTTTAAAAAAAAGTGTGTGTGTTTTGTTTCATCTGTTAGAATGCACAAATTTAATATTATTGGTGAGCGGTTGTTAACTCTTTCTCTTGTTTATTTGTATGTTAATCAATGATCTTTTAATATCCTTCACCACAGTATTGTTACGTTAATAATTCCAAAATTAATTTTTCTAAAATTAAAAACTTTTTACGACACAAATCTTGCTTGAAAAAAAATTAATAGTCAGGACTTCTAAACGTTTCTCCATTTTACTTTAAATAAAACGATTCATTTTTGCTATATAAATGTTTTAATTTAAAAACCACCCTAATGCTAGAAACAAATGAGTAAATAGACATGTATGTATGTTTGTATGTATGGTTTAAACTTTTGTTGACATTGCATTATTAAAAGTATTTATACATCCAGGTATTTGCAATTTAACATTTGTTATTAAAAATATTCTTTGAAATACACACGTAGTATCATTTTTTAATAACAAAAATTCAAAATTCAACACATAACTGATTCCAAGGGTTATATGTATAAACCTTAAATATAGCGCCACATCTTTATAAATATTAAATTAAAAGCCTACTTCAAATCCATTATTTCTGATTCAACAGTACATTATCTAAAGATTTGATTAAAGATTAAAAAATAGGTGTGTCTTTAGTAAACTGTTATTATTTTAAAAATAAATATAATATTTGTTTAATTATAATCATAGAATTTTCCATGATTAGAATTTCTCTAAATTTGTTTTTAAGTAATTTGTCATTTTGGGAAAAAAAGTCTGAGCAAAAACGGCAAATAACTCTATTCTCAAACTAATAATAATTGTAATTGTTTATTCTCATTTTTTATTGTAATTATGACTCAGTAGTAGAATTTATCTTATCATATTATTTAATTACAATAAAACGTCAACAATACGAGACGTTTTGGTAAAATTTTTAATTACGTATTTACATTTTTAAAGATAGCACTTAGTTTTTGTAAGCAATTGGCTCTAGAATACGATCCGTATTTCTATTAGATTTGTCTATTAGAATTGTCTTTTTAATAATAATAAAGTAGGTCGGATAAAATGTTTACTTTTTAATAACTAAAGGAAATGACGATAATTTTTTGTATTCGCCTAATTGGGGCTCGATATACATACTCTTTTAACCAGGGAGTGCGAACTATAATGACAATTAGTATTTTTGCAGCAAAATTAACTACAGTTCAAACACTAAACTGCATATTGATAAACAAGACTTGAAAATTAAATAATTTTATATTTATCCCTAAGATATGCTATAATTTTTATAAACAAAAAAAGTATTTTTTTAACAATTATCTATTTTAGTTACAACTGTAGCTTTTAAGTTTTTTTCTAATCTTTGACTATTTAATTCAAGGTCACTTTACTTTTTTCACATTTTCAACAATCAATGTACAAAAAACACATTCAATTAAAATATCGAATTATACTTGTATTAAAATTAGAAAGAAAAAAAAAACGACTTGTTTTTAGTTAGCAGCAGTACCTTAGTGTTATTTAACTACAACACCAATTAGTGATACACGTATTGGTATACAAACCTCAGAAATTTAATTTATTTAATACTTATTTATAAAAACAAAACACATCTGTTCATAGAAAGATAAAATATTTGAATACAGGTTTTTTTCTATATAATCAACGTCACACCGACTGCATCTACTTGGACATTTGTTAAAGGAAAAACGAGACTTGTTTTGCATGACTAGTTAAACGATCTATGATTGGCTGAGATTTGGCGGTGTGTCGTTGTCTTGTGGGCTTGTTTATATAGCTAAGGGGTTGAGGGAAATGACGTGATAATTGTATCGTTTAAACTGATTTCTTAGTACAAATATTTTGACTTTATTATTTTTTTTTGTAATCTGTAGTCTACACTAGTAAGTAAATTATTTATTTAGTCAATCGAATTAAACATTCACTGTTTTATTTACATAAGATTCTAGGTTTTGGATTTATCTTACAAATAAGGATTTTTTGTCTAATTCATAGAATTTTTGTAATGTAGCAGAAGTGTACAAATATGTTCATTTAATTTGTGTTGTCTTAACATAAAAATCAAGGTTGAGCAGCTTATACCGTTACCAAAATAACTGTGCAACTAAGGTTATTTTTAAATTTATATACATTTTGGTCGTTTCAAAATTTGTATCGTTTGTAAAACACGTGATCATTAAGATAGCAAAATAAAGAGAAAAAATTCTTAAAATTAACATTATCTTTTAAGTTTCTAGTTGTTTACAACCTGGGTTCAGATTATATATTCAAAATTTTCTTTAAAATTATTTTAAACTCTATTGCTGTTCCCTACACTTGAACCCTACTCTTTGAAGTAACTTTATATTGTATTCTCGAATAGGATATAACATTTTAAAAGATAATAAAAAATAACCAGGTAGAATGAATTTCCCATATATATACAACCAATATGTATTAAATTTATATGAACTTTGTTAGAATCGAGGTTTAATTAAATGCAGTATGTATTTATTTTTATACACACGTTTTAAATAATACCTACATACATTCATACATACTTATTTCTATTTCAAATTTGCTGAGATAGAGATTTTAATTGATCAATTTTATAAAACATTTTTCAGTCTAGTATAAAACTCACCAAACTGATAAGTGAACAATAATTGCTGCATTTAGTGACACTAAAATAATAACGTATTACTGTAAAATAGCATTTTTTTAAATTGTAAAATATAAAGAGAGTAAAATGTTTATTAAAACTACAAAGTGTCTACTGCAATCCATATATATAAAAGGTCTGATCAAGTCGGTTGGGTGGAATGTGAGGGGACTAAACAGATTTTTTCACAATTCTAACAGGTAATTACCAACTTATTGTATATAGTGTTATTTTTTAATTCTTTACTAAGATGTTAGACGCAAATCTAGTCCTATTTTTAACTTATTTCCTTTTAAAGTTACAGACAAAAATCTTTATTACCATTAAAATTTATGACAATACAAATAACTAAATTGTACAACAACAATAATACAACAATTTGTATGTATTTGTATATTTTGTTTGACAATACAAGTGCATTAAACGAAAAGAGTTTTCTTTAGCGAAACAATCGACGTATTAATATCAGTTGGGCATTTGAATTCAAACCGTGAGCAACTAAAATTCGTTACAATACAATAATATTCTTTTTGCATTCTGTCTAATCCGTTATAATCATAAAAATAAATAAACAAATATCTAAACAATAAAATACAACAAATATTATCGCTTTGAGTGTGTTTTTTTTTTGAATAATATATTTTTCATCTAACATGCCTAAAACAAATTCAAAAATAATTTCCCAGTCGTTAAATTTAAATGAAGTGGAAAATATAGTGCAAATTTACTGAAAACTTAAAAGAACTAAATAAATACTAATTGCTTTCTTTTATATTAAAAACAATAATCATAATTTTCTTGGGAATTTATAAAGCCACTAAGATTTGTTAAAAATAATAATTCTGTATAAGTTTATATTTATTTAAGAAACTACTTTTATTAGTAAATTGAATTTAATGAGCGGATATGTATTTTCAAATATGATATTATTGATTAAATGTTGATAGATGAAGTTGGGTTTATTTAAACTCAAAAACTATAAGCGTATGGGCAACTCAATAGCAACTTGTTTGTATACAGTTAAGAGATTTAAAAATAACGTGATATTTCCTTATTGGAGATTTCAGGGGATTTTTTTTTTTGGATTTTTATTTAAAGTTGCAAACTGCAAATGCGAGTTTATTTACATACATATTATGAAACTTTAAAGTTGAGTTAGAAAATCCCCTTTATTTAAGTGTGATTAAAAGTATTTCACCATTTTAATAAATACAAACGGAGTTAGAGTAGACACTTGAAATTGTAGCATATAATTTGAATAAGTTAGACCTATTATCAAATTATTATAGTAATTAGGCTGTTTTTTTCTTATACTAAGCTTTCCTTTATATACATATTTTATATTTTGTACAAATATTCGCCCCTATTCTGCATTTCAATTCGAAGCGAAATTTTTTCCGTTTGACAAATTTGGTATTCTGCATTTCGACTCGACTCTCTGCCACATAAACAACAACTTACAAAAACGTTGGTACGATCCTAACGCAGAATACTCACATTCGTAAAGCATTGAAACGGAATGGAATTGCTTCTTCTTTTTCTTAAGATTCAGTTTTTTATTGGAACACCATTTTTCGATCGTAGCGTAACTGAATGCGTAAACGTAATCGAAATGCAAAATAGGGGTGATTGATTTTGTTCGTTTAATTAAAATAAAAATAATTTAATAAATAACTTAAGAAGCTTTAAAAAGATAAATTAACGTTTTCGACCTCAAAATTTTATACATAAGGAAAAAAAGTATTACTTGGGATGTAATTCCTAAAACTGAGAACGTATGAGTAACAATGTAAATACAAAATTACTTATACGCAAGCAATAACTGTCATCCATCTTACACATGAACGTGTTTTTGTATGTATGTCGTGTGTCAAGAGTGTTTAAATATGTAAACAATTAATTCATAACAAACTTTTTGAAAAACTTGTAATTTTTCCAAACAAATTAAAAATTTTGTTAAGAGAGGTGTTAGACTACTTGTTGAAATGATAAGAAATCAAGTTATTTTTTTGATAACAATATTTACGTACATGTTTACAATATTAATTACAAATTTAATTTTTAAATAAAATGAGATTTTGGTATTGGGAATAACAATAAAAAACTGGTTAGCGGGATGTTTGATTATTATAAATTATTTTTATATTCGATGATATCTTTTGATATACATAAGTATAATATTCATATACTCCTGAGATTATAAAATACTATGTAGTAAAATAAATTGATTTCGTTGAATAAAGAATAATAGTGAGAAAAAAGTGCAATAATAATAAATAATAATAGGAATTACCAGTAAACGTGACTTAAATTATTCAAAAAGATCATCATGCTAAAATTTACACACATGAACGTTTTTATGTTAAACTATCTGTTTGAATGAATGTTGATCTGTTTGTTGTATTTAAATAAATTGAATTATTTAATGACGTTGAGTTTGTTGACAACAACACAAAACTATTATTAAAACTTTATGTTCATACATACATTAATAGTTAGAGTATTTATCAAAAATATGTAGCATTTTTTTGCAAATATGCTAAAAATAACTTTTTTTACAATAACAATTTTGTAAAGATCATTGAATCGCAGCCAGTAAATCAAAATACAAACACATTAAGGAAACTATACTCATATTCTTATGAGAAAAATACTAAAATATTTATGTGCATACAAATATTCTGTTAAAATATAACAATTCCATTTCCTTATAAACATTTTAAAATAAATTAAAACAAATAATAAGCTTCCTTACACGTGTAGGAAATATTCTACGTTTTATCAAAATTATTCTGTATATCGATTTTTGATATTCTGTATACCGAGTATCTAGGTAGAAACAAGATTTGTGTCTATTGGGAAAAGTCGAAAGAGTTTTTTGGTTTAAAAATATTGTCCATTTACAAATGTATATATACAAAATTGACAGATTTTTGTTAATAGACATCTGTGTACTTGCAAGTTTGATGTCACGTTTTTTTGTCATACAAAGTTATTAAAATAATAAAAATATTCCTGTTAACTTTTTAAATATTTCTCTTTAGTAATTCATCACGTTCCATTGTTTTCAAATTTTATTTAAAATCTACGGTTTTATTTAATAATAAAAACGAAAATATTTTAATATGTCCTCGTTATGCCTAAAATTAGCTAATAAAAGTTAATACAATTTGTACACTGGAAAAAAAGTTACCTTATAAAAGTATTCTTTAGTGCATTTTTACACATGTTTTATATATTGTTTATTATTTAATATAATATACACGTATTAAACAAATTTTCAATAAAATCTCTAAATGTTTTGTTTGTCTTATTTTTTTTATACTTTTAGCATAATATCGGAAAAACCTCAATTGTAAGTTAATATCATTATTTCAATTTACATTAAATTAATTAATAGGTTGAATAAACTTTTTTATCAACGGTTGACATTCTAGTGCTCGTTTACAAAATGTTTAAATTGTAGTTATGTCAAGGTGTAAAAACTTAAAAGACAATTTTTCAATTTTATAAATAAACAAAATGTTTGTTTAATAAAAAGAACACCTCAAATCGTAATAGATAAAAAATGACATCAACATGGAAGTTATTCGTCAATAGATTTCATATAAAAAATATCTAGTAATACTTTATCTTGACCAATAAATAATATTTTTATTTATATTATGTGTAGTACAAGGAAAAAAACTATAAGAGTATTTGGTTTTACTTTTAAATTCTCAAATAACTTCTTCATTTCAATTGGTATAAAAACAATGAAACAACAAGTTAACAATGGTACTCAATACTTATTTATATTAGATTATTTAGACATAACGGGCGCCATGAAAAATTATTTACAGTCCAGTGAGAAAAAGTAGCAAAATCACAAAAAGGTATAAAACTGAAAAATAGTACATTTTTTCAATAAGAAAATAAAAAATGCTAAAGCTATAGAAGTTTTAATATAATTATTTTTTGTGACATTTTTCCCAGAAGTAATAGAAATGCAACTAAACTAGTTACTGTTACAGTTATTGAAATAAATCGTTTCTAATAAAAGCATTACTATTTTTTTAGTCACAACTGTATACTTAAAATAGAGAGGAAAATTGAACAATAAGTTTAGTATAAATAACAATGCGACTGAGTATAAATAAATAAATACGAGTAATCGTGCAAAAAAAAAAATTATAATAAAATATATAAAAAACGATCTATACATATATAAAACACAAATCTTAAACAATTAGAGTCATTACACGGCTGACCACCGCTGTCAGTCGTTACAGCGAGAAAGGAAACGTTATAACAAATTCTGTCAAAATTAAAATAAATTCCAAAGAAAATTTTGCAATCTTTGAAACAAGTACAAGATATATCTGTCATAATATTACCATAAATTAAACAATTTAATATAAAATATTCAAAAATAAACGTGATTCAAACAGGTATTGGAAAAAAGTTTTAACGGCAAAAAAAAGTTAAATTAAAAAGTAAAATGTTTTTAACGCGGATATTGCCTTTAAGGCTTTTAATTTTGACATTACTAAATGTTGGCTGTGTTCGAATTATTAGCGCTAGAAATCTAAATGTTAACAACGCAATACAAAAGAGAGATGCATTTGAAGATGAAACTCCTGCTTGGTAAGTGACACCATGGAAAATACTATATTTGAACAAGTGTTGCAATTTAAAGATATTTAAAATTAAGCAAAAAACAACAAATTTACAGTAAAAAAATATAATAAATAAAACAAGAACAACATAAACAGTAAAATTAACAATAATTATAAAAAAAATTGCCTTGTCAACAAATAAATTCTGTTTATTAAAACACTGATCGAAATTATCGCATACACACCGTCAACCAAATACTCATGCAATGAAGATCTTTATTTGTTTGTTTTCTTTTTTTTTAATTCACATAGTACAAATTGAAATTAAATAATTTGTTATAATTACGTTTTGTTTTTTTACTCTAGCCAAATTTACTGTTATGGAAATCTGCTACATACTGTACAAATGGCCCATTTATTCGAGGATTCAAAGACATTCGTTGACATGAAATTAAAGTTTACGCCAGAACAAACAATTTCGGAGTTTGAGGCATTTATGGAATCAAAAAATAATGATCCATCACAAGACGATATTCGACAATTTGTAAATGTAAGTTTATTATTAAAACTTATAAACTAAGTAAAGATAGGTAACACAATTAATTTTTTAAAATTGTCCAATAACAATTCATTTATTTTTAGGATCATTTCGATGATTTAGGCAAAGAATTTGTTCCCTGGCTACCTGATGATTGGACGGACCACCCAGCCTTTCTTGAGAATATTAACGATCCTGATTTAAAACAATGGGGAGTAGATTTGAATGCTATATGGAAAGAATTGGGACGTAAAATGATTGATGACGTTCACCAAAACCCCCATTTCTATTCTATTATACCGGTTGATCATCCAGTTATTGTACCGGGAGGACGTTTCATTGAATTTTATTATTGGGATTCATACTGGATTATTAAAGGTCTTTTGTACTCGGAAATGACACACACGGCAAAAGGAATGTTGGAAAATTTCATGTCCATTGTACAACGATTTGGTTTTATACCCAATGGTGGACGCGTATACTACGCTGGTCGTTCTCAGCCTCCACTATTAGCGGCCATGATCGATGCTTATGTTGAATTTACAAAAGACCAACAATTCGGTATAGATGCTTTAGATGTTTTGGAACACGAATTCGAGTACTGGATGAATAATCACACAGTACAGGCCAAGGGTTATAATATATGTGCATATAGCAACTCAGCGCCAGGTCCACGTCCAGAATCCTACCGGGAAGATGTGGAGACATCTAAAGTATTTCCCACCGATGAAGAAAAAGAGGCCCATTACAATGAATTAAAAGCTGCAGCAGAGTCCGGTATGGATTTTAGTTCGCGTTGGTTCATCAACGACGAAGGCACTCGTAATGGTAATTTGACAAACTTGAAAACTCGCTCTATAGTTCCTGTAGAATTAAATGCTATTCTGTACTGGAATGCTAAAATTATCGCCAAATATTATAAATTGTCTGGTAACGAGGCTAAATCGAATGATTATGAAAATAAAGCTGCTTATATACTAGAGGTATGTTCACAAATGCTTAATATCTTCTTTATAAATTTATATACAAAAATATATTTTTGTTTTTAGGCAATTGAAGCCGTTCATTGGAACGAAGATGTAGGTGTGTGGCTTGATTATGATCTTATAAACAATAAATCTCGAAACTATTTCGTACCCACCAATTTATCACCCTTATGGACAAAGGCCTACAACTCTAGTTTAACGGAGAAAATTTCGGCATCAGTATTAAAATATATTGCTGAAATGAAACTGGACAGCTATCCTGGTGGTGTACCCAATACCGATTATCGCACTGGTGAACAATGGGACTTTCCGAATGTCTGGCCTCCCATGCAATATATACTTGTCAAGGGTTTAGAAAATTTGGGCACCGAAGGTGCTAAAAACCTTTCAAAAAGCTGGGGTCATCGATGGGTAAAATCAAACTTTAAAGCCTATAGCGAGACTAGAGCCATGTTTGAAAAGGTAAGATACGATTTTAAATTGTGTTACTTGCATTGTATAAATATTTTGATATTGCAGTATAATGCTGAAACATTTGGAGGGCATGGCGGTGGCGGAGAATATGGGGTCCAAAAAGGTTTTGGATGGTCCAATGGAGTTATAATAGAGTTCCTCAATCAATACGGTCGCGAGATCTCAATTTCTGCAAATAATAATAATGATAATGGCGGAGGTAATTCTGAAACAGACATCACAAACTAGACAAATTCAACAAAAATTAAGAAAATTATAAACATTGTTATCATAATGTAAATGTGCTCTCTCGTTCTCTGTCGTTTTCATCTTGAACTCATATCAAATTTATACATTTATCTTTTATTATGATTGCTCTTTAAAAATATTAACTAGAATAGAATCTCATGAAAAAATAGTAATTATTTAATGTCATATAATTATACTTATTTAATTCTTATCTTAATTGTATTGTATACATTAATCATTTGTGTCGATTGTATGGTTTCAGAACAGTTAAAAATAAAGAAAATCATTTCATATACACAAGTGAATTAGAAGTCTCTATTACAATTTGAAATCATTGTAAACAATCTTTTTTGAAACATCAATATCCATGGAAATAAAACTACACGTAAATACACGCATATTTAAATCATAAATTTCGCGTTGCTAAAGCAAGAACATACAAACTTTTAATATTGATTTTAGTTTGGTCCAAAAATAAAAAACGATTGCACTTTATAAAGACAAATACGCAGTCAATAATATTTAAATTATTGCACAGGTTTTCAAATTATGTGTAAATGTTCAGTATCAGTATAAAAATTTATTTTCATGTTTAACATTAAAAACAGGCAACTATGTATACTTCACCATTTTCATATTCACTGATCAAAATTTGAAGTTAAAATTTCGTGTTATTGAGTGTAAACAACAAATTTTTCATAATATGTATGTATGTACGAATTTATATGTGTGTACATATATGTAAAAGTGCGAAAAATATTAGAACCTTTTCTTATTTTTATTCTATTTTAAATTAAAATTTCTTAGGAAGTCTAAAAATGTGGAGTATATTAAGTGTGGCTAGCGTAGCAATAGTTGCCATAATACTTGGACGGTTCATTTGGTAGGGTAAGTACTAAATATTAATAAGTTAATTTGTGATCAGTTTGACCTGCAATACAATGTTTGATATCTAATATAAACATAATAATGTTCTAAAATTTAATAAAATTTTTATTTATTTTCAGTTATTTCACGAGCACAGCCTACGTTAGTTTCGTTGAAGAGCGGAAATCATTACAATTTTTGTATATGTTTTTTAAAAATGCAATTTGTCAATATTTGTTTTATAATTCTTATATGATTGTATTTGTATAAAAGTATTAGTGTTTCACATGAATTGAAATGCAGTATTAAAATATTTATTAAATAAGTAGAACGTTAATAAAACTAACTAAACAACAAATTGTGTTAACAAATTAATTAAAATTAACAAACTTAAGCATGTGTAAGATATATACTTTAGAGTTTAACCTTATTTTAGCCAAGTGGAATAGTGTTAACAGAAGTATTCAAAGTTTATTATACACAATGAAATCAAAGTAAAGAGGTATTGTTTTTACAAATGTATTTTCTTAACTAATCCGTTATTATTAATATTTGTGAAAAAACCCCCAGTTGGAAAAAAACGTAATTGCTCAAAATTGTTTGCAAAAGGATTGTCTATTCGGCATGTTTGTATATGGTTTTGTTAATCTGTTGTGGTTTATCGCTTTGTTTTATGTACATGTTTTAACAGTTGGATATTAATGTTAAAATAAATATTTTTTAGGAAAAAATAAGGCTGCAATGATCTTTGGCTGATCTAATGTTAATTAGAAGTAAATACCACTTTTTAAAAAAGTATCTTTAATTAAATAAAACCGCATAAACTAAAAAATAATAAATATCCACATTTAAACAACAGAGTCAATACATCAATGCTTAACGATATTTGATCATGCGCCTTTTATATGAGAATTTTATTCCCTCAACAACTTTAAATGCAAACTACAATCAATCAACATATAAAATACAGTATTTGTGATATATGTATACGTAAATTTAAATAATATCTATAAAACTATTTTGCTCCTTTATTATTTGAATTCTAATATCAATATTTCTAAACATATTTTTTTTTAATTTCTTAAGAAATGATTGTTATAGGATTTAAGTTGAAACAAATTGTCGTTTTCAATAGAATATAACCACCAATATAAAGTTGGGGAAAATAATAAAACGTGTATAGAATTTAAAATGAAATTTTATTGAGAAAAAATTTAATAAATTTTATAATGAATGTACTTGTACAAACATTTGTTTTTCTCTAGCTCATTCGCTCTTAATCTAAGAGTTATTAGTGGACACTGATGATTGCTGGGCAGACTCTTGGCTGAAATAGGGTGCTATATTGGGAGTGAGCAAAGTATGGCAAATATCACAGACTCGTGCTGGCCGCTGCCGTGGTCCAGATAGTACAGTTTTTGTTAAACATTTGTCACAGTAGATATGGCCGCAATGACGACAGTGTAGTTTACGTACAGTAACTGTAAAATGATTATTACACGTTGGACAATTGGCAACGTCATCGTCATCTTGCCAGCGTACTTCAGAGTCAGCATGCCTCAGTTGTTCCAATGTCACCTGAAATAGCGTTCCATTATACAAATATCTGTGCATAAAAATTTAAGAGGCACCTTTTTGATTATACCTGTAAAGTTTGTGATAATTGAACGAAATCTTTTTGTACTTGCTCACTGGTAACTAAATCGTCCTGCAGATTTTTTATTTTAGCCTTAGCATCTGCATAATTTCTACTAAGTTTTTCCTATTACAAAATAGTTGTGAAATGAAATGTTTTTGACTCGTATTTGAAATTTAATTTTTGGCAAAAAGTGATAATATGATTTGCGTTTTAGATGACGTAAAATTGTATGTAAAATTAGAAACTGAAATATATTTATTTACTTACATTTTGCTCTTGTAGCTCTATAATTTCTACCCTGAATTCAGATATTTGTCTATTCAATTCACTTTCTTTTCGCTCTAATGCTGTTTTTGCTAACTCGCAGTTTTGTAATGTTACTAAATGTTGAGTTATCCGATCTCTTAATTTTATAATACAAAATAAGAGATATTAAAAATACGATAGAGTAGAAAATAAATGTTTTAGACTTACTGCAAAGATTTTGTTTCCGCTTGGTACTTCTTTTTGTTTTGAATCCTTTCATTGTTACTGGCTTCCAACTGATCTCGCAAAATTTGGATTTCATCCAAAGATGTTACACATCGATTTTTTTCGAAATCACAACCCAAACGTGCTTGAATCAACTCATTTTGTTGCCTTAAAATGACTTCGTGCAATTCCTCAATCGTATTTGGCAGATTAATGTATTGATTTTCGATTTCTTCTGCTGTTGCTAAATACCTTCCAGATAAAAAGTCATTGTCAGCTTGTAAAGTTTCCAAGTGTTTGTTGACTTTTTCCCTGTCGTCGCTGACGCGTTGCAATTGACGCATTACTTCATCTTTGGTTTCTAAAAATTTTTGCTGTAACTCTAATAGTTGTTGTTCATTAGAGGTAACCTGAAAAAAGTAAAATGCCCTGTTTAGCGATTGCAACTTTCCGAAATAATACCAAAAATTACTTGTTCCCTAAGAATATGGACTTCGTTCTTATGAGCTTCTCTTTTTTCTTGCCACTGATTTTCTAGACCAGCTCTTAGGGCTGCTTCCTTTTCCAAATCTTTAACAGATTCATCAAATTGTTTTTTCAAGTTGTCGAATTCTTCCTGTTTTTCAGCAGCATTTGTTTTTAATTCTTCTATTTTCTCCTCTAATTTTGCGCAGTTTTTACAGTTTGATATTGTATCGGAATTCGTTTCACTTTGTGTGGCACGAAGTTTTTCATCAGCCTCCCGAAGTTTTTCTTTTAAAGCCTTCATTTCTTCATGTAACTGCGTAACAATTGAGCCTAACACCTCCGAATCCTCGTGAGTCTTTTAAAAAGGTAAAAAATACTAAATATTTTCCAAGACATCCGATTATTGTAATATACAGACTTACATATTTTCCATCACCTTTATTTTTGCTTTCTTCTGTAGGATTTTCTTGGCCAAAACTTGTCCCTAAGACTGAATTGGTTGTGTCTACACCAAATTTTCTAACTATTGTTTTTTTCACCTGACTCAACACTTGTGGTGCCAAACTACTTAACTCTTGGGAACTGTTGGAATTTGTCTGTTGTTGCTGCATCAAACTTTCGTTTAATTGTCGATAACGAATTGTTTCCTCTTTCAAGTGCTCTAATTCTGACTTGCAAATAGCGGACTCTTCAATTGTTTCTAAAATGATTTATAAATAAAAATTAATACATATTATTTTACTCCGCGATTAGTATCCAAACCTTGCACTAACTGTTGCAAAGACGATATCTCTTCCTGTGCTTTTACTTCAGCTACTATCATTTTGGATTTCATCTCCTCCAGTTCACGTTCCTTTTGCACAAACAGTTCTTTTAGCTTCGCCCTCTGGCTATTGAATCCATATTGCATTTTTCGATTTTCTTCCTCCAGTTCACGTATTTTTTGCAATAAATCTAATTACATATACAAAGTACAAATTAATGAGTATATTTATTGGTAAAACTCGATGATACACAATATTGTTTACCTGCACTTGTATTAGAGCCACTCCCACTTTCTCCATCGGTACTACTTTTAGGTAACTCACTAACATCAGGACCATGTGTCTGTCTATTATTTAAAACGCTTTCCTCCATTTTTTGGTAAAAATTTTGTTTTTAGCACATCTTAATTTTCCTGCATTTATTCCCTGCAATTTATTTTATTTTTGTTCCACCGTTGCCAGACTATGATAATTAGGCGATTTTCTGGGCTTGCAACGTTTAATGTTGTCATTCGATTACAAATAATTTCTTTCCCGTAAATATGGCACTACTAAAAATTGTGTACCTTTTTCCACTACATTTTCAGTGATCCACATGTGTTTTGTTTTTGTTAAAAAAATATTAAAAAGTTCTAAAACCTACATCAAATTTAATTAAATTTTATCCTAAAAAAGTTGTCGAATATAAAATGGTATTATTTACAAATTAGCATTTGCTTTATATTCTTATTTGCTAATAATTTTTCTATTTGTTTAGGGTAAAGGCAAAAAGGCTTTCATCGATCGAAAAAATGCAGTGACATTTCATTTGGTACACAGAAGTCAGCACGATCCATTAGTTACGGACTCTGAAGCTCCACAACGTGTGTTGGTGGAGGCAGGTGCTCGTCAGCCTCATAAACAAACTAGTGAACTTGATCCGGTCAAGCGAAAGGAGGAGCAACAGAAGTATGGAATTCAATTCGACGATGATTACGACTATTTACAGCATTTAAAAAAACCTGAACAAGAGGTTGTTTGGGAATACGTTGAAAATCCAAATCAAGCTAAAAAACGTGTCGATGAAGGCAGAGTGACCACTGCTCCAAAATTGAACTTGCCTAGCTCTGTTTTTGCTACCGAGTTTGAGGAAGATGAAGGTATGCTGAACAAGGCTGTGCCTCAGCTAGGTCCTCGTCCAGATTGGGATCCAGATGTAGTAGCCGCTTTAGATGATGATTTCGATTTCGAAAATGAAGATAACGTTTTAGAAGATGATTTCGTAATTCAGGCCATGGGTGATGGAGAAGATGACGAAGAGGATTCTTATGGATCTGATGTTGATGACGAAAGTCAAGACTTTGATTCTGATGATTTAATGGATGATGATGACGATTTTGATGAGGATGACAATGAGTTAATGGATCGCTTGGGTCCTCTAATGAGAGAACGTCGTTTTGCTAATGAAGAAACAAAGTCACAGTTTACGGAATACTCTATGTCTTCCAGTGTTATACGACGTAATGAACAGCTTACACTTTTGGATGATCGATTTGAACGCTTCTACGCCACTTATGATGACCCGGAACTGGGTGATCTTGCTACAGAAGAAATTGAAGGGTCTTGGGGTCAGAAGCATCCCTATGTATTAAATTGCTTGAAACAATTTAAAAAATCAGATCAGATTATTGAATACAATAAAGAATGGGATCAGAAACGTTTGGAAAAGTATAGAAACGTTGTTGATGGTGATAATGACCCCAACGAGGAATTAGTAGAAGTTGAAGTAGAAGATCCTAAAGAAAAGAAATGGGATTGTGAATCAATTCTTTCAACATGTTCCAACATTTACAATCATCCCAAATTGATTGACGAACCAAAACGTAGAAGTCGAAATACCTCTTGTTCGTCATCTATTCCACAAGGAGTGCAAAAAATTGATATAGATCCTAAAACAGGCATGCCCTTACATGTCTTACATGGTGACACTAACCAGCTAACCGCAAAAGCTTTGGCCAAACTCGACAACAGCGCAGACCAGAACGGCAATTCGGGACCCAAATCGCTCTGTGCTAAATCAGTTCTATCTACTTTAAGTGTTCTGTCTATAAGGCCAAAAGATGAAACTCCCGAGGAAAAGAAGGAGCGCAAGAGGCTACTTAAAGAATACCGCAGTGAAAGGCGTATTGAGAAAAAGGCCAATGCTGAGGCATTTAAAGAAGAAAAGAAGCGCCAGACTCATGTAAAATTGAACCAACGTTTAAATCAACAAGGAAATACAATTTTGTAGTTCCATACAATCAATTAGAATTTAAGAGCGATTATTTGTAAATTTTTGGTACATACAAACTACTATGTACTTGTTGTAATGTAAAAACAAAGTAAAACTAATGAATTTTATGTTTATTGGCACCAGCCAATGGTTTTATTTCATTTTTTGTATATATAAAGTAATTTTAAAACACTGCTGTTAGTCTTTCAATTTCTAGTAGGTCGCTTAAGATATCTTCAGTTTTTGTTCCAATTTTCTTAGATACTTCATTACGTTCAGCAACAGTCATGTTGGCGAATGACCATATTAAATCGCCGTCGATGATGCAGCGGCTTGGGTTGAGAGAAAGTTTTTTCGACATTTTTATTGTGCGAAACTCTTTTGGATTTAAGCCACATAGATGCTCCTGGTAAGACAGCAGGACATTTTGTAACATAAGGAATCGGCGATATACTTTTTCGGGCAGTGGTAAACAATAGCCAATGGCACCGTCCAAAGTCCCATAAACCACCATATGTTTATTTTCATACATAAATGGGTAGCGATGATTGAGGCCTCTTTGATGACATTGTACCCTAAACATGGTGTTTACGGCCTGTCCAAGATGAAAGTCACCTTTTCGCAAAAGTTTTTGTCCTCCTATTGACTCTCGAACTTCAGGTTGATACATATAAACAATAAAATTTCTTTCGGCGTCGGTAACAAGAAAGCCAAGATTTGAATTGTCTACCATAAACTCCACTCCATAAACTTCTAATGGATTAAAGTCTCTCGAAGCCAATGACAATGTGCGGAACTCTTCTTGAAAACGAAGTAAACTAACAGATTTGTAAACGTCAGCAATTAAAATCAGAGATTTTATAGAAATTATCTGATGAACGTAAATATTGGTATCGATAAATGCAACTCCAATTAAATCGTCGTCTTTTAATTGCCAAAGGTAAATTTTTTGACCCAGGGCTGTAACCAGAAAACCAAGAACATCTGCAATAGCCGATACGGGACCTTTCTGTTCTTTCTTAAATATTTCTTTCAGTTTAAACTTAGTCAATGGCTTGCCGGGTTCGGGAACTACCTCGATTATATCGTAAACGTGAATGTTTCCGCGAGACGTTATGTCTTCGCTGTAATTAAAGTTCGTTCCAATGCACAGATATTCTTTAAGGCCCGACCGGGTACCTTCATATGCGAGCTTCACTATCTGAAATGCTGTAACATGTTCCCAACTCTCAAATTCAATTGACGCATCTGGAACAATTTCCCAGGTTTCCGGGCTCATAAGAACAATGCTAAATTTAGAAGCATTCGGGTATATGAATCGTTCGCCCTTATTCTCCTCTGTTAGTTCTTTGTCTTCGCCGTTGAAGCGGAAATATTTGTTACTGGCTTCATCTGTTTGAGTGACGAGACAGTAGACGCGGTTTTCTCTATGATATACAATTTGACGGGGTGTACAACGGAGAGGAACTTTTCTCACAGGCCATGGTGAGTCATAGGTGAGATAGGTTGGAAGAATGCATATTTTTAGATCGAATGTTGTATCAAAACACAAAAATCCTTGTGGGCAGTTTACATTGTTAAACGGCGCAAAACTACGTAAATATCCATTTCCAAATATTTTGTGAACTCTCATTTCGCCTTTACCCGTCAAAAATATAAAGCAAGGATTGGGGCCACACACTACTACGCCGTTTAGCCCTGATATATTTGAAAAATAACGGAGTTTACTTATGTAGCGGTCTTGTAAATTATATGAATCCAATGAATCAGCATATTCTTCGTCAACGTCCATAGGTTTCGAATCTTCATCCAACATATTGATGCTTTGTAATTTTCTAAAACGAACCTTCATATGACCTTTTCCGTATCGATATGCCTGATAAATTATCAATTCTAGACGGGTTCGTATCATGAGTAACGGCCTACTGCCATTATTTCCTAATCCAACCATTGCTATTTCCTGCACCGGAGGAGAGTTAACATGCTGTGGCATACAATTTAGAAGAATTCCTTGTTTATTGTCCTGTTGATTCAGAGTCACTGGTACAAATTCCATGGAATCAGTGAGAACCGTATCACCGTTGCCTACGTCATTCACCAAATACATTAACTTCATATCTGGCATAGAGTAGATTTCCAGAGTACCGCTCTCTCTTGCAACTACCAACCAATAAGAAGGTTTCACCTGTACCAACAAACGCCTCCACCAGTCTGAATTCTTTTGCTTTGATTGTTTTGCCAAGTCAGCCATACTATTCATTTTAAACGCATTTCCCGATTCACCGTACAATAAGTCTTCTTCATCTTCGATTTTCATGTTAGGTTCTGCTTTCATATAGCCCAAGCCACTGTACAATGAATTACCGCCACTGCCTGTAAGATTTAAGACCTCATCAGACTTGGTAGTAAACAAACCCGATAAGTCTTTATATGCGGCCAAAGATATAACTGCTGGAATACTACTTATTGTATTCTTGTTAATAGCCAAACGAGGTGTTCCTTTCGTTTCGCGAAGAGCTAGTGTTATAACTTTGCCATGAAGTACTCTAAGACAAACATAAGGATCAGCTATTGATACTTGTACAACAGGAGCTCCTTCATCTATCGGTACATTTTGTATGAGACGCTTTCCCTGCAACAGTCGAACTGAACGGGTAGTGACCTGGACAATAAATCGATTTTGTCCCAAGTTTCCAACAAAAATTGTTGGTTGAGTGCAACAGAATCCAGTATTTTCAATTTCATTAATCTCTTCGCCAGTTTGCAAGACCAGTGTTGATGTGCGTTGAGACAATATCATGAAATCGTGGTGGTCGTGGCGAGATGTCTTTTTACTCACATCGTCATATAATGTCCAAACATCAAGGCATCCTTCTAACTCGAACGAGGTTATAACTTGAGGATTAATACAGTTAACGAACACACATAGGGAGCCATTCTTACTGTGGCCACTGGAAGCCACAACATCTATTTTTAAATCACACAACTGGTTAGCTTGAGGGCGCAATGTGGTACCGCCCTCTTCGAACTCAACTCTTTCACCGGCACACATAAAATTAATTGGACCAACATTGAGCAAACTATCGCAAACTTCAAAAATATATTTTCGCAGCTGAACAGAGGTCTTTGTTCCGGACCCATATACTTCCAGCTCCTCATCTTCAATGCGACGACCTTTACGGGATTCCTCGTTTACTACATTGTTAGCATCAGACATTTCAACTTCATCTAATGTTATTACAGTGCTTTGATCTTCTTCTGTAAAGTGAAGTAACAGGGAATTGCCCAAACGAGATCCGAGGAATAGGTATTCACTTTGAACTACACACATACAGCTGGTAAGAACACTTGCTGCGGCCTTATGGAAGTGAAAGTTACGTACCGTTCGCATCGAGTCGACACACAAGGTAACAACATATAGTTCGCCACTACGTAACGATACAACTAATTTATCGACATCTATGAACGCAATATTAGCGGCATCGAGACTTATACGGACACCATCTTGTGGTTTCAGAGGAAAACCAGTGCTATGGTCAGCTGAACTATTCAAGGACACTCCATAAGGAGGAACACTTTGATTAAGATATATTATAGCATTTACGGTCGTTACTAAACAGCCACCAATTGGCTTTTGTATGGGAAATACTTGCAAGCAATCAAATGGCAAACCCGTAACTGTCCATATAATGGGATGAACACGTTGTTGTATATTTAAAGAAATCGCAACCAATACGCAAGTGTCAGCGCGGACAGCTACACGGCCAGGGAATGTACGCACAGGTTCGTACAATATTAGTAAAGTTGGTTCATAGTAGCCATGTAAAAATTGCAAATCTAAAACATTGTCGATTTTCTCGTCGAGGTCTCTAAGTGCAATAAGATAGGAAGCCAGAATAGGAGTGCGTGCCACTATGGCAGTGGGGGCCTTTTTAATAGGCTTAACATCTGCCATCTCAATTTCATCTATACCGTTTTCTTTACGAAATGGCAGAACAACTAAACGCTTACCGTACACCAGCATGACAGCACACCGAGCATCGGGGTCAACACGTACCATTGGAATATAATAGCGACCGGTCCAGCCATCTCTGATCTCTTCCTCTTCAAAGAAATGCAACGATAATGTTTTCAGTGCAAACGTGTCTGGGTCATGTTGAACAACTGACAACTTGGCATCCTTAAAACTTATAAGAAGTGCGTCTCTCATGGATCCCGTCAAAGTTACACTTTGCAAAGACATTACATTTCCGTATAGAGTATACGATGCAAGACACTCTAAACGCATCTTTGAAGGCGCTCTTAAGTCATTTGGATTTAATTTTTGCTGTCTTTGGCTTCCATCAATATTTGGATGAATTCTATAGATTTTTAAAATATTGGCGCCGGCAACCACCACATTTTCTTCGATATTGTTAAAGAATCGGCATGTTATAGCAAATTCAACTGCTGTTGCAGGATGAGAATTCTTACATATGGAAAACATTTTATTTGCTTGTCCTTTTTTCGTTTATATTTTGTATATTTTCACCAATTATTTTATTTTTTCAACATTTTCAATGAACACACAAATAAAAAAACTTCAGCTGCACAAAATGTAAACATTGAAGTATTGCCAGACTGTTTCACTTTTGTTTACATGCGTCGTTCATTGGAAAAGAAACAGATGGATTGAAACAGATTTGTTTATACACATAGAGAATGATGATACCAAACTTCCGTGCTGTGTATTTGTTTGCGCACTCTCTTAACACAACTATTACGTCGCATGGGTGGTGAGTTACCTGATCCCGAGTAGCCGGGATTTTGTATACCCAAGACGATTTCTGGTCTTGGTCAAGATTTTCTTAAGCTAGATCTTAAAGGTGAGCGTGTAACTGATTCTGCAGTGGATCCATTGGAAACACTAGGGACCATGGTGCTCATAGATGCCACAGTGCCGAGGCATTGCGTCTGCCAGTATGTGATTTGCCTTAGGCTTCGGTCACAGAAATACCTTTATAAGATAAAAGGTAAAAAATTATAAAATTTTAGATCAATTCTCTTCAGTTCTAGTTCAGTTTTAGTTTTGTTATTGTTCTGTTCTTGCCTCAACTAGCAAATAATTTACTAAAGTCAAGACAAGAACCCCCAAATGAAGAGAAAATTTTGAAAAATTTTGAGATGACAAAAAAAATTTTTGTAGTAAAATCGTTCTGAAATTTTGTTCGGAAATTCGTACTCAGCTTAGGTACTAATCTTGAATGTCAAATTTTTGCAGTTCTAGGCCTCAAACTTTATCCTAGAGGGTTAGGACTTAGGTTTAATTAATTTAACTTGTGGCAGAAAATAATAGACTTATTCATAAACAAACTTTTATTTTATAAACTGTTTGCAAATCAAAATTCGTATGGGAATTTTGTTTTATAAAATAAAATGTTGTTTATGAATAAGAGGGTAAAAGTATAATAAAAAGGCAAATATTTATTTACTTCTTATAGATTTCAAAATTATTTTGTAAATCGTTTTTATTTTAATAACATAACTCGTATATTATTATTATTTTATAAATAATTATTTTAATAACATTTTAAATATCTATTTGCATTGTTTGATTGCGACAATGATTAGGAGTTAAAAAAATATAACAATATATGCAACAACATTTAATTTGTGATCTAGTTTAAGGACGTAACTGAAAAATAATATTTATACACTTATTTACATTATAAAAGTTACGTACATTTCTATCTAACCAAACATAATATAATGCAATTTTAATGTTTTTATAAAAAAAATTAACACATAAATAAATATACATATAAATTTCACATATATATACATACACATGTATGTATGTAGATAGTTAAATTATAAACGTTTAAATAAAAGCAAAAATATTACTTAAATGCTAATTGAAGGAATTAAATAAATTGTAATTAATTGTTATTCGCATTTAAAAATTGCAACGAACATTTTTAAAAAACTCTAAAAATATTTAAATGATCTGCGAAAGTTACACAAAACCATTTCATAATATGTAACACTAACTAGTGAACTAAAATAGATGTAGACACCAATTCTAGGCAGCCGTTGATATTTTGCTAGTATTCGATTGATGGCCATCTGATTTCAAGCCATTTGTACTCTTACTGCTACACGACGGACTTGATTGAGTTGTTCGCAGTTCGGGGGGTAAAAAGATTTTAACAACATTTGTGATTTTCACCCGACAATTTGGACAATTATCGCATTTAGCTGCACATTGGTCACATGCCATGACGTGGCAGCAGGGGTTGAACATCGTATTTATGGCATGATCCATACAAATCTTACATGTCATAGCCTCCGAAATTCTCGAATCCACACATCGCTCAATGGCAGCCTCCCTTTCTTCTTTTTCACGTATCACCATATCCAATTTACTTGCCATAGAAGAAACACTTTTAACATTTGGATCTTCAGCATCTGCGCTTTCGGCTAAATGGGGTATATAGCGAGCAATATCTCCCAAACCAGCACCAGCACCATGAGTCGATGTTTCAATACCCCGTTCATGTAATATGCGACGAGCTTGATCATGTACTTCCCGACTGGTATGTTGAATATCGAAAACATATCGCTTTCCAAGTTCAGTATCTTCTTTAAACATTGAAGCTATGGTTCCTTTAAGATCGCGGGTAAATTGATTCGTTACTACACCCCTTACTTTATCGCAAACGTAAAAGGCATGTCGTTCAGTTATTGATCTGTACAGGCCAGCTGCAATTGCATGCTTTGGTAACTTTATCTCTATTTCTTTTCGATTATTATGATCGTCTACGTATTCCAATTTAAATGTGCGCCGAAACGATTTAGCCGCCGCTATTGCACTAAAGGGAATGCTAAAATAAATAGAATATTAAAATTAGCATGATGTACACTTTTTAAATGGTCAATATTTATTACTTACTTTTTTTCGTTATCTCCAGAGGAAACTTTAATACCATGGGCACCCACTGCTATATCGCAAGATTGTGAAGTTTCCGAAGTTGTAACGCCACTGAAAACTTCTTCGCCATAACCGGGTAAATCTTGGATTTCTTGAAGCAGCCAATATTTGGCGGATTTGGGCGACATCTTTAGCATAGACAATTTACCGTGCTCCACGGCAATTTGCTTGAGGAAATCTTCAGGCATTTCATTGTCGGCTTCATCACTTGTGGGAGTAATTATATAATCTTGGTATATACGTAGCGGTGACGCTGCTATACGTTTCTCTATGGATATATCCGTTTCTTGGGGTTTATTATCACAGGTACTATTTACATCATCAGATACTTTGGTTGAATTTTCATTTGTACTAGAGGTAGATTTGTTGTTGTTTTCCGCTTGGCGTAAGTTACTTGTTGAGACCGTTGTAGCAGAATTTGAGGTTGAAGTCTGGGAAGATAATTGAGCATCATTATCTATATTTTCCACAGACTTTTGCTTCGATAAACGACGTTTCTTAAAAGAAAGCACATAGTCTTTTTCTTTACGTTCTTTTCCAGTGGCACCATGCTGCTGTTGTTGAAGTTGTTGCTGCTGGAGCTGTTGTTGCTGCTGCTGTTGGAGAAGTTGCTTTAAGCGTTCTTGTTCTCTTTTAATTTTTAGAGGACATTCGGATTTCAGTGAAGCTTCATTGAAACGCAAACCATCAGCTTGACATAAGAGCGCCGCAAGCTTGGCAGCACTCGACCAGCTTCTCGCACATAAACGTCCTTCCAATAGGTCAGCTTTTGCTTGCATATAGAATAAATTACGCACACTTTCCTGCAAAATGAAATGAACCGGAACCCAAAATTTGACACGCAATGCCAACATCAACTGTATGCCACTACCACTTCCACCATCGCAAGAAAGTCGATTGCGCAAATTAATCCACTGATGAGTGCGAGATTCTTTTTGATTGGGAACCCAATGTTCTAAGCCGAAATATTCCATTTCGCATATAACACCCAATGCTTTACACACCTGCAATAAAACAAAAATCAAAAGTTAATTTCGCCATATGATTAAAAAGTGCTAAGTATAGGAGCTTTGAACTTTAAGATTTTCAGTTGTATTTTAAAGATTTTTATTTCATAATTTTTTTCTCATAAAAAGTCATCTCCCTAATGTACATATACATACATATGAATGTGTAGATATTCGTGTATCAAAGAAAGATACATTTATAGAAATGATAATAATTTCCTCAAAATTGTTTAAACTGAAAAGTGTTTGTTTATTAATAATCAACAGAATCAATTCAATGACAACGTGGTATTACCACAAAGATTTTATACAAACTCCATATTTTTCATTTGGACATACAACATACTCGTACATAGATGTTAATGTAGATACTTGTGGATACATTCATAGATATGTTTGTATCTATGTGCAAAAATAACAATAAAAACTAAAATTATAAATAAAACAACAACAGTTGTATCTAGTATATATACAGCTGTATGTATCTGTATGTATAAATAAATATAAAACAGTCACTCATTCGTAAACACGAGTATAAAACATTTGCCGCTAAATTGAAAAGTACAAAGTCCAAAAAGTATAAAAAAAAAACATTATGAGAAATACCAAATCCGCAAACACACAAATTCGCACATTCTTACATACAAATGTTCATCGATTCAGAAATATATGTATGGATGTACGATGCGAATGCAGCTTTAGTCATGTACTCATGGGTAGCAGCAAATGGACCAACTATTCAATAATATTATTATTGTTATTATTTTGATACAGATGTTTATGACTTTCAGATACAATTAATTTATCTCTAAGTAAATAGTTATGCTCTTATCTCACTCTTCGTCTCCTGTGTTCGATGCAAAGAAACATTCTCAATTAAATTGTGTTTCAATTAAAGAGAAATACTTTAAATTTAATAGATGTTATTAAATTGTTTTATTAATTTGGTATTCATAAGATAGATTTCATCAAATTTAATAATTCGAGTAGAGTTTTTAAAATTTGACCTTTTAATATTTGAATTTTATTTAAAAACATTGAAAAACATTTTCACGTGATTTCAAAATTTTATTATTTTTAGCCAGAAAAAATAGATACATACATATACATATGTATATTTTGTTTAGGAAATATTTTGCATTAGTATTATTATTTATCGTTAAGTCATAAATTTTTTAGGAAAAAGAAACAAAATCTTTTAAATAATAAAAGTGGGAGGCCAGAATTAGTCCCGTGACTGTTTTATTTTATAAGGTAGAAATCGAGAATTGTATTTTCTGGAAAGACCTAAAAACACTTTACTATTTTTATCTAATCAAAAACTTAAGTTAAGTGACTTAATTAACTGTTTTTATAAAACTTTAAGATAGATAATAAGTATTTACATACAAAACTTTCAATATAATAATTGCTTTATACGTTTTTCTTTCAAGCCTTTCTCTAGACAACTAGTTTAAAAATTGTATCTGGCAACTTTAAGCAAGAGAAAAATGCGAAATTATCATACAACTAAGAGAATTAAATTGTAAAATAACAGGTAAAATATACATTTTTTGTATCTTAATTTTTGCAAAGAGCCAAAGAGCAACATGTTGTATGTGTCGCTGTAATTGAAACTTAGAATGTGTTCAAGTGTAAAGATCTTTTTTTTGTGGTTTGTTTTGGTCTCTCAACGAAACCCAAAGACTAGAGAGAATCACGTTGGAATTACCGTCAAAACGGAGACCCCAAATTTTGAGTATTTTGTAGAAAAAGCTAAAATAATATTTTGAAATTGGACTTTGGACTGCGACCCAAACAAAACTTGGACTTTGAACACTGCTGTGTTGCTCATGCTTGTTTTCATCGATCAATGTGTTTTACAGTGTTCATAGAAAGAAGATAGTGATGATGATGATGATGTTGAAGTTGATGAATTTGAGGGAGATACTTACTAAGTACATACACACTTGTTTGCAGAAATATACATACAAACATACATATGTATCTACTTAGTACATTGTTGTTGCTATTGTTGGTTAGTATTTATAATTTTAATTAAAACCTATGCATGTATGTAAATATGTTAAATTCATAGATACATTCAATTATACATACATAACAGGTATAAAGCTGGCTTAACTTCCAGGTTTTGTAGTCATTCTTGTCGTGCATGAACTTAAAGTCTAAACATACATAAATATGTATATATTTACATACATACATATTGTATCTACTTATAAGTATATTTATTGAATTTAATATCTTAGAGATGTTCCTATTAATACTCTTATATATATTGCTTTAATTGCACTTTGTATTGTACTTTTCAAATACAAATGTTTGTAAAGATATTCTGTCTGTCTGCTCGTATGAGAATGTAGATATGTATGTATTTTATTTATTTAATATAATGAATAAAATAAAAAAAATCAACGTTAAATGTTACATATCTAGAAGCACGCGTTCAGCGAGTGATCTTGATGATGACGTATTGTTTATTATTTTCAATGATAAATGTACTTAAATGCCGGCAAAGAGTTGGCTCTGATTGTTATGTTATTGCTCTGTAGTTTTTTCTCATATCAAATAAAGGCGACTTACTTATTAAGGTGTATGCACTAAAAATTTCCCTTCTTTGTAACAATTTAATAAGATATTTTTACTTCTGGACCAGTTAAACCGATTTGTGTTAAAATAAGAAACATCAAAAGTGCTTGAACGTATTTTAAGTTATTTCCTTGAAAACGGGTTTTGTTGACAAGAGTCATTAAGAACTAAAAAGTTCAAACGGTTTTGAATAATAAGTTTAATTATTTGATTTTCTAAAAAGATTTACTTGAAATAGATATTGTTATTCCCAAAACCTTTTAATTTATCTTCAAAATTTCTAGTAAAAAGGTTTGTTATTCTTTGATTTGTTTTTTAATTTAGCACTTTAATTTAAATAAACTAAATTTATTCGTTATTTATCCACAAAAAAACATTTATTTTTATTACATTTTTTTAAAAAAAGAAGACAAATAAAAATTCGATTAAGGTTAAAAAAACGCAATTGCCATTATTTTTGTTTAAATAAAATTTTAGCTGATTTAACTTCATAAATATATGAACAAAGAAAGAAACTAGTATACTGACAAATACATACATACTAGTGTATAAACATATGTATTTGTATGTTATTTATAAAATTATAAACATTTTGGCACCTTGGTACGTTTTTAAGTAGCAGAGAAAGTACCGTATGAAATAATTTTGAAATCAATAAAAATAAAATTAAATAATTTCAAAGTACACATTTATACATTTCTAATTAAAAGTTTACTTAAAAACATATTTAATTAAAAAGGCATATTTTAAGTTTAAAATAATTTAAATATTCTAACAAATAGTAAACATATTAAAATTTATAAGCGCATTAGTATGTATGCAAACAATATTTGTTTTGTACGAATTTAAGTAAAAAAATCAATAACAGAATTAGAATAATTTCTACATATTTCTAATTGATTAAAAATAAATGGTTAATGAACTTGCTTGTTTACTACATATTATAGTACTTAACAAAAACCTTTATAATAGTACCTAAATACGTACTTTTTTTTTGAAGTATCTCATTTTAATTCTGATATCATCCCCGTTATATGTATATACTTACACACATACATTTACAAAATTTGTATTGTTTTGTTAACAAATTTGCACATCGATTTCGAGTTGTTTCACTTCTGGCTGAATATTTAAAAAATTGTATGTACATTTGGACATGTTCAAATGTAGGTGTGTTTTAAATTAGTTTATACTATTTTTGTACATGTTTAGAAAGACTTGAGACAACGTTGCCAGGCTTTAAGAAAAACCTAAACCTCTAAAATTTTAAAATTTAAATTATAGCTTAGCTATAAAAATTAACTAGGGTGTCTGAAAGTTACCTTCTAATCGGAAGTGTAATTGAATTTATTCAAATTATAATATAAATATCAATGATATTTTAATAAAAAGTGCATGTACATATATAATATAAAATTCCTTACAAAAAGTATAAACCCTGTCGACCTGGCAGCTCTGTGCGGAATAACAATAATAAATAAATACTATATCAACAATATGTATAAACAACATTTCAGAAATGTTATGTTTTTTTTTACCACAAATACCACACCTATAAAGTATTATATACCACACACTATTAAATATACAGATTTTAGCAGAATTAATAATTTATACATATACTACATAGATAGATATAATAAACATATAAACCAAATAAAAAAAAACCTGACACGAGTCTGGATACTGTAAATATTTATTTTTCTTTCTTGTTATTGTTTTTTTTTTTACTATACCTACTCGTATGTGTGTGTTTTCTTTACATTTCTATTTAAGTACTATTTCTTTGTCAAGTCGAATGTATTTTAAGGATTCCACATACATATAAAAATTGCATTAAAAATTAAAAATTTTATAAAAAAATTCAATTTTAAATTTAATAATTATTTCTGTATACACACAAATATTTACATATGTATATAAATAAAAAAAGAATATGTATTATCCAAAGATGGACATTTTTATATACATATTATTAAAGATAAAAATCTACAAATAACCTACAAAACATCAAAAAGATTTAAAAAATATGCCTTTTTGAATTCTTCTATTCAAATATGAATAAAAATATTTAAATTTGAATTGAGTATTGAATAGGAATGAATATACTTGTTCAAAGCTGTTAACAAATCCAGTTTGACAAGTTAGAATTACATCTCTGTTAATTAAAGTCCCCTGCAGTACGACGAACTAGTTCGACAACGACCACTAAGAACTACAACTAGTGAATTTCCAACCCACTAGCAAATGTTATTTACTGTTGCATTTAACATGAGGATGTTATTGCGAGTGGCCGATTGTCTCCTTTTTCTCGAATTTATTTTCATAAACTTCATGAGAAATGTCGAAATGTTGTCAACATTTTTAACACTTTAGTGGCGGTTCTCACAGGGAAACTTTTGATTTTGTGTGTGAGAAAAAGAGAACGAAATATCAACACAAAATCAAAAGTTTCCCAAAAAAAAGATTCCCTGTGTGAACCGGCAATTATTTGCCAGAAGTTACTAGTTAGTTGGTTATGCAGTAATATAACTAGTGAAAGGTAGGATCCTTATAGAAAACGCAGCCGATTTTGATACGAATGTTAATGAAAAATTAAAATCTAATTTTCTATAAACCAGTTTTTTATGAGAAATTGCTTATTTATGAAAAATTGACTTTTTTTAGAAAAAATAATTTTGTTTTGAAAAGTCTTTATGGAATTTTTATTAATTTTAATAATAATAAAATATAATAAATAAAAAAAATATAATCAAAAAAGGAGAAGTTTTTTATAAAAATCGAGTTTTTACTAAAAAAAAAAAATAATTTCTTTTTGAAAAATGTTGTAGACGTCATTTGTTTTTAACTCATTTTTACAAATTTTATCATTTACATTAAATTCCAGTAATACGAATTATTTCAATCAAATCATTTCATTCGTAAACAATACTAAATCATATATTTATTGTGATAATATATTTTTAAAATGATTACTCAAATTTGAAAGCAAAGTCGAATTTTTATTATCTTTTAATATTTACTAATTTATAATGCTATTTTTAATGCCATAAATTATTAATATATTTATTATCAATTTATTTAAAACGAAGTTGTAATGATAATAACTTTCAAAGAATATAAATATAATCATAATTAATAATGAGTCACACCCCTTTTTGGTTGAAAATGTAATTATGTAAACAAAAAATTTAGAATATTTTTAACAAAATTACACATATAAATTAAAAATGCAATAGACTTTTTTAATCTTGTCAGGAATTTAATAACATTATACATTTTTTTTGTTTTAATTAAAACAAATTTATTCATTCTTTGTGCCTGCTACTACTCGGGGGTCAATAAAACCATTTTGTTTTAAATAGCATTAAAATTTTTTATATTATTAGTTTATTAATTATACTATTTAGAAATAGTTACTAACTAAACAAAAATGCTAAATAATTAAATTCTAGTGATAACAATTTATTTCATTTAATTTTTAATCAAACTTTATGGGATGTCATTTACATCACTACACAACTAAATATTTAAATAAATTAAATATATTCCTATGGCTGTTATTTCTAGTAAATTAATAATTTTGCATTGTAATCAAAAATGTAATTTGAATTCAGTTTATTGACTGGCGCAAGTTTGTAAGTGTAAACATTTGTTTATAACATGCACGTGCATGAATAAGGAAATATTAATTAATACATATTTACATACAGGCAAATTTTTATATTTATTTTATTTATATTTTAGTTTAGTAAAGTTTCCATAAATAAATGTACATTTGTTTTTAGAAATAAAGAAAGAAATGCCAGAGAAATTGTTGCTAAGTTCAAAATTTTTCAAATCTTTTGTGAATAAGAAGAAATGATGTCAATATAATTTATATATTTTTTATTACATACAAAAATGTAGTGAAACAGCAGAACAATTATAGTGTTTCTAAAAAGGTTTTATATTTTTAAATCATTTATTAGCCGTTTTTTTTTAAATATTGTTATTAAAGTCAATAGCACTACCGGGAATGAAGAAATTTTTTATCATTTGGTGTAATAACACAGCAAAATCTTTATTTACCCGGTAAGTAGGCAAGTAATATTGGAGCAAAGTGTAAGTAGTTACTTTTTGGGTGAATAAATACTTATTTTTGTTCGACGATGACCAAAAAATAACTGGTTACAAATATGCTTACCCGATTTTTCCGGATTTAAAACTTTACAGTTATTTTCTTTACTTAATGCTCCATTAACAAGTTATCAATATTTCTTTAAATCAAAATTTCTTTTAAAAAAGTCTAATATCGACTAGAGTTAGAACCACTAACCAATCTCCTATTAGACATACGTTATAGGTAATTGACTACAAATCCCATTTAAAAAATAACGATAACGATCACTCATTACCAAGTAATGTATGAAATAACTACATTACCTACAATACTCATTACCAAAATTTTATTGATAAAGATAAATATAAATAATTATGCATTTTTATATTATTATAAAGCAATTATTCATAAAGTAATAACAATTTGTAGAACGTATTATTAATTTTATTTTAGCTTTATCTTATAAGGTTCATTGTTTGTTAAAATGTGAAATTAAAAAAAAGAACTCAATAATGATAAGATAAAAAAGCATTCTAAATAAAGTTGATTAATTAATGTTAAATAAAGGTTTAATTTTATTTGTTTTATACTTATACATATGTACCTATATGGGTAATTTCATGTCAAGTGAACCAACTTTTAAAATCGAGTACTTCCGATTTGGATGAAATTTGCAACAATGTTAGTATTATTGGATAGAAGGATACACACAAATTTTCAACTCTATCGGTCAAGAACTGCCGCAGTTAGAGGAGGTCAAAGTTGTTCATTTTGATCATACAGGGTTTTATTCAAATGAGTGTAACTTTAAACCTATTGGTCCTAGCAAAAATTGTCCAAAGGAGTTGAGATTGCGATTTCTTCATTGTTTCCAAAATTTTTTTAATTTTTTCAAATTGCCCATATACATACATACATAATTTTTAATTTGTATTTCAAGTGATAATGAATTTGTAGGTAAGTACCTACTCGTTTAAGTGTCATTTTGTGTTTATCAGTATCGGTATCAGAAATAAAAGTATAGCTAAATATGTATTTAGTAACAAATCGAAAAGTATAGTTAAACAATAACAAGCTTATTTATTTAATTTTTATTAAAAAAAGTTAACACCGTATACGACTTGAACTTTGGACACAGTTTTGAACGTGAAGCATTTGGTGTTTTGTTAATTTCCAGGTGCGTGTTTATTAAAGTTTTTTTTTTTTTGCTTTGCTAGTACGAACGAAGTATATACGAATATCTATCTACATCTATATAAAAATATATATTTATATAGATACGATTGTATTTTGTCATTCTCTTTATAACACTTTGAATTATAATTCTGTGGACTTTTGTCAAAACAACTACATATGTACATTCGTTCGAAAATAACAAATTTACAGCGGCATAAAAACAACATTATTTGCTATTTAAACAAAGTTTTTTAAATAACATTTAATTCCTAGATAAGATTATTTTATTTTATCTTTGGTTGATGTAGGTTTTGAAAACGTGTTAAACTTTAGCTTATAGGCAAAAAAGTAAGTACAAAAAATATCGGAAAATTTTAATACTGAAAATCAGCATAGCATCAGAATCTTGACTATTTTTCATATATTTTTTACAACTAAATGGAAAATTTTGAACCCTCTTTAAATATTTTTTATAAAAAAATTTGTTTCTTCAGATACTTGTAATGTTATATGGCAACATTATTGGCTTGATCTCTTTAACAAAATCATCATTGTTGAAATCAGAACCAAAATTTCGGCATTTAAATTTAATTTAAAAGAATTTTAGGGACCAATAGATATTTATATTAATAGTTATATGTATAATTAAAAAATTTTTTAAGCAAATCTTATAAAAAATTAAAGAAAATTATCAAAAAATTTTAAAATTTACCTTTTCTAAGCATTCTTGGCCGATGGCTTTGGGATCCCATTTAACGGCTTGTTGTGTACCGTTTGGCAAATTTACAATGCACCACATTTTGGATATTTTTATTCACGTTGCACGTTGTTTGCCACTTCAAGATACTCGTTTTACTCTCTACTCTAGAGTACGTGATTTTCGTCAGCTGACTAGATAAATTTTGTATCTTTCAGATACAATAAATGTATGTAGGTACTTGAATATGTAATGTATATTTTTACAGCAGTTTTTTTTTTATTACTGTCGTTTATGTATTTTGTTTTGTTTTTGCCTTTCTTCTTTATTGTTATTTATTCGACTTTTTTGTTTTTATATTATTCACAAATGCTACAGGTTAAAGAGTTTATTCTTTCTTTTCTTTGTTTCCTACTTTGTTTTGTTTTTTTTTTTGTTTTATAAACGTATATATACCTAAGTATATGGAAGTCGGTATGTATATTTAAAAAAAAAACAAATATTTTTTATAGGTTTTTTGCTATTTATAAAATTAATAAATAAATTTTCGTTTTTTATTGTTGCAGTATTTAAGTATTTGGTCTATATATGTTTGACTTTATGTAGCCACGACATTTGTTGTAATGACACAAATTTATAAGTGTACAAAAAGTTTCCATTTAAATTGATTTTAATTCGATTTTTTTTATATAAAACTTTTTATATTTATTCTGGTTTATTTTATCGTTTTTTATTTTTGCAAATTTTGCCTTAATTGTTTGTTTCAATCAACAATTTGCAAATTGTTTAAAAATATATTAAATATTGTTCATATGTTGTTTTGCTTTCACAATTTTATTTTTCTTATTTTGTTTTCATTTCTTTAATTTAACTTTCCGTTATATCCGACAAGTAACGACGAGCTGTTATAGCCAACTGAAGTATCGCATACAATTCACATCGATATGAAATACTTTTTCTAAACAAGAAAAATTTTAAATTAAATTATCGCTCTCTTTCTGTATTGAATTATCTCTCTTTAACAAAGATTTTTACTCTTTGGTGTGTAATCATAAAGTGTAAAAATAAATGGCGCAGTTAGGAGAATTTTTTAACCGCATAGGGCACTTTAACAATGTGAGGTTACTTTTTGAAATATTTGTATCTAATAGGACATTAAATGTACTGATAGATACATTAGAGTGCTCCCAAATTATGTAGATGATTAATACATGTTTGCTGGTGGTCCACAAGATTTGTATCAGACATGGAAAATTTAAATTTCGAAATAGTACTGACATTTACCAATATTATTATTTTTTAAATAAAATTTCTTTTTGGTTTTTTTTCTATAGGATAGTTCACAAGCAAGTCTGTAAACTGGACTATTAGCAAGTCTGTAAACTGGATTATTAGAGGATTAGTATTTTGACTAGTATGCGCACTAATCTATGGAATAGTCTACGGACTAGACTATAAGTGGACTAATCTATAAACAAGTCTGTTGATTATTCTATGGGCTAGTCTATTGACCAGACTATGGGCTAGTCTATTGACCAGACTATGGGCTATTCTATGGAATAGTCTATTGACTAGACTATGGCTTTGTCTATTGACTAGATTATTGTCTAATCTATTGACTTGTCTGTGGACTAGTCTATTGTTAAGTCTATTGACTATTCTATGAATTCGTTTATTGTCTAATCTATAGGCTACTCCATTGACTAGTCTATAGACTAATCTAGTCTAGTCTATACACAAGTCTATTGACTAACCTATACACAATTCTATGGTCAAGTCTATTGACTAGTCTATGGATCATTATTAACTATTAACTAATCTATTGACTTGTGCATAGACTAGTCTAAAATTCTCAGAATTCAAATGACTGTATGAATGTTTATTTGAATGCGTATTTTCATATAAAGAAGTATTTACAAAGATACAAAGAACCATTAAAAGATATTATTTTTCAGAATTTTAATGTGGAATTTTTATTTATAACTAGGTCTTACAAGGTCAAATGTATATAATAATAGCAATCACGTGTGTTTTTTTTCAACTAAATCCAAAAATATCGAAACAAAACCATTATTCGTATTTTAATTTGTTTCACAACACTTACATACAAACATCTCGATCATATTTAAAAATAATCATATCCTATAAGTACATTCATATGCCGGCTCTCCAGTTTAAAAATAACATTAACTGAAACATCAGTTAATGTTAACCAACCAACCAAAACTCAGTAAGTAAAGTTTAATCAAAGAATATTTATTATATGAATACGCATCTCGACGAGTGGGTTGTCATGATTTACACGTATTCTTAATGTATGAAAATTTATTTTGTATGAGATGCACATTCTATGTATTAAATATTCTTTGGTTTAAGTTTTATTGTTGGTTTAATAAAGATCATAATTACTGGTTACTTATTAATTTCAAAGTGAGTTTTAAATTTCACCAAACTAGTAATTAGTTAAATATTTTTGTGGAGTCACACTAATGTTCTTTTGTTTACTAAGTTCATTTGTTAACATTGACCAATATTTTTAAGAAAGCTTATGATTGTTCATGACAATTTCACTTGTGAAATCCAATTAACAAATTTTTAACCTTAAAATAAATAAATTGTATAATATATTTGTCAAAAGGTAGGGTAACAAAAGAACAAATATGTATGTTTTGATATATTTTAGTAAATTACCAATTTCAACAAGTGTCGGAAATAAAACTTACAAAGAAATATTTACTAATTTCGATTTGGCAGCTCTTATTATAAGCTATGTAAAGCTTTTATAGAATGGTTTGTGTATTAGCTAAAAAATCATTTGGATCATTATAAAAGTTGCCAGATTTTATAACATAAAAAACGTTACTCTAGGAAAGAATTTCCTTTTTGCATTTTAAAGGTACATGTGCATTGAATTTTTTCGCTAATAGCGTTTGCCACTGAGCTTGTTAATAGTGTTTGACTAGATTCATAAGTTCTGTTTTAATTTATTAAAAATTTAAACCATTAATTCTTTTAAACATGGGGTCTTATCTAAAGTAGTTTCGGCAATAAACATTAAGAAGATCATCACTTAAAATTATTGACTTCTAGTTTGTTTTACAACCCCCGTGGTAGTTACGTTTGATCTGAAAATACCTACAAATCCAATTTGAGGTTTAAAACCATAATTTTTTGTTCTACAGCAATTATGATTAATAAGCAGCATAATAATTTTTGTCTGTTTTTTTAAACAAATTGAACTTTGTAACCGTAAATATATATTTCATTAAACATACATATTTATGTATTATTCTTAAATTTTTGATAACAAAATAATAATTGAAAACACCTGTTAGGAGTTTGTAAATACATTTACAAATCCAAAGCAAATCGGTATACATATATCAAAAAATCATCATTTGATGGCATGCTTTCATATTGACCTTTGTTTCAATTATTTATAAGAAAATCGAAATAAGCCAACAATTATTTAGTTCACATTTTAAAAGAATAAGATTATGGTAAATACTCATTGGGCTCTATCAAAACAAACATTTGTATGTATGTACATACTTATGGAAATGTATATTAGGGAGATCCAACAAATTTCTGCTGATTTCTTCAAGTGAAGATCAAAGACTTATTAGTTTTACTATACCATCTTAAGTTAAAATAAACCGAACTTAAATGTATGTTTTCTAAAAATGATATGCACATGGCAGGTTTCATTATCAATTATACTGCAGACTATCACGTAGTGTTAATGTTTAATTTTGGTGATGCCTCTAATATATTATATGCATATGTACAAAGTATTTTCTTTTTTTTGTTAAATAATGTTCATTGACATTTTTGCAAATGCAAAACAAGAAGAAAACAAACCAATTATATTTACTTTTCAATTTTTGATGAAATTTTTAACCTTTAAGAATAATCTTTATTTGTTATAGAATAAAACATGTATATTTTTTGAAACGATTTCTGATATTTTCTGTGTTGGCATGTATTTATGTATATAAAACAAAACAGGTACCACCAGACTTTGGGAATCATTAGTCAAAATTTAAAAAAAAAATACATTCTATAAGCACACAATCAATTCATACTGTTTCTATGACCCCATATGACTGGCATAATCAGTCTACAAAAGATAATACTGGGAAAGAAAACAAAAAATAAAAATAAAATAAAGTATTAATAGCAAAACGAGTTGTATTTATAGAGTGACACTTTTTACACAAAGTATTAATTCTGTGATATTTTTAAATCTTAACTGTGGCAACTGGATGTGTGAATTCAATATAAAAAATATCACTTCAATTTTCACGCAGAGAAAAAAAAACATGGTTTTATCATTTTATCATATATGTAATTGTGAGAATCTTATTATAATTATTTTGAGAACTATAACATGATTACCTAGCGTCAATATTATGATAATTTATAACGATAATTTAATTATACTACCCAATCATTAATTATAGTTTTAGATTATGTTTCTGTTCACTATGTATGCTATTTCTCTCCATATAGTAGGAGCCCTAGTTTTTTTATTACATTATTTTTATCATAGTTCACATGTACTAATTGATAAACATGGAGTAATTATAGTTAGGCTAGTTTCCGTGGTAACAATGTTCAATTTGAAAATTCTATTTAATTCGATTACTTTCTCTGATACGCCGCACATGTTTTTGTTAAATCATCGTGATAGTGGGTGTTAGCAGGAATTATTACGCACGAAATCAAAAGAAATACTACTATTTTTTAATAAAGATTAGTATTTATTACCCGTTTTAATTTATATTTCATTGATAACAATTATAAGGCAAAACAAAACTGTTTAATAGAGTACCAAAAACACGCGTGCATACTATATTTCAAGAACTTCCTAAATTGCTTTTAAAAGACCTTTAATATGTATATTAGACCTGCTCTTAAAAATTTGATTTGCTTGAAAAGGTATTATATTATTAGATCTAAAACTAACTGATCGTCTAGTACTTTTTCTAACATGGTAAAAATTGAAGTAACAGTTTTTTTAAAAATAAAAGATTTCGTTAACCGATTAGTTTAAAATTTAAATTATAATAGATATAGTTATACATATTTTAAGGAAAAGGTGTATTATTGCAGAAATATCACAATATTTTCCTTAATATAAACTTTGGAGTTACAACATTTTGTCACTCAGTGAGCGTTATGTATTACTTTTACACTTATTTTTAATCTTATCGATAATTATTCAACAACACATTAAATAAAATAAAGACTTATTTGCTTTATGATTCTAAGATTGATCCATAGTTATTATATACATACATACATATGTATATGTATGTATGTAGATTATGGCCAATACGAATGTTATAAAAACAAATTTGGCTGTGGACTTTGTTCGTCTAGAAATTATGTCAGCTTAAATAGTACATAGGCGTGACTAAACGAAATAATAAAACAATAATTGGGTGACTAAAAAATTTAATAACTTTATAATATTTCATACACAAAATACTTGTTCAAAGTCTGCCAAATTGTTCCAACACTACGATAATGTGTTTAGCAGACGGCTGGGTATTCCATTTATGGAAATATATGAAGAAAGGAGTAGTAAACGTTTAAAACAATTTGCATTTTTCAATCTTAACAGCAAAAAACCCTGATATACATAATCAATTTTTAAAATTTATCAATGATTTTTAAAAATAAAGTAAAATTTCCATACAAAAGTTTATACATACTATACTATAGTACTTAAGAAATTGATTATGAATATGAACAAGAGTATTTAAATTAATCATCTAAAATAAAAAATAACCTAACAACAAAAAGCATTTGTATATTTGAAATATGCAATTCTTTTTTTAAGGAATAAATACTAAAAGTCTTAGACATAACAATTTATCAAAGGTTTATAAGACAAATTTTGTTCTATAAACCTTTGATGAAATTTTATTATTATCGGATAACGCAAAATGTTTCGAGACACATTTTTATGGAACAGTCTAAATTGCATTTCACTTTATTGTTTAAAGATTAACTTTAAAGAAATTTTACACAGGTCCTTCTTCGGATATGACCAATTATGAATCGATCTTCATGAAATTTTGGTTCTTATAAAACTTGTTTATGTCATTTTCATCGCTATACTGATATTTTAAGCGAGCTACGTTTAAGTAATTTTTTAAAGTGGGTCTTATTGGGGTCCTTAGGTCAAATATGTAGATATTCGCCATACTTTACAATTCTGTACAAACCTGTACAAAATTCTATAACGATTGCGGTAATCATGCCTGTTTTAACTGGGGGACACTTTAAAGACCATAAACCGATGTTGGCCATTTTCAATCAATAGAGATCAGAAATCAGAGTTGTATCGTGCCTTTAACAGAGAGATGAACGGAAGATGTAAATAAATCACGGCGAGGAGAGAAATTTGAAAACTCTACAACATTCTTAAAAGTTTGTCATACGGGGCGTATGAAAATTGTCCAAAAATATTCAACAATCTTCTTATGTATGGATTTGTATTTTCTTATAATGCACCCAAAATTAAGAACATTAAGAAGGATGCAATAATACTTTAATATTGCATCATTCAGTCTAGTCTGCCAGACTGTATGAAAATGTTTATGTTTAACAGAAAAAAAAGAAGACAAAACTGAGGGTGGTAAACATTGTCTGGTGTATTTGAAGGTTGATTTGATTATATTTTAAATAAAAAATAATTTTATTGATATTTAAATAGCAAAATCTGGAACATGTGGTAATTACAACAAATTAATATTTTTCATGATTTTTTGAAAAAAATCACTTATATTAAAAAAATTAAAAAAAAAGTAATTTAAAAAAATAGGAAGAATCTGGCATTTTTGTTTCAAATAATTGTTTAATGTTAAGATAAGTATGTAATTGCTTTATAGTAATTGTAATTTAACTATAAAATACGTTTTATAATACTTTGTAAGATTAAGTAAATACATACATACATACATTTGAATATATTTACGTAGGTACATATTTACCTATGTATGTATGTATATATTATGCATTCATTATGTATGTGTATGTCAGTATGTAATATTTCATATACATATGTATATATTTGTCTAATAGTTTTAGTTTTTCATTAGTTGCTATTGTTGTTGTTTTCTGTTTCTATATTTGGTTGAAACTACGTTTTAATTTGCATATTTTTCACAAATTTAAGAAATTGATATGTATGTCGTCGTATTAATTTTTTTTCTAATCTGCGTCATAATGATGGTGATCTTCTATTTGTTTATTCTTTTTAACAATGATTCAACAGTTAATGCAGTTAAATAGTTTATAATAAATTAATACGGGAAACTGTACTCATACATAAGTAATTACATACATATACATATGAATATGTAAGAGCGGTTTTAATATAACATATGAATTTCAAATTACATAATCATATCTATTTTTACTTGGAAATCATATTTGCTAGTTCACATAATTTGTATTCTAATTGCAATTTGTCTACATCATTTTACGATTAGACGGAAATGAATGAAATTGTTTATTTTTTTCCTTTTAACACTGACATTAAACTGCATCATTTCATTATCAAAACATTATAATTTTTTAATATGTAATACATAGTATATACATATGTATGTTTATTTTTAATATTAACATGCTACTTATGTATGTACGCATTGTTGTCGTTGTTGTTTTCTTAATAGTTTTTTTATATTATTGGCAGTTATAATCAAATACTGATTTAAAATTCTCATAAATCTTGAATATTGCATACATATGAATGTATAACTGTAAATAGTATATACATATACATACATACATACCTTGATATTAATATGTACTGTAAATGTTTTAAATATTTATTTGTCGTTGTTGTATTTATTCTAAAAAACTATGTTTTTTTAAATCAAATTTTATATATTTTATTTGTTTCTGAACCGGACAATAACAAAAACATCCAAAGAAGCAAGAGAAATATAGTAGCACAACTATAAAAACATAAGAACTACTCAACTTAAGGCTGCCCAGTCGTACGAAGAATTTTTTATGATTCCTTTACATTACTTTTAAATAATTTCAACAGAAGTCAATTTTATGCTATTAAGTTTTAATAAACAAAGAGCTTCCAATGCTTAACAAGGATCTACAGACAGTAAAAAAATAATAAGTCTCCGACAAGTTTTGACGGTACCCTCGCGACACACTCGATTCTTTTTATAACTTATAAAATTTCTAGTCTATACTATAGTATAGTCTAGTCTAGTCTAGTCTATAGTTTAGTCTATAGTCTAGTCTATAGTCTAGTCTATAGTCTAGTCTATAGTCTAGTCTATAGTCTAGTCTATAGTCTAGTCTATAGTCTAGTCTATAGTCTAGTCTATAGTCTAGTCTATAGTCTAGTCTATAGTCTAGTCTATAGTCTAGTCTATAGTCTAGTCTATAGTCTAGTCTATAGTCTAGTCTATAGTCTAGTCTAGTCTATAGTCTAGTCTATAGTCTAGTCTATAGTCTAGTCTATAGTCTAGTCTATAGTCTAGTCTATAGTCTAGTCTATAGTCTAGTCTATAGTCTAGTCTATAGTCTAGTCTATAGTCTAGTCTATAGTCTAGTCTATAGTCTAGTCTATAGTCTAGTCTATAGTCTAGTCTATAGTCTAGTCTATAGTCTAGTCTATAGTCTAGTCTATAGTCTAGTCTATAGTCTAGTCTATAGTCTAGTCTATAGTCTAGTCTATAGTCCAGTCTATAGTCTAGTCTATAGTCTAGTCTATAGTCTAGTCTATAGTCTAGTCTATAGTCTAGTCTATAGTCTAGTCTATAGTCTAGTCTATAGTCTAGTCTATAGTCAAGTCTATAGTCTAGTCTATAGTCTAGTCTATAGTCTAGTCTATAGTCTAGTCTATAGTCTAGTCTATAGTCTAGTCTATAGTCTAGTCTATAGTCTAGTCTATAGTCTAGTCTATAGTCTAGTCTATAGTCTAGTCTATAGTCTAGTCTATAATCTAGTCTATAATAGTCTAGTCTATAGTCTAGTCTATAGTCTAGTCTATAGTCTAGTCTATAGTCTAGTCTATAGTCTAGTCTATAGTCTAGTCTATAGTCTAGTCTATAGTCTAGTCTATAGTCTAGTCTATAGTCTAGTCTATAGTCTAGTCTATAGTCTAGTCTATAGTCTAGTCTATAGTCTAGTCTATAGTCTAGTCTATAGTCTAGTCTATAGTCTAGTCTATAGTCTAGTCTATAGTCTAGTCTATAGTCTAGTCTATAGTCTAGTCTATAGTCTAGTCTATAGTCTATAGTCTAGTCTATAGTCTAGTCTATAGTCTAGTCTATAGTCTAGTCTATAGTCTAGTCTATAGTCTAGTCTATAGTCTAGTCTATAGTCTAGTCTATAGTCTAGTCTATAGTCTAGTCTATAGTCTAGTCTAGTCTATAGTCTAGTATATAGTCTAGTCCAACGGTTCCCAAAAGGGGGTCCGCGGACCCCTAGTGGTCCGTAGCAAAATCCTAGGGGGTCCGCGAAGACGAACGAAAAAAATCATGAATAAAAAATATTCTCTATATGTTAGAAAATATTCAAAATATCTCCAAATTTTTCATAAATACTAAAATACACAATTTTTATTCAATAATCCCAGATTTGTTGGGGACTTTTTGAATTTTATTGTTTCGGTCGTTTATCAGGATGAAGCTGGGCCCTACAAATTTATTGTTTCACTTTTATAAAGTGGAGTATTACGTGATTTGTAATTTTTATAAATGTATATGTATCGAAATAAATGTTTTTATATCAGACGGATAATGATTTGCCTTAGAATTAAATACTGATACTGGTATCCCGGAATATGAAGTTAGGTTACATTTCATAATATTTTTTAAATTGTAAGTGTTAATCTAGTTAATTTTAAATATAAATATTCCATTCCGACGTGATACACAGATTTTAACTTCATTTTGTTGTCCAATATTATTAAATCAACATCAGAAAATTCATAGCGTTTTGCGTAAATAGTCAAAACAACGCAGTAAAATAATTCGTAGGTATTTTAAAATTCAAATTTAAGATCCAAATTCACAGTACATTCGCAAGGAGTTCAGGTCATATTTTATGTGGATAACGCATTCCGCAACAACATCGAAGAAGTCTAACTTTCACATATTTTCCCGAAAACTTAGCTTACATACTCAGCTCACTCCTATGCAATCGCAAAAAAATTTAGAAACATGACTCTTTAAGCACATGTCGACAATACTTGATAAAGAAACCTTTTCGCTACCTTGACGAGAAATGAAAATGAAAGCTTCCACGATCATAAAATTAGACATCATGTTAGTAGTCATTCTATATTTAAAACCATGCAATTGAAAACATCTCCGAAATACTAAATATTCTCAATGTACGGGAATATTTTATAGGGTTTATGGACCAGGACTAAGACAATTTTCGGATGAACAATTATTTATAACAATAAGATATCAAAATATGTATGGGGGTCCGTGAAATTAAATAAATTCCTCAAGGGGTCCGCGAAGTAAAAAACGGTGGGAACCGCTGGTCTAGTCTATAGTCTAGTCTATAGTCTAGTCTATAGTCTAGTCTATAGTTTAGTCTATAGTCTAGTCTAGTCTAGTCTAGTCTAGTCTAGTCTAGTCTAGTCTAGTCTAGTCTAGTCTATAGTCTAGTCTATAGTCTAGTCTATAGTCTAGTCTATAGTCTAGTCTATAGTCTAGTCTATAGTCTAGTCTATAGTCTAGTCTATAGTCTCTAGTCTATAGTCTAGTCTATAGTCTAGTCTATAGTCTAGTCTATAGTCTAGTCTATAGTCTAGTCTATAGTCTAGTCTATAGTCTAGTCTATAGTCTAGTCTATAGTCTAGTCTATAGTCTAGTCTATAGTCTAGTCTATAGTCTAGTCTATAGTCCTAGTCTATAGTCTAGTCTATAGTCTAGTCTATAGTCTAGTCTATAGTCTAGTCTATAGTCTAGTCTATAGTCTAGTCTATAGTCTAGTCTATAGTCTAGTCTATAGTCTAGTCTATAGTCTAGTCTATAGTCTAGTCTATAGTCTAGTCCTATAGTCTAGTCTATAGTCTAGTCTATAGTCTAGTCTATAGTCTAGTCTATAGTCTAGTCTATAGTCTAGTCTATAGTCTAGTCCTATAGTCTAGTCTATAGTCTAGTCTATAGTCTAGTCTATAGTCTAGTCTATAGTCTAGTCTATAGTCTAGTCTATAGTCTAGTCTATAGTCTAGTCTATAGTCTAGTCTATAGTCTAGTCTATAGTCTAGTCTATAGTCTAGTCTATAGTCTAGTCTATAGTCTAGTCCATAGTCTAGTCTATAGTCTAGTTTACAGTCTAGTCTATAGTCTAGTCTATAGTCTAGTCTATAGTCTAGTCTATAGTCTAGTCTATAGTCTAGTCTATAGTCTAGTCTATAGTCTAGTCTATAGTCTATAGTCTAGTCTATAGTCTAGTCTATAGTGTAGTCTATAGTCTAGTCTATAGTCTAGTCTATAGTCTAGTCTATAGTCTAGTCTATAGTCTAGTCTATAGTCTAGTCTATAGTCTAGTCTATAGTCTAGTCTATAGTCTAGTCTATAGTCTAGTCTATAGTCTAGTCTATAGTCTAGTCTATAGTCTAGTCTACAGTCTAGTCTATAGTCTAGTCTATAGTCTAGTCTATAGTCTAGTCTATTGTCTAGTCCATAGTCTAGTCTATAGTCTAGTCTACAGTCTAGTCTATAGTCTAGTCTATAGTCTAGTCTATAGTCTAGTCTATAGTCTAGTCTAGTCTAGTCTAGTCTAGTCTAGTCTATAGTCTAGTCTATAGTCTAGTCTATAGTCTAGTCTATAGTCTAGTCTATAGTCTAGTCTATAGTCTAGTCTATAGTCTAGTCTATAGTCTAGTCTATAGTCTAGTATATAGTCTAGTCTATGGTCTAATCTATAGTCAAGTCTGTAGTGTAGTCCAGTCTGTAATCCGGCCTATGGTCTAATCTATAGTCAAGTCTGTAGTGTAGTCCAGTCTGTAATCCGGCCTATCGTCTAGTCTATAACCTAGTCTGAGCATTTATCGTGTCCAGAGGACATAGCCGATTAAATCGGATAAAAGTGGTAATTATATTCAAAGGCATTTAAAAAAATCAAAAAATTTTTATAAAAGATACTCTCTTTTATTATAAAAAAGATATAACCTGAAAGATTTTAGCATGGCAGATGGACAAACTTCAAAGGGTTAAAAACATTAAAACTTCAAAATACAAATAAATATTTGTTAAATATTTTCTTTAAATTTAATCTTTGTTTAAAAAATAATCAAAGTTATTTTTAACAAAATAAAAAAATGGGTCCAACGAGTCAATGATTCATTTAACATATAGAAAGCACAAGACAAAGCTTATTATTAAAATTAGATTAAGAGTTTAAGAGATCACAAACACATTTACTCCTAGATACAAGAGTATTTAAATATTTTTATAAGTATGTATCTCTGTATGTCTGTATGTAAGTTGTTTATTCAGATGCGGGTTCAATTACCAAGTCAGGGTTTATTTGTTTGTTTTGTTTTTGTGGTTTTTTGTTTTTAGCCTTCCAAACATTTACAATACAAACACCGCACAATCATTCATATAACGACACGAGTATGTGTGATTGTATATTAACCGAAGGATGATAAATGGGTGGAGTTTTTTGTTTTGAATGGTGTAAAAGAAACCTCCCTTTTTAATAAATAATAATAAAAAAAACAAAATATAAAAGCAAACAAAACAATTTGTAATAAAAATGAAAGAGTAATCGAACATCCCCATACAGTCCATTGATAAGTGTTTATAATTACAACAAACACTATCGTTAAAGAAAATATAAAAATAAACTATAATTGTATAAATATAAATCAATTGTTATATAGAGTAAGAGTAATTGTATAATAAAAAGAAGATCGATCGATCGATCGATTTTGTTTGTGTAGTTTGATTATTCGTTTTTGTTGTTGCTGTTATATGTAGTGGCTTCAAATCTTCTTCAGCGTTATCATTTTGAGTTGTGTTTCAAAATACGTGTGCGAATTTCAATACATTTACAAACATAATTCTTTTCTTTTTAATTATTCTTCTTAATCTTAAAGTATTCAATTCTAATTTTAATAATTGTGATTTCATTTTTGTTCTTGTTTGTTCAATTTAAAAGAAAACATATGTACATATGAGTACATATACAATCACACGCTTATTATACATAGTATAGAGTATATGGTTTTATTACCGGCAAAAACAAAAAAAAAAAACAAAAATTAATAAAAAGGAAAAGAAAGAATTATTATTATTTTTTTGCCAAACGTTGATATGGTTTTACTTCTTTTTATTATTTAAAAGTATTGACTGTGATTAGACTTTAAACAGCTGCGTAACACCAGCGTCTCAAACGTAAGTAACGTAACATGTCTGTATGTCTGCCTGCCTCATTGCAACAATAACAAATTAAAGGTACAAAATATTTTTTTTCTTAATTTTCTCTGGTTTGCTCGGGGATTTCTTCTATCTGGCTGCTAAACCCCAATCAAACAAACTCTCATTTGTCGTACTTTTTTTTAATGATTTGTGGTTATGATTTCGTTTCAACACTTATACACTTGTTCGTATAATTGCTGCTGTTGTTGTTATTGTTGTCGGTATTGTTTTTCGAAGTTTTCCGATCACGATGATCGTTTGGTTATTGTACTTGCTGTTTTGATTATAAATCGTTTGTAGTCCCATTAATCAGTTCAGTCGTATCAAACAGAATGGTATATATAATTTTAACTCGCTTAAACAAATTTCAGTTTAAAAATTAACACTGTAACATTAAAAACCTTAAGAAAATTCTTCTTCCCAAAGCAAAAAAAAAAAAAAATAATTAAAAATATTAATTGAATACCAAACGTGTTAAAAATAAAAAACACTAAAAACTAAATATAATTTATCTAAAATATAAAATTATTTAAAATAAAATCTACACATTAAAATGAATCAAAAAGTAAGTGTGAGCAAGTGAAATAGTTTAAATTAATTTGAAAGAAATTAAAACAAAATATTTTTTAAATTAAACCCATATTTGCTTGAGCTGATGACATTTTTTAATTTGTTTACGACAAATAAAAAGCATGGAAGTGAATTTTTGAAGAAAAAATATTCGAGCCAAAAATGATTTTCATATGAAATAAAAATGTTAAAATTAAAAAGCAAATCTGCTTTTATTTTTTTTTTTCAAACTTTTTCCATTATTTCAATTGCAAACATTTTTCAAATTAATTTTAAAAATAAAAAAATTTGTCCAACTTAAATTTGTTGTTTACCGACGCAAAAAGCAACAAACTAAAAAATACGAAACTAGTGTTAATTGATTTTAATTTTTTTAACAAATGTACTACACATCTTGTTAAAAATTTTCAAATAAATAAATTTTAAAAAATAGTTGTACTTTATCCAAATCTGTTTTTAGTGATTTGTGTAAAAATATTATTAAAAGTGTGATGAAATGTTTTACAAATATCTTAAAATAAAACCATTAAAAAAACTACAAAAATATATGCAATTCAAATGAAAATATCTTTCACTTTAACATTTAGTAGTTCTTTCATCAAAATGTTAAAGGCTTAAAGTATTTGTCATTCTTTAATATTAATATATATTTATTCTACTACTTTCAGATATTTGTCGTTTTAATTTCATTAGCGATAATCGCTTTGTGTTGCCGTCCCATGCAATGTAAACCCTTGGATATAAATAGCAAAGAAGATATCTACAGTGATGATGGTTATCATGGAAATTTGGATAAAAAGACAATAGAACAATTGCGTCAGTGTGATATGGATTTGGAAACAATGGAATTGTGTATGCGCTGTGCAAAAATAACAAAATCTACGATAGTCTATCCCTTGTGTTGTGCTAATGAGGATAAAATTAAAGATTGGTGTCATGATTATGTTTTCTTTGGAGCGCTATAAACATAATGAAATTAACTTTTAAGATTAATCAAGTCCTCATCTCTCACACACACTTCCCCATAAACACACACGCAACAAACATACTCCCACATTTTAGAGAAGCTGACGAACAAATCTTACTTTAATTCTAAGTTATTCAATTGGCTGTGATAAAAACAAAAACAAATTATTTAATTAATTAACTTTTAAGGAAATTTATAACCATTTTAGAAAGATAGAAACAAAACCTACACCATGTGAACACGATCATTTTATTATTTATATTGAATGCATTTCTATGCATATTCATATTCACCTTAATAAAAACAAGTTGTTCTTTCATATTTTTTATTTCATTTAAAATATTTATTTTATTTTTAATATACTTCTTAGTTATTATTATAATTTCCATTTGTTTTTTCTTAGCATAACATTATAAAATCGTAAAAAATTATAATAAAAAAAAAAATAATTATAAAATCGGTTGTCTTTTTGTTCTCTTTCCTAAATAAGTTAAAAACTGTCTTTTTCTTTTGTAATTAATAATGGCACTTTGATAATTTTTTTAAATGAAATGATTACATGATTTAGAATGAAATAAAATAAAAGAATAAAACTAATAGAGGAAAATAACAACTTTTTGTAAAAAATTCTACAAACAACAAAAATATATAAATTCGAATGTATTTACAATTATAATTGTGAAATGCAATAAATAAAATCATAAGAAAACAGAAAGAAAGCCTACAACGCCAAAAAGACACCGATTTTATACTGAATTATAACTTCCTTCCCCTTTCGGCGGAAGGAATGTTTTTTTAGATTAGCTTACGAATGTAAATTTTAGGTAGGTTTAGGTTTTAGGTTCTTATGCATATACATATATAAAACTTACCCTGAATGAAAAAATGTTTGATTTACTAAGTTTTAGCTTTTGGAGTTATGTGTACATATTTACAAGTAACATCTTCACAATTTCCCATGAGATCATAGGGGCAAACAACTCCATTAGGATCCATATTGCTGTGCATTTACAACAAAATAACAGGCAGAAACAAAAACAATTGTGCATATTTGTTAAATGGAAAGAAATATTATATCAGTATCTACTACCTGTCTATATTTCTTAAATGCTCTAGCGGGGAAATGTATGAGGGTAGAGTCGAAGCTTCTTTAGAATCTTCCGTTTTGGTATCTCTATAGTCCGTTTTTGTATCCACGTCCGGCCGACTAGTATCCTCGTTTTTAACTGGGATTATTGTGTCGTGATCCTCCATATTCTGAAACTAACTCAACAAATGGTTTTATTATAAATACAAAGCAACAATCTGTACAAGATACAAGAGTAATAAATATAATCATAATAAAGTTTTCTATTTAGCAGATTTTGTTTGAATCTTTGCTTTAAATGTAATTGTTGTCTTTTGTTAAAACGCACTTCTGTATTACCGCCAACTTCAGATTGTAAAGGATTTTCGATTTTATTTTCCCTTTTTTCTTCTTCCTTCTCTTTTTCTCTTTCGTCAGAAACCACTGCTGTATCGGCTTTTAATTTCGTATCTATATTTTCGCTATTTGACTTTGTCTTACAATCCTCAGCAGTTTTCTTTTTATTGTCTGTCAATTCCTTAGGACTGGTGCCAGGTTTAAGTGCATTTTCTATATTGCTCACATCTTGGGCTTTCAATGAATTGACAATTTTTATTTCCGTCGCCAACTGTTTACTTTTAGTTGTTATACTTTCTTTTAAATCATTATTAAGTCTGAATGGAAAATTTGCATTAAAGATAGCGCTTGAAAACGTCAAACATGGGATTAACTTACCTGTAGTCCTCACCCTTCAGAGTTTTTCCCAAGTTAAGTGCCGCCTTAAAGACTTTGGAGCGTTTCTGTTTCAAAGATGTTATTACTTCATTGGTACTGCAAATACTGGGATAGATGCGTGATATTTTCTGTTGCTCTTCTTTATGTTTGCTCTGCAAAATGTCCATTTCTGCTTTCAATTCCTTCAGGCGAGTTTCCAACTTTAGTTTTGTTATTTTGGCTTTTTTTGCTTCCTCTACTAATTTCAATGACTTGTCCAAATTATTGACAATACCCGCACTTGGAAAAACCAAAAATTAAGAATATTTTAAACATCTGAGTGTTGAACATTATAGAAATTCTTTTGAAAATGCGAACATACCCGAATTTAACGTATAAATTTTCATAGGAACGTAAAACGTTGCTTTTATGAAACTTTGGTGATACAGTAGAGCCATTTGCTACTTGTGATTCATTTGTAGTAGTAGCATTTCTTATTAATACCTTTTTAACTAGACTTGTTTTCGGCGTGGAACTGGTAGCATCACCCTTATCCTTTTCCGTACTAAGATCTTCTTTAAGTGGTGAATCGCTTTCAATCTTGTTAGTAGTGCTGCAGTCTTTAGGATTTTCATCATCATTGGTAGATTTTCGTTTATTTTCCAACAATTTCATACGATGCACCAGCCTTCTGTATTCACTTTGAGCCGCAGCTGGCAAATGTCTTACCGCCTAAAGCAGTTTAAAAATTATAAATGTTTTAACACTTTTTAACAGAGATTTTAGTTTATTACATACCAGTGGAGTTTTATTAGTTTTTTCGCCTTGGTTCGTATCATTGCTTTGATGGTTTACAGGTGCTACTATTTTGGCTTTCTTTAAAAATGTATCCAGTTTTCTTTCCATGTCTTTATTTATAGTATTTCCTTCCATGCCAGGCTCTGTTGGAGAGTTCGATCGTAAAGGTGTACGAACTGGACTCTCCAAAGTTAAGCTCAATGGACTTGCATTATCATTGTAATCGTACAGGGGTTTATATAATGAATCGTACTCGCCGCTGCACTCATCTTCGCTAGATTCATTAGATGAGTTTTGAACACTTATAACAAATGGAGCAACTTTAAACATGTGCTTCACCTGATCGAGGGAGGTAATTAAACGAGGATTATCAGTTGCATTAGGTAACGGATTAGTCGTTTCCGTTGGTTTATTTGCTAATGTTGATTCTGTTGCTTGTGAAATTTGTCTGCGATTCAAATCGAAGTTGGTATTAATAACCTTATTCGGTTTAACTATTTTAGTGGGACGCAATAGTGGATATGTTGATACGGCAGTGACTTGAGCTTTATTTGCAATCGGTTTAATCACAGCAGACGACTTAACAACTTGTCCTTTTGTTTCCGCACTTGATTCAGTTGTTTTATTTATAATTTTTACTACTCTTTCACTATTAAATGTGACTTTACTTTTTGAATTAACATTAACTTTTAATTTTACATTTTTGGATAGATTATTGGCCTTGTTCTCTTTAAGAGAAGGGTCGATTACACTAACATTCATATCACTGTTCTCCGGCTTGGACACGGCACCATTAGTTATCGTTACTTTAAAGGTTGTTTGTTTAGTAGTGGCATCAAAATTGGCTTCAACTGTTTTTGCTGCTGCAGTATTAGTATTAATTTCAGTGGTTTTCGAAACAATATTATCCAAATTGTTATGAAATGGCTTTTGCAGTTCTGTTATATTTTCTAAAACTGGTTGAGTTTTATCTTCTTGGGGAATTTCTGTAATGATTTCTTCTGTTGACGGTTTTGTTACTTGTGGCTTTGAATCTAAATTCACAGGAGGCTCTTGAGTTGTTTTTTTGTTAATAGAATTTAAAACATTTTCCTTAATTTGCTGCAGTCGTCTTGTTATATCATTAATATCAATATTCGTATTCGCTACTTCTAAAGTATTTGAGAATGACTCCTGGTGTTCTCTATCATCTTCCAAACTACACTTATAATTATTAGGTGCATTTTCTATTGTCTCTCCAAAGTGTTCTCGACTATCTTTTTCATCTTCAATATTTTCATTTCTAACTTCCTGACACACATGTTCTGCAACTTGCGCTTGATTTTTATATTTATTCAGTCGATTTCTTAATTTTTCCAATAATGTTAAGGAACCGTGATTATTTTCATTACATTCCAATGGCTTTGTTGGTAATTGCAATTTGTTTGGATTATCAAACTCTACTGATGACTCCTCTTTGCATAGTTCAGTTTGAGAGTGGATTTTTAATCGCTTTACGGCTTCTTTAAGAATAAACTCAGTAGGTTTTTTTGGCATAGCGTTGGATTGTTCAGTCAATACATTACTGTTTGAAATGTCGTGTGATTCAGTAGCATCAACTGATCGCTTAGATTTCTTTTGGTTCTTGGGCGATTGAAATTTGGATAGCAATAAAGCTCTTAATGCCTCTTCCTCTTCATCTTCGACATCTTCTTTGTGACTAACTGTTGGTGGTAAACTTGAGGTTTTTTCTGGAAGTGTTTCGTTGATATCGTGAGTATAGTTTATATTATGTTTTAACCAATGTTGACTTTCGCTAATTTCTTCACTATCTAATTCCATGTCTTGCATTTCTGAAGCATACATTTTATGGTAAGGCGGTGGCGGGGGTGCATCCTCATAGTCGTCGACCCCAGGAGGAGGAGGTGGCAGTTCATGTAAATCAGGCATATAGTAGCCATATTGAAAATTATTGGCAAAGTCATGAGGCATTAAAGGAAATGTGGGTAGAACTGGTTCGACTTCTTTCGACCAACTGCCGACTGTTGTATCATCACTATCACTATTGGCAATATCCATGTCGATGGGTTTGCAATCGACCATTTGTTGGCTTTCTTCCTGATCTTCCAATATCATCAGTTGGGGCGAAGCTACAGGACTAACTGTGACACAAGCGTTTTGTGAATCTTCAGCATCTAAATCAACCACTTCTAGATCATCAAGTTTATTGTCTTGCGGCAAGTTGCCCGAAGCAAGCATTTCATCAAAATCTGTTGGTGAATATGCCGCTTCCGCATTGCGCATTTTACGTGCCATATGTTTCTTTAGTACAGCTGATTTTAAAGCAATCAGACGAAGTTCCTTTTCTTCCAATGAATCCGTTGAATCTTCATCGATAGTTTGTATATCAGGTTCATTTTCAATTACTTGTACATCATCGTCATCATCGTCTTGCTCAGCATTCTCGTTAGGGACATTTACAGCCTCACTGACCGCCTGCCGCTCATCTTCCATCGGAATATTTGCTGGCTGTCCAACTAATTCCTGTCTTAGTAACTTGTCTTTCAAACAAGATTTTTTGCTTGGAAATATCGATTCATTTGAATTTCTCGCCACAGCCAAACGTAAAGTGTCCCTCGATATATATTTGTCATCTTTTCTACTAAATGGAAAATAACTTTTGCTGAAATTTTCAGTATCGGTTAAAGAAGATGAAGAATCAGAAGATTCGGGGGAATCCAGTGAAACAGTTTCTGCATTAATCTCCTTATATAGGTAACGATCAGAATGGACTTTTTGATGTTTTTTTGCAAACAATTTTTGTCTTCGTTTGCAATGGGTTTTCCTAGAACGTGACCTTAGAGGTATTTCTTGTTCTACATAGCGAGGATGTGTCTCATATTGATGATGGTGCTGATGTTGATGTTGATGCTGATGATGGCAATGTTTTCTCTTATGTTCTCTACTTTTTCGTCGTTTACGTTTCTTTGGTGTGACGAACTCCGTAGATGATATGGAAGATACATCTGTAGGTACTTGGGCAGCGCGGCTGTTCTCCAAATGAGTATGCAGGGGATCTTAAGATTAAATATTACATGTAGCCATTTTATTACATTTACCAACAACTGATAAGAACATTTGTCAATTACTTACTTATTTTATCAACATAACTTCTAGATATCACAGCAATTTGTTCAATTTCTTCATTTTCAGCTTCTAACTCACGAATTCGCTGTCTCATGGACAGCTCCTCATCAGAGGATACTATCAGGTCATATTCATCAATAATTTCACCTTCTTCAGGCTCATTTTCAATCTTAAAATCACTTTCGCGATAATTACTGTAGGTTTTCACTTCTTTTCTAGACATTATCTACTATTTATAAATGCATATTATAATCTTTTATAAAAATCAAATTTCCTTTTTCCAGATTTTTTCTTTCTACTTCTTACAAGTGTCATTTACTACAATGACATTTAAAGTATCTATAATAAAAAAACACCATGATAAAAAAACTTGCCACTTCTGGCTACTAATTGCCAGATGGCGCTACGTTGATTAGGTTTCGTCAAATTTAAACGAAGAATTGTATAGTGTTGCCAGTACAACACATTTTATTTAAATGGTATCAATGACTCTAAAACGGGTACGTTTTTTCATTTTATAACCTGACTTTTACAACAATGCCACAAAAAATAATTTAAGTGTTTTTTAAAAATTTCAATATATATTTTCTATTTTAACGGTATATGTATTTACGCTGAGCATTAATAGAATGAATTCTAATTGATAATTAAATATATATAACATATGAATATATATAAAATATATGTAATAAATAATATGAAAAAAAAACTTATAATTTTGATCTTTAATAGAATGTTAGTTTAAAAAAATAATAAAATAAGATCGAAACGGGGTGTGTTGTGTACTTTCAGCTTTATAGTGACGATTTTTTAATTATTATTTTTAAGTTCTTACGTAAGCTCAGGGTTTTTATTACCAAATAATATATATTTATATTTTGACTATAAACGCTTTGTAATGTTATATTGAATAAATAAATAAAATATATAAAATATAATAAAACAATACAAAAACGTATATGTAAACGTTTTTGTGAATGGGTCATCGTTTAAGTTGAGTTGGTAACACTGTTTGTAATACAACGAATCAGAGTTGATTATTTTGTACTGACAGCAAAATTTAACGAACGAATTACTGTTCAATGCCTCTTTTTGAGTTTCCGGTCTTTTCTACCTAGGTCGCCAAGCAAAATGCAACCAAAAGTGAGTTAAAATATTTTTCATCAAAAATTCAGAAAAATTAATGATTTGAGAAAATTTCTGCTTTCAGCGCAGGGAACCTATCCACGCCGTTCAAGTTTTCGGACGTAAAGTAAGTAAAAATATCAGTAAAATGTGCAAAAAAACGAAAACTTTTTCTCTCCACACGTGCTTACGCCATATTTTGATGATAAATTTCCTTTAATATATGAATGTGACTAAAGTGAAAACATGAACATTTTTAAAGAGGGAAAAAGATTTTGTTGATTCCCACGTGCTAATGAATATTGATAATAATGTTTCTTATTGTTTTTTTTAGAAAACAGCTACCGCTGTAGCTTACTGCAAGCGCGGTCGTGGTTTGCTCCGTGTCAATGGTCGTCCATTGGAACAAATTGAACCCAAAGTTTTGCAATACAAATTGCAAGAACCTTTGTTGTTGCTCGGCAAGGTAAGAATTATTATGTTGTAAATATTTAGTCGAATTCGGTTTGATGTGATGAAACTTCTTATCCCGAAATTGAGTTCAAAATGAAAATATCATTCCCCCTGATTATAATATATAAAACAGTATTTCCTGTTAAGGATTTGCGAATTTGAATCTAATTTGTGTTTCTTTTAACTTTTAGGAAAAATTCGCTGGTGTAGACATCCGTGTCCGCGTCAACGGTGGTGGTCATGTAGCTCAAATCTACGCCATCCGTCAAGCCATCTCCAAGGCTTTGATTGCCTTCTACCAAAAGTGTAAGTATATCACACTTGTTCTTGACAGATAAAAAGCCTGATGTTACCAGATTTTCACTGGAATAAATATAAAACCTATTTCCTTTGAAAGATACCTTTCAGGCATATTAAATATATTGTTAAACATTTACCAACCAGAATGTTGTATTTGCAAAAACTTTCTGGGTGATGTTAAAGCAACATTTACTTTAAATTAATTATAAATAACAGTAACCTAAGTATTCTTGCATATACCAGATTTTTGTTGGACTTGATTAAACCCCTCTCCAAGGAAAGATGAAAGCCAAGATATATTAAATCCAAGTGACAGTTAAACATTTACCAACCAAGTTTGTTTTCAAATGAACATAAACAATTTGGGTGATGTTTCAACTACAGTTTATAAATAAATATGTATGTGATGAGTAAAAGCAATTCCCGTCAATGCCAGATGTTTGTATGAATCAAACAAATTCATTCGAACGAGTTTTTAAACTGCGGGTTAGATTAAATTTTTGGGTGTTTCCACAAAGTTATATTATTTTTTCAAATTTAATTTGTTCAAAATACACCAAAGACATTTTTTATATTTCGATTATCCTTATATATTCTTGCATATACCAGATTTTTGTTGGACTTGAAAATAATGCCTCTCCAAGGAAAGATAAGAGACAAGATATATTAACAAATTTAAGGTTAAACATTTACCAACCAAATTAGTTTTTAAAACAATATAAATAATTTGGGTGATGTTTCAACTACAAATATGATACTTAGGACAAAGAATTGCAATTGAAATATAAATTAGTCCCGTCAATGCCAGATGTTTGTATGAATCAATTAAATTCATTCGAACGAGTTATTAAACTGCGGGAAATATAAATTTTTTGGTTATTTCCTTAAAATTATGTTAATTTTCAATATAATTTGCCAAAAATATACCAAAAACATTTATTTTATTGTTCATTTATTTAGTGTTTTAGTTTTTTTTTTCTTTTGAAATGCAATGTTTATAATATGAAATTGTTTTTATTTTTCAATTTGCAGATGTCGATGAAGCTTCCAAGAAGGAAATCAAGGACATTCTTATCCAATACGACAGAACCTTGTTGGTTGGTGACCCACGTCGCTGCGAACCCAAGAAATTCGGTGGTCCAGGTGCCCGTGCTCGCTACCAAAAATCTTACCGTTAAAATTATGGTTTTTGTCAATATTCCATACTGTGCAGAAGATTTATTTTTGCTTTTTTTGCAAAATGTAATAAAGTTTTTTATTTAAGAATGGAAAATTGATTTAGTATGCGTTTTATTATATCAAATTGTTTGGGTTCATTTACATATTTAGATTTTTTACAATTGTGTTTTGGAAATTAGTAAATATAATTTTATTCAAGTATTTTTGATCATTTAATCTAATCGATTTATGAAGGAACGAAACGCAAAATATGGGCCTGTTCGAAAATTAATCTGCATTGCATCTCATGATTAGTTTGCGAAGCTGATGCAAATAAAATGATGCGCATTTTATGCATAGACATACAAATTTTTGTTTAAAAATTAGTAAATGAAAATAACGTAATTTCCGAACAGGCCTTATCTTAAATTCCTGGTGTGTTATTTTGTTGGTAAGTTCGATTCAACAGAAAACATTTTCGAAGTTAATTTAGGCATGTTTCTAGTTATTATAATTGTACTTTAGTAACAGGATATCGATAAAGCATAAGGAGATATTTCCGCTAGCTTATCTTCCTGTATACATATAATAACGACAAACAAATTATCGGCATTATAAAATCCTAATTTTAGTAATTAGCAAGATATAATTTTTTTTTATAAAAAAAAATTAAAAAAAATATTTGGAAAAAAATAAATTCTAGTTATAAACCTAGACCCCTAAACCGCATTGTATTTTAATAAATCAAGGTTAATAGTTCTTTTAATTTAGTAGTATAAAAAATTGTCTTTTAGTTTCAGAGTTATGAGAACTCAAAGTTGTACTTTTTACATATAAAACAGAAACCAGAAAAATTTTGTTTTGCAGAAAACACATTTTTAGCGAAGGAGAAGAATTCGAGCATGGCTGAAGGCCGTTTTTAGAAAACAAATTATTTTTTTTTTTTTTTTTTAAATACATTCTTTAAAGATAGAAATTTAACAAAAAATCCTTTAATTTTCTAAGAAAAAATAATTTTTATTTAAAATATCTATATAACAAATTACAAAATATTTCTTTCCATATATCAAATACCTATAATCGTTGGGATTTTTACAATCTTGTCTCTACTTTTATCTACGATCATTATTATATTAGAAAATAATTTTACATTCTAAAATTGTGTTTTTTTTTTAAATAAATTTTTCAGTTCCTAACATTTTTACGCTTCTTCAGTTGTGTATGGTTTAAAAGTATTGGCAACATTGTCACGAATAGAAAGAAAATTGACACAACGACGATAGAGACAAAACGACAATGCCAAAGCCAGAGATTAAATGCCAATTGGAAATGTTTGGCAAAGATTTTCTGATTCCGTTTTAGACATATAATAAATGTGTTTTCTAGTATTAATTTGTGTAATGGAATTTCTTGTTATAAAAATTTAAACAAATGTACAAGACAAAATATAATCCGTGCGTTGCTAACAATGTCATCGCTTTGATTCGAATTTTTATCATTTTTTTTAAATATGAAATTTCCTATTGGGCCATTAATTTTTCTTCGTAAATTTTTCAGCGAGTATTTGACGTTAGCGACTGAAGCATGTGTTTAGCTAGTGAGCGAGTGAGATGGCGGGTGTGACAGTTGAATGTGAAAACATCGAAAACGAAAAAAATACAACAACAACAAGAGTACAACTACAAAACCAACAGCACCAACACACAAACGAACTAACGATGAGAACGACGACGACAGTCAGTGAAAAATGACGAACTGTGGCAAAGACAAAAAGTAAAAAGTGTTTGGCGAAAAAAATTATAAATTTTCTTAAAAATCTATTGTTCTTAATTTGTCCGAAAACATCTAGCATCTATATTTGCCAAAATGGTAAGTTGTAGCATTGAATTTGTTGTGTTTTTAGTGTAGAAATTAAACAATAAATAAGAATGAAATGAAAAATCCAGTGATTGTCTTCTACTATTTTCGGGTGCTCCCACAGAAAAAAAGGGAAGCCCTGTGAAAAGAAAAAAGTGCAACATTCACAATGATATTTAGTAATTTACCAATCACAATAGTTGGCTACACAAAATAGTGAGCATTGTGAATGTGACGAAATCTTTTTTAACCCCTTCAGGTGTGAAGATGTATTTTTATTTGTTGTTTACATTTTTACAACTAAAGTAAAAAAGTAATCCTATCTTTTACAAAAATCAAACTATGTTCCAATTGTATGGCTCCTTATAGCTCCATAAAAGGGAGTAAAAGATTTAAGTTCGATAGGATTATTTATAAAGTACTCTGCATTTTGTGTGAATTGTTTCGACTTTTTTTCGTTTCTTAATTTCAAGGTTTTCAATATTTTATTCAAGGATCGTGTTACAAAGCCCCAGAAAAAGATGCTAATCACTCTGTTGAGGGAGACCAAATATATGGAGGGCAAAAAAGAAAAAGAATGGTATTGGGAAAAGATCCAGGAAGCCTTGAATAAAATTGGACCCAAAAAGACTATAATACAGTGGAAAAAAGTTAGTAGAAATATAATTAACCTTGTGTTTATAAACTTTAATAATTAAATTTATAAAATTTTAGTGCTGGCGCGATATGCGTTTAACAACACGTAAGAAACTTGCTGAGCTTAAACGGTGCCAAATGGCTGGTGGATCCCCACCCCCAGGGATTGAACTCAGCCAAGAGGATAATGATATTATTGATATTGTCGGCACCGAATATTTTTACGAAGAAATGAACGGCGAGTTGAAGCCCGAAAATTTCATGTCTGGTTTTGATTATGTTCCCGAACACTTCTGTGATGCCATACTGACTGCTGCCGCTGTATCAAGTGGCCAACAGCAACATATGCAACATCAAAAAGAGCAACATGCGGCCCAACAACAACAACAGGATCATCACACGAACGATGGGGAAACTAACGATGCTCCAGGATCGTCAAATCACACTGACACTCAAGCCGGTGGATTCGGCCAAGCGGGAGTATCTCAGATGACTGGTCATAATGGCGACCATTCGAATTCGACCGGGACTTTGCAACAGCACAATATAATGCCACCACATCCGGCATTTTCTGGAGGCTTGCATCCTCATCTCATGCGAAGGCAACAACATGCTACGGCTGCCTTTCATCGTGAAGCTGCCTTTGAGGAGAAATTGCTGCAGTTCATGCAGGATGCCTTTCCAAAGAAGAGTAAAAAACGTAAGAGTCGTGATCCCGACAAACTCTTCCTTTTATCGCTCTATGAGGAAATCAAACGGGTGCCAGAGGACATAAGAATTGATGTAAAGGGCGAACTTATTCAGGTTCTTAAGAAGTATCAGAAAAAGGCACCAGTGAAACAAGAAAAAACTCATCACAATCATACGCAATCGTCTTCAAGTTCTGGAAAATCTTCTGGAAATACAACACCCAATGACAAAATTCAATTACCACAACATACACAACTCTCGCACAGCATGTACCAGTTGCAAAAAAAGTACGATAAAAGTGAAAAGGAGCCCTCGCCTCAATCGCAAGCTGATCGTGTGCAACAGCACGCAAGAGAGCAAACATCCACCACCACTGTGGCTCTGCATGCTCCCCAACAAATTCACACACTTTTCCAACTGCAAAAGAAATATGAGGAGACAACTGCGGAAAAGGTCCATCAACAGAACGAGCAACGTAAACATGTTGATGCTGCCCACCAACAACACCAGGCAGCTCATCAACAACCACCACCACCTCCGCCTTCCAACGAACAACATCTTCATCATCCTCAAATGCCACATGGCATAATGTTTCCTCTTCCACAGATACGCAACGAACAGCCTGGTGCTCAGCAACAACAACATCACACCCACAATCCCCACCAACAGCCCCAACAAGCCCAGCATCCACATCAGCAAACACAACAACAGCAGCAACAACAACATCATCCCCCCTCAATATTCGGCAACTCGACTGCTTCAGCGCCCGGCATGAGTACAGATCGTCCCGCCATGCCCTACGAGAATGTCGGATGAATGTGGAGTCGTTTGTGGGAAGCCGCCTGGGAGGTTCGTTTTCCCCTATCGGCGGTACCATTATTAGAAAATAGCACTAATATTAATAATGATCCCGAATAGACTGGATCAAAAAAATAATATTAAAAAAAAGAAAAATTAAAACAAACGTAAAATATGTATACTGACCTTTAATTGTTTATTCAATATTACAACTAAAACAATATTATGTACAACATAATACACACACACATCAATACATATCGTCAACTAAAATGCAGAAGAGTAAAACAATTTTTTTACATTTTAGAGATAAGGATGGAATAAGAAATATCTCAGCCATAGACATGGAGAAACATGTTATTTAAAAATTATGATTTTTAAAACTTTTTTGCCAAAATCCATTACAAAATCAAAGTGGATATTTTGTTGTTAAATTATTTTGCATTTTAGGTGACGATAAAACATTAAATGTGAATTTGTTTATATCATTTCACTCATACATACAAACATTTATATTAAACACATACATAAATACTATATACTAACTCTAATCAATTGAATATTATTATTATTTTAAAAGAGTTTGTTTAAATGTTATTTTATTCTTCTTTCTTTTCTTTTTTTTTTGCAAATCGTAAATAAATGTGAATACAAATTAAAAGAAATAACATAAAACGTTTAATGTCATTGATCGTTACTATCTAAAGATTTAAAATAACAATTATAAAACAAAACAGTTGTAAAATGCGCTGAATCTTTATTGTTTATAAGATGTTGTGAGCACGAAAGGCCATAGATAATTATTCTATTAAAAGAAAACGCAAGTATTCATTAACAAAAATAATTAATTCTTTAAATGCTCTGAAATAATAAATAGCCACAATCAAATATAATTTCAGATATCAAAGTTAGAAATCAAATTATAAAGATAACCAACATCGTTCGCACATATGAATGACATTTATGATGACACGATTATAGTGTGTGAAATTACTCTCTGTATGTGGTCATCGCCATCATCTTTGAAAACTACCTAAATGGACATATACTTTATCGTCATCACTTTATTTTTCTTGAGCTGATATTTTTGATATAAGACTACGATGATGATCAAAGTTTCCATTGTTTGATAACGTATCATCATTTACATACATTTACAACGAATTTCAACACGTAAATGCTGCCAAATTTTAAATCGATTTTAAAACAATAACCAAAACAAATTCACTCAAATCTAAAATGAAATTTAAGTATTGAATAAACATTACGGTTTCTTGCCTACTAAATATTTATTTGCCTGCTGCTGCCTGCCACCCACTCATAAATCATACACATGTTTAAGTATGCATGTATTTGTGTATTGTTATAGAACTAACTAGGTACATTTTAAGTAGATTCTTTAAGAATAATAATAACAATAATAATAATGATACGCTGCTCAAATAAAACAATTTACTTGTGGAGAAAATGTGCTGCTTATCACAAAAATACTTTTATTGCAGTCTCTAAAGAAAATACACACTTTAAAACCAGGAGAGAGTCGTTAATAAACTGATTCACAAACAAATGATCGCATTCTACTCTAGTTATTCTGACTGACTGGCTGGCCGGCTGCTATAACTACGATCATTCCGATCATTCGCAGCAGTTAAGGTCGTCTGAGTAGAAGTATATTTTTAATTTCATTTATTATTTTCTTATTTTTTTCATACGGGAAAGAAAACAAAAGTTTTATTCAGCTGAGTTCTGTGCACTTTTGTTTAGTTCAGCTGACTAGTATAAACATATTTACTTTAGCTGTTATATTTCTTGTATTAAATAATTACAGTTAAACTTTCGTTTACTTTTTTAATTAAAAAAAGTTTTAAATATAACTGTCTATTGCGGGCATAGAATCGTTCGTCATTGATTCAACTAATCATCTTTCGAACACGTGAGAGTGGCCGGAGGAGCGGCAGAGTGTTGGAGAAAAAAATCTCAACTTAACAGAGGATCAATTTCATCCATCAACAATAATTTGTAAAAAAAAGATTAAAATATTGCGGTTTTTGTTAAACGTAGTGCTTTTGAAGTGTTTTCACAAAATTTGAAAAAAGTAAACAAAACAACATCAACAACATCAACTGAAAAGAAAATGTTTACTTCGTCGCATTTGTTAATGTAAATGCTGGTTCCTGTAAAATCATCTCTAAAATTCTTCTACTACTGAGAAGATATTGTGATAAATACGTCATTTGTTTCTTATTTATTTTATTTCAATCAGTAGATAAATTAAAAAGACAATAAAAATGACTAGTGGTAAGTAGAAAATTATTGTTATTTTCTAAGTTTATAGACGTTTATAACTATTTATAAATTGCCAATATTCTATATTCAAATTAAAACGTATATTCAGTTGTATTTAAAAAATTACAACATAATTACCTGGTAATCGAAACATACCGATATGCAATATTAAAGGTAAACGGTAGTCGTAATTTACATACATTAACCCAGCAAACATATTAGTAAAGTTTTGAATAAATATTATTCAAATTTAACAACTTGTTTGTTTATTTAAATGTGACAATTGTCTTAATAAAATTTAAAAAATATTTATAAATAAATAACAATAACAAAGGCACTAAACAAATATGTTCTTAATTAAATGGTTTATGTCACCGTTTATTAAAAAAACATAAAAGCATATGTATGAGAATTAAAATTAAAAAAAGCAAACAACTCTAAATATAAAATAATATAATACAGCATAATTATATACATAATTATTTATGGTGAACATTTTCGCGTGTGGTAATAAAATGTATGACAATTAAGATAATACAAACTGTTTTTACGATTGACTAACATTACGATATGTTTTAACTACTTAGGCCTAAACCCAACAAACATAATTTCAAAATACATAGTTACAAGTAAAAATTTCAGTACAAATGACTATAGATCAGTAGAGGTTATAACCCTGACTATAGATCAGGGTATATTCTAGAATGTAGATCAAACTAAAGTCTTCAATATAGAGCATTGTCGACACTTCAAACTAAACTATAGTAGAGACTATTGACTTGTCTATAATCGAGACAATATTCGAGACTATAGATCAAACTATAAGCTCGACTGTAGACCAGAGCATAGTCGAGTCTCTAAATCGGATTATAATCGTTACTATAAGCCATAGCCGAAACTCTTAACTATAGAGCAGACAATAGTACACTCTTACGATACATTTAACCTTTTTATATAACGACCGTTGCTGCAGATTCTCAATTTCCTCTTAAAACTAGAATGTTTGTTGGGTCTTTACAAGACACATTCCCTCCCTACATAGAACTTGTGTAACCCATATTACAATTAAGTAATTAAATATTAAAATATAACAGAAAAACAGTCAATTATCATCTACTCTACAAACTATTTGTTTTGTTTTTGTTTCGAATTCATTTCAGTACAAGCTCGAACTGTTTTATGGTATTTGACATTTGTGGGATTTGCTGTCAATTACATGATCCGCATAAATCTCAATATAACCATTGTTGAAATGGTAGTGACCAGCGGTAAATCGTTAAAACAACCGGTGGCGTTATCAAACGATGATACAATATTAGCAGCCGTTAATGGCAGTAAGTTGTTGACACATACTGATGATAACAATCGGAGCACTGTAGCTCCTGGTCTTGTACATAAAGGCAGTAAATATTCTTTAGAGAAACATCTATTCAATTTGACAAATGTATGTAAAGATTTTGTAGATTTCATAGGAAAAATATTTATTAATCTTCTCTTCTTTCTCTTTTGGTTTTCAAAAAGATTGAGTATGAAAGTGAGGGTTTCCACTGGAATGAATATCAACAGGGTTTGGTGTTGGGTTCATTTTTCTGGGCCCATTGGATTACTCAAATACCGGGTGGTATTTTGGCCAAAAAATATGGCACCAAATTGGTATTTGGCCTTTCGAATGCCATTGGTTGTTGGATGTGCTTTTTAATGCCCATGGCTTCGTATTGGGATTATAGAGCTTTGATTTGGTTGCGTATTATACAAGGTCTAATAACAGTAAGTTTCATGAAAGATTTTGAAACTATAATTCACTAAATTCTTTTTATTGATTTTAGGGTTTGGCTTGGCCGGCCATGCATGTTCTAACCGCCAAATGGATACCCCCCAATGAGAGAAGTAAATTTGTTACTGCCTATTTGGGTAGTTCTGTGGGCATAGCATTGTTTTATCCCCTTTTCGGTTATATGATGCATTGGGCTTCTTGGGAATGGGTGTATCATGTTTGTGGTATTTTGGGCACATGTTGGTGGTTGGGTTGGCTATTTTTCGTATACGATAGTCCAGCTCAACATCCACGTATAAGCGATACAGAATTGAGATATATAGAAAAGAGTCTAGGATCTTCGGTTCAAACAACAAATGCACAAGCTCAAGGTACACCCTGGAGGTCGATTTTAACATCAAGACCAGTCTGGATGAATGTCATAGCACAATGGGGTGGCATTTGGGGTCTTTTTACACTAATGACACAAGCTCCCACTTACTTTAGAGTTATACATAATTGGAATATTAGAGCGGTAAGAATGACATTATTTTAAAAATATTATTAAATTCTAAATGTTATCATTCTTTTGTTTTACAGACTGGAGTACTCTCAGGTTTACCACACTTAATGCGCATGCTGTTTGCCTATGGTTTCTCGCTATTTGCCGATTATTTATTGAAATCGAATAAAATGAGTCGCACAAATTTAAGAAAATTGGCCACAGCTATATGTAAGCTTAATATAATCCTGCTTTCCTCTAGTTATGTAAATTTTTATCTTTCCACAGGTTGTATTGTAAAGGGTCTAGTTGTGGTTGCCTTGGCCTATTTTGGTCATAATTCTACAGCTGCCATTATATTTTTAACCGTAGCCACCATGTTTCATGGAGCTGTTTCCTCCGGACCCTTAGCCTCTATAGTGGACATAGCACCCAACTATGCTGGCATTGTTTTGGGCATAAGTGGCATGATTGGTGTGCTGCCCGGTTTTATATCGCCTTATATAGTGGGAATTTTAACTTTAGGAAATGTAAGTTATAAACAATTTAAAATTGCAGAAAATTTACGTTTTCTTTGTTGCAGCAAACGTTTGAATCTTGGAAGCATGTCTTCCTTATATCAGCTACCATGTTAATTGGTGCTGGTGTTTTGTATGTGTGTTTTGCTGACTCAACTCTACAAGACTGGAATGGTCATTCACCTAAATCGACCGATAAGGAATTGCAATTGTTAAATGAAGAAATTATGCACAAAGAACCTGAAAAGAAGCCACTAGAAGAAGAAAGTAAAAAAGCTCTTAAGAAATAAGCAAAACATACAAGTCTACAAATTGCCTACACCCTTTTTTATTAACGGTTAATTTGGCCTATTAACTTTAAATTTGTATTTTATTTTATATAGTAGTTATACATTATAATTTAAATATTTGTTTTTTTGTTTTGTTTGACATCTTTTAGCTAATATTTGTTGAAGATGATAATAATATAGTCAACTGTTAAGGTCCAATGTGATATATAGAAATGTACATTTTATATACATATTTACTTAAGAAAGTGAGAGAAGAAAGAAAAAAATGTCATAGTCATTCCTACACAATACTAACGAATTTAAAATAAAGATTTATTAAATACTAGTTTCTATTTACTTTACTTAGATTTGCCACCTCACAGGAGATAAGATTTTAACTTTATCTTAATATTTTTAAATAAATTTCATATATTTAGACACTTTTATTAACCCGGCTGCTAATCCTCAAGACAAAAATTTACAACTTTCGTAGAATACTCTCACACTCCTGAGAATATTGTTATTATTTAATTTAAGTATTACAGTATTATGGGAAATTAAATGTTTATAATTTGCATAAGTATTTAAGCGTGTATGTATGTACGTATGTATTAACTAAATATTTAATTACACAAATAAAATACAAGTAGAAAAGAAAGGTTATTTATTTCTTTGTTTTGACAGCCGGCAGACTGGTCATGCCTGATTGGCAATTTTGTTGATTAAGTGTGTTTTATATTTTCATAAAATTATAATAAAATGTATTAAAAAGATTTCCATAGAAATTAATTTCTTATAATCTAGAGAAATGTACATAGAAGCTGTTCTTAAAAAACTTGACATTGCATATAAAGTGCCTTATAAGAGAGTTTCCTCTCTTTCACGCCAACTCCCTGTCTTAGCTAAATGGCTCTTAATGGAAAATGAAAAATTCTAATATAGGATTAGGAGTATTAAATAATGTCTAAAATTACTGTTGCCTTAAATTAGGAATCAACTTACTGACATTTTGTTATGGTTTTCTCTTAATAAGATTTTTAAATGAAAGTAATATTTCTGGCCAAATTAAATGTTCATTCAACTGTTTGGTTTTCATGTTCTACAGTTACAATATAAAATGATATGTTATACTTAGTTAACTTTAACTAAGAAGCACAACTCTAACTGTATGGTATTCCCTTAATCATCATATCATTCAAGTTGAATTGTGGTTCAATTCAATCACTCCCCTGAGTACAATCGGAATTGAAAGTCGATGGAAAAAATGAAGAAAATAAAAACCAAAAAGTAAAAGAAACAAATTAAATAAACAAAGTTTAAATTAAAATAGAAAAATTAAAGTATTTATTAAGAAAACCAAAAAGTTATTAAAAAAAGCATAATAATTTTTGCAAAAGAAATAGTATTCTTTTTTGATTAAATTATAAGTATTTGTTAACAAAATATGCTTAACACGTTTTAAAACTTGTTTCAATTGTCATTTTTCTAATAATTTTTGAGGATTTTATAAGATTATCTAGAACAGCATCATCACCCCCCGTCAATACATATAAAACAACTCAAGTCACCAGGCTTAGCTAGACTGCAAAAACAACAACAATAACAACTTTGGCAACATCTGCCCTCAAATTTTTGTATAAAAAATATTTATTTGTATTTTTTGCCCATTTTTTACATTATTTGTATTTGTATTTTATTTGGTTGGTTTTAGTTTGCTAAACATCAGTCTAAAAAGTTTAGCCAAACATTAATCATTTTGTTAAGGGACATCATGAAAACAAAAAACGGAAACGGATGAGATGACCACCATTTATACATTTAGCACATTTTAGTATGCGTGTGTAAGAAGCCAAATAGAAAAAAAAAAAATAAAAAAACGTGTTGAAATTTAGACACATTTTTTATAAATTGTAAAAGTGAAAAAATGAAATATGTATTTCATTCGTCGGATACAAATTTCCTTAGAGGTTTAACAAATAAATACATAAATGCAAGTTTTTTCCTTCTTTTTTTTCGATTTTATTTCAGCCCCTTAACTATAAGTGGATAATTCATACTAGATTCTTCAATTCGTTTGCGAACATAAGTTCTTCGCTCTAATAACGTAATAAAATTAAAAATTACAGAGCTTGTTGTATTTCGAGATGGAGTTTCAAATGGAGTAATTTTGTTTTATAAATTGTGTTTATCCTAAGCCCTATCTATAACTATTTAGCGTAAAACAAAGTCGTTGCATATTCACACATACTTACATACATAAATATGTATGTAAGTAGTTTGGTCTAATATTAAACTCCTTATAAAGTATACATGTGATAAGCATGTAGTGATGAAGGTGTTTAACTTTGACAGCTGCTATGTGATATGGTGGACAGACATGCTACAGAAAATGCTTAACAAATTATCAGTATTGACAAAACTTTTTAAAACTTTTCACAAAATTCAAAAAATCGAATTTTTTTAAGAATTCACAGATTTTCTTCCTTTTCGTCCTAGCTCTTTTAGTTTAGCCAGAAAATGAACTTTAAGGTTTCCACACATAAATCGAATTTTGAAAGGAAATTAAAGTGATCACAAATATCCATCCTTTTGACCCTAGCTCTTCTTGTTTAGCCAGAAAATGGACTTTTAGGTTTTCACTCAAAAAATCGTATTTTGGCAGGAAATTTAAGTGATCTCAGATATCCATCCTTTTGGTCCTAGCTCTTCTTGTTTAGCCAGAAAATGGACTATTAGGTTTTCACTTAAAAAATCGAATTTTAGTGGCAAATAAAAGTGATCACAGATTTTCATCCTTTTGGCCCTAGTTCTTCTTGTTTAGCCAGAAAATGGACTTTTAGGTTTTCACACATAAATCGTATTTTGGCAGGAAATTTAAGTGATCTCAGATATCCATCCTTTTGGTCCTAGCTCTTCTTGTTTAGCCAGAAAATGGACTTTTAGGTTTTCACACATAAATCGAATTTTGGAAGGAAATTAAAGTGATCACAGATATCCATCCTTTTGGCCCTAGCTCTTCTAGTTTAGCCAGAAAATGGACCTTTAGGTTTTCATTAAAAAAATCGAATTTTGGTAGGAAATAAAAGTGATCACAGATATGCATCCTTTTGGCCCTAGCTCTTCTTGTTTAGCCAGAAAATGGACTTTTAGGTTTTCACACAAAAATCGAATTTTGGAAGGAAATAAAAGTGATCACAATTATTCATCCTTTTGGACCTAGCTCTTCTAGTTTAGCCAGAAAATGGACATTTAGGATTTCACTCAAAAATCGAATTTTGGTAGAAAATAAAAGTGATCACAAATATTCATCCTTTTGGCCCTAGCTCTTCTTGTTTAGCCAGAAAATGGACTTTTAGGTTTTCACACAAAAATCGAATTTTGGAAGGAAATAAAAGTGATCACAAATATTCATCCTTTTGGCCCTAGCTCTTCTAGTTTAGCCAGAAAATGGACATTTAGGTTTTCACTCAAAAATCGAATTTTGGTAGGAAATTAAAGTGATCACAAATATTCATCCTTTTGGCCCTAGCTCTTCTTGTTTAGCCAGAAAATGGACTTTTAGGTTTTCACTCAAAAATCAAATTTTGGTAGGAAATAAAAGTGATCACAAATATTCATCCTTTTGGCCCTAGCTCTTCTAGTTTAGCCAGAAAATGGACTTTTAGGTTTTCACTCAAAAATCGAATTTTGGTAGGAAATAAAAGTGATCACAGATATCCATCCTTTTGGCCCTAGATCTTCTTGTTTAGCCAGAAAATGGACTTTTAGGTTTTCACTCAAAAAATCGAATTTTGGCAGGAAATAAAAGTGATCACAGATATCCATCCTTTTGGCCCTAGCTCTTCTTGTTTAGCCAGAAAATGGACTTTTAAGTTTTCACACAAAAATCGAATTTTGGCAGGAAATAAAAGTGATCACAGATATCCATCCTTTTGGCCCTTGCTCTTCTTGTTTAGCCAGAAAATGGACTTTTAGGTTTTCACTCAAAAAATCGAATTTTGGCAGGAAATAAAAGCGATCACAGATATCTATCCTTTTGGCCCTAGCTCTTCTTGTTTAGCCAGAAAATGGACTTTTAGGTTTTCACTCAAAAAATCGAAAGTTGGTAGGAAATAAAAGTGATCACAGATATCCATCCTTTTGGCCCTTGCTCTTCTTGTTTAGCCAGAAAATGGACTTTTAGGTTTTCACTCAAAAAATCGAATTTTGGTAGGAAATAAAAGTGATCACAGATATCCATCCTTTTGGCTCTAGCTCTTCTTGTTTAGCCAGAAAATGGACTTTTAGGTTTTCACTCAAAAAATCGAATTTTGGCAGGAAATAAAAGTGATCACAGATATCCATCCTTTTGGCCCTAGCTCTTCTTGTTTAGCCAGAAAATGGACATTTAGGTTTTCACTCAAAAATCGAATTTTGGTAGAAAATAAAAGTGATCACAAATATTCATCCTTTTGGCCCTAGCTCTTCTTGTTTAGCCAGAAAATGGACTTTTAAGTTTTCACTCAAAAATCGAATTTTGGTAGGAAATAAAAGTGATCACAAATATTCATCCTTTTGGCCCTAGCTCTTCTTGTTTAGCCAGAAAATGGACTTTTAGGTTTTCACTCAAAAAATCGAATTTTGGTTGGAAATAAAAGTGATCACAAATATTCATCCTTTTGGCCCTAGCTCTTCTAGTTTAGCCAGAAAATGGACTTTTAAGTTTTCACTCAAAAATCGAATTTTAGTTGAAAATAAAAGTGATCACAAATATTCATCCTTTTGGCCCTAGCTCTTCTAGTTTAGCCAGAAAATGGACATTTAGGCTTTAACTCAAAAATCGAATTTTGGTAGAAAATAAAAGTGATCACAAATATTCATCCTTTTGGCCCTAGCTCTTCTTGTTTAGCCAGAAAATGGACTTTTAGGTTTTCACACAAAAATCGAATTTTGGAAGGAAATAAAAGTGATCACAAATATTCATCCTTTTGGCCCTAGCTCTTCTTGTTTAGCCAGAAAATGGACTTTTAGGTTTTCACTCAAAAAATCGAATTTTGGTTGGAAATAAAAGTGATCACAAATATTCATCCTTTTGGCCCTAGCTCTTCTAGTTTAGCCAGAAAATGGACTTTTAGGTTTTCACACAAAAATCGAATTTTGGAAGGAAATAAAAGTGATCACAAATATTCATCCTTTTGGCCCTAGCTCTTCTTGTTTAGCCAGAAAATGGACTTTTAGGTTTTCACTCAAAAAATCGAATTTTGGTTGGAAATAAAAGTGATCACAAATATTCATCCTTTTGGCCCTAGCTCTTCTTGTTTAGCCAGAAAATGGACTTTTAGGTTTTCACACAAAAATCGAATTTTGGAAGGAAATAAAAGTGATCACAAATATTCATCCTTTTGGCCCTAGCTCTTCTTGTTTAGCCAGAAAATGGACTTTTAGGTTTTCACTCAAAAAATCGAATTTTGGTTGGAAATAAAAGTGATCACAAATATTCATCCTTTTGGCCCTAGCTCTTCTAGTTTAGCTAGAAAATGGACATTTAGGTTTTCACTCAAAAATCGAATTTTGGTAGAAAATAAAAGTGATCACAAATATTCATCCTTTTGGCCCTAGCTCTTCTTGTTTAGCCAGAAAATGAACTTTTAAGTTTTCACTCAAAAATCGAATTTTGGTGGGAAATAAAAGTGATCACAGATATCCATCCTTTTGGCCCTAGCTCTTCTTGTTTAGCCAGAAAATAGACTTTTAGGTTTTCACTCAAAAATCGAATTTCAGTGGCAAATAAAAGTGATCACAGATTATCATCCTTTTGGCCCTAGCTCTTCTTGTTTAGCCAGAAAATGGACTTTTAGGTTTTCACTAACAAAATCGAATTTTGGTAGGAAATTAAAGTGATCACAAATATTCATCCTTTTGGGCCTAGCTCTTCTTGTTTAGCCAGAAAATTGACTCTTAGGTTTTCACACAAAAATCGAATTTTGGAAGGAAATAAAAGTGATCACAGATATCCATCCTTTTGGCCCTAGCTCTTCTTGTTTAGCCAGAAAATGGACTTTTAGGTTTTCACTCAAAAAATCGAATTTTGGTAGGAAATAAAAGTGATCACAGATATCTATCCTTTTGGCCCTAGCTCTTCTAGTTTAGCCAGAAAATGGTCTTTTAGGTTTTCACTCAAAAATCGAATTTTGGTAGGAAATAAAAGTGATCACAAATTTTCATCCTTTTGGCCCTAGCTCTTCTTGTTTAGCCAGAAAATGGACTTTTAGGTTTTCACACAAAAATCGAATTTTGGAAGGAAATAAAAGTGATCACAGATATCCATCCTTTTGGCCCTAGCTCTTCTTGTTTAGCCAGAAAATGGACTTTTAGGTTTTCACTCAAAAAATCGAATTTTGATAGGAAATAAAAGTGATCATAAATTTTCATCCTTTTGGCCCTAGCTCTTCTTGTTTAGCCAGAAAATGGACTTTTAGGTTTTCACTAACAAAATCGAATTTTCATCCTTTTGGCCCTAGCTCTTCTTGTTTAGCCAGAAAATGGACTTTTAGGTTTTCACACAAAAATCGAATTTTGGAAGGAAATAAAAGTGATCACAGATATCCATCCTTTTGGCCCTAGCTCTTCTTGTTTAGCCAGAAAATGGACTTTTAGGTTTTCACGCAAAAATCGAATTTTGGAAGGAAATAAAAGTGATCACAGATATCCATCCTTTTGGCCCTAGCTCTTCTTGTTTAGCCAGAAAATGGACTTTTAGGTTTTCACTCAAAAAATCGAGTTTTGGGAGGAAATAAAAGTGATCACAGATATCCATCCTTTTGGCCCTAGCTCTTCTAGCCAGAAAATGGTCTTTTAGGTTTTCACTCAAAAATCGAATTTTGGTAGGAAATAAAAGTGATCACAAATTTTCATCCTTTTGGCCCTAGCTCTTCTTGTTTAGCCAGAAAATGGACTTTTAGGTTTTCACACAAAAATCGAATTTTGGTAGGAAATAAAAGTGATCACAAATTTTCATCCTTTTGGCCCTAGCTCTTCTTGTTTAGCCAGAAAATGGACTTTTAAGTTTTCACTCAAAAATCGAATTTTTGCAGGAAATAAAAGTGATCACAGATATCCATCCTTTTGGCCCTAGCTCTTCTAGTTTAGCCAGAAAATGGTCTTTTAGGTTTTCACTCAAAAATCGAATTTTGGTAGGAAATAAAAGTGATCACAAATTTTCATCCTTTTGGCCCTAGCTCTTCTTGTTTAGCCAGAAAATGGACTTTTAGGTTTTCACACAAAAATTGAATTTTGGAAGGAAATAGAAGTGATCACAGATATCCATCCTTTTGGCCCTAGCTCTTCTTGTTTAGCCAGAAAATGGACTTTTAGGTTTTCACTCAAAAATCGAATTTTAGTTAGGTTTTTACTAAAAAAATCGAATTTTGGTAGGAAATAAAAGTGATCGCAGATATCTTCCCTTTTGGCCCTAGCTCTTCTTGTTTAGCCAGAAAATGGACTTTTAGGTTTTCACTCAAAAATCGAATTTTGGTAGGAAATAAAAGTGATCACAGATATCCACCCTTTTGGCCCTAGCTCTTCTAGTTTAGCCAGAAAATGGACTTTTAAGTTTTCACACAAAAATCGAATTTTGGCAGGAAATAAAAGTGATCACAGATAGTTATCCTTTTGGCCCTAGCTTTTCTAGTTTAGCCGGAAATGAACTTTTGGATTTTTACTCAAAAAATCGAATTTTGGCAGGAAATAAAAGTGATCACAGATATCTATCCGTTTGGCCCTAGCTCTTCTTGTTTAGCCAGAAAATAGACTTTTAGGTTTTCACACAAAAATCGAATTTTGGTAGGAAATAAAAGTGATCACAAATTTTCATCCTTTTGGCCCTAACTCTTCTTGTTTAGCCAGAAAATGGACTTTTAGGTTTTCACACAAAAATCGAATTTTGAAAGGAAATAAAAGTGATCACAGATATCCATCCTTTTGGTCCTAGCTCTTCTTGTTTAGCCAGAAAATGGACTTTTAGGTTTTCAATCAAAAATCGAATTTTAGTTAGGTTTTTACTAAAAAAATCGAATTTTGGTAGGGAATAAAAGTGATCGCAGATATCCTCCCTTTTGGCCCTAGCTCTTCTTGTTTAGCCAGAAAATGGACTTTTAGGTTTTCACTCAAAAATCGAATTTTAGTGGGAAATAAAAGTGATCACAGATATCCATCCTTTTGGCCCTAGCTCTTCTAGTTTAGTCAGAAAATGGACTTTTAGGTTTTCACACAAAAAATCGAATTTCGGTAGGAAATAAAAGTGATCTCAGATATCCACCCTTTTGGCCCTAGCTCTTCTAGTTTAGCCAGAATATGGACTTTTAAGTTTTCACACAAAAATCGAATTTTGGCAGGGAATAAAAGTGATCACAGATAGCTATCCTTTTGGCCCTAGCTCTTCTAGTTTAGCCGGAAATGAACTTTTGGATTTTCACTCAAAAAATCGAATTTTGGCAGGAAATAAAAGTGATCACAGATATCCATCCTTTTGGCCCTAGCTCTTCTTGTTTAGCCAGAAAATGGACTTTTAGGTTTTCACTCAAAAAATCGAATTTTGGCAGGAAATAAAAGTGATCACAGATATCCATCCTTTTGGCCCTAGCACTTCTTGTTTAGCCAGAAAATGGACTTTTAGGTTTTCACACAAAAATCGAATTTTGGAAGGAAATAAAAATGATCACAGATATTCATCCTTTTGGCCCTAGCTCTTCTTGTTTAGCCAGAAAATGGACTTTTAGGTTTTCACACAAAAGTCGAATTTTGGAAGGAAATAAAAGTGATCACAGATATCCATCCTTTTGGCCCTAGCTCTTCTTGGACTTTTTCCATTTTTCCAGGGCCAGAAAATGGACTTTTAGGTTTTTACTCAAAAAATCGAATTTTTTAGGAAATAAAAGTGATCACAAATTTTCATCCTTTTGGCCCTAGCTCTTCTAGTTTAGCCAGAAAATGGACTTTTAGGTTTTCACTCAAAAAAATCGAATTTTGGTAGGAAATAAAAGTGATCACAGATATCCACCCTTTTGGCTCTAGCTCTTCTAGTTTAGCCAATAAATAAATCTCTTAGTAGAGTGATGGTTTAATTAAGCAATATATTAAACTTATGAATCAAGTGACCTTTCTTTTTTAATAGGTTTCAGTTTTTTTATTCTAATTTCAAACCAATATAGTATCTTTGCTTGAAATAAATTTATACCATATATTTGATTTTACATAACATATGTACGCAATGATGGATATTTATAAAGAGAATATATTTATGTAAATGTATAAAATACACTATAGATAAGTTGTTAATGTTGAAAGTTTAATTTTCTACATGTGTGAACACATCTTGTTTGTATTACGTTCAGACAAACATTTTTTTGTTCTTTTTTTTCTAAAATTTGTAATTGACGATTGTCAGTGCTGTATGGACTGAGTGTCCTTTTCTATAATTTTTGTGTTATTTTGCCAATGTTTTTAAGGTTGCAATTTAGAAATGCAAATAATCATACCATAAATTGCCAATGGCATCTTGGGTAATTTTAAGCCATAATAAACCAACACACAACCCCTCGATTTTATAAAATTTGAAGAAAAAAAAAACACAAATATACACACGAATAGATCCTAATTTAAGTATTCTGTACAATTGTCTACTGTATCCTTTTGAAGTAAAGTCAGCCAGTCAGTCAGTCACATGTCCTTAACATGTTGTTTTTGTGTGTGTGTTTTTTTTTTTCATTTTTTTAAGGAAAATCTACACTTCATCGTATGTGTTTTAATACGCACCAATAAATGTAAAAAATAAGATTGATGCGAAGCGAGTACGGGTCGTTTGTATGATAATACCATTGCCATTCCCTTTTGAGGATATTTTAAACAGTTTTCTCATAAAAAATACTCCCCAAATGGAACTACACGTCCTCATTATCATAACTTATAATGTTGGTTCTCGTTTGGGTAAATATGTGTGTGTGTGTATATGTATATATGCATGTTGTCCTTGCTATTTGCCATTAAGAGACAAAAGTCATACCATTATCCTTTAATGTCTAAAAATTTCAAATATTAAAAAAGGATATTATTATAAAAATACAATGAAACAGTTAAAAGTTTTGAGACGACAAAAAAAAAATAACACAAAAACAAAATTCACTGCCAAAGTATAAACAATCGAATAACAATAATTTAATAATTCAATATTTGCTGTTTGCATGCCATTATTGTTTTTTTTTTCTTTTTTGTGGCAATATTTTTTCATATTTTTTGCTTTTTTCAATTTTTGCCGAATTGAATTGAAGTACTTACAACATTCGGCAACAGCAAGAACAACAAACACATTTACGACAATAAAAAAACCCTTTATGTTAAAAAAAAGAGATTCAAACTACCACATATACTACCATACAACTACATACATACTTTAATATAAATAGATGATGTTGTTGTTGTTGTGTGCATAATCACAATAAATGTTTATCTTGGGAATTGTCCTTGCACATTTATTAGAATACAAGATGCTTTCTCTCTTTGACTTTTTTCACTCTGTATAAGCCCATCATACTTCTTACTAATACGACTCTTGCTAAAGATAGTTGTCGGCAGAAATTTTACAATCTAAAGGTTTCAGAACTTTAAAATTTAAATAAAACTTATATCTTAATAAAAGAAGAATTATAACTGTAGTATCTTAATTTGAAATTTCGATTATATTTGAAATAAGTTTTCTTTGTTAAAACATTTTTAAGGACAGTCTTTACAGCAACAGACAACTTACAGGACATGGTAAAATTTAGTTATACTCAAGGAACAAAGGGTAAAATGTGTAAATATTCATATGTATGTATGTATTTATGGCCAAATATAAGAATACCATGTATGTATACATACATATATTGTTGTATTCTCCTACACATTCGTATATGTATACATTCATACATACGTTTATAAAATCATTTTCATAATAAAATTCTATACATGGTTTTGTTATATTATGTATGGACATTCAAACTTACATATGTATGTAATAAATGAATACACTTGTACGTATGTAAGTAATACTGTAGATGCTGCTATGTAAAGTTAACAACATGACCAACGTTCTAATTCAATTTGCATACATAAATTCATAAATAATGTACAAATTTTATTACATCAAAATGCATTAAGTCAAATCAGTACCAAAGAAAACGACTCTATGTTTTTTATGTATAAACATTTGTATGTATGTAAATACATAAGTAATGCAATGATATTAATGAAAAAGAAAGGAAAGGGGGAATGAATTGTTCTTAGAAATTCATGTATTTACTAATATTTTTAATAAATACTCACAACTAATGAATGTTTTAAGTTACATACTTTAGTATTCTTAGCAATTTAATCTATAACTTAAAGGTTATATTCTTGGCAAAGTGTATTAAATTCGATACCTGCGTACATATACATTATACTGTAGATGAGTCTATACTCTAGAATATAAATCAGTCAATAGTATAAACTATAGATCAGTCAATAGTCTTGACTATAGATCACTCTATAGTATAGATTACAGATCAGTCTATAGTATAGATTACAGATCAGTCCATAGTATCGACTATAGATCAGTCTATAGTATAGACTATATATCAGTCTATAATATAGACTATAGATCAGTCTATAGTTTAGACTATAGATCAGTCTATAGTTTAGACTATAGATCAGTCTATAGTTTAGACTATAGATCAGTCTATAGTTTAGACTATAGATCAGTCTATAGTATAGAATATAGATCAGTCTATATTTTAGACTATAGATCAGCCTATAGTTTAGACTATAGATCAGCCTATAGTATAAAATATAGATCAGTCTATAGTATAGACTATAGATCAGTCTATAGTATAGACTATAGATCAGCCTATAGTATAAAATATAGATCAGTCTATAGTATAGACTATAGATCAGTCTATAGTATAGACTATAGATCAGTCTATAGTCTAAACTATAGATCAGTCTATAGTCTACTATAGATCAATCTATAGTCTAGACTATAGATCAGTCTATAGTTTAGACTATAGATCAATCTATAGTCTAGACTATAAATCAGTCCCTAGTTATGATGGAGAATGTCTGAATAAATTTATAAAGTTTGACAAAAATATAAATTTTCTTTATCTAACTTCCTCCGCCTCCATCTTATGTCCTAGCTTATTTACTCAGACTTCAACACTTTTTATAATTGGCCCATAATGAATAGTTAGAAAAAGAACAAACCTATCATTCCAACAAATGCTCTATATACTAACAAATCTTCGATGAGACTAAACTCTATAGCTGTAACAGTTGTAGTGTTTGTACTTATTGCTATTGGATTATTACACGATTACAATGAAATTCCTGAGGGACAATATTGTTAATTACTACAAGTGGTGTACAAATGTTGAAAAATATGTATGTTTGTTGGTATTTACATCAATTCAAATACAATACTCGTGCAACTACAACAATAAAAAAACAAAGTAAAAGCCAATATCCATCTAAATAAAGTATGTTTGTAAGTATGAATTGGTTATTTCATTCACAAGTGATTTGTAGTTGATTTACGCCTTCATTTCTACACGTTTATTCAAAATGAATGAGAGTTTCTCTTAAGCAATCAATAATGGGGGGCAAGATGTTTTTTTTTTGTGCTTGGTCGTCGGTCTTACGCTCATTCAACAGTTTCCAACAATATTCTTTTGATTTGTTTTGTTTCTATTCGCTTTTTAATCCAAGCACGTATTTTAATCACTGTCCCCAAAGTAGTTCATATATTTTTAGTAACATTACATTTACCTTTCACATTTTGCCATCAAGCTGGTGCTGCTACTCATAATAACAGGGGGAATGAGCAAGATGTTTGGTTTTTTTATTATATTTAGTTATGAATACAAGGACTCTTTCGTTTGGTAGTGGTTCATAAATCACACACATATTTTTTTTTTTTACCGGGAAACAGAAAATAAATTAAGAAGAAATCTTTTAATCTTCTAAAAAGCTTCGTGGTTAACCATGTAGTTAAACAAATACAAAAGAAATTACGCTCAATAACATTGATGAAAGTGTTAGAAATATTTGCAACACATGAGTCCTTCCTGTAAGTGAGAAAATTTTAGGGATTTTTGCTTCGAGTGAATGAATAGCACTTACAAACGCTAAAAGTGCAGTCATTTGTAATTTTTATTGTTTTTAATTTTTAGCATTTCGTAGGAAATTTATGAGTTGAACCAACTGCAAACATTTGTCATATTTTTTTCAGTTTGATGTAGATTTTTCAAAGTCATTACGAAGATTAAATTGTCGGTGGAGTTTTCTATTTGGAATTTTAAAGATCTAAGTAGTTTTTAAAACGCTTCAATATCCCTTGTTAATATTAAATTAATTTCATAAACATGTTGCTGTCTGTCATATTAAATTAATTGAACTATATACTTGTACTTGTTGGGAATATTTTTCTTATTTAAATTCAAAATTTATAGGTACATTTATATTTTTGTGGTTTAAGTTAGACAAACAAACAACATCCTTATAGTATTCTTAAAAAATACTTTTTACACACATATATACAAAACTACACATACCATTATTAACATACAATCTGTCCAGGCTGAAAAATACAGGTTCTTAAAATGGATACACTAATACCTCTTCTTACAGTCACTGATTAAAATATGACAATTTTTATACGCAGCAATATACAATTTAGAATCTTTTTCTGATTTCCCTACTAATTAGATTATATTTACTTGCGAGAAATCTTAGAGAGTTCTCCAACTCCCTCGGATGCGGTTATTAAGCAATCACTATCCCTATATCTTTGCCACATTCGATTAACTAGGGCATAAGACAATAATCTCTGGGATGGTTATCGGAAAAATTAGATAAAAAGTTTTGATCACAAAACTGATCTGGTTTAGTTCATTATCAATCAGGTTTTGAATCCACAACACTAGCATCCATCATTTTTTCGTATTTCTGTAAGTAGTAGTTGCGTTTTTAAACCCTTTCTTTAGACGGATGCTGTGCTGTGTTTTAGTGTGTCTACGACATGACTCTGCAGACATAGCCCCTCTACTTAGTGTCCCTTTAAGACCCATTAGTCCCCGAAAGCTGTTCATATTTTTTCGCGTTCAGCGGTTTCTATATGAAGCAAGTCCTTTTAATCCAGCTCATAATAGTTAAATTTTCGTTTAAGTACATTCGGTTTCCCTTTGCCACTGGGTTATGGATTTTCGACATATATTCGTTTAAGAACAAGTTCATCTGTCCATCTCGTAGAGGATTAGCCCTTTAACACCGGAGAGGTTATCGTTCGAGTTTTTAAGAAATTAGTTTTAGACCTTAAATCAAGTCCATAGGTTCCTTGTTTTTTTGGAAAGTTGCCCTTGCATTAAACCGTCAAATAAGGGATAATTGTAGTGTAAGTATGAATATGTTGTTTTTATTATTATTGTTGTTATTATTAATCCAGAAAACAACAAACAACTTTAACAGTGATGATAAATCATAAACCGCCTAAAGTTTGTCGGACAGATACAACACAAATAGAACAAAATATGTACAAACTCGTACAAATATCCTGAAGAAGACCTCAAACTTGCTGCAAATACCCATGGCATTAAGAGTGTATGTAAGCATATGTAAGTATGTAAATATGTTTAAGACTATGTATAAGTGTATATGGCTTCTATTACGAGTATGAACGTAACAATATGTGAATATGTTATTTGCTTGGGGAATTCCCAAAATCTCAACAGGTTCCCGTACTTTGCATACTCTCGTAATTTTTAATTCAAAAGAATGAATGAGTAAAAGGACGACTGACTACAATATCCTAGAATAGAGTTTGTTGTTTTTTTTTCAAATATCTTGTCGGTTTTTCTACTATGAATATTTGCCTTAAAATCATCATCAACGTTAGAGATGTGCGGAGGGGAGGGGTATGAGTTTGAGCTGAGTGTGGGTAAACTTTAACAGGAATATAACAAAATATTCAACCAACTAGCATCCTTTTAGTCTTGTTCTTCTATTTATAAACTAACAAACACACATATGTATACATATATATGTATGTATATGTTTATTTTTGGTAAACCCACACAAATATAAACATTTGCATCCCTATAATGTATGATTAAATAAATACAAACGGATGGATGGATTGTTTGAATGGATTCCTTGGAAATTTTTACTATAACTTCCTTCCTTTTGTAACATTTAGCTTAGATTTAAAAAAAAATACTAAAAAACTTAACATCCGAATAAAATAATAAAAAGAGTTACGTTAGTTAGTATGGAACAAACATTTTGAGGTCTGTCAACGCGACATTTCGCACTTGGTTGTGGCAAAGTTTTTAATTATTATAATTAAGTACTTTGAACTTTGAGCTCGTAACTCTTTTCGAACAACAAGTTAATAAGGTTTTTCTTCATTTTTTTACTCCCGCTCATACATATAAAGTAAAGGATGTGAAGCTATTAATTTACCGGCTTACGCTGAGGTTTAATTTGTTTAGATACTTTTTAAGAATATGTATGTGTGTTTTTAATATAAATAATAGATACGTGTGTAGGTTTGTCTGTGTATGAAGGGCTTGTAGATGCCAAAAGGATTACTAGAATTAAAATTTATTTCACGTTCTGTGGTAATAGTAATTAATTTTTGTAATAATTATATTAACATTCTTTTAAGGACAACGACAAGAGATTTCACTAGGAATAAGGTTAAAGTTTACTTATATACATTTAAGGGGAATATATGTATTACGTCTAATATGCCTGAAATATGGTGGATCATAAGAGATCAGCTGTTAACCATTGTCAAAGATTCGTAGCTCGTAATTATCAATTTTATTCTAGTATGTTCTTAGTTCGTATGTATCTATGTATCGAAAATATTGTCTATTGGGGCATATTATATTGGTAAACTTCTCACTTCTAATGTTATTGCATTCCTGTGGTAGTGAGTTTTCAGGTTTGAAGAGTTCAAAAACTGGAGTAGTTCTAACTGACGGCCTATCAAAGTTTTTATTTGACAAGTTTACACCAGAGATCCCAACCGATGCAAAATGATCGGCGTCGATATGAGAAATTATCTCGAACAGTTTTTTTTTTAATTTTAATATATAAACACAATATGATGTGGCAACTCGTTTGTCTGCAAAAACATAAATTTTTCAGCGGGGGCACGGCTTGCCAAAATTTGGCCGGCGACCAGCCGCCGCCGATTTGAACCGAGTAGGTTCGTGTCTCTGGTTTATAGTTTAGGTTATTTGCGAGGATTCTTCGGAATCACGTGCAGGTTATAGTTGAAACCTATATCGTGGAACATAAACCATATTCTTTTGAACCAAAAGAATATCGCCGAAGGATGGCTGTTTGGTGACTTGAACTCTTAAGCATGAGTGGATGAGTCATATGCGAAACCTTTTTGAAGACAGAAAACTTTAATATCCAGATATTTTTTAACAGTAATTTTCGATCTGAGTATCTGACATGCTTTCGCAAACTTTGCCAATAAAAATAAGCAATTTTATAGAAAACGTTGAATCATCTTTCCTTGTACCATATATTTAAATATTTTAGTAAAGCATCAGTTTTCAATTACAAATGTGTTCATCCATTCGTATAGTTTTAGATAACAAATTAAATTATATTTATTTCAAAACTAAAAATATGTTCTTTAAACATTCATAATGTAGTCTCGTTTACAAGTAAGGGAATTAGTAAGTTTTGCCAAAAGAAGAAAAACTATGAAAATTCTTTAATACAAACCCGTAACTCTATACATTAGGAATGTGCCCATTAAAGGGAACTAGGAAACTGAAATTTAGTGAGTTGTTATTCTACATTATATAATATTTTACGGATTGTTGAGTATCAAAATATTGTTTTGAACTCCAAGTTGTATAAAACTTGACAGCTATTTTAAATGCCAATAAGCTTTTATTCTGGAGCTCTCCCTAATATGTGTATGTCATAACTTTATTATTAGTTTAACTACTAGAGAAAACTTTGAAAATAAAAGTTTTACGCGTTTTTATATGTATAAAAATATTTCTAATTTTTGGGTCTTGTGTTTAACTTAGAAACTTTTGCCAGGCATGTTTGATAAACGTCAAATAGAAAAGTTCTTAGCACAAGAGCCATTTAAAGCATATATGCTTTAGTTTAATTATTTTATGCATTCTGTGTAAATCAATTTGATTACAAACGTTTGAAGTCAAAGTTAAAGGTTTTACCTTTGGTATATTAAAAAGCAAACATTTAAATAATGATCTCGAAGAGTTGGGGGAATCTGGGAGTTGTATTTAATATTTTAAGTTGAAGTTGATGAATTTATTATGTGTACAAAACCATTAGCTTAACAATAAGATTAACTTAGGATCATGTTTAACAATAAATTTATGCATATTTTATGAATACAAAAATGAAGACAACATGCATGTACTGGTGAATACATGTATGATAAGTATTTTAAAAACAAGTTGTTGGGTTTTGTAAATAATAGGCAATTGTAAAGGTTGTAAGACGTATCATTAATATTGTAGCACAGAAAAATATAAACATCATACGCCCTGTATGTTTTCTGATATTGTTAAACCTCACGAGAAAAAGTAGAATATTTAAGAATAAGGTTGTATTTCTAAGACAACGATTTGTATAATTTCTAATTCAGTATTTCCTAGAGTTCTAAGATATGTTACCTATAATGTTTTCGTAAAGTTGCCTTCAAGATCGGTTCAAGTGGTTAGCCTTTTTAAAGTAGTAAAATTGCAAGCTTTTTGAAGATAAAATAATTATCAACATACGCCCAACAATCAATTACACACGTTTGTTTTTAATATTCAATGTTCAAATAAAATTTATTACTTCTAAATAGACTGTCATGTCTAGTAACATTTATTTTGGAGAAAATTCACCTTTACAAAATTAAAAATTATGAATAAAGAAACATTTATTTATGCGTATAAGTATAAAACAACTTGCACGTAATTTAGTAGGATATTTGCAGAACATTTTAAAAAAATGTTTTAATTTTTAACAAGGAACATAACAAAAAAAAAACGACAACAAACAAAAGGAACAAAAAGTCAAAATCATAATTCACCTTGAAGTTTAAACTGCCACCCACCCCATCCTTAAGGCGAGAATATACTCGTTTATCTACTTAAATACTTACATACATATGAATGTATGTGCTTCAGTATCTGGTTTCATAACAGCGATAAATATTAAAGGGACTTTGCTTCAAGGGCCTTCAAGGAGATCTACTTAGTTCCACTTTTAGTTTTGATTGTCTGCAAAGTCTTGTATAGAACCTTTACTTAGTGGGTGTTTTGTTCTTTAATCATTTCTGGGAATATCGTAGGAGAACTTTACGATGTTGTTTTCATTTCATATACATACTGTTGGTATATAAAACACAGTAGATCCTAGTTACATATATCCAAACCTAAACAACGGCAGTTTTTATTGGCTGATTTTGCCGATTTTTAACAGAAAACATTCTGAACGTTTGTTTGATTTACATAATGAGTCAATATCGGGCTGTTTCGGGAAATTTTAGTTTAACAAAGGCCAATATTGCAAAACAAATTCGACTAGTACACCTTTCTAAAAAAGGGCTACAAAAAAGACTAATCTTATAGTGGTTGTTGTAGTCCCAGCTCTTACTAAATAAGGCCTTATAAAAGGCCACCTTAGCCTTAATTATTACAGCTAAAATATTCCATGGTTTAATACAGTCGTTGGCATGTTTGCCAGTGACAATGGTGGGTAGGGTGAGGAAGAAAGCGTTAATGCTTTGTTTGAATGAATTTTTGATTGCATTGTTTACGATTGAATTTTTTCGCCATAAATTGTTTATTCCGCCGAAAATCCTCCATCTCTAGAGAGGGCGCGTGCAATTTTTTTTTCATACACAAAAGTATGTGTATAGTGTCTCTTGGAAGATTCGAAAAAAATCTCTGTTGTTATATGTACCTTTTTTAGGAATTTGCATGAGGACTAATACAACAACTATGTATGTAAGAACAAGAATTGTTTGTCAGTCTTTTTGTGTTAACAGCGATTTATGTTGTCGGTTTTCGCTGTTATTCTTTCAAGAGTCATGGGGCTAAAGATGGGTGTTGGGTGTTGGGTGTAATTTTTTTTTGTTTTTTGCATTTTGCAAAAATTCTAAAATAAAAGAAAAACATTTCAATTTATTTGATTTTATATTCTTGTCGTGGTTGCGTTTAGTTGTTTAATGTTAATGTAAATAGAGTTTATGACTTTAGAGAGTATAAGAGGTGGGAGGCAGGAGGCATCACAAACAAACCGACAAGAAGTCAGGCACAAAATGCCATCTAGGGTAACATCATAAGCTGATAAGGATAATGGTATCCTTATTTTTATTTTGTTTATTTGCTCTGTATTTTTGTAAAACGCATCGATGCTGCAGATTAAATTAGTGATAATTTTTTCAAATGAATAAATAATAAGTAATTGAGAATTATGTTGCAAGGGCCATGTTGTAGGAATGTTCTGGTATCTAAAAGTTATATAGCTAAATAATCGCTTAATAGCTTGTGTAATCATAAATTGAATTGTAAAGCTATTTTAGATAAAAATAATCTTTAAATTTTACGTAGCGTTAAACAATTTTACAATGATTTTATATTGTGAAAAGAGTGTTTTTATTATGCTTTACTTTGGGTATAAAAGAAGCTGAATTAAGTGGAAATGATTACCCTGAATAAAAGTCTGATCAGAGATATAAAAAAGACAAAGTCAAATGGATAGAATACATAGCAAGATATCGCATGTGATCAGTTACGCGCCTCCCATAGGTAAGTGTTCTAGTCTGTTAGACCGGAGGTAGTAGGTTTGATTCCTACCTGAGGCACTACCAAAAGAGCGCACAATAGGTCTAATGGAGGCCTAAGTGTATTTGTTCCTCCTTTCAAACTTACAAACTAACTAAACGCAAGCAAATCATAACTACGATCGATATATTTGATTACTAGCCAGATCGGCAACACCTCCCGATCTTTTTATTACAAAGAACTCAAAAATTTAAGTTTTTTTCATACAAAAACCATAAACATATTCAACACTTTAATGCCTTAATACTCTGTTCATATGTTTCAGTAGTTCCCATACTTCCCTTTTCTATTACATGCAAATTATGTTTGAGTAGAATTTTCTAAAATCACTTACTATATAACAACATTATATGTATGAAAATGCACATCAAAATGCTAAATATTTTTAAGGTGTTGATTATACGTTTGATATGCAAATGTTGGTTTTACAACTACTGCTGCTGCTGTGTTGTATTATGAGACTCTATTACTCATATGTAAATTTTCTTTTTTTTGACCAGATAATTGTAGGCTTATAAAGTAAACTCATTAGATAACATATACTTAATTTGACCTGGTTGATGAACAAATGAACAAATACCTATTCATCCTGCAATAGAAAGACAGTCAGACGGACGGAAACACATTCATGGATATTTAAACATTTTAGTGTCTAAATAAGTACCAGAATAGTGCCATTGGCGTTGGTTCTTTTGGAAAATTTCCATTTTATATGATTTTTTGGTAACACACACGTATTCTACATTTATAGGTATTTAAGAGTAGGAGTGTGTTTGTAAATGATAATTTGTTCACCTTTTTGTTCTAAAAAAGGATAAAGGATAAAGAGCCTTTTAAATTTGCTTGATAGAGGAACTTGTTTTTTTTGATGGTGTGTAGAGTTTATTACTGGCCTAATTATGTGTAAAAGCTTTTAAATGACTCGAAGGCACGCATTACCAAAAAAATATACTTTTCTAAATGTGTGAAATGAACTGTCAAAGAAATTTATGACTTTAGTTAAGGTTTTTTGTAAAGAGTTTGTCTATTTTTTGGCACTAAAACTAGTTAAAGACATTTTAGTATGACCCCTTAGCTGTAATTAAGTAGTTTATGAGTTTTAAGTTAATTATATTTATAATAAACCTGGAATACAGTAGTTTTTAAGGATTCTGGATTTGAGCTAAATATTAAATTTTTGTAATAAATATTAGCTTTACAATTACTAAAATGTTTTCTTAATATATGTTTCTATTTGAAATTATTGTCTTTTTGTCGTAAACAAAATTAACTTCTTTTCATCTTCCTTACAGTTCCCCTAAGAATTCTTAATACTGGCATAAAAAAAGGCTGGTCTTTATTTTAAACACACAAAAAAAGCAAAAAAGTAGTGACCTTAGAATTTACCCAAAATATCCAGTCGTAAATTATCATGATCCTTGTGTTTTTTCTACTTATACGTATGTAATTTATATGTTAAATATAATATAGAAATTTTTATTTTGGTTGTTTGTGCAAAGCTTACATGAACTGGCCATCTTTGATAAGTAACCAAATGAAAAAAAGGACATTAGACAAACATATAGAACACTGTAAGAAATTGCTATTGATAAAATGTTCAACAATCCGGAAGTTCTACAATGTACGTTCAAATCCTTATCTCTTATCATATCTCTATGTGTCCGATATGCAGAAAATTTCTATCTGGAGGACTTCCTAGGAATTCCAGGATAATTAGGGATCTAATCCCTGGGCAAAATATAGGACAAAGTCTCTATTTTGAATTCCTACTCGTAAGAAGGCCATCAGTCACTGATTTATCGACCCAGAGTCGTCCACGTAACAATCGTCTATGATCCTCAAGCGTGTAAGCCTTCACAGAATCCTACACCTCTTCAACTTGTATGAATTCGATCTCACAGTTGTGTCCACAACTATAGTAAAGTACTATGGTAGAAAAATTCTTAAAACAAGTACGCGCTGAGATCACTTTGATCCCAAAAAGGTTTAAATCGCGCTAAAAACAAAACACTTTCGTACTTAGCTGATTCGTTCTTGGTTCAACATTTTGGGCTTGACTTAAATCAAACCATACTTATTGTACTACTGAAACCGATCGGGATTGATTCAAGGGCGGATTGCTTGAGTCTTTTTCTGAATGTACAGAATCAATATAAAGCCGTTCGTATCTAGCATTAAGACTTAATAAATTCAATCATTAACTCAGATATCGGAAAAGGAATACAATCTATATACTCCGTAATGCAGGCGAAAGAGGGAATGTAGACGCATTTTTGAATACCGATCAGAAAAAAAAGTCAACTAGGATCTTGACTACGTCCATCGAAGTAAACCTTCACTACTTCAAAGCAGCAAGGCTTCTCCACAGAATAATAGTATGAAATTGCCAAAAGCTGTAGTACCCGTCCATTTAACTAAGAAATCTGTTTACAACTATTTTGATCTTCCTTTTGTGGGTTAATATAACTATCACTATTATGACTCGGGACATTTTGAAGTAATGATCTAAATTTCGTTACAGGGAGATAAGTAGAAATAATGTTTTAAATATTTCTCTCCGTGTACGTACATTAACCCTTGCCTTAAATTTTAGCAACATAGAAAAGAGTAATAGCGTAAGCAGTGAAGAGAAAAAGTATAAGACCAGTTTATTATAATATAAAATAGCACTCATATGTTACAAGGGTTTAATTGGACTATAAAATAATGTATGTGGTAAATTTTTGGTAATATTAATGTGGACATTTACTAGTACTTTAGCCATATTATATAAAAGTGTCTTTAAATATGAAAAAGGTTTTATAGAGAAAAAACAAGGTACATACATACATAGATATACATATATAAAGGTATTTTATATATAGACACACACAAGAGAACAAACAAAAATATTTATGTATATAATATAAACATGTTTATGTAATTATAAATAAAATAAATGTTTAAAACTTTAATGTCATTTTAACATTAGCGATTTTAGTAAATTGTACTGGTGGTTATCGATTTGATAAGACAGAAAATTTAACGCTTTTACATTTCTATGCAAAAACACATTTAACATGTCAAGTTATTGTTTGCTTTTTGAAAATAACATTTCAAAGCAGATCCATTAAATTTGAATCTAATAATTTCATTAATCCTTCTAATTTTGCCTATAAAAACCCAAATAGTGAAATAATGTTAAAATTAACTTAACAATGATATATGGTGTGGGTGTTTTTTACAAGGATATAACATTTTTACCCCTTTCTCTAGACTTTTTGAAATATTTACATTTGTTACTTATTTGTATTTTATTTAAAGCCAAACAAGCTAAATCAATACATTTGTAAGAAACATTATCTAAATTTCCATGAATGACAACGAGTGAAGAAAGACAACGGTTACAAAAGGCTTAAAAGCTAAAACCTGTTGAGATTCATACAATTCCCCAAACACTTTGGCAAAATGAATCACAGAGTGTATCTTCCGAGTAGCTTTTCTTGAAAAGTTGAAGTAAAAAATATATACAAATCTAAGAAATAATATTTTGTTGAAAAGAAAATGCATGCTGCTGGTGATGTTTTAAGAGAAAACTACAGTTGTGGATAGAAAAATAACAAGAGCGATAGATTAGTATATAAAGAAAGGCATTTCTACTGTAACACAATGCAGATGGTGAGTGTTTTCTTCACGAATTGGAGCATTAGATGTTCCATTTAGTTCAAAGCTTTTTAAAATATGAAATGCTTGCGGAAAACACCAAAACCGTTGACTGTAGCAGTGGTGTTGTTAGTACGACAGCGAACTGACGAATAAGAAGCCCATGTTCGCAAGTATTGACAATTATTTTCTGCGTAAAACCAAATAACTTTTGAACTTCCTATTTGTAAGTACTTATTTAAGTAGTTATTTGTAAGTGAGAGTGGTAAATACTTCCCTTTAATATCATCACCGCGTTAAAGTAATGAGTAAAATTGATAATGTATAAGTAGTAAAAACGCGTTTTTAGCTTATTAACTCATTTGGTTTCAATATAAGTTTTTGCTGTATCCCTACTGGTCAATCAATGTTAGAATGATCAGTCAAGGTAAATGTGTGACATTACCTTAGTTTGTTTGCCTGCAAATAGACACTACTATAGTAGGAATAATCTGATTTTTTGCACACACCTGTATTTTCCAAAATAGTTGGATTGATGTCGAAATATACAAATACGAGAAAGAGTACTCGTACACAAATATATCAGTTTAACATTTTTCAATTGAGTGTAACCATGTTGAAGTAATGCGCGTTGCCCATGAATACTACTTACATTTTAGACAGTATTCTCGATGAAGGAGTAGTAAATATTTTACATTACCCAAGTATGTATTTGTATTTATGTGTTTTTGTATTTGTTTGACATGGCATGTCTTATAGATTATTGATACATTTAGTTGTAAATTTGTGTTTGGTAACTTAGGTGGCTGGGTGATGATGACAAGATGACAATAAGAAGAAATGTGAAATGCAAATTTAAAGACATTGAGTCCTTTGTTTTCCTTTAACCATCCAAAAAGCTTTCAATATTATTAGCATGCTTGTCTTTATCTTTCATTATAATAAACATCATCGTCAGGGTACTTTTTGTAACTAAAGCAATTTGCATAAAACCTCAAACAATGATTAAAAAAGAAAACAAAAGACCACTGGCAACGAAACACCTTTTTTAAAATTATTTGGGGGATGCTATAGCAAACATTTAATATTCAAAAGCTTAAAAGTTATGACAAGTTCTATTGGAAATCAGTCAAGTGTAAGTTAAAGTCAATCAATATACGTTGGATTTTATTGTACGATATTATATTAATATTTTTTTTGTTTTGTTTTTATTTATATTTTACTTGTCATTCTGCCTAATTAACTTTGACACTTGAATGCTAGTGATCCATTTATTTTAACCACAAATTACACACACAGACACACACAACTTTTTTCTACCACTTAGGAATTGGCAAATAATAATCATTCATTATTAATTGGAAATTCCATAAAAATTTATTTTGCAAATTCTAATTACAACTTTATGATTAAAAACATTATACTTATTATAGTAGACGAATAAAATGCGTTTGAATACTGTGTGTGTGTGTGCCGGTAATAAAGAACTTTGAGCCACCACCCTTGGCTCCATTCACTTTATCTTACCGGTTTTAATAGTGGCAAAACGAAATTAGAAATTTTTATTTTTTCCTTCTTTTGCAAAAGAAGTATATAAACATACTGGCAATTTTTACGCTTATTGCAAATTGTATGGTACAGTAAATTCTCGATATAATGAACTTGAAATAAAGACAAGCTCAGATTTTTTAAAAATTGATATTTAATTGATAATATTCTCGCACTATAGACTATAGACTAGACTATAGACTAGACTATAGACTAGACTATAGACTAGACTATAGACTAGACTAGACTATAGACTAGACTATAGACTAGACTATAGACTAGACTATAGACTAGACTATAGACTAGACTATAGACTAGACTATAGACTAGACTATAGACTACTATAGACTACTATAGACTAGACTATAGAATAGACTATAGACTAGACTATAGAATAGACTATAGACTAGACTATAGACTATACTATAGACTAGACTATAGACTAGGCTATAGACTAGACTATAGACTAGACTATAGACTAGACTATAGACTAGACTATAGACTAGACTATAGACTAGACTATAGACTAGACTATACACTAGACTATACACTAGACTATAGACTAGACTATAGACTAGACTATAGACTAGACTAGACTATAGACTAGACTAGACTATAGACTAGACTAGACTATAGACTAGACTAGACTATAGACTAGACTAGACTATAGACTAGACTATAGAATAGACTATAGACTAGACTATCGACTGGACTATAGACTAGACTATAGACTACAAACTAAACTGTAGACTAAACTATAGACTATACTGCAATTACCTTTCATTCACTTTTCTTATGTTTTACTGTTTAGTAAGTAGATTAAACTTCCGACTGTTTGTTCATTCACACATATAATAAAGTGTGAAAAAATCATTTGTTTTTCACATTTTCATACAAAGTTGCTCATTTGTTTGGCTACAAAATCAAATGTTTCTTTATACTCTCACATCTCGGAGAATGGTTTGAGTAGTAAATTCTTCCTATTAAATCAAATGACTTGTGGTTGGAGCAAAAAAAAAAAATAATAATAATAACAACAACAATAATAATAATGAAGCTAAGCCACCACATTTCATACAATATTCTTAAAACAAAAAATCATTTATTTCCAGCATGATATTGTTCAAATTCAACAGAATCAACTCCATCCAGAAAAAAAATTAAGAAAAACAGGAGAAAAATGAACAAAACCGAAAAAAAAAAATAATGATAACAAGAAGAAAATGAAACGAATGAGAATGAATGAAAATAGAGTGCGATTTTCAAATTTCCCCAAGGAGTCTGAAGATATTTATATATGAGTTGAGAAAAATATGTACGAGAAAAACATTAAAATGTTTTGTGTATTAAAAGTAAAAAATACTGAAAAAACTTTCCAAAGCCAAACATGTGTTTAGATGGAGTTTTATAAAAAAAATATTAATAAATTTAAAAATTAAAACAATTTCTAAAATACTAACCAAAACCAGTTAAATTATTTGTTATTAATCTTTTTATTTTCAAAATCAACTACAAATTAGGATTTTTCCAAAATTTTTTAAAATAATGAGGGGTTAGTTAACTTCTGCTTATTTGACCAATAAAAACTTCATAAATAAAATAAAATGTATACTGACGACTTTGTGACATTTCTATTGTGTCAAAACTCATCAAAAAACCCTTTTCTTCCAACACTTCCAAAAAAAGTTTTCCAAACAACAACAACAACACTTAACGCCAAACATTTCTTTTTTCCTCTCCTTCTAAAAACATAAAAATATTAGAGAAAAAAAGTTGTAAACAAGAAAATTCTGTGTTTTTTCTCTCTGTTGGACCTTTTCTAACGGCCACTTTCTTTCCTTAATTCAATTATTTCGTTGATTTTTGTTGTCCTGCAGCTAAAATTACCAACTACACGACAATTCAACAAAATTATGAACAAAATTTCATTTTTTTTTCTTCTATTGGCTGTTTGGTCATAAGAAAAGTTTTATGCGTCGGAAGTTCTTCTTTTTTTTATGATTTTATGAAATTGCAACTGCCATCCAAAGTTCCCGGGGGAAATGTGAAACAATAAATGAAAATAAATGAATTTTCTCTTGTTTTTTTTTCGTGTTGGTAAATACTGTTATGAATGAACAATATTTTCTTGTACTTTTTAGTGACTAAATTAAAAAAAAAAAACGAAAATGCAGAAAAAAATCTGTAAATAAAATGCCCAAAATTAATTTAATATTATCCCTTACAGTTTTGACTACAGAACAAATAAAGCAGAAAAGGGATATTTTTTATTGTTTTTATAAATTTTTTTGGTGTTTTTATTACTGAGGCTAATATTAATATTATATTTAAATTATGTTGCTGGATTTTGGTTCTTTAAGATGTTTGATTTTTGGTTTGAGTAAATAAATACATTTATCCTCTGTTTCAAAAAGTTATCAATGGCTTATATGTGGTTTATTAAGCACTTTTTTCCACACTAAAGCATAAAGTGCAGATTGCTGGGTTTGCATCCAAAACTTTCTTTTGGTGATTAGAGATCATTTTTGAAAGAGTACAACTTCAGTGCTATATCATGAAGTGTCTTTCCAATAAGAAACTCACAGGGAAACTAACTGAAACAAAACCAGTCCTCTAAGGCACCCCTTCTGTTAAGGAATCGATTCTAGTTTGAACACTTCACACAAAGGGACCAATAACTTTAACAAGGTGATGTCTTGAGACTAATTCAACTGAAAACATCTAAGCGGTAAAACAAATGAAGAGGAAACGAAGTACTTCCAATAGAGCTTTTTAACATGCCTGGAAGTGAAAAAACTAAAACCACTCATTAACTTCTGTGGAAGTCATTCCGAAGTAATGAATCTGAATCACAAAAAAAACATCTCTACTATGACAAGTCTGAGTTAAATTCATTGCTTTTGACATACTTCAGCAGTTCTACCCTGCCCAGAAGAAAAAAATTTTAAAAATATATCATTATTTTCGCTTCTTCGGAAGTTATTAAACATCACTTCGACAGAAGGTAAAAAAATCACTTAGTACTACTATTGAAGTGGTGATAAAAGTTATTCTTTTGGAAGTACTTCGTTTAATTTTTGCTAGTGGTAGTAAATTCCCGTTCCTTATTGCTCCTTTGGAAGTACTTTTTTTTGCGGAGAATTTCTTAAACAAAATTATTTGTACATTAAAAGAAAACGCTAAATTATCAACCCTTTTTTATAAATATTTTAAAACCATTTCGTTAACTAAGTACATATCAAGGATAACATTAAAAATGCATCCTTTTTTATGATTATTTTTTTGGGAAATGTCTTAAACTTCCTTGATGCAAAGACAAATAAAAAAACCTAGAAGGTGAAAATGTGTCGTTATAACACTGAAAACTATATAGACAAACACGGCCACGAAACCAATTCAATATAAAGGAAATGACTGCATTCAATCACTATACATATACATACATATGTATGTATATTCCTTTGCAAACATGTTACTCGTATGTTCAATAGTAAATTGGTTTTTCTGTGGGGGAGAAAGAAAGGTTTAAAATTGTTTGGGACATCAGGAAAAATGTGACTACATTGTTAAATATTAATGTAAGAAACAAGTTGTAACATGCTACCAAAGAGGCATGAATAACTTGAAAGCTATGAATTTTCAATTGACACATCGTTAGTTGTACTTTTATATTTGTGGACGCATTTTATGCATGAACTTAAAAGCGGCAGGATGGAGTAAAGAAAAAATGTCATAAAAATAAAATGAAACTTTCAGACTAAGGGCTGAAACTTTAAAAGGCCTTGTATGTATGTAAAATTAAAGAAATTTGTTATACGGACAAAACTTTATGACAATTGATTTGTCGTAACAGGTGTGTTTGTATAAAATTCACTATTTAACTGTGAAATGAAATTTGTAATTTTGTTTAAAAACAATTTAACCCTGTTATAAAATGTATACTATAAATGTTTTATTGAACATTTTGATGGTCAGAGTACATAGCAATCATGTCCATTGACAAATAACCACAGTAAACATTTGGTTTTTGTGGTCTTTCAATTGGGTCAATTTGTGTGACTTAATCAAGCAGATATGAAAAACCACACAAAGAAAACAACAATAACAACATCAATACAACAACCCTTTAAATAAATACAAACCGAAATACACCTACAACTTTGAAACTGCCCCCCAAAAACCAAACATAACAAACAATTTACCTAAAAGTACGCACGAATGATCAAATTGGTAATTTTTTTTTCGGTCCAAAAGATGAACTGTCAAAAGTGCTGCTAACGTCTACTGGCCTTCACCCATCTTTTTAAGGAGTTTCATCACATACTCACGCACCGTAGTGATGTGATTTTATTTGAGTTTTATTGTTATTGTTATTTTTATTTACGTAATTGAATGACGTTTTATGAAGCAACACGATGACCACTTTACGATTGCTTGGAGGCAAGTCGGAAACAAGGAAATGACCAGTAAGTAGTAAACTCTATATTTTGGTTTTCAATTTGTTATAGGCTACAGAACCGTATAAGAAGCTAATTTCATTATATTTACAATTTCGTTACAGAAAGTTTTCCATGAATATTTTGCTGTTTGAATTATCGCCGTTAGACACTCAAAACTGTTAATAACTTTACATTTTTAAGATATTTTCATTTTCATAAGTATTTCCTTTTAATGAATTAAACTTTGCTGAACATCTTTGTTAGCTGCTCATAAAGAAGACTTTTTAAATGTTATTTCTTTTGTAAAGTTTGGAGGCTGTTTATAATGTCTTTTTCTTTGGTTTGTTGGACAGGTTGTTCTTTATGTAGCTGTTTATTGAATCACAAATGACTTTTGACAAACAAATTTGTTTATGACTTTTTTCTCGTTACTCTCGCCCTCTATAATGATGTGGGCTGTTGTGTATGGTTGGTTGGTAACTTGCCACGCTGGGTGAGATTTTTTATGGGGTCAGCAGTTTTTTTGTGTCGTTTTACTCTATGATTCCCAAAACGGCTGCTGGCATTCTACCCCTGGGAAATCATTGTCTATGGTAAACAACCGAAAAAATACACACCAAATAATATAAAAAAAAACAAATTTTTAAATACACCAAACTGTGTGAAGTTATGCCTTAATTATTTTATTGTCATTTAAAGGACTTGTTGTATTTTGTATATGCATATTAAATTAATAAAAAAATTATCAACATTTTTTTTCTTTATTTTTTAATTTTAAATAAAATCTGTAAAAACCTTCCGTAAACGCCATATTTTCCATTTCGAACATCTGTTGTTTATTTTAGTGAAGACTTTTGAGTGGAGCAGCAGTCTCGTTGTGGATTATAATGTTATTTATAGGTTTTTTTTTGCCAGAGATTTTTTTTAAAATACATATTATGAAAACGTTTAAAATGGACACACATATTCATATGTTTGCAAAATATTTACACACATATACTGTTGGTGGACCACAGTACAAATAAAACATTATTTTATTTTTACATAAAATGTTTATAATGTTTCAACAGGACCTGCAAATTGGTATGTCCTTTCTTTTATGAATATAATTATTTGTGATTGTCTACACTTGCTCGTGAATCTACGGTTTTAATTACACTTTAGTCTATAATCTAGGCTATAAACTAGACTATAGTTTATTCTATAGTCTAGGCTATAAAATAGACGATACATAGATTAGGCTATAGACTAAACTATAGTCTAGCCTATGGTCTAGTCTATAGTCTAGTCTATAGTCTAGTCTAGTCTATAGTCTAGTCTATAGTCTAGTCTATAGTCTAGTCTATAGTCTAGTCTATAGTCTAGTCTATAGTCTAGTCTATAGTCTAGTCTATAGTCTAGTCTATAGTCTAGTCTATAGTCTAGTCTATATTCTAGTCTATAGTCTAGTCTATAGTCTAGTCTATATTCTAGTCTATAGTCTAGTCTATAGTCTAGTCTATAGTCTAGTCTATAGTCTAGTCTATAGTCTAGTCTATAGTCTAGTCTATAGTCTAGTCTATAGTCTAGTCTATAGTCTAGTCTATAGTCTAGTCTATAGTCTAGTCTATAGTCTAGTCTATAGTCTAGTCTATAGTCTAGTCTATAGTCTAGTCTATAGTCTAGTCTATAGTCTAGTCTATAGTCTAGTCTATAGTCTAGTCTATAGTCTAGTCTATAGTCTAGTCTATAGTCTAGTCTATAGTCTAGTCTATAGTCTAGTCTATAGTCTAGTCTATAGTCTAGTCTATAGTCTAGTCTATAGTCTAGTCTATAGTCTAGTCTATGGTCTAGCTTACAATCTAGTCTATGAATATAACGCACTTCATTAGCATTTTTTAACACAAAAGGTTCAAGTGTTAATATTTAAAGTGTATGAACGAGAGTATTCATCCGGTAAATAATATAAACTGCTATTGGGTGCAAATGTGTATAAATTATAATTGTTTACTGGATTTTTAAGCTCAATTAAATTAATTTTCAACCTGTGTGAAAACAAAACTCCTACAAAAGTACACACATACATAAGTTTCCTGTATAAATATTTTTATGTTTAAAAATATGTAAGTTGACCGGAGGAATGTACTAATATTTAAAATTGGACTTCCACTATAATGTTTTTATAATACTCTAGAGATAACAATAAGGAAGGAGTACAGGAGAGTGAAAGGCCTAAAAAGGATATTTGCATCTGTATGTACGAAAATGTTTTAAAACCTGAACATATACATAATGTATGTACAAGGATTCATATAAATAATTTTATCTACCTAATGTAACATATGGGATTCAATACATTACATACAGCTCTACACGATAATACTTTATTTAAACATATTTAAAATTTTGATAAAGAACATAATTTTCATTTATCGTTATTGGGAATTAAAATGGTTATAAAATGTTTATTGTTTTTTTTTCATTATTTTTTGTTCAGCTAAATTTAACAGATGCTTTGCCCAGAGAAATGGGTCATTGTTCATTTAGCAAAACAAATCTAATTCATTTATTTTCTAAGTTTAGTTGCAAGTATAAATAATTAATAATATTACCAAAAAATTTAATTGCATAATTATAAATCTAGCCATAAGAATGTGTCCCCAGAGTATATTTCTTGAATTTAAAAATAAATTTCCATAACATTTTATTTCTTAGTTCGTGAACTGTGTATTTGAGAAAATATCATTTGGACAACCCTTTAAAAAGTTTGTGTCTCCTCATCATCTACATAAGTACATAATTTGTACCAAAAATAAACCCAATGCCTTAGAGAGTTTAGCGTAGAAGTGTTAAAACTGCTGCTAACTGACTGCAAATGTTTGAATTTCTAATTTAAGAAACCGTCATTGTTTTGCGCTTAAATGGTAATTTAAATGTGAAAAAGTTTCAACTTAATGACATGCTGTTCTTGTTGTAAAATTATAAAATTGACATAATTAATTTAATAATTTTTTTAAGAAAAAGTTTATGACAAACAAGTGAAGAAAACGTGGCGGCTCTAAGTTCCCCGAGGAAAGGTTTTAAAGAAAATATTTTAAATCTTTAAGAATTATAAAGAAATTTACATAAAAACTGCGTTGGACACCTCTCGTAGTTGTAAGGATAAAGATAATTAAAAGGAAATTGTGAGTGAGAATAAGAAATAATAATAATTTGCATTTAAGATTCATTGTAAAAGTAATAGGTATATTAGTTTATTTAAAAGAAAATATTAAATTTACTCCTTAATTACCACAGACGTAGCCACAGCTAATGCATTATTAATAAGTTGAAAATTCTTTAGAAATTAATTGACGTTTCTTTTTCATTCCCTATTGACGTTTCAAAGCAAAGGTTTATCGATGTCCCAAACATTTTTATATAAAACACAATTTTATACCGGAGTTAAGCATTCCGTTATAAATGTCAACATTATTCCATAATATTTAATATTCTATTAGGCTTGGCAACCCTAATACTTATTCTACCAATTTGGAGATAACAACAATTACAACAACACTTAATGCAAAAACAAAATAAAAAGCAAAAATAAAACTTACCAATCTCCACCACTCACTCCATTTGCATAAAGAAACAGCTGCATTTCTCATTCACTTGTTATTTTTTCTCTTTCTATCATTTGCAGCGCATTCTTCTGCTTTCATAAATGTTGTTAACAATAAATGCAACAACAACAATATTAACACTTTTATACTTGCATATTTCTTTTGCTCTTCTTTTAGCTCATATTAAAACACTATTTTCCTCCTCCCTCCTCTTTTTCATACTTTCTTGATTTACACCTCTTTCTTATGTATACATACATTTTTCCAACAACAAAAACAATGCTAAAATTAAAACACTTTTTTCTTTATTTAATTTTGGCTATTTTTTCTAATGCAAATGATTTGCACATTTTTATTAACAATTTGCCAAAGATGCTCTTCTTTTTATTCTTTATTTCACAATAACAAAACACTTTCCTATATTACCAAAAACAACAACAACACGTCAGGCAGACCTGCCGGCTGGCCAGGAAATTTGCACATGAAGTTGCGGCTGTCGCGGCAGCCACAACTTGTTAAGACACCATTAGATTTTGCATAAAAACTTTTATTTTCTTATTTCATTTAAATTGCAAATGATTTATTTGCACATTTTTATTAACAATTTGCCAAAGATGCTTCTTTTTTTCTTTATTCAACAACAACAAAACACTTGCAAAAACACTAACAACACGGTCGACCAAGAAATTTTCACACCAAGTTGCGGCAGCTGCAGCAGCCAAAATTTATTAAGAAACCATCAGATTTTTTAGAAAAACTTTTATTAACTTCTTATTAAACATTTACTTTAACCGATTTTCATAAACAAATGCAAATTTAATTATTTTTTTATTAATAAATCACTCGCGAAATGCATTTGCAATTTAACGATGTTTTATGTACCGGTCACTAAAAGAAACTGAATGGGAAATAGGAAGAAGCAATTTGTATGTACACTAGAGTGTGACGTCATCAATTAAAGAGAACTTTAAATGTGTGCAAGTGTTAGTACCTGTTGATATGCATGAGATCAATTTCCTATCCAGTATTGACATTTTAGCGGTTTTAATGTTGAATTTAACGGAAATTCGTTTTTGAAGTAAACAGTTTTATAAAAAGGAATTTAAACAACAAAAATAATTGTTAGAAATATTTAAAGAATTTTTTAATACAAAAAAGTTTCTATAGAAAATCTCTGTTATACAACTGTGTCTATAGAAAGTTCTATACAAAATACTGTTATCCAAAAAAAAATTAAAAAAATAGTATGTTAAACAAAAATTGTTCTATAGATAAATCTGTAATACAAAAAAATATTATGTATATGGAAAAAACTGTTATACGTACGTTCTATATAAAAACAGTTATATAAAAAGATTTCTATATACTGTTATATATTTTTTAGAATAATTTGTTTATCCAATTTTTTTTGTTAAAAAATCTGTTATACAAAATATTTTCTATAAAAAATATTATAAAGAAAATTGTTATATACAAACGATTTTCTATAGATAATTCTGTTATATAGACGATTTTTATAGAAAATTCTGACATACAAAAAATTTACACAAAAAATTATTTGATAAAAAAAAAATTATATAAAAAATTCTATTATACAGATAATTTATTATTGATAATTCTGTTATACAGACAATTTTCAATAGAAAATTCTGTTATAGAGACAATTTTTAATAGAAAATTCTGTTTTTCTAAAGAAAAAGTTTTTATATAGAAATTTTTCTATAAAAAGTTCTGTTATACAGAACATTTTCTATAGAAAATTCTATTATAAAGAACATTTTTTTAGATAATTCTGTTAGAAAATTTTCTATAAAAAATTCTGTTATACAGAATATTCCTTATTTAAGAAATTCTCTCAGATAAAATAAGATAAAACATAAGATTTTCTATAGAAAAGTCATTCATATAAAAAGTTCTCAAAGAAAAATCAGTTTTATAAAAAATTTCCAAAAAAATCTGTTATAAACTAAATTTTGTGAAATTAATAATGTTACTAATCGAACTTTTAATAGAACAATCTGTTATATACAATTTTTTTTTAAATAAAAATTTGTTATCAGAAAAATTGTTATATAAAATATTTAAACAAACCATTTTGTAAATTAAACATTGTATGACAATTAATAAATCTTGAAATAATTAAAATTTTATTTAACATAAATTTTTAATTTCATTTAATTGAACAAAGCTTTAAATTATTACAAAAACATAGAAAATATCAGTACTGGAAATAAAATATCATACACTTCAATTTTACACCAACATTTATCCACATCTTAAACTCTCTCAAAATATGTGACGTCACTCTTTAATATTCTCAACTACTGCTTCTTCTTTGTTTTCTAGTTTTCTTTAGTTTATTTTAGTGGTCGGTGCATAAAACATCGTTAATTTGCAAGTGAACTTTCTAAGTGTTTTATTAATTGAAATATAATTAAAAATTTGCATTTGTTTATGACAATCTAGTGTAATAATTGCTTAACAAATGATTAAGTTAAAGTTTTTACCAAAAATCTTATAGTTTGTTAATAAATATGTAGTGGCAGCCGCGGCTGCTGCCACCACTTGTGAAAATTAGTTTTATTAGTAATTGGATGTTTTATTAATGGAAATATAATTAAAAATTTGCATTTGTTTATGAAAATCTAGTGTAATAATTGCTTAACAAATGATTAAGTTAAAGTTTTTACCAAAAATTTTATGGTTTATTAATAAATAGTGGCAGCTGCGGCTGCTGCCACCACTTATGAAAATTAGTTGGCCGACCAGCCGGCAGTGTTTTTTTGTTAGTAAATGAGTGTTTTGCTTAAGTCTGCAATAGAAATACATAAAGTAAATAAATATAAAAGTGTTTTAGTTAATAATTTTTAATCTATTAAATTCGTGGTGACAAAAAAAAAAAATTTGCAAAAGCAAGTCTGCTGCTGTCATTTGTTGGCGCTATTTGGTGAGTGTTGTTTTTGCTTTTTCTATTACTTCGCTTACACTTAAATTGTTTTTGGTAATTGTTGTGTAGGGATGCCAAGTACCATGTTATTTAGGGATTAACGTTATTCAGGATTGTTAATTAAGATTGTTGACAAATATTTTAATATGTTATTTATATAAAAATTAGATTTATTTACAATTTTATCCAATTCATATACATATTTACATACTTATGAGGTAGACTTTTTATTATAGGTGTAAATTTTTATATTTTAAAACTTTTCTTTTTCTGTAGTTTAGTTTTTTTTTTCAATTCAAAACTTACCTTTTTAGTGCAGTTTAAAAAAGAAACACACATTTATGATTAAAAGACCCAAATCTATTAGAAACTTAGAAAAACTTAAAAAGTTTTGGCAGCATATGTTTACATTTTTATGTAAAATCCCAACAAAATTTCAATAAAATTATTGTTTATGAAATAAAAAAAAAACACAAATCCCATTGGACTCACAACAATGTGTCAAGTAAACAATGGCATAAATTTATACATTTAAATTTTTCAAAAAAGAAAAGTATGTAGTAATTGTGTGTATTTGTTGACCAATGTCAATAAATATAAATAGAAAACAATTTTTTGAAATTAGAAGAAAAGTAGTAGTTTTGCAGAATGTATAGACTAGACTATAGACTAGACTATAGACTAGACTATAGACTAGACTATAGACTAGACTGTAGACTAGACTATAGACTAGACTATAGACTAAACTATAGACTAGACTATAGACTAGACTAGACTAGACTAGACTATAGACTAGACTATAGACTAGACTAGACTAGACTATAGACTAGACTATAGACTAGACTAGACTAGACTATAGACTAGACTATAGACTAGACTATAGACTAGACTATATTTCAAGTATTTTCTTTTCTTTTTTTTCTGTTACAAATTTTATATTAAATCACTTTTGCTGCTTACTTTTTCTTTACAAACTTCAGAAATACTTCAATATTTTCTTATTTTGATTTATTTCTAAATAAAAGATGATGTTGTATTCGTTTTTTTTTTCTTTTTAAAAAGTTTTTTTAATGTATAAAAAGAAAATCTTTAAAATCCTTAACACCTTTAGCTGTTGTTTGTTCACTTTTAGGATATTTGTCAATTTCGATTTAATGTTTTCCCAATACTAATAATTCGTTATGATTGATGAGAAATATTGATAAACACAGAAATACACTTTCTTTATATATTTAATGTAATTCATTTCCATTTGTATATTTCAACTTTTATTTTATAGCTTAACGCCTTAATGTCTTAACGACTTTACGAAATCCCCCTTAACAATCAGTCAAGGTATTTGTTTGTTTGTTTTTTTTTTTGGTGTTTTTATGCAAATATGGTACCAACTTATAAAGATTATTGTCACTTCAAATCTTCAAATTTAAATTGTCTTATATTTAAAATAAAAAAGAATTACAGAGAAACATCAAATCATTACCGTAACACAGAAATGATGTGTTTAATGTCAATTTTATGCTCAATGTAATGTTCATACGCTGGCGTTATAATGAAATTCATATAATTATCGTAAAACCATTAAGATATTGTTCGGTGATACCACAATTTTGGTTCCTATATAAGTATTTGCTTTAAATTATTGTTGTTAGTTTAAAGTTGCTTTGGTTTTTGTTCCATTTGTATTCCATCATTTGCATTTGTTTCGAGAATTAATGCAAAATATTTCTAGTGTGAAATTTTATGGCACCCCTGAGTGCTCTACAAGTCGATTAAGATTCACATACTTATATTTTACATTTCATGTATCTCTGGTATGTTCAGTTCACTAAGTCAGCTTGTAAATAAAGTTAAAGTATCTTTCGGTTTTTTTTATTTTATAACTATAAGTATAAAAAAAGAATATCTTATTTATATGTTAATTTTGTTTAGTATATTTTTGGTACAAATTTAAATTAAATCAAAAATTAAAAATTTTAAGGCATATGTTAGTATATTTCTTGTGCAAGGACTGTTACAAAAACTAGAAAATATAAACATTTTGGTCAGACCTTGGTTGATAATTTCTGGGTTTCTTAAAGAGGAGTTTGAAATTATTTGATTTCTAACTTTCTGCTTTATCACGTTTTGATCATAGCCAAGTGATTTCATATGTATGAATGTTATTTATTACTAAAATGCAATTTTAATCTTATACAATATCGTGCTCAAATTTTCATTTTTCAATAATGTCAAATTTCCAATACTCTGTTTTAAAAATGTTCACCAATGTCAGCAATAAGTAGTTACACTTAAATATTCTTTAATATTCTTTCCAATATAAATTCAAAAGGATTATTGGCTTTTCCAAAATTGCAATACATAAGCAACACTAGTAAAATGTTGGCATTTTGCCAACTTTTGTATCAAGTTTTATATTAAAAAGAAGGCCACCATTGCCACGATGACTCGTGTATGTTTAAAGGGCCCTATTTACGGAGAAAACTTCCTCTTTGTCATAGATTTCTCAATCAAATGGTCCCTTCAGCAGTACCTTTGTAAAGCATAGATTTGTTCAACGATCGACTTAACAGTTTTTTAGAATAAAGGCTCCAATAGGAATTTTTAAAAGAATAAGAATATAATTATAAAATTATAAAGTTAAACTATAGTTGAACATTGCAATTTGAACAAAAAAGGCCTTTTATAACTAAATACCTTAAGCTCAAGTAGACTCGAACTTAAGCCCAAGGTAAGTTTACTCAAAAAAAAAAAAGGAAAACTTTCTCTATGAAATAATAGTAAAAAATCAACTTTACAATTCATTTATTATTCCTAATGCAAACTGAATTGACACTTTACTGGCAGATCAACAATGTCAAAGCAATATAAATTTTACATAAAGAAAAAAACACACCCATAGATACCACCCATCCAACACAAACATACATAAACTCTGAGTATAATGGGTTGATTGCAAATAAAAAACGACATTTGAAAGGCAAAAAAAAAGCAAAAAAATTTCAAATCTATAAAATCATGTATGATACGGTTTGTGGCAACACATTTCAATTTGGCCACAAGACGTGTTTAAATTGATATTTTCTTATATAAAGTAAAAAAATAAACCGGAAATAAAAATAATATCTCTAAGAGAATTTCAAATATAAAAAAAAGATAAGTCATAAACTGCCACAACTCATAAATGAATAAAAAATTGATTATTTGCCCTTTATTTATTGTTGTGTAATAATTTAAACTCAATAATGTTTAGCAATTATTAAGACAATTAATTTGAATTTGCATTTTACAAAATGTCGTTAATGAAGCACAATTGATTAAATTATTTCGCCTTTATCTCCTCCTACTGCTTCTAACTCAATTATTGTGTTTGTCAAGGTTCTACTTACAAAATCATCATAATCATTCGTTTGCCATATTTTAGCTATTTGTTTCTACTTCCTCCACTTGTGTGGTTAGTAACTTTGGCGTTGGGTATTGGTTTGCAATTTTACAAGTGTCTACTGGTACAATGTTACAATTTCATACATTGTGTGGTTGTGTGTTTGTTTATTGTACAAACCATCACAGATGGTTACTAAAGTTCAATTCTTTCTTTTTTTCATCATTGTTCTCGCATTTGTGTGGAATTTCATGCATTGGTTATTTGTGCGGCTTCTGTTCGGTGATTACAATAACAAATCCTTGCCTCTGTCACAGCCACAGTCAACAGCCACAATGATACTCTCTTTACAATTGAATTGAAAATGTTTCATGTATTTTACTTAACATTTGCTCATTTGTGTGAATTGTAAATGCCAGCAAAACAAATCAAATTGTTTATCCTTGATTACTGTCGAAGTGTAGTTAGTAGTGGTGTATTGATGGTGGTGGTGTTTATATTGGTTTGGTGTTGGCGTTTTCTGTATTCTGGTTATTATTGTTGTTGTTGATGGTGGTGCTGTTTAACCTTTCCTTATAATATTATCCTTTCCATAACCAAATAGAAATGACAATTATTAGACGATTTGACAGCAAAGGTCTCCATATCATTTTACCATACACTTAAAGAAATTTACTTGTTATAGGTGTTCAATTTATTTTTCATATTGTTTTTTTTTACAAAATACAATTTTTTTTGATTTTCTTTTCTTTAAAAATAGCTTTTTAATATTTTTTTTTTTACCAAATACTTTTTCTTAGTTTAATTTTCATAAATTTTTTCAGTGTATTTATTATCAAACTGTCGTTTATTACATTGTGCAACCACAACAATTAAAAATTGATTTGAAAATATCTAATTCAATTATAAAATATTTTCGAACATGTGCACATGCAAAAATAAAATGGAAAAGGAGTATAAAAGTAACAGTTTCCAAAAAATAAACTAAAAATATTTTTAATACTTAAGTTTTCTTTAAATCTGTTTAACACAACATTAAAATTTCTTCTTTGTCTTCCAAAATATCCGAAATTCCTTAAAATTCTCGAAAATTTTTAGATTTTAGTTTCCCTGCCTCAATGAATTTTACGTTGAATTTTCCTCTATTGATATGACTGCGAAACTAAATCTTGAGACGTCAACCATGAAAATAGACAGTCTTTTATCTCTTGAGGCCTCTCGCCCCGAACGTGATAAGGTTAAATGTATTCTCAACTATATTCATCCATCCTGTCCCAACTTAGACGACACTCTGTTGATTTGATTTGGTTCCAAGGACATGAAAATCGTCCATGGGCGAAAATGTTTCGCATTAGAATATGCCTATTTCCCTGGCTGAGGTATCAAACAGGATCGACCAACGGGCGATAGGAAAAGCAAAACTCTCTAAACATTTGCATAATATCCAAAATGCTCTGGCACTGTCTTTCACGAAAAAGGAGCTTTACTCTATTAGGCCTTGATAGAAATTCATTAAGGTTTCTTATAGTTATGTGCAGACCGTGATTGTGACTGCTCCACAATAGGTCAGACTGAGATATCTAGCTTTAAGACAGGTTGATGGTCTCAAGAATGTGCCACTGACAAATCTAATCAAATTTGTTGGAGTAGTATTGGATTTTTCTGTCTATGAATAAAAAGGCAGCCTAAATTAAAGGGGACTATTAAAAGGGTATCACTATGGAACAAATGGTCTCTGAGAATATTCGCTTCTCACTTAACCTTTACCGAAGGAAATTGAATCCAAATTAAGCCCTATTTGTTAGAACCTTTAAACTATTTTTTCTAGAAGTCTCTATCTTATTTTAGCTTGTGTTTTGAGCGGCAGACTAACAGGCATTTTATTTTAGTTTGTTTCTGTTTAAGCGAAGGGTCTTCACCTCGCCATTTAACATACCGACGGACGAACATGAATTGCATTTCGAATACCTCTAGTACAGTACCACTGATACTTTCTCCCCAAATAAGTTAGAAATCAACCAACATTTTTTTATGACATATAACTAAACAATTTGTTTGATCATGATTATTTTTACATGATTTTCTACGGATTATTAACTAGTGAATGTTTGATTAAAACACTTTTCGACTTTATCAAAATCTAGTTAAAAACATACAACATTTATACCCGTATCTTTGTAATACAAACGATGTATTTATTATGAATATAGCAACAGTTTAATGATTTTTCACACATGTGTTAAGTTTTTTCATTTCACGTTTTTCCACCAAAATTGGCAACACCAACTAGAAACACGCCACCCCAATCACTGGTCCATGAAGAAAACTACTAAAAATAAAACAAAGTTACAAAATTCAAACAAATTGATATTTTCGTTGTTGATTACGTAAAATGAGTAACACATATGTGCAATTTTTAAGGCGAGATCATTCTCTATATTGCAACAAATCCAACAACAACAACCACCACCACCATTAGAGTATCGTGGTAAGCAAGGTACTTACAACTCATTCATAAATGTAATCTATCATTGTTTTGTTATTTATAAAAGTGTTTGTTTGTTGTTTTTGTCGTTGTATAATTGTTTAAAAATGTCAAAAAGTGCCATTCGAGCCCATTCAAACCAACAATCAAACACAAATAAACAATTGAATAGACGAACGAACGTACATACATACAATCAAACCAAATACGGGGAGTTTTAAAAATTCACTTTTCACGTAATCAAGCAGCAATACATTATGTTGCAACAACAACTAGGAAACAGGAAATAGACATACGGTTTAATTAACACCAAAACTGTTCATATTTCAACTTGCATTACATTTATACAGGATTTATTTAATAAATTAAATATAAATTATAGGTATTACAAGGAGTTTCTTAGAAACCTCTTCCTTTTCACCAAGTTGTGTTGGCCAACTAAAAATTGTGTTACACTTTATTGAACACCAAACACAAATGCCTGCTGACCAGAAAGCAATTTCACAGCATTTGCTGCTTTATCGACACTCGTGTTTCAATTGCCAAAACGTTTCCCAACATTTTATACAATTTCTGTGCATGTTTGGAAATACACAAAAGCAAGTCCCCCCATTATGGAGTCTTTCCACCAATCGGAGGCTTGTATTTTTTAAGAAAAAGAGCATAAAAACAAAACTGAAAAAAAATGTGTACAAAAAAAGAAAAACTATTGTGCTTGGAACACAGCGTAACAAATGTGTATTAAGTGTTGGAATGAGCATGAGAATTTTTTGGTTAAAACCAACAGTTCGAGATACAAATTCTACACACAGTTAAATATTCTTCTTGTTTGCTTTCCACATTAGTTGTCTCGTTCTGTTTTAAAGCAGCTACAAAGTATAACAAAAAAAAAAAAAAAAAACAACAACAAATATTAGCAAAAAAAAAAAAGAAAACAAAATAAAAGATACTTTTATGCCAGCGAGTAATTAACCAATGGGAATGATAAAAATTTATAATATTTAGTTAAAGTTAAAAAACTTTTCTTTCAGTTTTTAAAACAAACTTTTTCTTAACTTTATTTCAACATTTACATTAAATTTAAGTGTCTAAAGTTTTCTTTTTAAACAGTTACATCTACAATTCAATGAAGGCATGCCCCATGTTTATTTTTTGAATTATTACTAATACCAAACTAGAACTGGACTACAACTGAACTAGAACTGAAGTAGAACTGAACTAGAACTGAACTAGAACTGAACTAGAACTGAACTAGAACTGAACTAGAACTGAACTAGAACTGAACTAGAACTGAACTAGAACTGAACTAGAACTGAACTAGAACTGAACTAGAACTGAACTGAACTAGAACTGAACTAGAACTGAACTGAACTAGAACTGAACTAGAACTGAACTAGAACTGAACTAGAACTGAACTATAACTGAACTAGAACTGAACTAGAACTGAACTAGAACTGAACTAGAACTGAACTAGAACTGAACTAGAACTGAACTAGAACTGAACTAGAACTGAACTAGAACTGAAACTAGAACTGAACTAGAACTGAACTAGAACTGAACTGAACTAGAACTGAACTAGAACTGAACTAGAACTGAACTAGAACTGAACTAGAACTAGAACTAGAACTGAACTAGAACTGAACTAGAACTGAACTAGAACTGAACTAGAACTGAACTAGAACTGAACTAGAACTGAACTAGAACTGAACTAGAACTGAACTAGAACTGAACTAGAACTGAACTAGAACTGAACTAGAACTGAACTAGAACTGAACTAGAACTGAACTAGAACTGAACTAGAACTGAACTAGAACTGAACTAGAACTGAACTAGAACTGAACTAGAACTGAACTAGAACTGAACTAGAACTGAACTAGAACTGAACTAGAACTGAACTAGAACTGAACTAGAACTGAACTAGAACTGAACTAGAACTGAACTAGAACTGAACTAGAACTGAAGAACTGAACTAGAATGAACTAGAACTGAACTAGAACTGAACTAGAACTGAATCTAGAAAACTGAACTAAACACTGAACTAGAATGAATGTGAACTAGAACTGACTAGAACTGAACTAGAAACTGAACTTGAATTAGAACTGAACTAGAACTGAACTTGAATTTAGAACTGAACTAGAACGAACTTGAACTGAACTTGAACTGAACTGGAACTAGAACTGAACTAGAACTGAACTAGAACTGAACTAGAATGAACTAGAAATGAACTAGAACTGAACTAGAACTGAACTAGAAACTGAACTCAGAACTGAACTAGAACTGAACTAGAACTGAACCTAGAAGCTGAACTAGAACCTTGAACTAGAACTTGAACTAGAACTGAACTAGAAACTAACCTAGAACTGAACTAGAACTGAACTAGAACTACTGAACTAAACTGAACTAGAACTGAACTAGAACTGAACTAGAACTGAACTAGAACTGAACTTGAACTAGAACTGAACTAGAACTGAACTAGAACTGAACTAGAACTGGACTGAAACTTTGTAAATGCGGTCTTAAGAACTAGAACTGAACTAGAACTGAACTAGAACTGAACTAGAACTGAACTAGAACTGAACTAGAACTGAACTAGAACTGAACTAGAACTGAACTAGAACTGAACTAGAACTGAACTAGAACTGAACTAGAACTGAACTAGAGCTGAACTAGAACTGAACTAGAACTGAACTAGAACTGAACTAGAATTGAACTAGAACTGAACTAGAACTGGACTGAAACTTTGTAAATGCGGTCTTAAGAAATTTTAGGATCCGCTGAAAACTTGAAGGAGTGATAGAAAACTTGGAATTATTCAAAAAATAATCGTTAAGACTAAGAAATATATCTATTTATCCTTAATTAAATACTTCTATAAGCCCCTTGTTATTTAGTATATTATTATTAAACTTAGTTAACCTCAAAAATATGTTATTTTTGAAATCTCACGCTGAGTATATCCATTACTCCCATTATGATAATATGTTTTTATAAAACTAATAATAAAAATGGGCGTTATTTAATTTGAAACAGTTGTATGGTCAATAATCGAACAAATCATGCCAGAGATAAAAACTCCATTTCTGCGAACTGTTTTTGTAAGGATTCTATAGAAATTTTCACATTAAATAGCATTGTGATCTTTCAATAAGTTTGCAAATATTTTTTGTCAAAGTGTGTGAGAGAGCGAGTTTATAAATCTATTATAAAACTACTTGTAAGGATTTGTTCAACTACTTAGCGCTACTTACATACAGGCATACCTTTCACTAAGGGTGGGGCGTTATTAAACCATGTAAATTGTAATAGAAATAACAAAGAGAATATAAAAAACTGAGCTAGAAAAACAAAACAAAAAAAATGATGATAACAACACGTGTCACAGAAAGTCACGTGACTTGAAAGGTTTTATTTTATATTGTTGCAAGACAAACAAAGACATAAAACAACAGCATTCATCAGAATTTACAGATCTGATAAATGTGTCGAATTTATTCTAACGAATGCAATTGCTAGTTCCTTAGCAAGGACACAAGAAAGGCAGGAAGTAGGAAGGAAGTAATGGATGTTTAACAGCCTACACGAAGTAGGCGTATAAACTGATAATGATGGAGTAAAAAAGGAAAATTAAATCTTTGTATACAAACCATTAATGACACACTCATTCATTGATTCAGCGACATACACACATAAATATGTATGTATATGTATAAAGATAAATGCATTAAATTAAGCGGTTTAACGGAGTTCCGGAGCAAAGGAACAATAAGGCACTAGGCCACTTGTTTGATTTTCCCATGATTTGTTGGAGGAAAAACAACAATGATAATGTTTGACATGAGCTGCATTAAATACAATGCCTGACACGGCATGCTACGACAAATACCGGATATTTAAAAGGATATAATTGATTTACTACCAAATAAACTGTTAAAATTACAAGATTAAATTTTTCTCTTTCGACATTTGAATTTTGCAATTAAAATTTTGAAATTTGCTTTTATGTGTCTTTTCAATGTTTGCTAGATTACCAAAAGAACAAAATTTAACGTTTCCACAATTGTGATATTATAGGTTTGATTACATTTTGCCTAGAAAGGAAGTAATATGTATTTGATTTGCTTACCTTGGCCATAATTGTAGGCTTTAATAAGATTTTGATGGCAATTTTCTGTTGATTTTGTAATGTGTTCAATGGTCAATAACCATTAACTTTGGTACACTTCTGTGACCAAACAAACATTTCTGAGTATGTATGTAAAGGTATGGTTAGTTACTATAGACAGCCACCTTTATGGGCAATGACAACGATTACTTTTTCATTTTCTCTAGACCAATTTCATGTAGTCTTGTTTTCCTCACTTTTTTTATTGCTGTTTTGCTGACCACAACCCCAATCAAGCAAGGAAACAAGATTGTCACTTATGGTCCCTTTTGGTATACCAAAAGGGACTATAATCTTACATTACACCAGCTAGGTACAAAAAAAAACAGAAACATGTATGAAACTGGGCATAAAACTCCAGCTAACCTGACAACTAAAATTTTATGTTTATTTACGTGTGTATCTGAGTTTCTGTATTTAAATGAAGTAATTTTTTGTTTAAATCAGCTTTAAATTCAAAATAGATTTAATATAGAAAGAAACGAAAATTTAGGATTTGTACATAGGGCCTTTGATATTTTGCAATCCATTCTACTATTCCAGGATTGGTTGATGCTGTCACGGATTCTCTCAAAAATCAATCTATCAATCTGTGACAACGGACCCTAGATCGTTATGATTCCGTATCAGTTCCGTCGCTTTCCGGATCGCAAGGATCTCTGCTTGAAAGACACAACATTTGCCAGGGAGTCTGAAGTCTTTTATATAGGCATCAGCGATATCGATCTTGGACCCGTAGGTAAAACTACACACCCTTCAAACAGTCAGATACAATCAAACTCGTTAGAAATTCCCGGAATTCTAAATTCTATGATCTTCGTACAGAATATTTGACTAACGAAGACTCATAGAGTCTCAGTCGCAACATCCTCCATGATGTTCTATAACAGATAAAGAATGATATTTAAGGCCGCTTGCGGTGTACCACGCGGAATTACAGAGTTGAGATTTCTCTATACATACTTACATTCACCAACTTTCTCCTCTACTCTTTTGAAAGAAGGTAACACGGTGTATGTTATTATAGGCTTCAATTTCCGGGCAACATTTGATCATACATACTCAGAAAATTACTTTTATGTTCATAATTTGGCAATAGATGTTGTTTAAATTTGCGTTAATCATTTGTATCGTGTTACATTTTATAGAGAAAGCTTTTTATTATAGCTAATTGAATATTATTGAGCATATTTTCTTATCCATATGTTCTTATCCAATAACATTTTACAAAATCTTAGAATTTTCTCTAATATTCCCATTCAAAAAGTTCAAATTTCATTTAAATTAACATCATGCTAGTAATACTACTGCTCATCTAGGATTTGGTTGAAAACCAAACCAAATTTTACACTTATTTAGTAAAAAATCAAATAAATACTACTATAAATTTCAGTTTAAACACAAATTGCAATTGTGGTTTTGTTTAATTTATGTTCATATCGACGATAATCTATGGCCAAAGAAAAGCTAATAAATTTTCAATTATTTGACATTTGAAAATCTAATGATACAGAGGAATAGAGAAAAAATAATTGGCCTTAAGTTATTTGACCTCTTTTTTCATTTCCATGCTTATTAACGCTATGACCAAGAGCTAAAATAGAAACAAGAGAAAAACATACACATAAAAAAATGAAAATAAAAAATCAAAGGTCATTTGCCGTTTTTTATGGTTCAAATGAATTGTTATTAGTTAGTATGTGTGTTTGAACGTATGTATGTGTCCATATCCTTTAAGATAAAAACGTGATTTGACTATATAACCAATAAAGTTCCATCAATCTCTTTCCAGTTTATCTAGTTGAGTTTTTTTATTCCTACTTCCCACCCTAAACTAATGTTTTATAATTGCACAATAACATTTCTATGTGTGATTGCAATTTATGTATTAGTGTCTGTGTATGTGAAAATAATTTAGTAAATTTTTGTGATAAAAGTGACAGGACTAGAGTATGAGTTAAATAGATTAGTCATCAATTATGCAAAATACTCGTAAATCACCGTTAATAGACACACTCACACATAGAAGCCTTTATATACATAAAATTACATACACACACCTAAATACATAAGTGTTTACATACTTATGTGAAGTACATACATATGTATTCATCTATTAACATTGTATGTTCGTATTGCAAGCAGCAGCAGAAGTGAGATGTGTGATGTTTTCTAAATTGTTTGAAATGCGCATTGCAGTTGTAAAAATAACAACAATTGTTGTACTTAATACATATAAATATTTACAAATGCAAGACACGTTAAACAAAACATTGTCTACTATGTAGTTGGATATATACAATGTTAAGGTATGATTGTGTAGGTAGGCTCAGCTCACTAAATATTCAGTTCAATTAGAAATATGTTGTTCAGCATCAATCCAAATAAGGGTATTCACAACTGAGAGTCAAACATAATTTTAATCGAAAATATGACTGTGTTCTCTGATTTTCACAATTTTCTCAGATAGAGCGTAATTAAAAAACTATAGCCGATTTTAGCTTTGCATCATATGGGTTCTAGGTCACACAGGAATAATCGGCAAAAAAAAGTGCGAATATTCCAGCTGTAAAGGAAAGGTAATTCGAGAAAATTAACCTAACGAATGCAAAACTGTTCGACTCACCGTTAGGGCAGATCTAAAATCATGGGATGTGTGGATTAAAGATCCTATGGAGTAACCATAACGGGATTAAGTAGTATAATCGTACGTAATTAGTATAATGGTACGTAATCTGATTGGACTCACAGGATTACGTGCAGAACTATACAAAATAGGACGAGCTGGTTCAGACGAATGTAGAGACAGTGAAACTCTCGAACACTTTCTTCGTCATTGCCAAGTTTTCGTCGTTATTAGGTCTAAATATTTAGGAGCAATGATATTTCAGATATAACTTCACTTATGAACATCAATATTATCGCTATATTCTAAATTAGAGTGATACGAGATTATTTAGTTAGTTAGTTAGTTCGTTAGTTAGTAGTTAGTTATTTAGTTAGTTAGTAGTTAGTTAGTTCGTTAGTTAGTTAGTTAGTTAGTTAGGTTAGTTAGTTAGTTAGTTAGTAGTCGTAGTTAGTTAAGGTTAGTTAGTTAGTTAGTTAGTTAGTTAGTTAGTTAGTTAGTAGTTAGTTAGTTAGTTAGTTAGTTAGTTAGTTAGTTAGTTAGTAGTTAGTTAGTTAGTAGTTAGTAGTTAGTTAGTTAGTTCGTTCGTTCGTTTGTTCGTTTATTAGTTAGTTAGTTAGTTAGTTAGTTAGTAGTTAGTTAGTTAGTTAGTTAGTTAGTTAGTTAGTTAGTTAGTTAGTTAGTTAGTTAGTTAGTTAGTTAGTTAGTTAGTGTTAGTTAGTTAGTCTTTAACCAGTGCCTAAGGTGGGAATCTGACCCACCACCTCCGGTCTACCAGGCAAGAACACTAACCTTCCGGAGGCCGTTTTTATTTCGATTTCTTCAATTGTTGCTTTAAATTTTTGTTTTGGCAACACTGGTTAATCATGCAAAAAGCTTTCAAATGCACTTTTCATCTAAACGTGTTAATTAAATATGGACACATGTTACAGGTGATATGTGTTGTTGCCACTAATACAAACATGCAACACTAATGGCTGTTTAATTTCGTAGAATGAGTCTGAATTTGTTTTTTTTAGGAATTCGTTTTAATAGAAATAGCAGACAAAACAATTGCATTTAAATCTATACTTCGATGGTTGCTGCTTTTTAAGGGGAGAAAGATAATTGCTATTTTAAAAAGTATATCTTCAACTAACATGCTTTTAGAATTGTTTGTTCTTTAAACTTATTTTGCTGATTTTAAGGGTGAAGAAAACTCTGACTTTTAAATGTCCCTTCTTATTTATTCCAACATTTAATTGTGAATTTATATGCAACGTAATGACTTTAAAAGGTTTAAATATTAATAACTTATGAAATAAAAAATACACTGAAAATAATTTATGAAATAAAAAGAAATTTGTTGAAATATTAAAAAACGGTTTAAAAAATATTTAATAAAAAATTTTAGAAATTTTTAATGTTATAAAATCAATATTTTTTTATTAAATTTTATATATTTTTTCCAGTGTATTATAGGTTATATGTAGATGTTTACATATATATATATACATTCATAAGGACATATTGATGTTAAGAAATTTGCCATACATACTGCATACTTTTGATGAGAAGAGATGCTTAGTTAAGTTTATTAAGGTTTTATTCATTTAATATTTTACGACTATAAAATGTGCCCATTAAAAGGTATAAAAGGGCACATATACAAAGTTAATGTATCCAACCAAACACAGACATTTATCCCTTTAATTTTTACTCATCTACATATGAATATGAACAAACAGTTATCTATAGTTATCCTTTTTTTGCCTATTTGAAAACTTGTTTATAATTAAGTGAAAAACAAGAGATATACATATGAATATTGGATTAAGAAAGTAGAAGTTTTTGTTGGAAATTTGGTCAAAAGATTATTATAACACACATGTTAATAATTCAAAATGAAGTATGATATCAGTTTGTGGCTTTTAAGTTTAAAGCTTAATACCATTTTTTAGTTGATTAAACTACTTAAGAGTTTTAGTTATCTGTTAAGTTTATTTGGGGTATGTTTAATGGAAAGACTTAATAAAAATTACCAAGAGTTTATTGCTAAATGTCCAAAAATTTTTACATATTTGCTAAAATATACTGAATTCTAAAATTAAGTACGAAACGAGTTCAACTCAAGCACATTTTGGTTGATGCTTGTAACACCCAAAAATTTTGGTCCTACACCCTATACCAACCGGCTCAGAATCACTTTCTGAGTCGATTTAGCTATGTCCGTCCGTATGTCTGTCTGTCTGTCTGTCCGTCCGTGTGTCCATGTAAACCTTGTGCGCACTCTACAGGTCGCAATTTTCCAGATAATTGAATGAAATTTGGTACATACCTTTCTCTTGAGTGAAGGTCCATTATTTCGTATAGCCCCCATACAACCGCATCCCCGAATAGGGCTTTTGAGCTCATATATATGCTAAATGTTCTTGTATCACTTCAAAAATCGGCAAAACTTAATATTATATAAGTCTTAATGATACCGCTGATTTTCGTAATGATCGGCCCACATTTGACCCTATCCCCCATATAAAGTCCCAATCAGTAAATGACTTGATGATCAAAATTCACTTGTAAACACTAATAACACGATGATATTC